>NC_134133.1:2457881-3187881 GCF_040939455.1 Microcebus murinus | reverse complement strand
TTCTGTGATTTGCCTATTCATATTTTTGTGCATTTTCCTAATGGACTGTCTTCATATTCTTGATAAAAATGTTTTTTATATGTTCTAGAAAGGGTTGCTTTATCACTTATTTATGTTGTGAATTATGCTCGTCACTATTTAAACATGAAATGATCCCCTAATATAATTGAGCTGTATAAAGTTTCTCTAACTTTTCTTCTCCCATGCTATAAAGTTTTCTGCCAATACTACCAGAAGCATCATTTTTAAAGTGATAGATTATGCGGGCACCTTGCTTGGAGTGATCTCTATCTCCTAGGATATAGATCCTAAAAGGAATGTGAGTCAACAGAAATAATCTTCCTGGTCAAGAAACTAGGTTTCCCAAAAGACCACTTTGAATCCTTTTAATTCACCCATTTCTGATGTAGAGGGCAAAATGCAATTCTCTTCATGTACATCTACATCCGCATCTAGAAGGTCAAAGAACAGGGTTCCATTACAATGAGAACTGACACTTTAATACATTTCAAATTTTCAATGCTGAGGGAAACCTGCATAAGGATATTTAAACTAATCACACTTCCAGGTGATTCTGCCTTAGCACACAATTTCTTCAAGGAATGATTACAGTTGTGGGAAAGGTCCATTTATTAAGGCAACACAAATGGTTTGCACTGCAGTGGAGCTATTACAGCAAAAAAAAATCTGTCCGTTCAGCACTTTAGGTTTATAAAGAATAGGACCTTTTTTTTTAAACACAAAACTATAAATTGAAAAACAAATTAACTTGTTTTACAGTCACACTTATAATCCGAAATTCATTTAAGTGAAATTTGTCTGAAAAAAGATGTTTGCTACTTGTTTTCTTTTCTTTCTTTCTTTTTTTTTTTTTTTTTTTTTTTGCCCAGGCTAGAGTGAGTGCCGTGGCGTCAGCCTCGCTCACAGCAACCTCAAACTCCTGGGCTCAAGCAATCCTCCTGCCTCAGCCTCCCGAGTAGCTGGGACTACAGGCATGCACCACCATGCCCGGCTAATTTTTTTCTATATATGTATTAGTTGGCCAATTAATTTCTTTCTATTTATAGTAGAGACGGGATCTCGCTCTTGCTTAGGCTGGTTTCGAATTCCTGACGTTGAGCAATCCGCCCGCCTGGCCTCCCAGAGTGCTGGGATTACAAGCGTGAGCCACCGCGCCCGGCCATTGTTTTCTTTCTAATATATTTTTTCTAACATTGTTCCTAACATTCATAAGTTACTGGGGAGTTACTGTTTAATGGGGACAGACTTTCAGTTGGGAATGACAAAGAAGTTCTGGAGCTAGACATCAGTGATGATTACACAACAATGTGAATATGCATAATGCCACAGAAACGCATAGAACTTAAAAGCAGCGAAAGTTATAAATTTTTATGTTATGTATATTTCACCACAATAAAAAAGAAACACAAATTACAAGATTTGAAAAATGAACGATAGCACAACAAAGAAAGTTAAGTCACCTGTAACTTCATTTGCAGCACAATGAATATTTTGATACTGGATGCCCAGTGTAGGCATACATATGTACACACATGTACAGTAATTATACACTTATGCACACGGGGAGGTTCATTTACTCATTCAACAAGTATCATATTAAGTACCTACAGCCAAGGATACTACAAGGACAATACAGAGCCCCAAGCAGGAGGTGACATGCCCATGTTGGGAAGAATGAAGAAGGGGATGGCCTTGGGGCATGGGCAATTGTTAAGATGAAAACTAAAGGAGATTAAGAAGCTAGTTTGCTCTGCAAAGTGTCAGAGGAGGAATGTTCCAGGCGGAGGGAACAGCATGTGCAAAAGGTTCGGAAGTAGGAAAGAGGTTAGCATGCTAGAGAGGTAGCATGAAGCTACAACAAAGGGTGGCATAGGTTGGGGATAAAAAGAGAAGCAGGGGCTAGACAAATTTGGGTCTTGTGGGCCACCATAAGGAGCTTGTATTTTGTTCCAAGCACAGGAGGAATGCGCTGAAGAGGTTTTTAGCCATGGAGGTGGAAGGTGTGGTCTAAATTCTGAGGTTACCTTCAGTTGTTAGGTTACTTGAGCTGTGCAGTGGGGTGCAAGCTGTTACAGGTTGAGGTTACTTGAGCTGTGCAGTGGGGTCGCATGTAGAGGCAGGCAATGGGAAGAAGCCAGGAGAGGTGATTGTACAAGACCTGGAGTGGCCTGGACTAAAGGAAGAGCTGGGACGAAGGGCAGGGAAGGACAGAGAGGAGATGTAATTTAAAGCTGGAACTGATTCAGTTTGTCAGTATGTTGGGGGAAGATACCAACTGCAAGGGAGGAGTCAAAAATGGTTCCAATGTTTGTGCTTAGCTGGTGGTGAACAGGTCTGAGTGGAATACGGAGTTCCATTAGGAACCTATGAAACATACAGAATCACTGACTTTGGGAGGGAGGCAGGAGGATTGCTTGAAGCCAGGAGTTTACGAACAGCCTGAGCAAGATCAAGACCCTCTCTCTACCAAAAATGGAAAAATTTAGCCAGATGTGGTGGCACATGCCTGTAGTCCCAGCTACTCGGGAGGCTGAGGCAGGAGGATTGCTTGAGCCCAGGAGTTTGAGGTTGCTGTGAGCGAGGCTAACGCCACGGCACTCTAGCCGGGGCAACAGAGTGAGACTCTGTCTCAAAAATAAAATAAAAAGTTACTCTTTTACCAAGGATCATCACAACGCAGCACACGTGAGCTGGACTGGATCCTGAATGTAAAACAGTAAAAACACGAGGAAAGACATTCCTGGTTCACACGGGGTAACGTTGAGGACGGACTGGAAGTCTGATGATGTTACTGAAAGAATGCTGAGATGTGACAACCGTCTCATGGCTTGTAGGAAAATGTCGTCATTTTGGGGCAATGTTACTTATTTAGGAACGGAGTGTGACATCAACAGCCTAAATTCAGATGATCTGGCAAAACGGAAATATGCGCACATACAGAGAGATGGAATGAGTGTGGCAAGATGTTAGCAGCTGGTGAGTCTTGGTGATGGCGTATACGTTATGCTGTTCTTCCGATGTTACTATCTTTCAATGTTAGTATGGCTTTGAGAGTTTTTTCAAAATAAAAACAATTCACCATTTTTCTAGAACAGTCACACTGACTACGATACTAGAAAACACCTATGTGAATCTCAATGTGAAAACCAAAGACTGACTTCCCTTCTCAACTGCCCCGTCTTAAAGCTGTGCCAATGTTCCTCTCGATGCTGACCATACCGAGAGACCGGGAAGGTGACACCTGAATGACACTGGCTTCCAGAGAACGCACCGCCTGGGCTTCCCCCAGGAGCCAGCACCCAGGATTATTACAGCCTTGCACTCTAGGGTTTTGGGAATCTGAGGACAGGTAGGATGTTTTAAGTGTTTTTATGCAAATGCAACTGAGATCTCATTGGTATTCCATAGCCTCAAACATCCGTAGTAATTAACACAGCTGTTCCTCTACCCGCCCAGCCTCACCCAGTGTATTCTCAGACAGGGATAGATAATACGGGTTGCAAACTCTTCCCCAAACATGGTCTGTTTTCATTCGTGCAACAGTTGGCTGGGGCCGGAGTTCAAGGTGGGACATCTCACACGAACATGCTGCAGTGCCGCGTGCCACTTCCATGTCTACTGGACCATGAGAGCAAGGGCCAGCAGTGACACCCACGTCATTTGATGGTTCTGGAAAAAGTGCTACTGTTTCCCATCCACAGATCGCCCCTGTGAGTCTATTCTCTGCACGGCACCCCTCTTTAAACACGTTTCAAAGTGGGAAACACAAGAGAGCGCCACTAGTAATTGCTACAGTCGCAGGAGGGAGGTGGAGAGACAGGACCTATTTTATATGAATTGTGGCTGCATGCAGGTTTCCTCTAGTTATTTTATAGGCTGCAAACCCATTACGTCAAAAATTATTAACCCATTAAGATTTATCTCCGCAACTGATCACAGCTCTCATTTTTAAAGGCTGTGGTACATAGTGTACCTGTTTAAAAAATATTTAGGGGAGCGAGTTCTAGGCTGATCATCAGATATTCCTAATCTCCATAATTCCATAAACGGTTATAATTTTCACACTCGACTACTGTCTCTCCACCTCACTGTAGTGTTCCAGCTGCTATTCAAAAGTGATTATAAATAATGGGGCTATAAAAGCCAATCAGTAATTAGGACACTCACTGGCCATATGCCAGCCCCCACGACGGAAGGTGATTTACGGCAAGACAACCGCGTCACATCTGCCAGCCTGGCTCCCCCTCCCGCTGGCTCTCCGGTTGCAGGTCAACGTTGCGATTCACAGACTTTTTTTCCTTGACTGGAGAGAAGACTGGCAACCCAAAGGGCCACAGCTTTTTAAACTTTATATAGCAAAAAAAAAAAAAAAGAAAGAAAGAAGGAGGAAGAAGGAGGAGGAGGAAGAAGAAGGAGGAGGAAGAAGGAGAGAGGAGGAAGGAGGAGGAGGAGGAAGAAGGAGGAGGAGGAAGAAGAAGGAGGAGGAAAAAGGAGGAGGAGGAGAAAGAAGGAGGAGGAGGAGGAGGAAGAAGAAAGAAGAAGAAAGAAGAAGGAAGAGGAGGAAGAAGGAAGGAGGAGGAAGGGGGGAGGAAGAGGGGGAGGTAGGAGGGGGGAGGAGGGGGAGGAGGAAGAAGAGGAAGAGGAGGAGAAAAGCAAGAAAGGGGGGGGGAAACCCAGATCAGCTTTTTCTGGTCTTGCTAATTTCACATATCCAGAGGAAGAAGGAAAAAAAACAGAACAAAATACACTGGGAGCAGGTCAAAGTCCTGGCCTTTGCCATAGACTGGGAAAGAACGAAATGAAATCCAAGGTCAAAACCCTCCAAACCTCATCCCCTCGGCACAAGAGGCTTCGACACACGTAAGCCTACGCCCACCGTGTGCCTCAACCAGCATTGCTCAATAGGAATGCCACTGTCATCTTGGCCAGGGCGAGTCTTTGGTACTGTGAGTTTGTCCCACGAACCTCTGGACATTCAGCATCCCTGTTCTTGGCAGCTCCACGCTAAATGCTGGGTCATTGCCACGACCCCCGAGGGCCAGTCCAACCCCAGAGATGGGGGAATGGAAAGAAACCACGGACAGTTACACTGAACCACCCTGTAACACATACGACGAATCTTCTTTGTTATTTGTCTTTTAAACCCAAGAGCAGGCCGGGCGTGGTGGCTCACGCCTGTCATCCTACCACTCTGGGAGGCCGAGGCGGGAGGAGCGTTCAAGGTCAGGAGTTCGAAACCAGCCTGAGCAAGAGCGAGACCCCGTCTCTACTATAAATAGAAAGAAATTAATCAGCCAACTAATATATATATGAAAAATTAGCCGGGCATGGTGGCACATGCCTGTAGTCCCAGCTACTCGGGAGGCTGAGGCAGGAGGATCGCTTGAGCCCAGGAGTTGGAGGTTGCTGTGAGCTAGTCTGACGCCACGGCACTCACTCTAGCCCGGGCAACAGAGTGAGACTCTGTCTCAAAAAAATAAAAATAAAAATAAAAAAATAAAAAATAAACCCAAGAGCATACCAGAAAAGAATACTGCAAAAGGGCCCATTATTCAGGATGGTTCCTAATTGCAAAGATCATATTGGACACGCACTTGCTTAAACACACATACACATCTTCCAACACCGGCCTGCTGACAGGGCAGCAGCGGAGCTCAGTGCTGGGAACACAGGTTTGAGGCCATGCCCACCACGAGGGCCGGCACAGGCCCTCCCTGACAGCCCTCTCTAAAGGACACTGCTCCACCAGTGTCAATTCTGTCACTCCAGTTTATTGTGTCCATAGCCGTTACCATGTCTAGACATTCTCTTACTTTCCTTTTTGTTGTTTATCATCTGCCAACCTCCTACCGCCCAAGGAGTGTTTTCTATGAGATCTGAGGCCCCTCAGCCTAGAAGAGACCCTCTTGGCCTAGAGGAGTAGCTGGCATAGCCTAAGTGACAGATTCAGGGGTCCTCAAACTTTGTAAACAGGGGGCCAGGTCACTATCCCTCAGACCATTGGAGAGTGCGCACTGTGGGCCCGGGACGCGTTGGCT
Organism: Microcebus murinus; assembly: GCF_040939455.1. Taxonomy (NCBI): domain Eukaryota; kingdom Metazoa; phylum Chordata; class Mammalia; order Primates; family Cheirogaleidae; genus Microcebus; species Microcebus murinus. The sequence goes on along the minus strand of NC_134133.1, from coordinate 3,181,822 downwards.
GCTAAGGACAGGCAGCGGCAGCAAAAACACCCGGCGGGCTGGATAAATGTCCTCGGTGGGCCGCATGCGGCCCACCGGCCACAGTTTGAGGACCCCTGGAAGTGAATGCATTTAGGATGATAACAATAATGAAAACACCACAAGCAGTGACTAGCCCAACCAGAACCAAGCAGACCTATAACCCCATCCTGACTTTGCCATTTGCTACTTCTTTTTTTATTTTTTTGAGACAGAGTCTCACTCTGTTGCCCGGGCTAGAGTGACTGTGTGGTGTCAGCCTCGCTCACAGCAACCTCAAACTCCTGGGCTCAAGCGATCCTCCTGCCTCAGCCTCCCGAGTAGCTGGGACTACAGGCATGCGCCACCATGCCCGGCTAATTTTTTCTATATATACTAGTTGGCCAATTAAGTTCTATTTTTAGTAGAGACGGGGTCTCGCTCTTGCTCAGGCTGGTTTTGAACTCCTGACCTTGAGCGATCCTCCCGCCTCGGCCTCCCAGAGTGCTAGGATTACAGGCGTGAGCCACTGCGCCCTGCTGCCATTTGCTACTTCTGTGTGCTCTTGGGCAGGTTCACTGTATCACTCAGGGTCTCGATTTCCTCGTTAGTGACACAGGGATAACAGCAGCAGCCACCTGACGGGGCTGTCGCGCGGACTAAACGAGCATGCGCGACACAATGCTCACTAAAAGTGGGCCACACTTCCCGCTCATCATCTGACTCCAAAGTAACGTGCTTCCAAAACACATTGTGTAAAATTTTCTTCTCCAAGGAGAGAATGCTTTTTTTTTTTCCAGATTCATGATGATGATATAATGTATGAAACAAAGAAGTTGAACAAGCCACTCTTTCCGTGTCTCCAGACTGCAAAGTAATTAAAACCGATGTGTTATCAGCAGATTGCATTCACACACCCACTTCTGTTCGGAGCAGGCTGCGTAGACGAAGGTGTGCAAGTGGAAACAGGATTACCTGCGAGGTCCGTGTGAGCTGTGATTTTGCCCTAACGACCAACATGCCGAATATCTCGTCAAGCGCTAATGAAGTGTCTTTTCATCTATGAAGTTTCTACTCAAATTGTTTGCTAACTTATGTGAGGTGGTCCTCCTCATACTGACTTGTAAGAATCCCTTCTATACCCTGGGTACCAGTCCTTTGCAGAAATACGTTTTCCAAATATTCTCTCCCAGTCTGTGGTTGACAATTCCTTGTCTTAATGATGCTTTTTGGCAAGTGGAAGTTTTTAATATCTAATTTATCAGCTTTATGGAGTTTTTTTTTTCATTTTTTTACGGACAATCAGAAAATAGCATAATGAAATAGAAGAACTCTGGGCAAAGATCACGAGACCTGGATTTGTGACCTAAATCTGCGTGGGTATCTGTGTTTGGGAAAGTCAAGTGTGAGCATTAATTTTATGTGTTAACTTGACTGGGCCACAGGGTGCCCAGATATTCGGTCAAGCAGTGTTCTGGGAGTTTCTGTGAGGGTGTTCTTGGATGAGACTACCATTTAAACTGGCAGACTAAGTAAAGCAGATTGGCCCTCCCTGACATGGTGGGCCTCATTCAATCAGTTGAAGGCCTGAATAGAACAAAAGGGCTCACCCTTCCTCGAATAAAAGAAAATACTCCCGCCTGACTGCTTTGAGCTGGGAATCGGTGTTTTCCTGCCCTTTGACTAGAACTGAAACATGGGCTCCTCCAGGTCTGCAGCTCGCCAAGTGCAGGTCTTGGCATGTGTCAGCCCCCATGACTGTGTGAGCCAATTCCTTCTAATAAATCTCTGTCTCTCTCTGTATATATACATGCTATTAGTCCTGTTTCTCTAGAGAACCCTAATAAATCATCTACCTCCTTTTGCTCCAACACGGCACGAAGCATTCTACTCGGTGCTGAATGAACGTCGCTGGAATCTTCCAATAAATTCGTCCTAATTCACATATCTGGAAGCGGACAGGTTGGATTCGACAACCCCACAGGTCTCTCCCACTCTAAAACATTTGGTCTCCCTTTTCCCATCCTTCGCCACCTTTTCCCTCGGGTGCTCTCTACCAAAATTAATCCGGCTGTGCCTCTCAGAAAAAGTGAGAAAGCCCCCTCCATAGCTAATCAGCTCAGAAGGAATTCTCTAGGCTACTGCTACGCAATGCCCCCGTTCTGGCTTGCTTGCCTACCTTTTTGGAAGCAATGCAAGAGTTCAAACAATTCAAAGTTGTTTCACTTCCTCAAATGACCCTTACTCTCGAGAAAGACTGCAGGAGACGAATGCTCCCAGCTTCTCCTGTGTATGTTACATGCAGACACGTTTGCCACACTGCTAAAATAAAACTCCTGCAAAGATGCCAAATGCACCAATAAACCCACCCACTGAGTGCTCCTACCAGGCAAGCAGGTCCCTGACACCCCAGGGTCACCAAAACATAGAAGAGGATCAAACGCTCATCAGAGGAACAAACCGAAACACGTCCACACCTCAGCCTTTGGGAACTGCGACACCTTCTTTTTTGTCGCTTGCTTCCAGACCAGTTGTTATGAGAGAGGAATTTATCTGCAGAAATTAAAATGACCCTAAAGAAATTCTGCAATGCCCTTGTGGGACCAGCTCACATCCTGGGGAGATGCCAAACCACAACTGAGAATTTTTGCTGTATAATAAGCCTATTGGTTGTGGACCTACCAGTAAGAGCACAGAGCTGCTCTGTCCTGGGGTTCAGAGGGTGTTCTAATAACACGGCACCAGTCACTCAGGTGACTGGACATCGTGACCGCTAAGACAGGGGCCTGAACCTCAGTGAACAATAGAATCACCTGGGGCACGTCTAAAATAATACCAATGCCTATGATGACTCCAGCTCATACCAATTAAGAAAGAATCTGCCAGAAGGACCAGGCACTGGTATTTTTCCTCATCTGCACTAGTGGTCCCAGGGTATACATAGCCAGAGTCCCAAGCCTGGCCTACTTCTCAGATTCTAAATCCACAGCAGATTCACTAATTGTCACAGTATCTGTGCAGAACCTTCTGTGTACAGAGCAGCCCGCCCTGTGATCTTCTAAGATGAAATGCCCTTAGCTTCAGAGAAGACATGCAAGACTCTGAACCAGGTGCAGAGTAGGACGGGAGTGAAAAACATCAAGGAGACAAGGGAGAGAAGAAATCCTAACACCCTCTCAAGAATCACAGCCCCGGGGAATTTAAATTGCGGTTTTGCCTGCCCCAGCTAGGAAGGAAAACTCAAATTAGCTTTGTGGAAATTTTGTCTCAAAGGACCAGGAGCCTCTGAGCGACCTGTACTTTGATGTCCCTCTCTGCGGCTCAGCCACACTCCCCACTTTCACACCAACTCCTGGGAAAAGTCCTGTGTTACTTGTAGTGTGAAGAATGGAGATCAGATGTAAAGGGTGGGCCTGGGGCTGGGGGGACCGAGGCTTCCGCCTGGCTCTGATGGATGGCGAAGAGCAAGGTGCCAAGTCCCTGCTGGGAGCACACGCGTGGGGCTTTCCCACGCCTGCAATTGTCATGATGATGTCTTAGAAGCTGCATAATGATGTCTTAGAAGCTGCAACTCAGAAGTTGCACAGGGTGACTTCTGAAGCTGCACGAAGCACCAACACGTTTAGAAAGAGCTAGAGAAGATGAAAGAACACACAGAGGCTACCCCAAATTAACCATAGCTCAATGTGCACACATGCTGCGACCCAGGCAGCCACCCCACGGATGGATCCTGCACTCAAGCCAACACTGAACCACGAGCTGCCTCAAAAGGCTTCCTCAAGCACTGGCACCCATGAATGAATGAATGCTTGCAGCATTCATTCCTATTCCGACCAAGCCCGCCAGTGTGCACAGGAATAATCAATTTCCTTTAATGAGTCTGCCACTGGTGGAAGACACAGGTGCTATGACAATCGTGCGCTCTGTCCAAAAGGCTCCCAGGGAATGAAAAGGATTCGGGAATTTTCCAACAGCAAACCAAAACTCTTTAAGCCTAACAGAAAACCAGACTTCTTCATCCAGACTCCAAAATGTTGCCTGAAGGGTTTTTATACTGGCTTACCTAGACAATGACCCTATCTAGTACCTTGCTACGTAAGCTCTATTTATACATTTCGAAGTCACCCGGCATCTTAAAAGTTCAAGCAAAATCAAATTGTAAAAGTAAACCAGTTACACTTTCTTTCCCTTTTTCTTGATAAAAGAAGGCTAGCTTAACATTTGCTTTTCTCCCCATAATTAGAAAGATTCTGAAAGGAGAAAATGTAGTCAAACAGGCTTGAGCAGAAAATAGCTTTTAAAAAAAAAAAGTCCCCTATATAAAAGAATAACAAGGAATAAAGCTCCATCTCTCATTTGATAGGTATTACCTGCCTGGAAATTAAATCATACTTAGTGCTTTCTCTAGAGAGGACTTCTGTTCCAAAACGAGGGTCTAATGTTTTGAGTTGTGCAAGCCAAACCAGCTTGAAGAAACAGAAGGCTCTGCTAAGCTTTAGCAGAACAAGCCCTAACATAATATGCCAGGGAACACGTTTGACAAAACAGAAGTAGAAAAATATTTTCAAAATCGGCTCTTGGCTTAAATATAGCATTTGGCACCTCAAGTAAACACAGAGAAGAAGATAGAGCTTGGCAGCGAGCGCCATGTGACTTTCTGAACTGCTGCAGGCCAGATGGTGGGATCCGTTATTCATTTCTCAGCTACTCACCGTCTCTGCCCTTCCATGAATGACTTCTCAGCTCAGGGACCCTTAGAAGGGCTGGAGAGAAAAGGACTGGATAAATGCAGAGAACTAGTTTTTTCTCAGAAATTATTATCTCCTTTAAGATGATGTGACTAGCAAACAGCTCATGCCAACTCAACAGCCCCCATCATTAAGTATTCTGGATTACACGGCCAAGTCCACGTCTCACCTGCTGTCGACAAAAAGGAAAGGAGTGATACTTCCCCTCCTGGGAAGATCTGGCAGATTTACATTTCCCTACTCCTCCCACTTAGTACAGCTATAGACCTTGGATCTATAATCCAAACAAGAAGACTCTGAAATGTAAAGAGAAGAAAACAGACCTTGAGACAGACCTCAACAGAGAGATTATTTTCTCGGGTTTTCTTTATGTCTCATATATCCCCGAATTAGAGCTGAAGAAGCCAGCAAGAGGTTAAAAAAAAAACAAAAAAAACCAATGAAACGAATAAACAAAAATGCCCAACAAAAGCCTGCTGTTTCTAGCTAAGGAATCAGGAAATTCACAGATCGGGAAAAAAAGAAAAATTTTAGACAGTGACTGCTCTACTTCAGCCGAACACCACAGAAAAAAAAAAAAAAAAAAAAAAAAACTATTGTTCCACTACCACCCAAGCCAACAATGACTGAGGATGGTGCCTGGACTTCCCCGCTTTCCAGGATGTAATGGGGTACCCGGACGTCTGTTCCCCACTCCAGTGTTGTCAGAGAAGACTCAGTACAGAGTTAGGATTTTCAACCCCACTGTGTAGAAACTCTTTTCTTCCCATATCTTTGGGGACCCCATAGGAATTCAGAGTTCCTGCCCCACCCGGCAGTAATATGAAGCCACTCCCCCCCACTGACTGTCAATGGAAGAAGCAGAGTGGGGAACCTGGACTTTTACCCCCAGTTGTAACAAGGGGTCATCCCCCCACCTTCCCTTGCCAACGTGGTGCCAAACAAAACCATCTAAAAAAGAAGGTGTGAGTAATATTCAGAGAATCATAACATAATATCCTAAATGCCTGGATCTTAATTGAAAATCACTCATCATACCAAGAATTCTAAAAATATCTCAAACAGAATAAAAAAGACAATCAATAGGCCGGGCACAGTGGCTCGCGCCTGTGATCCTAGCACTCTGGGAGGCCAAGGCAGGAGGATCGCTCGAGGTTAGGAGTTCGAAACCAGCCTGAGCAAGAGTGAGACCCCGTCTCTACTAAAAATAGAAAGAAATTAATTGACCAACTAAAGCTATATATACAAAAAAATTAGCAGGGCATGGTGGCCCATGCCTGTAGTCCCAGCTACTCGGGAGGCTGAGGCAGGAGGATCACTTGAGCCCAGGAGTTTGAGGTTGCTGTGAGCTAGGCTGACACCACAGCACTCTAGCCCAGGCAACAAAGTAAGACTCTGTCTCAAAAGAAAAAAAAAGACAATCAACAGATACCAACATTGAGATGACAGAATTATCTGACAAGGACTCTGAAAAAGTCATTATAAAAATCATTCAAGGGGCAACTATTGAACACACTTGAGACAAATAGAGTATTAAGTCTCAGAAAAGAAATAGAAGATACACTCCAGGAGGCCGAGGCAGGAGGATCGCTTGAGGTCAGGAGTTTGAGACCAGCCTGAGCAATAGGGAGATCACATCTCTACAAAAAATAGAAAAATTAGCCAGGAGTGGCATCATACACCTGTAGTCTCAGCTATATGAGAGACTGAGGCAGGAGGATCACTTGAGCCCAGGAGTTTGAGGTTGCTGTGAGCTAGGCTGACGCCACAGCACTCTAGCCTGGGCAACAGAGCAAGACTTTGTCTCAGAAAAAGAAAACAGAAACAGAAGACATAAAAATAAAAAAACATAGAAATTTTAGAACTATAAATTATATATGAACTAAAAACCCAACTGATGAATTAAAAACCCAGCATAGTGGAGGGGAGAAAAAAAAAATCACTCAACTTGAAGGTAAAATATCAAACATTATCAAACTGAAAAACAGAAAATGACTGGGAGGGAAAAAAAATAAAACAGAGCCTCAGGGACCTGTGGGACTATAACAATAGGTGTTAACACTTGTGTCACTGGAGTTCTAAAGAAAGGAGAAAGAGAGCAGAGCTAAAAATTTCCTTGAAGAGATAATGACTAGAAATTTCTCAAACTTAGCAAAAGATATAAACATACAGATTCAAGAATGTGAGCAAACTGAAAACAGTATAAATTTCCTAAAAATCCACCCCAAATGACATCATACTCAAATTTTTGAAAATCTAAATGGAAAGAAAAAAATCTTGAAAGTAGTAAGAGAAATGACACCTTACATAAAGGAGAAAAATAAAATGACTGAATTTTTCACCAGAAACCATGGAAAGCAAAAAGAAAAGGGTACAGCATTTTTCAAGTGCTGAGAAAAAACAACTGTCAGCCCAGAATTCTATATTCAGTGAAAATATTCTTCAGGAATGAAGGGAAAATCAAGATATTTTCACATAAAGGAAAAATAACAGACTTTGTTTACAGCAAATGTACACTAAAGCGATATCTAAAGAAGTTCTCTGAAGAAAAGAGCTTATAAAAATAGGAATTTGGGAACAAAAAGAAGAAAGAAAAACAATGGAAAGCAAAAATATAGGTAAATACATTATTCTTCTTCTCTTAAGTTTTCTAAATTAGATGGTCAAAAACAAAACACTGTAATGGGTACCCCAATGTCTTAACACTGTCAGATGTGGTTCTAATTGTACACAGAGGAAATGTTTCAGACAATGACATTATAAATAGGGATAAAAAGGGAGGTAAGGTTTCAACAATTCATCCTAGCAGTAAAATGACCACAACAGTAGACTATGATATGTGTGTGTATACACATAAAGTGTAATACCTGCAGCAATTACTAAAAAGCCTACAAAAAGAGATAGGCTCAAAAATACTTGAAATAAATCAAAATAGAATGCTAATAAATGCTAGATCTACAGGAAGGAAGAAAATGTGTAAGAGAGAATAAAAAAGAAAAAAGAAAAAGACAAACTTAAGCTCTACTATGTCAATTACATTAAATGTAAATGATCTATAGAAATCAATCAAAACACATTAGCAGAATTAAAAACATAACCCAACTATATTCTGTCTACAAGAAACTCATTTCAACTGTAACACTGTAGGCATGGTGAACATTAATCAAAAGAAAACAAAAATACTGTATTAATATCAGACAATATATACTTTCAGAGCAAAGAAACTTAACACAGAGAGCCATTATGTATTGATAAAAGGGTCAAACAGCCAAGAAGACACAGTAATCCTAAATGTGTATGCCTCAAACAGCACAGCTGCAAAATAAAGAAATACTGATAGACCTCAAAGAAGACAAAAATCCACAATTACAGTTGGAGGCTTCAACATCCCTCTCTTATTAATAGAATTTGACAGAAAATTACCAAGACGTAGAAAAATTCAACATCTTCAAACAACAGACTCAACAGACATTTAGAGAACACTCCACCCAACAAGAGCACAATGTACACTTTTTCAAGTGCCCATGTACTAAATGCCATGCACTAACACAGACCAGATTGTGCATGATAAAACAAACCTCAATAAATTTAAAAGAATTGAAAGCACACAGAATGGGTTCCCTAACCACAAGGTAGTCAAACTAAAAATCAAAAAAATAAAATTCAGAGGAAAACCTCCAAATTCTTGAAAACGAACACGTCTCAAAAACAAAACAAAACTCATGTGTAAAATAGAAAGTCTCAAGTAAAATTTTAAAAAATACACTGTACTGAATAAAAATAAAAATACAACTGAAAAATAAAAATATGAATTTTAGATGTCTGTCCCCTCCAAATCTCATGCTGAAACTTGTTCCCCACACCTGCCCCCCCTTCACCTTCTGCCTTGATTCAAAGCTCCATGAAACCCTCACCAAAAGCAGATGCTGGTGCCATGTGTCTTGTACAGCCCACAGAACCACGAGCCACCTAAAACTCTTCTGTTTGTAAATTACCCAGCCTCAGGTGTTCCTTAATAGCAGTGCAAAACAGGTGAGCTCACCCAGCAAGAATCCAGCCTTCACCTGTAGCTTCAGAATAAGCTCAATGGGGTGAGCAATTCTATGCTTTTTTTCTTCCCCAATGGAAATATTCATTAGAGTCAAAACTAGAGGAGGAAGAAAGACCACCTTCTTATACCTGAAAGTCTCCTCTGACTCCCTCCATCTCTATATCCCTCACAGCAAATCAGCTGCCCAGTTCTTCCAATTCCACCTGTGTAGCTCCTATAAGGGCCCACTTCTTCCCAATACACCTTCCATGGCCGGACTGTTACAGGTGGCACCTACCTTCCACTCTGGGCTCTCCCACTGGACATGAAGAAATCTTTCTAAAGCACAAATCTGTTTGCTCTTCTCCACCTTGTATTTCTTCATGGGCTTCCCAGTGTGCTTAGAATGAAATGCAAACACCTGGGAGCTTCTGCCTTCTCAGGACCATGACTGAAGGTACGGGGTGGGGGATGGGAGCACAGAACACAATGTCATGTGGGATGGCACAGCACTCATGCAGGGTTTGGTACTAAAGGAGTTTAAGAAGCCCAAACCACTGATAATACAAATTACCTCTAAAAATTCCCTAAACTGCTAGAACCTGGGCTTGTGGAAGCTCAAAAAGCCAAGAATCAACCTCACCAGTTTCTCTTTTTTTTTTGAGACAGTGTCTCACTTTGTTGCCCAGGCTAGAGTGAGTGCCGTGGCCTCAGCCTAGCTCACAGCAACCTCAATCTCCTGGGTTCAAGCGATCCTCCTGCCTCAGCCTCCTGAGTAACTGGGACTACATGCACACACCCCATGCCCGGCTAATATTTTCTATATATTTTTAGTTGGCCAATTAATTTCTTTCTATTTTTGTTTTAGTAGAGATGGGCTTTCGCTCTTGCTCAGGCTGGTTTTGAACCCCTGACCTTGAGTGATCCTCCCGCCTCGGCCTCCCGAGTAGCTGGGACTACAGGCATGCGCCACCATACCCGGCTAATTTTTTCTATATATACTAGTTGGCCAATTAGTTTCTATTTATAGTAGAGATGGGGTCTCACTCTTGCTCAGGCTGGTCTCGAACTCCTGACCTTGAGCGATCCGCCCACCTAGGCCTCCCAGAGTGCTAGGATGATAGACGTGAGCCACCGTGCCCGGCCTCCAGTTTCTTGGCACTTCTGTTGTGCCCTTCCTTTCCTAAAGACAGGGAAAGGAAGCTAAGCCAAGGTTATTTTAAATCTTGCAGGGGTGGGAGTTGGTGAAGAATAGGGGTAATTAAAGGAATTTCACTTTCTCTTTCCTTTCAGAAAGTGTTTTAGTTACATTGGTGGAGTCTAGCTGCACTTGTGATGTGACTCCAGTATATAAAACACAACTCCAACTATGTTCAAAATATGCACACACACAGATGTTACATTTCTGTTGGGAGGGAGACGGGGTTACTACACGCAGTGATATATGCAAGGTGAATGAACTAGAAATACAGCCGCATGTTAACAGGAATATCACTGGAAGATGAAATTAGAGATGGCTAATATTACTCTCAATACTTCCAAGTATTTTCCACTACCGATAATGGAATTTTTTTAAAACTCTAAAAGGTTACTTTAAAAAAATAAATCTTTAGGCCAGGCGCAGTGGCTCAGGCCTGTAATCCTAGCTCTCTGGGAGGCTGAGGCGGGTGGATTGCTCGAGGTCGGGAGTTTGAAACCAGCCTGAGCAAGAGCGAGACCCCGTCTCTACTATAAATAGAAAGAAACTAATAGGTCAACTAATATATATAAAAAAATTAGCCGGGCATGGTGGCTCATGCCTGTAGTCCCAGCTACTTGGGAGGCTGAGACAGAAGGATCGCTTGAGCCCAGGAGTTTGAGGTTGCTGTGAGCTAGGCTGACGCCATGGCACTCACTCTAGCCTAGGCAACAAAGCGAGACTCTGTCTCAAAAAAAAAAAAAAACTTTATATACAGACCTGGATATAGAACAGATGGCAAAGGTAACATCGAATTGTTTTAGAACGGAGAGATTGCTCAACTGTCCCTATTCTTATAAGACACAAATCTTAATGCCCAGAAAATGAGCCCCAGAATGGAAATAGTTGTTATTTGGTATTTTCACAAGTTATCTCCAAAATCAATTATCACTAAGGTTTTTAACACACACACTTACAAAGATATGCAAAACTGAGGGCATAGAAATTTCCAGTAAAACTGTTAAATAGCTGCAGTGGAGTATTAGCACATGTGTAAAGTGCTTTGGAATGGTCACCTATCTTGAATGTAAACAAAGAGAGAGAACAGTTATGAAGTATGGCAGCCTTATAACAATCAGAGAAAGGTTCTCTGCCAGCACTTTCAAATCGAAGGTTCCATGAATATTAAAAGCTTCCAATCCAAATCTTCATTCAACATACACTACTGAGTCTCCTGTGTGCTAGTGACACATGAGTAATGACTATTTTTTGCACTGAAGAATATCTTTTTCATTATAGGTATGACATGATGGGTGTGATTATATACCCATTTGCCAAATTTTACATACCATCCCCTCTACTTTCCCAAAAGCGACAGCATGAATCTTGGTTAGGGCATGAAGGGGACATTTGTATGTTGCCTACTGACCTCTCTGTTTCCTGCCCACTGCATTTCTTTTACTAAATTTCTGAGCGCCAGGCCCAGAACACAAGCTACATTGACTTTATTGCCCAGTTGTTAGAGAAATGTGAAATTTTAAGCACAGACTGCATATGGAATTATTATATGTATTTTGCAACCATCAAATAATTTAAATGTAAATATGAAAATGCCTCTTGTCATTATCCTGTCTCTTTCTTATCAATTTCAAAAGGTGAAAACTGTCTCCTGCCTTGGGGCATCAAGTCCAGTTGCAATCATTCCAGGAAACTTCACAAGCTCCCTTTATTAAACAGCGCATCTTCCAACGAGGCTGGGGGGGGGTCTCATTCCACTCCCCAGCCTCCTAGCATTGTGACAGTGTGACAACTGGGAGGACACACAGAGTACAGAGGGGAAAAAACAGCATCTCACCACCTGTAGTCCCAGATGGCAGCGGAAGACACTTCACTGCAAACCCATAAAGGCTTAAAGAAAACACATAAAGCAATGCACTAATTAAAAGGAAAAAAATCTACATCCAGCCACACACAGTTATGGTACAGATTATTACACACACAGTCAACTGTGACTCCTGAAGCATAATCGAATCGAACTCCTGCAAAACACAGATGACAAAATAAAGAGCTCTTCTGTTCTTCTTTGCACTGACCGCACAATGGAACTCATACAGATTCATCAATCCAAAGAGTTTTTTTCCATTTTTGCTCCATCTGACATGTAGAGGAGAATTCCTGTGTTGTCAGCATGCATCACCACGGATGTCTACAATGTATTGCAGGACTATGCTAAGTGCTTGCATACATTATTTAATTCAACCCTCCACACTCTTGGAAATGGGAGCTCTCATGATCTCTGCTATAAAGAGAAACTGAAGAACAGACAAGTTGAGAAAATTGCCCAAGTTCACAGAGCTTAGAGCTAGAAACTGGATTTGAACTTAGGCAGCTGAATTCCAGTTCCCAGCCTCTGCCACGCTTTTTGTGAAAAGTCATATTATTCAACAGAGAAATCATCTTTCAAGGTTTTTTTTTTGTTTGTTTGTTTGTTTTTCCTTTTCAGTCTGTTCTCAAAGCTTGGCTATGCCTTGAGCTCACTGACAACCCAGAAAGCTCTTGTGTCAAAGATATGAGCGCTGTCTATGCATAAAGGTGTGGGTCTCCTCACTAACCTTTCCAAATTTTAGTTTTGTAATAAAAACATAATCCTCTAATGTCATCAAGTCTGCAACAGGGGAAGGGAAATGAAGTTTCAGAAGTGCTAAATTAAAAAAAAAAAAAAATAGTTTCCCTCAATATCACCATGGAAATTCTGGGGCATACAATGAGAAAATTCGTTCTTCTTAATCAAAAGTTTGAAAACTTGCAGCCACCCGAAAGCCCCTTTGCCTCTGATGCACCTGTCTCTTTGACTCCCCATGGCAGGGACACGCCAAGGGTCTGCGCCATTTGTGTTTTCTGCCTGGCCTCCCCGAAGGCGAAATGTTGGAGATCCGGTGAAGTCTGCTGTCAGCGTTCTAAGTGTGTCTCGGATTCAGGGGAAACCAACTTCTATACACCAAAACCATCATTAGATACAGAACAATATACATGTTTTTGGCATGTTTAAATTCCAAATATAATGCATATGAAATGTTATGGAACATAGCATAAAAGAGGTTTAATGGAATTAAGACAACCAAATGAAAAAGGACTCTTGAAATTTTTTAGTATAAACTTCTTATTCTGGGGGTGGGGGGAATATCAAGAAAGGCCATCTTTCTTGTAAGCTTGCATTCTGGGCCCAACACTCAGAAATTTAGTGAAAGAAATGCAGTGGGCAGAAACAGAGTGGTCAGTGGGCTCTATACAACTGTCGCCTTCATGCCCTAACAAAGACGGGAATAAATTTAAAAATGTCTATTATACACCGCAACAGACATAAGATGAGGAGGTATCAAAAAGAAAAAAAAAAAAAAGACACAATAGCAAAAATGATGATCATATCAATAACTAATATTTATAAAATGCCTACTATGTGCCAAGTATTGGGCTAAGAAATTTATATCTTATTTATTGATTGATCAATTGATCGATTGCAACAGAGCCCCCCCCTCCCCGTCTCTTGGGCTATAGGTGCAAGCCACCATACCCAGCTAAATCTTTTTATTTTTAATAAAGACAGGGTCTCGATCTTGCTCAAGCTGGTCTCACACTCCTGACCTCAGGGGATCCTCCTGCCTCAGCCTCCCAGAATGCTACGATTACAGAAGTGAGCCACCACGCCTAGCCCCACATCCCTACCACGAATCACCACAAAGTCCCCAGAAGGTATTCTTATCCCTAATTTAGAGATAAGGAAATAGAGGCAGAGGCAGGCAAAGTGTCTTGCCCGAGGAGATACAATAAGTGCAGGACTCGGATTCAGACCCCAGAGCCAGTGCAGATATTGCCTCCCAGGTAGAACAAATAGAAACTCTGTCTTTGAATTAAGAAGGGTGGGAGAAAGTGCCCTGTATTTTGTTCATGCAACAGCAAGCAACTTGGAAAAGCACAGGAAGCTACTTACTTAGGGAGCCAATTGTACTCGTTGTCCAATAAACGCCTCTATTGAAGGGGTAAGGCAAATAAATCCCTGAGCAACTGGGGAATGACAGTGCAGTGAAACGAACCCTGCCTGAACAGCCTGGCTGAACTTTGGTTTCTTTTAAAATCTCTACTTGGCTGCATTCTAATCTGAGCTCTGTGCAGCCACAGCCTGGTAGTTATGAAACTGGCTCTCGAGTCTGGAGCAAAGTCCAATAAAAAAAAATCAAACCACCCTGCATGACCGCTCCCAGTGGAAGTAACAGAGCTATGACCTGGTTTAAATCTTAAGTCTGCTACTGAATAGCTACATGATACTGGGAAGGTCGCTTATGTTCATGGAGGGTCATTTTCTCATCTGTCAAACTAGCACAACAATACTTTTCTTAGAGGGTCATTGATAATAGAAATAATGCATGTGAAACAGTTTGCAAAATGCCTGGTGTAATTACCAATGAATCATTAAGTGTGCACACAGAAAATAATCTGGGGTTTAACATTAATTCAATATGCTAGGACCTTAAAATGATGTATAAGTCACACCAAGGAAAACCATGGACTTTTATCACATGTTCTCTGGGGAAAGAGATTTACTGCTGAAAAGAACAATTTGTATTAAGACGATAGAAGGAGGTGTTGATTAAAATTAACTGATTTTTTTTTGGGGGGGGGGCTCAAATTCACTTAAAGTTCCTTTTGGGCTCTAGAGAATTTTAGAGTTCTCTTTATGAATATCACTACTGACCTTTAGTAAGGACATGACAGACCAAATATCAAGCATGTCAGTGCAAGAACAAAAGCCCCAGTTTGCTATCCAGATAAAACCTAAAGATCTGGTAAAATGCTGCAATTTTAACAGTCCAGTTTAATTTTTTCTTTTCCAGTTTAACTTTTAAAAGCTATTGGGCTGCTCTTTTCTCGAACACAACATATAAACACCAAGATTCCAGTTGCTGGTAACCAAATTTAGATACTGAACAAATGAATTCCTTAGGCCAGCTCTGAGGCAGGAGGACTGGCTTGAGTTCTGAAATTCTGCATTTCTAACCTGCTGCTGGGCCAGAGAACACATCTGAGAGCAGTAAGGCTGTGCGACACAAGTCATCTCTCTACTTCCCTTTTTTATTTAGTCTATTTTTTGCCCTCCTACCTTAGAAGAAGTTTCTGTCCAATGCCGAAAGCAAATAAAATACCAGCAAAGCACAAAATTGTGTCCCGACTAAATATGAGGGTTTTCTTGCCCTATACTTTGATATCCCCAGATTAGGATGAAGTGACGCATAATAATTACTAGAAATCAGCCAGAACCTTCTCCACACCTCCTTTCCTTATGGAATAATGACGGCTGCTCCCTTTTTATGTGCTTCCTGCCAGTCCTTTATGTAAATTTTTTCAAATTTTGTTTCTACCCTCATCCTCTACGTGATGGTACCTTTATGTAAATGTAACGCTTACAACTGGCAGGTGTCATTTTTATTCCTGTTCCATGGAAGAGAAAGGGAGTCTCAGGCAGATTAAATAACTTGCCCATGCTCACCCAGATGGAAGTACAGAGTCTGTCTCCCAAGACCATGGTCTTAACCATATGTTATGAAGTAAAATTACCCCAGAACTTCCAATTGTGTTTCTAAAGACAAAGGGAGCCACACTACTCCCTGTGTCTTAGCAATGTTGGCCCTGGGCTCCACATTGCTCACCCCCTGAATCTCCAAGTGAGTGGATGGCAGAAAGAACAGGTTCCCGGGGCCTGGCTGCAGTCTCTCCACGTGCCACATCAAGCTCCTGCCTTATGACCAGCCCAGAACAATCCTGAAAAGACGCAAATTATAAATCGGCCACATAGAAAGCACTCACTTATTCACTTTATCTGGTATTTACAAAATGTCCCCACCATGCCCGTTGTTACATATTGTGGGGCAAACACAAGAAAGGGGAGGCTAGGCCCGGCACGATGACTCACACCTAAAATCCTAGCCCTTTGGGAGGTTAAGGTGGAAGGATTACTTGAGGCCAGGAGTTCGAGACCAGCCTGAGGAATCATGAGATCCCAGCTCCACAAAAAATAGAAAAATTAGCCAGGCATGGTGGCACATACCTGTAGTCCCAGATACTTGGGAGGCTGAGGCAGGAGGATCGCTTGAGCCCAGGAGTTTGATACTACAGTGAGTTAAGATGACACCATTGTACTCTAGCCCAGGGAATAGAGCGAGATCCTGTCTAAAAAACAAAGGAAGAAAACAAGAAAGGAAGGAGAAAGGAAGGGGAAAGGGGGAAAGAGAAAGGAAAGGAAAAGGAAGGCATTCCTTTTCAGTTTCAGCCTCCAAGGGAATCACTGTTTTTGGCCAGGTAAAAGTTCTTTGACTTATTGATTCATTTATTCCACAAATATTCACTAAGTGACTGCCCCATGTCATGTACTCTGTAGGGCATTAAGGCCATGAAAGTGAAGATGTCACGTGGGTTTTACCCTCTCTGAGTTTATAGTCAAAAAGGAGATAAGACATTAAATGCATAAATATACAAATAAACACAATGGTGGCGAGTGCCACAAGGGTCAAATACAAGATGCTCTGTGAGACTTGGCCCTGTCTAGGGGCACAGACAATGTACCCCTGGAACATTCACACGATGTTAAGATAAGTACTCAAGCACCCACACTTGTTAAACTTTTTTTTGGACGTGGAGAGTCTAGCCTCACAAAGTGACCTTTCCCTGGACAACTCCGAAATCGACACATTCACTGGAAACAAAGAACATTATTGTCTTTTGAAAAGGTTTCCAGATCTCATTAGAAATTAGAAGAAAACGGGCCAGATTTCTGCTCTTATCATAGGATTACTTCAAACCATGGCTAAAAAAAAAAATCACAGAAAGCTGATGTGTCCGGAAGTTTTTCTGACGTCTGTCCTGTCTTCTAATGCTTCTCTGCACTTTCGGAGTAAACAAATTTTGCTATAACGAAACAAAATGAACAGGGAACATGCTCTCCATGGGGGGCCACCCTGTCTAGTCTTCCATAACGAGCCATTACCACATTTTGGGATCATCTGCACAATGCCAAAGGACCAATTATTATAGACTCTTAATTCTGGGAACAAGATTGATAGGGGAAAATGCACCACACTCAAACAAAAATGCATTCATCAAACTGGCACCGCACAGGCACATCAAACAAAACACTAAACTATACCCCAGGATTCCAACAGGAATGCTCAGTTTGTCAAGTAAATTAGTCACACTTCAGGACACAGACCCATCTTTCTAGATATCATTTTAGAGCTCGAAAAAGCAAAAAACAAATTAAAAAGCCCTGGCCAGGTGCATTGCCTCACACTTGTAATCCTAGCACTCTTGGGGGTGCCGAGGTGGGAGGATAGCTTGAGGTCAGGAATTTGGGACCAGCCTGAGCAAGAGTGAGACGCCAGCTACAAAAAAATAGAAAACTTAGCCAGGCATGGTGGCACATGCCTGTAGTCCCAGGTACTCGGGAGGCTGAGGCAGGAGGATCCCTCGAGCCCAGGAGTTTGAAGTTGCTGTGAGCTATGATGATGCCACTCACTGTACTGTAGCCAGGGGTGACAGAGCAGGCAAGACTCTGTCTCAAAAAAAAAGAAAAAGCCCCAAATGTATATTCTTATGCATATTTGCTCAGGGGTTGGTTTAGAACTAGATTAATTGTGAGTATATATCCCCCAGGGGGTAGAACCAGCCTTTTGAGATCGCCAGTCTAGAATCTAGAATGAGTGGAGAGAAAAGCAAATTCCAAGCAATACTTCCATTATCATATGTAAATTACAGAATAAATTATTCCCTGTCAACAAAATGAATTCTGTATGTTGTTTGGGAAGTGGCATCTTATTAAACATACAAGTCATTTTCATAATTAAACAAGGACAAATTCAGAGGGAAGAAGCCATTTAAAATGGCATTTTGGTTTTCAGGAGGGGAAAAAAAGGCTGAAAATTAACATTCTAAAATGTAAGGTTCAAAATAGACCATAGCAACATATCAATAATCTACAAGCCATGCTGCACAACTGTAAAAGTCTGAGACTTAAGTCAAGATATTCGAGTTGGAAACTTGGTTCTGTGCCTTCTAAGCCAAGACACCTTGAGCAAGCTGCTTCTCATTTCTAAGTCTCGGTTTCCTCATTGGAAAATAGAGGATGATAAACTTACTGTGATATGAAGCATATTAAGTTCATGCCAAAGGACCAATTGGCCTAGCAGCTGGTATTAATAATTGTCACCTGTTTTTACTTTTTTTTTTTTTGAGACAGGGTCTTGCTATGTTGCCCAGGCTGAACTCGAACTCCCAGTCTCAAACAATCATCCCACGTAGCTGGGACTACAGGCATGTGCCATTGTGCTTGGCCTGTTTTTACTATTACTATAATCATCTTTGTATTTCTGTATTATTGCCACCAAGAAAAAACACAGGAAGTGCCAAGAACTCTACCAACAAATTCAGGATAGAAGCTAAATCAGAACAAACCAAAAGGTGAACGAAAGGAGAAAAAAAATAATCAGAAGAATGGGGTACGCTCTGCCCCCTCTCTCTCTCCCCTAAATAAACAAGACCTACTCAGGCCATGGAGAAGCCAAATTGTTTTACACCTGACATTCAAATGAGCATTCTGGCCTGTTTTTTTTTTTTTTTTTTAAAGTACTCATCTAAATTAGGGATCAGCAAACTTCATTTCTATAAAATGCCAGAGAGTAATTATTTCAGGCTTTGCAAACCACGCGGTCTCTAGAGCAACTACTTCATTCTGCCATTTCGCATTTCACATGGGAGACAATATGTGTAGCCAAACAGGCATAGCTATGTTCCAATAAAACTTCACTGGAACAGGTGCGGTTTACCAATCGCTGATCTAAATAGAAGTTTGAGAGGTCAGTCTCGTAGCTATGTTTTTTGTTTGTATTTCTTAATGATGTTTCTTTTTTTTTTTTTTTTTTTTTTGGGACAGAGTCTTACTCTTTTGCCTGGGCTAGAGTGCCGTGGCATCAGGCTAGCTCATAGCAACCTCAAATTCCTGGGCTCAAGCAATCCTCCTGCCTCAGCCTCCCAAGTAGCTGGGACTACAGGCATGCGCCACCATGCCTGGCTAATTTTTTCCATATATTTCTAGTTGGCCAATTAATTTCTTTCTATTTTTAGTAGAGACAGGGGTCTCACTCTTACTCAGGCTGGTTTCGAACTCCTGACCTTGAGCGATCCTCCCGCCTTGGCCTCCCAGAGTGCTAAGATTATAGGCGTGAGCCACTGTGCCCAGCCTGATGTTTCTTATTTTAATTGTATAAATATAAGGTATACAACATGATGCTTTGATATAGTTATATATAGTGATTAATACAGTCAAGCAAATTAATATACCCATCATTTCACATAATTATTTTTCTCTTTCTTTTTTTTTTTTTTTTGTGGTAAGAGTCCCTAAAATCTACTCTCTTGGCAAATTTCCAGCCTATAATATACTGTTATTGACTACAGTCCTTCATGGTGTACATTAGATCTCTATACTTATTGGTCCTACGTGAGAACAACTTCGTAGTTTTGAACCTAAGTCTCCGGTTTCCCCCACCCCGGCCCTGGTAACCACCTTTCTACTGAGAGACATGATTTTGGTCACTGTTTTCCTAACCAACAGTTCTGTCCACCTCCTGAGATTCCATCTTCAGTTGCAGACAGGGGTAGATGGTGGAGCAGAGCTGGGGTGCTGAGCAAGGCAACAGAGGACTGGTGTCAGAGGAGGGGCACCTATCTACCTGCGCCCACCAGCACCTCCTGGGACCTCAATAAATATGCCCATAATATTGCATCTCTTTAAAAGAGGACAAAATCGAAAAGGAGATACAAGCAAGTAGTTAACACAGCAAAATCTCAACATCCGTGAAATCTGAGAAGTGGGAATCTGAATGTTGGTTATCTGTGCTTCTGAAACTACCAGGGCTTTAAATTTCTGCACTGCTGCAGACCGATACTTAACGGATATATAACAGAAAGGTCACGGCGTTGGCCAATTGCTACAAAAATGCCTGAAATCTTGCTCTTGATTTCTCTTCTGGCCTCCTTGTGGACTGCTAACAGTCTTGAGAGTAGCACGAGTCCACGGACCACAGTCTGAGCACCGCTTATGCTGTTTTTGCCTTATGTTTGAAATATAGCACGGTTAACATTTTAAAAATAAGAAGAAGAGAAGAGTCAAATATTGAATCCTAAAATTCAGAGGTCATGGAGCCAATCGGTGGAAATGCCAAACCAAAAGGCTAAGTGTGTTCACAGCTTCCTTCATTCAAGAGCTAGCTATTGAGGGCCCACTGGGTGTCCATTTGGCGTCAGGCTGCAGAACAGTGAGCGAGCCACGGTGCCCGTCCTCAGGGAGATCTGAGTAAGATCAGGGGTTTTTCACCCTTGGCACTAATGACATTTTGGGCTGAACAGTGCTTTCCTGTGGGGACTGCCTTGTGCTTTGTAGGAGGCTGAGCAGTTATCTTTGACCTCTACCTATCAGATTGATTGCTAGTAGCACCTCCCCACAGTTGTGACAACCAAAAATGTCTCCAGACATTGGCAAATGTCCCTTGGGGATCAAAATTACCCCCCACTGTGAAACAGTGACCTTAAGCAATGATAATTACAGTTAATAAGAACTATAATATGCCAAGTACAGTGGACAGAGCTTTAACCCCAAAATGTTAAATGCTCATGCAAAACTAATGCCCATTATAAAGTGTATATCCCTATTTTCATTAGGAAAATGGCAGGCTACATTCATATTGCACCACGATATTGCAACAGCTTCCAACTCCTGCTGTGGTGGGTTTTCAGAGCTGACCAAATTCTGTCACCTATGAGAGTTCATGGAATGCTTACAACAGCTCTGCCAAGAAATTATTACAGTATGTATCGCATGAAATAGAAAACAAGAGATCCAGAAAAATCAAGCCATTTGTCTAAGGTAGCCCAGACAGACACTAACTCAGTTTATCTGTCTCCAAGTCTATCATTATTACTACCAATAACAAAGGGTGATAACATTTATTCAGTGAATATGCACATGTATAAACTATTGTTCTAAGCCCATTATTTCATTTACTGCTCATAACAACCCTATAAGGTAGCTTCTGATATTGCCACATTTTAAAGATGAAAAAATCAAGGCTAAAAGACATTAAATAACTTATTCAAATTCACACCACCATTAAGTGGTGAAGGGGGGGGGGTTGGAGGTGGTATTTGAACTCTACCGCACCAATGGTTCCTCTTTCTATTAATAGTTTCATATGGAGAAATGCAGTCAATCCCCACTATTGATGGATTGCATATTTGCGAATTTGCCTGCTCACTAAATTTTATTTATAACCTCGAAACCAACACTCGTGGCGCTTTTCTGGTCATTCACACACATGTGCAGAGAGGTGAAAAATCTCAGCACCCAACGTGCATGTTCTCAGCAGAGATAATCAAGACAATGCCCTGTCCTCCTGCTTCAGCTCTCGTGCTGTAAATAAGTGTCCTGTTCATGGTCTACTTAGTGCCATGTTTTCGTACTTTTGGTTGGTGATTTTTCTGTTTAAAATGACCCCCACTTGTAGTGCTTAGCGTCTGTACAGCGTTTCTAAGTGCAAGAAAGCTATGAAGTATCTTACGGAGATAACGCTGAGTTAGACAAGCTTTGTTCTTCATGAATGACGGTGCTGCTCGCTGGCTGCGAGTTCAATGTTAATTCAATCGACGACAAGGTATGTCCAGAAAAAGCAAGGGGGAATTCACCGATCTGAGATCACACCACAAATTGCTAAAGTAACAGTTATAGTGCATGTTGAGGCTATGGAAAAAAAAAAATAGAAAATAGGCTAAATTTAGGGGCTTACAAGATAATAACCGATTTGAAAGAGCACGGTGAACAGCACTATTGTGAGGCCGAAAGCCAAAGAAATTCACTCGCATTGCCCAGGGTCAGGAGAATGTTCGCCCCTTCTCAGTGACATTTTGTTATAAAGAAATACTGCACAAATGATTTAAGAAATACGTATTAGAATGTCTTTAAATGTAAATACAGTACAAATAAAAAAAAACAAACAGATTATGCATTCATCAGTTGGTAAAAATGTCACCAGAGACTCCCAGGAACCGACTCCTGAATTTCCCTTAGGAGCAATGGCTCAGTATTTGCTAATTCAACGTTCATGGTGATTTCACAGGACCTAACATCCATGAAAAACAGAACTGACTGTAGTATCTGGGCCGTGCTTAGAAAATAACGTATTTCTGGGCTTCACTTCAACTTCCTGAATTAAAATGCTCAGCAGTGGGGCCCAGAAATCTGAATGGTTTAAAAGCTCCTCATCCCCTATAGGTAGGTGGGTAGGTAGGTAGGAAGGAAGGAAGGAAGGAGGAAGGAAGGAAGAGAGGGAGGGAGGGAGGGAGGGAGGGAGGGAGGGAGGGAGGGAGGGAGGGAGGGAGGATCCAGAAAAGAAAAATCCAGAGAGAGAAAACAGATTAGAGGCTGCAAAAGGCTGGGAGTAGGGGGAGAGGCGAGGGAATGGGAAGAAACTACCTAATGGGTAAGGGGCTTTATCTTGGAGTGATGGGAATACCTGTAACTAAACAGAGGTGGTTATACACATTGTGAATGCACTAAATGCTAAGGAATTGTTCACTTCAAAATGTTTAATTTTATTATGTCAACTTCACTTCAATAAACTTTAAAAACCATTTCAATTTAAAAGAAATCAATCAATCAATAAATAGAAGCTCCTCATCCACAGACTTGTGTTTAGGAATCGCTACAACTACAACAAAAAACCAATAGAACTTGGTTAAAAAAAAAAAAAAAAAAGATTCTTTCTAGCTTTTGACATCTGTGACATCACGCTGATTTGATCCGTATGCTACAGAGTGCCCTACTGCTGCGGTCCCCACGCCCCAGGTGGGAGATAGGTCCCAGTCCGTGGCCTGTTAGGAACCAGGCCACACAGCAGGAGCTGAGCCGCAGGCCAGCCAGCGAAGCTTCATCTGTGTTTACAGCCGCTCCCCGAGGCTCACAGCATCACGTAAGTCCGCCTCCCGTCAGATCAGCAGCGGGATTAGATTCGCATAGGAGTGCAAACCCTGCTGTAAACTGCGCATGCGAGGGGTCTAGGCTGCACGCTCCTTATGAGAGTCTAGTGCCTGACGATCGAGGTGAGGCTGGGGCGGTGATGCTGGCGCTGGGGAGCGGCTGCAAACACAGACGACCATTAGCAGAGAGGTCTGACTGCACGGTAAATATAACGCACTTGCATTGACACGGAAAATGTCGGGCGCCGGGACGCGGGCGCTTGCCGCCTCCCCGACTCTCCACATCTCTTGGGCCAGCGCTGCTCGAGGCCAGTTGGAAGGCACGCTGCTGGGGCTGGGGCAGAGAGCCGCTGGGGCCCCACCAGCTGGAATGCAGCCAGGCCCACGTGCTGCCGCCTGTTTCCGGCTGCGCTGCTTGCATGATCCTGATTGGGTAATATTTGAATCCCACTGTTTTTGATTGGATATTAAAGCTTGTTG
Source organism: Microcebus murinus (assembly GCF_040939455.1). NCBI lineage: Eukaryota > Metazoa > Chordata > Mammalia > Primates > Cheirogaleidae > Microcebus > Microcebus murinus. Next base: position 3,158,316 of record NC_134133.1, on the reverse strand, counting down.
TTGATTGGATGTTAAAGCTTGATGTTGATTGGATGTTAAAGCTTGTAGTTGATTGGATGTTAAAGCTTGATGTTGGATATTAAAGCTTGATGTTGACTGGATGTTAAAGCTTGATGTTGATTGGATGTTAAAGCTTGTTGTTGATTAGATGTTAAAGCTTGCTGCTGATTGGATGTTAAAGCTTGCTGCTGATTGGATGTTAAAGCTTGTTGCTGATTGGATGTTAAAGCTTGTTGTTGATTAGATGTTAAAGTTTGTTGCTGATTGGATGTTAAAGCTTGATGCTGATTGGATGTTAAAGCTTGTAGTTGATTGGACGCTTTTTGAGCCCTACCAAGGGTATAAAAGCAGGAAGAGACCGAGGAAGCAGAGGCAGAAGGTCAGAAGATAGGAAGAGTGCTGTAACACATGCTGTGCTGAGTCTGCCAGAGGAATAAAGGCTGTTCTCCGACTCTTCGCTTGCCGCTTGGTTCTCTCCCCAGTCAAGAGCTGTACACTTGCCGCAACAGCAGTATCCCCAAACCACCCTCCCCCAACCCTGACCGTAGAAAAAATTGTCTTCCATGAAACTGGTCCCTGGTGCCAAAAAGATTGGGGACCCCTGACCTACAGTTACACAGGGCTCATGCTGTGAAACTGTTTGGCCTGTATCGTTGCTTCCAAGGCAGCATCTACACTAAATCATTAAGGGGAAAAAATAAAATAAACTTCAAACCCCTTCCACGTGGTCACTGAAAAAGTAACCCCACACAAAATTCTAGCCAGAATTCTACCCACTGAGGCAGAAGCCTTTCTGCGCTACTCACAGATACACTGACTCCTGTTGGTCAACACGTGGCAGCAATTCACCATCAACCCCTGTCACGCTCAGCAAATTCCCTACCTCTTTAAAACTTCCCATCTGTACGTGTGCATTCGCTATGTGCTATTATATGAAGACCAGGGCAACGTACAGATAGCATTAAAAGATACCCAGAATTACCGACATAACTACAAATAGTGACTTGGAAATTATACTTCCTCAGGAGAACGACGGCAGACTCTCGCTCAGGGTGGGTTTTATGGTCATCCCCAAATGCCCAACAATCTTTCTCTCCAATATTCAATTCCCCAAAGGCTGGTCCACTGAACACAAGTCAAACACACTGCTTTGAGGACAAAGGATTCTGTGGTGGGTGAGTTTGGAAAATGGCCATTATAAAGCCTTGCAGACGCTCGAGCACACATTAGCATGGCAAAAGCTCCAAGAAGCCCGGAAGGAAAGACTGGAATGAAAACATGTATAAAATATATTTCAGTGAGCAGTTCCCAGGCTTATCTGAACCTGGGTTTCCTTTAATGGCCTGTAAATTCCAGGGGACGATGTTGAGAAATGTTATTTTAATATCTTGGTGGTAGAGGCCACAGAAAAAGATGAAAGCACCCACCACTCAGGGCCTTTTCCACACTGTTGTTTCAACCCCCCGTTACTCCTGACTGCTACGCTTCGGGGGGAAGGACTCGGCACGGGCCAGTCACGGAGACAGCTTCGGGCTCCTTAAGAGACTCACCAGCGGCACGACCACGGCCAAGGCCCGCCGTTGGGAGGTGGTAATAGGCACCAGGCTTCACTGCCCTTCTCTACCTGCTGATATCCATCCCAAACTGCTGATATGGCCCAGGCTAAGCCTTCAGAAACACCTGCAATCACCCCATCGGGAGACGTGAGCATGCAAAGAGAAGGTTCCCGTGCAAGAAAAATGGCATGTCCTCCTTATTCACAGCGAGTGAAAATGGCATTCCTTCTGCCCAGAACGAGAACAGAAGGGGAAAAAGGTCTTCAAATTAAGACATTTTCATTTGCAAAAGGCATTCATCTAAATTATTCGGCGACATCAGGAGGGCTCCCACAAAGAAAGAAGAAAGCAACGAGTTGGGCCTGAGGGACAATTCAAACACAGACAAGTGGGACTAGTGTGTGGGTGTATGAATTGGGGGTGGGGAGGGGCAGGATGGCACAGGGAGCTTTCAGATTGGCTTAAATAGAACAAACACACGTAACGCAGAGAAGTTTGGTTCATCAGGATTCCACGATGGCCAATTCCTGCGAGAAAGGCAGCCAGAAGGTAAAACTTAATTATACTCTCCAAGGCCGTCAGAGACGCTTGGCATGACGTGCACTTGGCACAGGCAAGGGAAGGACGGGCTGCACCTGTGGGAGAGAAGAGAGAGCCAGGAGGAAGGAGGAGCTTCTCATGAATGATTCTGGACTCTTAAAGCAGCAGCCAATTTGCTAAGACATCCCCTCCCCACCAGCAGCTACATGTGAATGGGAGCGTGCAAGAGATTTTCATCCAGTTTATGCATGTACTAAGAGCTTGCTTCCTGTATGCCTTTTTTTCTTTAACTTAAGGAAAATTCAAATTAGTAACATTAAATTTTTCTGGGAGATAACAGTACAATGTTGAGGCCTGGGCCACATGTCCCATGCATTTCCAAATAGCCCCCATTTGAGAACCACTGGCTATAACTTAAGAGAAACGGAACAGAAGAACTCTTAAACCTGGCTACATGTGAGAAGTGCTGAGGAGATATTTTTATAAATGAGATTAATAATGCACATACTGGCCCTTATCACTGATCCAGAGAATCAGAGTCTACTCCAGGGGTCCAAGAAAAGAGTCCAGGAAAAATTATTAGAGTAGTCATTTACCACTGATTGATCATGTCATCTTGGGAAATTCATTTGTACTCTCTGTGCCTCAGATTCCTAAAATTCCAATTTTCAGAGGTACAGCTAGACTACGTGTCAGACTTTCCCTAACCGTCCAGCCTGAGAATTCCCCCAGACACCATCTCTCCACTCCTGACAGGCTTCTTTCTGCACTGCACAAGGCCGGCCCAATGCCCAGAGGAAAATAGTCTGCACAACTCCAATCTTCATGAAACTACGAGGAAATGTGGCCAAAGACAGACTCCTAGATAGAAATACAATCAATTCACCGTAGATACAACACTGGGCAGGATTAGTGCTAGAAAAAGGTTGCTTTCCACTTCACATCCGAGGTACATAAAAATTGAATCCCAAATTGCAGGTGCAATTTACCCATTATGCAAAGTGGCTGTCATGTCCCTGGGAGGGCAAAAACGTCCCCCAAACCAGGACTGCCGTAAGCTGCAGTCACTAGAAATCCGGACTCACTGGGGAATGTGCTCGTGCTTTCAGATTCATAAAATCCTTTCATGACATTTATGCAGTCAAATGCTGAAGAAAAAAGTAGGGATTAGCCTATAGACATGCAGACTTTGGTCTTCAAATCCCAGATTCCATCCCCAGCCCCACAAAAATTCATTCCGTGGCAAGAAAGTCCTTTAGGGAATCAGTCTTTGCCATAACTGTGTATGCTAATTAAGCCCCAAAGGAAAAAATTGCTGAAGATACTGATTGCTTACAAATAAGCAATTTTTCTCTGCTTTTACCAATTTGTGAATATCTACAGGTTATATCAGTTTAGGCCAAGTTTACTTTATGATCCTATGTGTAGAAATAGAACAAAAATGGTTACATTTGAAAGTGCCTGGGGTTGTTAAAGTGAAAGTAAGAATAACAATTCTTCAGCTAGGAAGAAGAAAAAAAAAATCCTACAAGAATGCTGAATAGCAGGGGATCTTTAATGGGTAGAGAAGAAGATTTCCTGGATTATGAGACCGTAATACAATTCTGCTCAGAAATCGCACATTATCAATGAAGAGATGATCAGATACCAACAAATCAATTTACTAGATACTGATCTCAGAAGAAGCAGATTTATAACTATAATTCAAATCCATTCCTTTAGAACATGCACTACCAATACACCCGACCCCATCAGGGGCAGGCCCTACCCGCTATTAAAGTGCTAAAATGAAACATTCCAATGTTCTTGATGAGTATGAAATTACAGAAGGGAATCAGTTGATCTTAAGTGATATGCCACCAGGCCATGATCCAATATGATAAATTGCTTTCTCCTACCCTGGTTTCCAATATAGATTCTGAAAAGCTGAGCGTGAAAAGATGCTTATTCCCCAAACCAAAAGGGCATCACATAAACGACCACTGGCGCCATCTGTTGGTGGTACACGGAGCTGCCGCACTCCTGCTCAGGCTTGTGACTTTCTTTGCTCACCTGAGTCAAGACCCCTTGACCTCAGTTTTACATGCGAGAGAGCATCTTTATAGTATTATAAGTGGCGTAGTGCGGAAGCTCTTAAAACACTTCTCCTGATGTATATACCCTTTATATAGCCGAGGAATGGATTTCTACTAATGATCTGCAGGTCAAACCTAAAGCTACCGCCTCAAATTCCCCAGTGTCTCGTATTTTATCTTAAAAATCTCATATGAATTTTGTGCTGTACACCAGAGTAATCAGTGTCTGTGTTTAAGTAAAAATATTTTAAAATTACTTATACTTCAACGGCTTAACTTTTATTGCCACATATTCAGTTTACATGGATGATTCTCGTTTGTACCATGTTTAGTCCTTGGTTTCACATATAGCAACTCTAGGTATTTATTTACAATCTCCAGAGATACTCGTCCCCTCGTTTGAGAAGAACAAGTAGGATCTCAGCTCAGCCTGGCTGCAGGCCTACTGTGTGCCCACACTGGGCCTCAGTTTCCTTATCTGTAAGGTAAGGACCACGCTGCTGCCCGCTCTGCCAGTCTCTGAAACAACCGTCACTCAGATCTTCAGACACACGCCTGGCTCCTCTCTCTGCTGGTGAGCCCTGTGTGCACATTCTTATCAAATACGGGCGCAGAAAACTGTAATAATTCTATTATTTTATATAGTATAACTAACGTCATAAATACTATAAGGAGACATTTCCAATTTCATGTATAGTCCTAAAAGCTTACGTGGTCAAGCTGGCAGAATAAAAGCTTTTTCTCCCTCATTCTGCTCATTAGCAAAACGGGGAAATAAACGCCTTTTATGTGGGATCGCCTCATATTGGAGCATACGCAGTAACTCAATAAGAATGAGCCCACAAGGGTGGGACAAAATGTGACCTAAAGACGTAAGCAGAGACCGTATCCAAAGAGGTCTCAAAAATGATGTTAACAGCCTATGCAAGAGCGAGACCCTCCCTCTACAAAAAAATTAGAAAGTTAGCCGGGCATGGTGCCTCATGACTATAGTCCCAGCTACTTGGGAGACTGAGGCAGGAGGATCATTTGAGGCCAGGAGTTGGAGGTTGCAGTGAGGCATGATGACGCCACTGCACTCTAGCCTGGGTGACAAAGCAAGACCCTGCCTTCCAAAAAAAAAAAAAACAACAACATTAAGTAGCTTAGCCATCTCCCTGTGATGGCCTGAGGATACAGCAAGCAAGGCCAACAAGATACTGCCCCAGCACAGAAAAGCCGATCTCGGCGTGATCAGCAGGAAGCCTCCAGCCCAGGTTTTCGCCAAAGCTGAAGACATCCAAGCCCTCAAATGTATTTTCAAGAACAAAATCAGTCATTTTGTATCTCCCCACAATCACGGACCTTCCTAAGCCCATGAGGTGCCTGTGAAGCTCCACGTGTGGGAAGTATATTTTTAGGAAAGAGGCTGGCTATCAGAGGCCATTATGCCTCACAAGGACAATTCCTTCTCTCTCTCTCTTTTACTGACACAATTCAGCCTTCTCTAGTTTCTCGCAGCAGCTATTTCCAAGGCTTTTTTTTTTTTTTTTTTTTTTTTGAGACCGAGTCTCACTCTGTTGCCCAGGCTACAGTGCCATGGCATCAGCCTCGCTCACAGCAACCTCAAACTCCTGGGCTCAAGCGATCCTCCTGCCTCAGCCTCCCGAGTAGCTGGGACTACAGGCATGCACCACCATGCCCAGGTAATTTTTTCTATATATTTTTAGTTGTCCAGCTAATTCCTTTCCATTTTTAGTAGACACGAGGTCTTGCTCTTGCTCAGGCTGGTCTCGAACTCCTGAGCTCAAACAATACTCCCGCTTCGGCCTCCCAGAGTGCTAGGATTACAGGCGTGAGCCACCGTGCCTGGCCAAGGCTTTATGTTCTTAAACAAGTGTTGCAAACACTGTCTTTCCCCTTAAAGTCATTACCAAAATAAGAAAAAAAAAATTTGCCATGTTCCTTTCGCCTTTTCAGCACTTTTACTCTGGCCCAGCTCCGGGTGTTTTCTGGTTTTAAGGTTGCCCACTACACAACCTGCTACGGAATTCAGACCCTGTACACCTCTCCCAAGCACGTCAGTAGTCCAAATTTGTACTACAGCAAAAGCTTCAAGTGATTCATCAGTTACAAATCAAATATTAAAAATGAGGATTAATCTCATCACTGCAGTCTGACAGATGCATTTAAGTGTTAATAAATAAACTTCAAGCTTCCTGCAGATGCTATGAAGTGCATTCCCAATTCGCTTTTGCTCCTGATTTCTAATAGACAGGCAGAGCTCCATTGATATTCTAGGGCTGCACGCCCCAAGTATTCAAGCAGCCAGCTCTGCTGTTATCTCCTAAGAAAAAAGAATCAGAAATTAGAGGGGGAGACACGTTCTGACCCGACGCTCTCTGATCTCCCCAACGAAACTTCAATCGCACAGCCTGTCTCCATCACAACGTGTGGGCGCTGAGATTCACGGGGCCAAACGCAAATAAAATTACGATCTTCGTTTGTGTGGGTGACGGAAGGGTGGATGAAAAGCTCCATATGTTCGGAGTTTCAAGTATAATTTGAAACAGCAACATATCAGCCTTAAAAACAGAACTCCCATGGCCTCTAAATTTCGAGAATAGCGGAAGATGCCTGCTCAGAATAAATCAATTTGGAAAGCCACAGTCATCAACCTCAAAGCAATTTCAGCCAAAGCACAAAGGGCGATTTGAAGATGAAGGGGGGAGGGGTAAAGTGCCAGAAAAAATACCACTTGAAAGTTTTATTAATAGTAATAGTCTATTATAGTAAAAAAAAAATAACAAAATTATTTATTAGGGAATTTGTGAAGGAGATTTATGAAATTGGGGTGTATCTATACAAAGAAATTCTACGTAACCATTAAAGAAAAAGGAGGCACACTCACATAATGACAAGAAAAGATGCAAACTGATGAAAGCTATGATCTCATTGTTATCAAAGCCATAATATGTACATATGCATGTGTTGTGTTTTTTTTTTTTTGGGAGGTGGGAGACAGAGTCTTGCTCTGTTGCACTGGGTCTAGTGCAGTGGAGTCATCATAGCTCACTGCAACCACAACCTCCTGGCCTCAAGTGATCCTCCTGCCTTAGCCTCTCCCGTAACTGGGACTACAGGCGTGAGCCACCAGGCCCGCCTAATTTTTTTCCATCCTTAGTAGAGACGGGGTCTCGCTCTTGCTCAGGCTGGTCTCGAACTCCTAAACTCCAGTGATCCTTCCTCCTCAGCTTCCCAGAGTGCTAGGATTACAGGCGTGAGCCGCCGCACCCGGCCAGTGTCTATATTTAAAGTATAAAAACACGAAAATATATATACATCAAACCATTAATAGTTAGCTCTGTAGAAAGTAACTGGAAGGCCGGGTGTGGTGGCTCACACCTGTAATCCTAGCACTCTGGGAGGCCAAGGTGGGAGGATCGCTCGAGGTCAGGAGTTTAAAACCAGCTTGAGCGAGTCCCCGTCTCTACTAGAAAGAAATTAATTGGCCAACTAAAAATATATACACAAAAAATGAGCCGGGCATGGTGGCGCATGCCTGTAGTCCCAGCTACTCGAGAGGCTGAGGCAGGAGGATTGCTTGAGCCCAGGAGACTGAGGTTGCTGTGAGCGGGGCTGATGCCATCCATGGCACTCACTCTAGCCTGGGCAACAGAGTGAGACTCTGTCTCAAAAAAAAGAAAGAAAGTAACTGGACCACTGGAGCACAGGGGGTGGGTGCACTTTTTATTTCATAAATTCACGAAATCTCAGAATGTTTAAACGTATGTACTTCTTTTGTAACTTAAAAATAATAAAAATAAATCTGGAGAATAAGGAGGAAAAAAAAATCCCTGAATTAAAAACACAGAATTGGACCAGGCCAGAGAGGTCACCCAGAAAAGGCTAGGTCCACCGTTGCCCTCCAAGGAGACAGTCCTTTTTGTTAAGACTCCAGGGAAGAGTTTCGCAGAGTTCCTGAGCAATCCAATCTATGGTGAGATGGTTATACAACCTGAGGAGTGGAAAAATGCTCCTTTTTATCTACCCCCTTCTCTCTGCATTCTCCGCTGGAAGCCCAATCCTTTTGTTCTTTCCTCAGGAGCTATAGGAAACAGATGGTCGCGCCATCCTTTGAATCTGTCAATGAATCACACGGGAAACCAGCAGTGCTTTTCTGGAGGGACAATATTGTGTTCCACAATACAGAATGACACGTCCCAGTTTGCTCCCGACACACACAAGCCTACCAGACTCCACTGCTAATGAGACAAAGGAATTTTACCAGATGTATTTAATTTAATCCAACAAGTATTAATCCAGTGTCTCCCATGTTCTTGGTGTTTTATTATGAGCTGTGGAGGGCCTCTTAGAAATTTAAGATTTTAATGGTGACGCGGGAGGCACATGCTTATAAAGAAGTGAACCATTCAGGGCACTTTAAGATCAACTAGGAGAATGTGCACACATTATTGTTTTAGAAGCACTAACAAGATCTTTAGGGTTGACACCAGGCTAAAAAAGAGTAAGGAGAAAAAACATTTATGACTTCAAAATTCACTTTCCTGGTTGCTATTTTTACATTTTATCTTGTATTCCTTTCTTTTGTTTATTTAAATAAGTCTCTTAATGTTTACTATTTGCCAGCCAGGGTTAGCCCAGGAATAACAGCAAGGTGGAGGCAGGAAGATTCAACAGTCGCCAAGAAAGAAGCACAGACAAAAGGGACACTTGGCCTGACTCAGGGACAGACTGGCACGTTTGGGTCTCAGGACAAAAGGGGGTTTTCATGTAACCCACAGGAACAATGAAGAAGCATGCTAGATTTGAGGAGGGCGCAGAATCTCAGCACACAGAAAACAGGAAGGCAGTTTAAAAAGTCAACATTGGACCCAGATTTAACGGGTACAAGAGAATCTCCACTTTGTGCTGCCTCTTCACTCTCTACACCTCACAGCTCGCTGTGGTGAGGACGAGTTCAGTGGCAACTTCCCATTTTCTCTCACTCTTCTGTATCCATGTTCAAGGCAGAACTCACTCCTCACATGCCAAGCGAACCAGCTCCGCCCAACCCCAATCTATAAAGAAGTGCATGAAATAATAGAGCACATGCCACTGACAGGGACAGAAACCCAACACCAGATTAATCACTGGCAGGTTGTACTTCTTTCCTTAAAAAGAATTACCTACTTCTACCGCAAAGCTATAGTATTATTGCATTTTCCTTAGATATCTACTCTGCAAGTGAAGAAATTAAGTCAAACTTCATCGCTGCCAAAACAGAAGTGTTACTTGAGATCAAGTAAAAAATGCAACGGGATTAAGGGAAACATACAGACGTCCTTTGGTCCTAAGTAGAGGGAACAGATGAGGTCCGGGAAGAGGTATCTGACACTTCCTCACTTCGACTGTACATTCTTGCACTTTATAAAGTCACATGGGAACACGTTCATATCTGGCCGCTCTGACACACTAACCCACAGCTCACTTTGCTAAATGCAGGAAGCCCAGAGCTACCTTCTCATTTTTCCCTTTTGTTCATCAGCACTCTTCTTTTCAAATGTCGTCAGCCTGTTGGGCTCTCGCTCCCTGAACAAGAAAATTGTCAACTCCTGTGACATCTCTCTCCTACCCTGAAACTCAACAGGCTCCCGAAAACCTGCAAAATTCCACACATGCTTATTTTCTGGATTTGAAAAACGTCTTACTCATTTCAATTCATCCTTCTTCTAAGATAGTTATTTTTCTATTCTCATAGACACTCAAATAATTACGCATCATCCAATCTTCCAACTTGAATAATGAGCTTTAAATAGCGACAGAACCCTTTTTATTTCTGTGTTCCACGTGCTTTGGTTTTTTCCTCCTCGATCATGTTTAATTTCTTGTTGGCTACGCTTATCTTTGGACTAACAAAAGCAGTTTTCCTCCACAGTGTTGTTATTTCTACAGTGAAGCTTTTGTTTACCTGCCGACTTCCTCTAGCACAAAAACATGAATGTACCATAACACTCAACTGCCATGCGTATTCTGAACTTTCACTGTGTTTGATACATGAATTACATACAGTGAGCAGGTCTTAAAATCTAGTGACTGCTTTATCTGAGGACCATTCCTTTACAGGTACCCATGGGGATAGGAACTATAGCTGACATTTCCTAGGAATTCTTTGATAAATCTCACCATTTCCTTAACAACAATCCTATGCCCTAATCAAAGCACCCCTGGGCCACTCAGAAAGACCACCAAGAAGAAAAGAGAACAGGTCCAAAGAACATGACCAGAGGTAGAACCTTCCAGAAGGCTCTGCATGCTACCTGTGACTCAAGGGACACAAATGAGTAACGTCTCCTCTTTTGTTCAGCAGCAATCAAACTCACTGTCTTCAGACAAGAGTGGAGGAAACGTCACAAGACATTTTTAGTAATCAAGGGTTCTGGGTTGCAAACTTATTTCCTATTTTCCCTACAAACTAGAATGAATTTCTAGTATCAATAAACTTGAATTTGGAGCATATTTATCTAAAAAAAGGTACTCTCAGACTTGAATGCTGATACGTCTTGAGTAAATGAGAAATGTATGAATTTGTAACTAAAATTTCAAATCACACATAGCTCTTATTTATGTCGGAACCAATAGTCACAAATACTTCCTAATGGAATTTTTAAGATGTCAATTTAATAATTTTTAATTTGTTTTTTTTTTTTTTTTGCTTCTAAAATATTTTTTGACATTGTGATATTTGAATTGCTGGTATCTTTTATTTATGTAGTTAAAAAAATAATGCAAAAAAGTCTGTAACAAAAAAAGGTAGAAGTAACAATGCCACTCTAATCTTGTTTTGCCTGTAGGAATGGCAAACATTCCTGAAGGGCAGTAGAATGACCAAGGCTACTCACCAAAAGTACGAGGTACTTGTGGCTTTTAAGAAAATGCCTCACTTCTTTCACCTTTATTCTCTAGAAAGAAGGGTACTGGCCAGGCGCGGTGGCTCACACCTGTCATCCTAGCACTCTGGGAGGCCGAGGCAGGCGGATTGATCGAGGTTAGGAGTTCAAAACCAGCCTGAGCAAGAGTGAGACCCCATTTCTACTATAAATACAAAGAAATTAATTAGCCAACTAATATATATAGAAAAAATGAGCCGGGCATGGAGGTGCATGCCTGTAGTCCCAGCTACTCGGGAGGCTGAGGCAGGAGGATCGCTTGAGGCCAGGAGTTGGAGGTTGCTGTGAGCTAGGCTGACGCCACGGCACTCACTCTAGCCTGGGCAACAAAGCAAGACTCTGTCTCAAAAAAAAAAAAAAAAAAAAAAAGAAGGGTACTGCAATGGCTGGATATTTTACTGCTATCCATGACTCCGTGGGGTTTCAGGGCTTGTTAGGAGTTTGAGTGCATGGGATTGCAGAATCACTCACATCTGTCTAGTCTCCATGAAGCTGGCTTTGGCAGTGACAAGCGCTAAGATTCCTGTAGGATGAGGGCATGCCCAAACAATGCTTATCTTTTGGGCTTCTTTCTTCTCTTGCCAAAGACAGATGAAGGCATACAGAGTTCTACTTAGAAGGCAGAAAAACCAGTTCTCTTTCCCCTTGATACCAAAACTTTTTCCCAGTACAGAGATAAGAAAGGCAGAAGAACATCCTATAGAAAAAGACCTTACATCTCAAGCTTTTTGCTTTGTATACTTTCTATTCTTCCATGAAAGTAGGTAGTACAGGTCTGGCATCTCCCTTGGGTTCCCATGCCCTCCCCCATCCTCACCTTTGCCAAGACCTGCCAATGTACACCAACCTACAGCAGGTCTCTTCCCAAAGCATGCTGCCATTCATGCCTTCCTTTAGATCTGTCTCTGATTTGAGTGTGAGGGGTTACCATATCATTTATCATTCAAACAGGAACACTCTTGAGAGTAAAAGGGGGCACTTGAAATAATATAATGATATTTTAATAATTATTAAAATAATAATGATAATAATTATGGGACACACCAGGCATATATACTAGAACTGTCCCAAGCAAACCAGAAAAAGATGGTGTAAGTTTTTTTCATAATGGAATGGAAAGACTGGATATTTGAATGTGAGCTTCGGGGAAGATGAAGGATTGGTTTTGGCCCACTTTAGTTTTTAAGCCATTCTGGCAAAGAAGTTCTCCACGAGTGCATGGATCCAGACCTACTTAATCAGGACCTGCAGTAGGGCTAGGGACAAAGCATCGATATTCTTGTCCTTTGATTTATCAGTTGTGCATCAATATCTAAGAGACTTCGAAAACAGGACTTCAGTACTACTCCTTGGCCTACTGGCTAGAAACACCATTATAGACACTTAAAAACAGCCATTCCATTATTTATAACACTAACGGTAATTCTAAATCCTTTCTCCCTGAATTTATCCCTTCTCTCTTCCAAAGACCTGGGTCTCATTCACAGACCACAATCTAAAAACATCTGCCCCAAGGAAGCTATTCCTTTAATTCCATTTATCACAAGATTCCCTGAAAAGTAACAAAGTACCCTATATGATACTGAAAGATAAAATTATTTTATCTTGCCATTATTTAGAATGTGGGTTATAGCATTTTCACTCTAAATGAATAACTCAAACATTTTTAAGAAAAACTCTTCATATGTTTACATATCCAACTAGGACAGACATTACAATTTATACTGTCGTTTTGCTGCCACATTGGCTGCAAACATTTTCTACAGAAGATAACACCCCCCCTCCAAAACTTTCTGTTTAAATAAACACTAAGTAGACCCAGTGCACTTATATTTACACTCAAGTTTGCTGAACTCAGTGCAAAGCCATCTTTCTTCAGAGCAAAGCACCGGTACAGCAAGTGAGTAATTTCCATCTCTTCTCATTCTCAATCACGTAACTAAATCTGAACAAAACAGAAAGAACTTGAGAACTAGACGTCCGTGTGAGTAGACTAAGACAAAAGCAGAAAAAGTTCACAGCAAGGATGTGTAAGAGTTTAGAAGGGTTAAGTGTGCATAAATAAAATCATTCATGTGTTCACATGTTTTAACTTTTAGGATACTCAGAGATAAAAAAAAAAAGAAAGAAAGAAAGACAGGATCCCCTAGAAAAGAGGGAATCATTTTACTAATGATCTAAAACGTTTAGATCATTAGTAAAAAATTTACTACAACATCCCTTTAGTAAAACACCCTCTGGAGAGAAAACCAAAAATTGAGTCCAGGATTAAAAATTAACATCGTGGGTGGGCAAAAGCAGAAAAGGGACCCAGTGAAAATAAGCAGCCCAGCCCCAGACTAGCTGAAACAATCCAAACAAAGAAAAATAAAGTGGGAGGGATCACTCTATCCAATATTAAGGCTCATTATATGGCTACAATAATCAAAATTGTCATATAGGCAGAGGGAGAGATACACAGACGAAGAGAACAGAACACAGAACCCAGAAATAGATGTAGAATAAGCCCAGCTGATTTGATAAAGGTATAAAAAGCATCCAAGAAAGGAAGGAAGGAGAGAGCCTTTCAACAAACGGTGCTAGAGCAAGTGGACATTCATTGGCCAAAAAACAAACTTGCCTCTTACACCTTATAAGAAAATTTACTTGGGGGGCTGGATCATGGACATAAATATAAAACATAAACTATAAAACTTTTGGGGGAAAATTAAAACAAAAAACATTAGCGGCAGCTTTAGGACACAAGGCCAGAGAAGGAGTTACTAGGTGCGACACCGAAAGCATGATCCACCAAAGAAAAACTAATAATCTGAACCTAATCCAAATTTAAAACTCTTGCTTTGTTAAAGCCCATGTGGAGACAATGAAAAACACAACTAACAGAGGGGTTTTGGGGCGGTGAAAATACTGTTTATGATACTACAATGGTGGGTACATATCATTGCACAATTTTCTAAATGCAGAGAATGAATATCACCGAGAGTCAACACCAACGCAGACCGCGGACTTTGGGTGGTAAGGGTGTGCCAGTGTAGGCTCATCAGCTGTCACCAAAGCACCACCGTGGTGGGCATGTTGACAGTGGGGCAGTACACAGGATATCTCTGTACCTCCCTCTCCATTTTGCTGCGAACCTAAAACTGCTCTAAAAAAAATAAAGGTTTTAAAATTGAAAAAAAAAAAAATAAAGACAAGTTATTGACTAGGAGAAAATGTAGGTAACAACAAACTAGTATCTAGAACATGTAAAGAACTCTCAAAAGTCAATGCTAAATAAACAAACAATCCAATTAGAAAATGGGCAAAAGTAGCCGGGCGCATTGGCTCATGCCTGTTATCCCAGCACTTTGGGAGACCGAGGTAGGAGAACTGCTTTAGGCTTTGAGTTTGAGACCAGCCTGGGCAATATAGCAAGACTCCATCTCCACAAAACATTTAAAAATTATCCAGGTGTGGTGGAGTGCATCTGTGGTCCCAGCTACTCGGGAGGCTAAGGTGGGAGGATTGCTTGAGCCCAGCAGTTCAAGGCTGCAGTGAGCTATGATCATGCCACAGCACTCCAGCCTGGGCGACACAGCAAGACTCCTGCTCTACGAAAAATGTTAAAATTATCCAGGCATGATGGCACGTACCTATAGTCCCAGCGACTTGGGAGGCTAAGGCAGGAGGATCGCTTGAATCCAGGAGTTCAAGGCTGCAGTGAGCTATGGACATGCCACTGAACTCCAGCCTAGGCAACAGAGCAAGACGTTGTCTCAAAAAAAAATAAGAAAATGGGCAAAAGACCCAAATAGACATTCGACTGAAGACAACATACAGATGGCAAGTACATGAAAAGATGTTCAACATCATTAGGCATTAAGATAATGCAATTCAAACCACAATGAGATCATTTCACACCTAATAGAAAAGATAAAATGAAAACAGTGACAACAGTAAATGCTGGTGAGCATGTAAAAAATGTGGATTACACTCACATATTGCTGGTGGGAATGTACAATGGTACAGCCACTCCGGCAAACAGTTAACACGTTTCTTACACAACTTAACATTCAACCAACAATTGCACTCTTGGGCATTTATTGCCAAAAAAGAAAAACTTACATTTAAAAAACCGTAACCATTTATACACCACTGTTCGCAGCGGCTTTATCTGCAACAGGTAAAAAGTGGAATCAGCCAAGATGTCCTTAATTTAACAGGTAAGTTGTTAAACTGTGGTATCTACATGTCATGATATACACGACTTAGCGATCAAAACGTTACACTCCAGGAACGTAAGATGCCTGAAATGACAACATTTTAGAAGTCGTAGTCATGTTGAATTTAGAAGTGGTAATCCCTTGAATATAAATAATACACTCTTTTGACTCAAATAAATAATAAAAACTCAAAAAAAAATAATAAAACCAAAAAAAAATAAAATAAAAACTCAAAAAAATAATAAAACCCACTCTACGTATTGCTATTTTCATTCGGTCCATTCCATCAGTTGCTATTTTAGCAATGATAAGTCTTTAAGTTAGGACTGTAAGGTGCAAACAGAGAGCTTAGAGGGTCTCTCTGGCTCTTGCAGGGCTGGGAGAACGCCAGTGGTCTCTTATTCTGGAACTCCAGGGTGACTGGGGGGAACAGAAAGCAAGCTGGAAACACACAATTCAGTCTACGGTTACCAGGAAGGGAGACATTCTTATTTTTCCCCCCCAAAATTATCTCCATTTGCTCAGGATTCTTCACAGGCCTACATCTAACACCCTCGCGCAGAACGGTGCAAAACAAATCTGTCGGCTGCAAATATGGCCATAACGACTTTCTCCCAATTACTAGGGGAACAAAGTGAACAGCAGGGAAAACACTTCCAGAAAGACCATCCCGCCCTGCTGTCACGTTCCGGGAAATGACCGTGACTCTCCACTTGACACTCTTCGGGCCCCGGCTCGAATGGGATGCTCTGCCTGGATAAACTAGGGGCAGTCCTGAGACACCTAGAACCCCCTGTGGCCTCCTCCCATGCATCGGCCTTTGGGTTCAGGGGTTCTTGGCAGATGGTACCCCCTCCTGTTGAGAGGCATTTTGGAAATGTGTATGTGGGGGGTGTTTTCTGAAGGCAGAGAGGAAAAGGATTGTCAGAGCAATTAGAAAGCAAAACTGGGACTGGGTAGGCAGGGTCTCAAAGAATCATGCCATGGCTATGCTTGACTTGGGTCCGTCCCAGCTCACAGTGAAAGAAATGCCAGGAACCCAAGCCAAGAACTTTCCTTCATGTCACATATAAATGCAAAGTATATTTCTACAGTTCTAACACACACAGCATGCTAAATTGTGTGAATTTAGAGAAAACTATTACTTTGTTTTGTTTGCAATTTTACTAAGGTTACCATTTCAGAAAGCTGCATCGCCCAAAGCCCAAAGGCCATTCTATGAGCCTGTAGCACATTTACAGCTGAGCTACAATTCAAAGTGATTCTGGGTACAGGTAGAAGCATCTGACCACTTCACTAAGTCTTCTAGAACCTTGCTATTCAAAGTGTGGTCCCAGGCCAGGTGCAGTGGCTCACGCCTGTAATCCTAGCACTCTGGGAGGCCGAGGCGGGCGGATTGCTAGAAATCAGGAGTTCGAAACCAGACTGAGCAAGAGCGAGACCCCGTCTCTACTATAAATAGAAAGAAATTAATCGGCCAACTAAAAATATACAGAAAAAATTAGCCAGGCATGATGGCGCATGCCTGTAGTCCCAGCTACTCGGGAGGCTGAGGCAGGAGGATCACTTGAGCCCAGGAGTTTGAGGTTGCTGTGAGCGAGGCTGACGCCAGGGCACTGACTCTAGTCTGGCCAACAAAGCGAGACTCTGTCTCAAAAAATAAAAATAAAAAAACTTTTAGAAAAAAAGTGTGGTCCCAGATGAGCAGGACTGCCATCACCTGGGCACCTGTGAGACATGCACACCCCACGCCCAAGACCAGAGCTGCCGAATGAGCACCTGCCTTTTAACACAGTCCCCAGGGAAAGCGTTCTACTGAACTTGTCCCCACGCACGCACGACACACACAGCACCTGCATCATCGCTTATGTTACTTTCATTTTATTTTTATTTTCTATAGGTTCTAAGTGAGTCACTATATAATTTTAAACATTAGGCATATTAATAGCACGCATTATCTATTAATTTCATTCTAGGATAACCAAGGGAAAAGATTTAAATATTTATCGTAAAACAGAGAGGCACTGAGTTGAGAACTACTGAATGAGATACTCTTCGCACGGCCAGCTCTGTCTGTAGCTTTGTTTTTCTACACTAGCCCTGGCTCTAGAAAAACAGATGAACTGCAGATGACTGCACAGGAAATAAATGTGAATTTTCCTTGATGACTATTTTTGTGCCCCAAATTGTCCCCATTGAGGCAATGTGATGTTATGTCACCAAAACATGGCATCGAATGCAATTTGCTGCTCACAAATGGAAACATTTGGAAACACATAATCCTCTGAGCCGCAGACAGCAGGGTCTTCAAGAGAAAACAAATGCCCCACTAACAATTCTCTCCAACAGTCCTTTTACGTGATAAAGCATTCCACCTACTGTCACTCACAAAGAAATATACCTTCGCTTTTATCAAAGAAAGTTTTGTTTTGAACTGAAGACAAGATTGGATTTTCCCAGGATATAATGAAATGGACCTGGATCCCATACTCCCAACTGCCAAATTCTACCAAAATGTCCCACCAGCAGCTCAAATGCATTTCGCCTTCCAATTCACACTCGGCATCTTCTCTCCTAGATCTACTTTTTCTCCTTTGTTCCCTTATTTCAATTAATGATCCCTTCCACCACACCACCCTCAGAAGGGGAAGGGGAAGGAGAGAGGGGAGAGGGGGGAGGGGGGAGGAAAGGAGAAAGGAAAGAGAAGGGGAAAGGAGAGGGAAGGGGAAGGAGAGGGAAGGGAAAAGGAGAGAGAAGGGGGAAGGAGAGGGAAGGGGGAAGGAAAGGGAAGGAAAGGAGAGAGAAGGGGGAAGGGAAGAGGAAGGGGGAAGGGGAAGGAGAAAGGAAGGGGAAAGAAAAGGAAAGGAAAAAGGAAAGGAAAGGAAAGGAAAGGAAAGGAAAGGAAAGGAAAGGAAAGGAAAGGAAAGGAAAGGAAAGGAAAGGAAAGGAAAGGAAAGGAAAGGAAAGGGGAGAGGAAAGAGGAAAGGGGAGAGGAGAGGGGGGAGGAGAGGAGAGGGGGGAGGAGAGGAGAGGAGAGAGGGGAGGGGAGGGGAGGGGGGAGGAGAGGAGAAATCCAGCCCAACTTCCTAATTCTACAACAATAAAATACCATTGAGAATTAATTATATGACAGGCCACGGTGACAGCAAGGCAAAAGAGACAGGCCCCTGGTGGGGAAGCTCACAGGAGGCAAGGGAAACTCCTAGGCTAGTCACATAGTCTGGAATAAAGTCATCCTTGAATTCCCCCTCTCATTTGCTTCCCAACTTGAATTGTCAGGACCTGTTGAGTTCATTTTTGAGACATGCACCCATCAAGTTTGCTCCATCAGCACCTAGTTAGTTACCTAACAGACGTAATTAGCTGCCGCTTCACTGACTGGAAGGTGGATTAACCGAAATCTTTTTCAATCCATTTTCAGGAAAGGAGGTTCTTACGGGCTGAGAAGCTAAGGGCAGGTGCACGGGATACAGGCACACATTTACCTGCCAGGCACACGTTTCTGCTGCTTCGAGCCACAGCATCCCTACTTTTCTCCCGGAATCCGTACCCCACCCCCTTCCTTAGCCAAGCACATGCGGTGTCAACGAGGCTGACCCCACAAACTTGGCACAAGACATGGCGCACAATCCAAGCCTTGCCTATCACGGTGACAAGAGGGCTTGAGAGGAAGGGAGTCCCAGGCCCCAAACCAGGCCAATGAGATTTAAATCTGGGACTTCGTTGGAAAAATGTTAAAGAAAATTTCGATTCCACTGCGAATGCAGAGTAGACCCGATGGTGTCTATTAGCTTACATGCGCAAAGATCTTCATTGAGAATCAAATGAATACAGAAGAAGAGAAAACCTAGAGACAGAGAGGGGCTGAGTCCTGGGGTAACACACTCTTAGTTTAAAAATCCTTCTGTCCGGGTGCAGTGGCTAATACCTGTAATCCCAGCACTGTGGGAGGCCAAGGCAGGAGGATTGCTTTGAGGTTAGGAGCTCAAAACCAGCCTGAGCAAGAATGAGACCCCCATCTCTACAAAAAATAGAAAAATCAGCCAGCCATGGTGCCATGCACCTATAGTCCCAGCTACTCGGGAGGCTGAGGCAGGAGGATCACTGGAGCCCAGGAGTTTGAGGTTGCAGTGAGCTATAATGATACCACTGCACTCTATCCTAGGCAACAGAGTGATACCCTGTCTCAAAAAAAATTTAAAAATACATAAATAAAAATCCTTCTCTTGACAAATTTCCACTGTTTTTTTTTTTTTTGCTTTAGCCAGTGCGAGTTGGCCTTCTGACACTTTCAACGAAAGTCTTAACACAGATGTTCTGAAGTTCTTTTAAAATTGCTAAGTTTTTACATATATGCGTGCGTGTGTGTGTGTGTGTGTGTGTGTATTTATATATTAGAGCCATATCTGCAAACTTTAACCACTATAATGGTCTATGTTAAAAATTGATATTTGGGCCAGGCATGGTGGCTCATGTCTATAATCCCAACACTTTGGGAGGCCTACTTGAGGGAGAACTACTTGAGAAACCAGGAGTTCAGAACTAGCCTGAGCAACACAGTGAGACTTTGTCTCTATAAAAAAATAAGAAAAATTAGCCAGGTGTGGTGGTGCATACCAATAATCCCAAATACTCAGGAGGCTGAGGCAGGAGGATCGCGGGAGCCCAGGAGTTTGAGGCTGTAGTGAGCTATGATTATGCCACTGTACTCTAGCCTGGGAGACAGAGCAAGTCCCTGTCTCAAAAAAAAAAAAAAAAAAAAAAAAATTGGTATTTAGAATGATGCCTATGGAATACCATGATGTAATTAATACTATGATATCCTGAATAGTAAAAGACAAAATACTGATCAATATACACCAACTTACCAAGCTAGCAAAATATATGCCTAATTTTATACTGCCTGGAGCAACCATCCGGAGGGTATTTCTCAGAATGATGGTGCCTTAAAACAAAAAGAGTTTGGGGAGCAAATGTATGCGGCAAAGTCTGCATACCATATTCCCTTCTTCGAAAACCAAAATGTACATTAATATATTAAGGGATCTCTCACACTCTACATTTAAGAAACCTACTTTCCGTCTTTAACCACATAACTTTCCTTTACAATTATTTTGTATTGATTTATTTTTAAATCAATTTATTTTTTAAATCAAAAAAACAGCTAATGGAACATTACATTTGGGAAAACACTGAACTCAAGAGCCCACCAGCTCTGCCTTGAACACACTTCTGCGGTTGGTTCCCTCAGTTTGTTGCTGTATTGAGAAAAATGTAAGAACCTTGATTTTCCAAATCTAATGGAATTTAAATCTCGCCACCCCTGCATATCCCAAAATGATATACTCCCAGAAGTTGTACTGTCAGCACACGTTACATTTCTCAATTTTGTATTTGAGACTGCTGTGGGTACCTGAGTTTACATCTGGATAAAAAGAATAAAGTTATGCATAACTGGACTGAAATCATTCCAGGAAAATAGGTGCTTAAATCAGTTCCAACCTAATTAGCTTCTCATAGAAACTAAAATGCTGCTTTATGCAACCAAATAGCTATTATTAAATCAAAGTCCAAGTGCTGCATTTCAGAACAGAATAAAATTCAAGTTGTACCTAATTACTCCAGAGTTGAAATTTACATATTCTGTATTTGTGATTTAATTACATGACTCTAGCGCTACTTAAGCTGAATCACGTAGACAAGCGTTAAGTACATGAGATTTTTTTTTTTTTAATGTGATCTGGACATTCCTAGATCAAGAGTTAGAGGCCAGGCGCAGTGGCTCACGCCTGTCATCCTAGCACTCTGGGAGGCCGAGGCGGGCGGATTGCTCGAGATCAAGAGTTCGAGACCAGCCTGAACAAGAGCGAGACCCCCGTCTCTACTATAAATAGAAAGAAATTAATTGGCCAACTGATATATATAGAAAAAATGAGCCGGGAACGGTGGCGCATGCCTGTAGTCCCAGCTACTCGGGAGGCTGAGGCAGGAGGATCACTGGAGCCCAGGAGATTGAGGTTGCTGTGAGCGAGGCTGACACCACGGCACTCACTCTAGCCTAGGCAACAAAGCGAGACTCTGTCTCAAAACAAACAAAAGAAGAGTAACTTAGGCACAGTGAAACATACAGCTCAAGGAGTAAGTGCTCACTGAGATCTCTAAATGTGAGAACACGACATACAAACCCATGTTCTAAAAGTTTCAACTGTCAGCATATTATGGTGTTATTCATTCATTCATTCTTGCTTGCTTGCTTGCATCAATGTATTCACTTATCAAACATTTATTGATGGCATGCTTTGGGCGAGAGTTATGCCTGGTGATGGGAACCGTGTGGTAGGCAAACTTCTTCCCTCCCCTCATGTCTTGAGTGCAATTCTGGTCCCCAAAACTTGTATGCTGAAGTCTTAGCCCCAAGCACTTCAGAACGTGACTGTATTAAAGAGACAGGGTCTTTGTAGAGGTAATTAAGTTAAAAATGAGGTTATCAGAGTGGGCCCTCATCCAGTAGGAATGGTGTCCCAAAAAGAAGTGGAGGCTGGGACACAGGCACGCAGAGAGGGAAGGCCACGTGAAGACACAGGAGGAAGACAGCCACCTGCAGGCAAAGGAACAAGGGGACAGTGTTGGAAGAAACCAACCCTGCCGACACCTTGACCTGAGACTTCCAGCCTCCAGAATGGTAGGAAAGATTAATTTCTGGTGTTTGAGCCACCTGGTCTGTGACACTTTGTCAAGGCGGCCCAAGCAAACTGATAGACTCATAAAGCTTAAGCTCCGCTCGGACAGGCAGACTTTGACCAAAGAGCCACACACATCAACACAGCCCTGTGGCTCTGAGTGTGGGGCACTGAGACCCAACAACGAGTGCTGGAAGAGAAGAGAGTGACCTCGTAGGGGAGGTCAGGAAGGTCACCCTTAGGAAAGTGACACTTGATCTGAGATGGGAAGGAGAAGAGTGGACACGAGGTGAGAAGGGATGGGAAGCACCAGCATGTGCAAAGGCCCTGTGGAGGAGAACACGCAGGACCAAGAGTAAGCAGTGCGGCGGGGGAGGAGACAGCCTGGAGTGTGGGGGTGATGTAACAGAGGCCAGGGCCACAGAGGTCAACACAACGAAGGATTATTATGAAGATCACATTCCAAGGGTCTGAGGACATCGATGAAAAAAATTACATACTTATTTTCACTAACCTTTAACTGAAATCCAGCATTTCCTTTCATTGTGATTGTGGGCAACAAATCACAAGCAATATCTGCAACTTTTCAACCAACAGAAATGAAAGGTATTTTCTTACCATGTTAAGGTTTGTGCAGATACCTTAAAATTCACTGTGCTGATCACTACTTTGAAATTAGAGCAGGTATCTCTCTTACCTGTAGATCTTTTTTTTTTTTTTGCATTTAAAGAAGCTCATGTATTACTTCTATGATCCATATTTTACAAATTCGTTTAAAATGCCTTGCTAACTGTATCTAAATATAATTGTTTCCTTCATAATGCTATGCATTTTATTTTATGCATTTAAAAATAGTATTCTGAGATGGTTTCCCTAGATTTCACCAGAGAGGTCTAAGAACAAAAAAAGGTTAGGAATCCTTAAGAACCTTGTTTTGCCTTTATTCTCAGATTAATTGTCATCACTTGGGCAAGTGACTTCATGTCTCTAAGTCTCAGTTTCCTTGTCGTAAAATGGGGATTCATAACACAATCTAACAAACAGAGGATGAAACGAGTTAACACATAGAATGCTTAGAATGGTGCTAGAACATAGTAACGCTCAGTAAATAGTAGATATTGTTTTTATTTTTGATGGGAATCCATCGTGATGTTTTCAGTAGAGGGAGTGACATGAGAGTTAGGCTTTTACTTAAAAAGATCATTCTGGCTCTGACAGGGAGAATGTCTGCAAGGGGCCAGAGACGAGACCAAAATAGGAGACTACCACAGCAATGCTCCATTTGAAACACTGGTAAATCAAATACTAAGCTATTTAGTGGGGGAAACCCCATTCTTTAAATCAGATCTTAAGCAGAAGCCAAGATACATAAACCAGATGGGAGCAGGAGCCACTTGGACTGAAGTTGGGTGTCGTGTCGCAGCCCATTGTCACGTGAGCTTAGCACTGCTCTCCTCTCCCAGAAAATCAATTGTGACACTTATAAGAAAGCCCCAAATCTACAAAGACCATAATGGGAAACATCTATATAGCCATGATATTGCAGCTGGTGACCGCATCTTACGAGTTGAAATCATAGCCTAATAACCAACGACATACTAGACTTGCTCCCTGAATTTCTTACACCTCATGAACTTTTCTTTTATTATAACATTTGTTGCTCTTTAAACAAAATACATCCTCCCATTTGCTTATCCTAACTTTATTTTAAATGCCCCCTTCACAGTGATCCCTTCTGTTTTCCAATTTTTCTCTCTCCTCCTAATATGTTTTTTGTGCTTCTTACTCTTCAGAAAACATCCTTCCTGTCTCTTCCACTTCCAGCCAGACAACCAGCTCAGGACCTCCTGCTGAAATAGCACGGCAGACACCTCCATCTTCGATCTATCCACAGTGTTCTCGGAAAACCCACCAACTCTGATCCCTGCCCTAGAAGACGAAAATCGTATTTAAATTCCTAGGCACAAAGGGACCGAATGGGAAAGAAAGTTCTATGAGAGTAAGCTCTATGCATCTGTTTTGTTCACTGTTATACACCCAGAGTGCACAAGGGTATCAGGTCAAAGTAGTACTCGAAGTTGAGGGGAAGGATGGATGGATGAATGGATGGATAGATAGATCGATGAATGGATGGATAGATAGATGGATGGATGGATAGATAGATGGATGAATGGATGGATAGATGGATGAATGGATGGATGGATAAATGGGTGAATGGATGGATAGATAGATGAGTGAATGGATGGATAGATGGATGGGTGGATGGATGGATGGATGGATGGATGGATGGATGGATGGATGGATGGATGGATGGATGGCTAAATGGATGGATGGCTAAATGGATGGATGGATGAATGGATGGATAGATAGATGGGTGAATGGATGGATAGATAGATGGGTGAATGGATGGATAGATAGATGGATGAATGGATGGACAGATGGACAGAAGCAAAGAATGGAAGGAAGGAGAAGACAAGGAAGGTGGAGGAACATTGTGAGGCAAACTAGGGAAAAATGGAACATATAGGAAAGTTGTATGGAAAAGTAGAACATATAGGAAATATGGAAAAGTAGAACATATAGGAAATAAGACATATTATTTGAGAGGAGGAATAAAAGCCTATAGTGGCCTTGACTTGCCCTAGATATTAATAGTTTATGTTAACCACATAACCTTGTAAGATAGCTAGATCATCAACATCATCACCACAATCCCCATTTTGTAGTTAAGGAGGTTACTATGATTTGAATGTGTACCCCCAAAGTTACAAAAGTTCATGTGTTAGAAACTTATTCCACAATGCAGCAGTGTTGAGGTGGGACCTCCAAGAGGTGATTATGTCATGAGGACTCTGCACATATGAATGGATTAAGAGATTAATGGATTAATGGCTTATGGAGGGAGGGAGGTAGTGATGAGGAGAGTGAGCCTGTCATAAAAGCCAGTTTGGCTGTGTCTTATGAGCCCCCTGGCCTTGTGATGCCCTGCACCACCCCGAGACTCTGCAGAGAGTCCCCACCAGCAAGAAGGCCCTCCCCAGATGCAGCCCCACTAGACCTTGGACTTCCCAGTCTCCACTGCAGAACTGTAAGAAATAAATTTATTTTCTTTATTAGTTGCCCACTCTCAGGTATTCAATTTATAGCAACAGAAAACGGACTAAGACAGAAGCTAATACTCAAAAAGGTTGAAATACTCTCCTAAGATCATGCAGCCTCTAAATGCAGAGCCAGAACTTGGACCCTTGTCTTCACTGCCCCACACGACCGGGTTTCAAGGCACCTGGAGCATAAAATACAGCACAAGAATGGGCCACGTTTTCAAGAAGGGCAAGCGAGATTCTGAAGACACCAAAAATCGGAAGAAGTGAGGGGAATGCCCATAATCATAATTTCCTGGAGGACCTTTAATGCCTTATTTGAAAGTCTACCATCCTGTCATCAAAGTGGAATTGAGGTGACCCTCCTTGGACATACCAAGAAGACCCGATCCAAGAGGACTGGCAGAGGCTGAGCTTTGACAGGTTACCCATATTCAGAACACTTACAGGAGAAGAAGAAATGGGTAAAAAATTAAAACAGGGGTTTTTTTCCCCCTAATCAGCAAGGAACAATAAAGATGAAAATTAGCGCTGTGAAATGCAACCAGATAACTAACTAAACAAACAGAAAACAAGAGGCCTTGAGAATCTGACCTCCTACACTCTGTAATATATTCCAGCAACTTCTTAAAAATAAAAAGAAAAGGTTAAATCCAAGCCATAACAGCTACAGTTATTACCTTTGTATTAATAAACACTTAATATGTGTCAGACATTGCACTTAACAGTGGCCTTTGAGCAAACCACTTAACCTTTCCGAGCCACAGTTTACTCCACAGAACAAGGGAGTGACAGTTTCTATGTCACCAGGCTGTCGTGCAGATGAACCGAAACAGTCTATGTAACGTGATTTGAAAAATGCCTGTCGGGTGGTAAGTGCCCCAAAATGTGAACTGTTCTCATCGCCGCCACCCCCGGTTCATTCTCAGAGCCACACCAGAGGGTGGCTTCAGTCAAGCCCATCTCACAAATGAGCACACCAAAGCCTTGGTGAGCCATCCTCAGGGGTCAGAGAGCAAAACGGACTCGCCAAAGTCACTCAATCAAGACAGCAGCCTCAACACCAACAGCGGATTCTTGCTGAGCCATTGGCTCCTCTCCAGCCATACCTGGAAACTTTTTTTTTTTTCCCCTTGAGATAGGGTCTTGCTCTGTCACCCAGGCCACAGTGCAGTAGCATCCTTATAGCTCACTGCAACCTCCAACTCCTGGGCTCAAATGATCCTCCCGTCTCAACCTCCTGAGGACTCCCGACCTCCCTGGGACTACAGGTATGCACCACCATGCCAGGTTAATTTCTCAAAAATTTTTTTTTGTAGAGACAGGGTCTCACTGTTGCTTAGGCTGGTCTGGAACTCCTGGCCTCAAGCAATCCTCCCACCTCAGCCTCCCAAAGTGTTAGGATTACAGGCGTGAGATACCACGCCCGGCCTACCTGGAAACTCTTCTGCTGTAAAGAGCAGGTGCCCTGACACTTCCCCTGATTGTGTTACTGTGACTAATCCCTGAGCTGCACTTCTCAAAGCAAAGCCCTCTAAGGGATAATAAAACAAATGTACTAAAAAGCAGAAATCTATTACTTACAACCAAAGACTTCCATAATAAAATACTACAATTACTACTCACTACTCTGGCTGGGCTTGTCTCTTTGAACAGGCTGAGATAATTGGTTTTCTTTATATTTTATTTTTCCTACTGAATGACTTTTTTTTTTTTTTTGCATGGGCATAGTTTCGCAACTACTACAATAGGGTACAAAATGAGAAATTTCTTTTGTATGTAAGGTTGCTCATGCTCAAGGGAATGTTCGGTAAATTAGATGGGCATTTATTACAAAAAAAATTATGTAAGGAAAATAAGAGAGAAGAAGGTCCCCAAACTAATAATCTTACTAACACATAAATTCCATGCGAAGTGCATTCCCATATATTCCCTGGAACGATCTTCTCCAACGGAGGCAACTGGTGAGATGGAAAAAAGGAGAGTCAGATAAGAAATGAATCAGAGGAAGAAAAACAAAATGGAAATGAGTACAGGAGGAGAGAGGTGTTTGGGGTGGGAGACTCATTCAGGCATCCCCCCCACCAGATGATCCGGAGATTTGCCAATCTTGTCCTAGGGAGACAGGATGGCAGAGCTCCCCCTGATGGAAGCAAGACCTGAACCGAGGGAAGGCAGGAAGGATGTCCCCTTTCGGGCCTCCTGGCTGCAGGGACCTTGTACCCCTAGTCCCTGCTAGCTCTGGATCCAACCCTGGCCCGCCCTGGGTCTTTACAGGGCCAACTCCTCACTTCCCAGTTCTCAACCACATCCGATTTCCTCCAGGAACTTATGATCTGAAATGACCAGGCTTATTTCTTTATGGACTTTCTTTTCCAGAGCTCACCAGGTTATCACTGATGGATGAACGAATGAATTTGGACCAGATGCCTAGACCATCCTGCAAGGCTAGATAAAGCATTATTAGAAAGCCGTTCAATTCAACACATGGACTGCTGGGACAGACATAAGGAGGTTTTTGTTTCCTGTGCAGACTCCAAGGGCTCAGGTCTAGCTGCCCGCTGGGTTGGGGAGTTGTCCCAGTCAACACCCAGGCCACCATGAAAAAGAACACTGCGCTAGATTTGTGATGCCTGCCATGACTTTGGCCACCAGCGACAGTGGTGGCCATGCATTCACTCTGTATTCACCCCGCATCACTGAGGGCTTTTCTTGTCCCCACCCTTCACAAGCAGCCGGACTGATCCTTCCAAAGGCACAGTCTCAAAACCCTCCGATGGCTCCTTCTCTTAATCACAAGAAAATCCAGTGGACAGTCACCGTCCCCCTTCTCCTCCCTCCCAAGGGGCTGCCGCTGCACGGGCCTCCTTCCTCTTCTCCAAATACAGCAAGCCCGCCCCGGCCTCCCTACCTTGGAAGCATTTTCCATCAGCAACACCTGCCTCCACCAAACATCTCCGTGCATATCACATCCTTCTCGGTCTGCAGCACCCGCTCAACTGTCTCCTCATCGGGGAGGCCTCCTTTGCTCACCCGATGTGAAACAACCTTCCCTCATCAGCACTTCCTGCCGTTTCGCCCTGTTCTAGCCTTCCTGGTAACACTTCAGTTACATTTTATCATCCACGTCCTCCTTCCGCTCTTCCCAGCCTCCGTCCAATACGTAAAATCCAGCAGGGAAGGACTTTTTATTCATGTTATGTTAGGAGTAGCCCTAACATTTAGCACTTGATACATAAAAAGTACTTGATACATTTAGTACTTATACATACGGTACTTGATACATAAAAAGTCCCAAATAATTATTGAACGAATAAATATATTTCCACTTATAATTAAAATGACTAAGGCCATTTTCATCCAAAGCACTGCTTATCCGCCCATTAAAATATGTCCACAAATCTGATTATTTTGCATTCTCCTACCAGATACCATAAACTGAATTTCCCATTTGGAAACATTGGTGGTAAAAAGCCACCTAAAAATACATTTAGATTCAACAAAAATCAATGTGTCTCGCCACAAAACACATGTAATAAAGCAATGAGAGTAGGGGAAAAGCTCTCCTTGCATAAATCCCCATAAATTTTCCCTAAAGCAGGGGTTCTCACAATGTGATTCCTGGACTTAGCATCCAGTAATGCAAGTTCTTGGGTCTAGCCCCACACCTGCTGAACCCAAAACTCTGAAGGGAAAGCGCTAGAAATTTGTGTTTTCACAAACCCTCCAAAGGATGCTGATTGCACACTCAAGCTTGAAAACTACTGCCCTGAATTGAAATGTGAGAGTTTAGAAATTTATTTTAACAGGGAACAATTTTGATATTGGAGCTCAGAAATTAAAAACATGATCCCTTATAAAACGGTTGAGAGAGACTTTAAATAATAAATAGCAAATTTTATGTTATCATCTTACTGTCATTTGGAATAGCAACTATATGCGAACTGATCTATTCATGTTTTAAATACTTTTCTAAAACCAAGTTTTGTATTCCATGGCTGCCCTGGATCCAATTATAAATAAAACTGAACCACCACATCTAATTTCATCCTAATGTTGTGATTTTTCAGGTAGCCATTCTTTTTTTATTATTATTTTAGCGTATTATGGGGGTCCAAGTGTTAAGGTTACATATATTGTTCATGCCCCCCTCCCCACTCGAGTAAGAGCTTCAAGCGTGACCATCCCCCAAATGTTGCGCATTTACTTGTGGTTGTATATACGCATCCCCTCGTCCCCCCCTCCCACCTGCCCGACACCCGATAAATGTTATTCCTGTATATCCACTCAGGTATTGATCCGTTAATACCAATTTGCTGGTGAGTACATGTGGTGCTTATTTTTCCATTCTTGGGATACTTCACTTAGTAGAATGGGTTCCAGCTCTATCCAGGAAAATACAAGAGGTGCTGGATCACCATTGTTTCCTAAAGCTGAATAGTACTCCATGGTATACATATACCACATTTTATTAATCCACTCATGAATTGATGGGCACTTGGGTTGTTTCCACAGCTTTGCAATTGTGAACTGTGCTGCTATAAACACTCGAGTGCAGGTGTCTTTTTCATAAAGTGACTTTTGATCTTTTGGGTGGATGCCCAGTAGTGGAATTGCTGGATCCAATGGTAGATCTACTTATATTGCTTTGAGGGTAGCCATTCTGATAATTAGCAGGAATCAACAAATTATAAATGACTACAACACGGCATGTAAGAAAGCCTCAAAAGGACAGAGAACATGAAAGTCTAACACCCTAGCGTCCAGAAATTTCACAAACTGTCTTTACCTGAAGCTGTTTCTTTAATTGCTTCTACCAAAGTCAATGCATGTGTTAATCAAATATTAAGTGCAGATGTGAGCACTACTAAGATGCAGCTCTTAAGATTACCAAAAGTCTCACATCACCCCCCAACCCTACAGAACGTGAGCGCCGAGACCCCCAAATCACTCGCTCAATGGCCGGTTCTTCATGTACTGAGGCCACCTCCATCAGTAGGACTGTTACCAACTTGGAGAGACAAAAACTGCACCCACAATACTGCTTAAGGGCAGTTTATAATAAAAACAGGTTTAGCAATATTAATTGCTGGCCTTGCACTAAGTGTTGTTCACTTATTATGTAATTTTCATAATAGCTCTACGGGGTTTTCATTTACCCTCGGTTGACTACTGAAAAAAACTGAGGTCCCAATAAACTAATTTACCTCAAATTGCACAATTCATAAGAAAAAGCCTGAACTTAAATCCAAGTAGCTTTCAATGCAAGGTTCACTTTTTCTTTTTCTCTTTTCCCCGTAACACATAGGGCTCCCTTGGGCTTCCAAGACAGGCCCCAAATAAAGGCCTGTCTTTAGTGTAGAACTGAGAAAGATGAGACTAGGAAGAACTGGAATAAGAACTTCATTTGCCAAAAAAATGGTCTCCGGTGGACCCAGAATTTTCCCTTTTTTTCTTCACTGATGCTCAGAATCACAGCTGTACATTTCTAACAAAAAGATATATGAATCGGAGACAGCCAGTATGAGCAAAAGAATAAAACAGAGGGGGGAAACAGCAAGAAATGCCTGCACTGGTAGCCGTGATAAAATTTTAATTTGAACATTTTCTGAGAGCAGATTTCAGCTTATCAAGCGCTATGCAAATCACATGCAAATCCCACACGATGCCTGCGCAGACTCTCCCACGCCTGTTTTATTTTACTTTATTGTTATTATTATTATTTTTTTTTTTTTTTTTTTGCTTTCCCTACGATATGGCCCCTTGGGAAATGCAAGCAGAAAGAGAGGCACTCTGATCACCCCCTTGGTTCAGTGCTCTGGATGGAACGTTTGCTGCACTAGAGATGACAAATCCGAAGGGGGGTTCTGATCAGTATTCGGGACCTAAATTCGCGAGCACCCCCCCCCCATTCCCTGCAACCGCAGCGTTAAATGCAAACGTCAGAAGGAATCTGTGTACATATATTTTTGCAGGTGTCAGCTTACAAGGCCTCAGCCCAGTTACAGGCAGTCTTTACCCACCCTGCTTCTTTAAAAATCAAAGCACAACAACTAATATATATAGAAAAAATTAGCCGGGCGTGGTGGCGCGTGCCTGTAGTCCCAGCTACTCGGGAGGCTGAGGCAGGAGGATCGCTTGAGCCCAGGAGTTTGAGGTTGCTGTGAGCAAGGCTGACGCCACGGCACTCGCTCTAGCCTGGGCAACAGAGTGAGACTCTGTCTCAAAAAAAAAAAAAAAAAAAAAAATCAAGGCACAAGCGCAACAAACCACCTTTTGGATGGACTCACTGGGCAGAATGACTCATAGTGCAGCCCGAAGCTGCCATAACCTTTTGGGTTAATGCCGTAATTTATGAGAGGGCAACTGCAGGTGGCCCTGGGGGGCATCCCTCACAAAGCACAGGTGAGACACACTGCAGTAAGGTGTGAATTTTAAAACACACTTGCAGAATCCTGACCAGAGAGTCTTGCTAGCCACCTCTCACTTCCTAGAACCAGCAAGCCCTCTCCGGCCTTGGCTTATACACTATTTTTTAACTGCTCTTGACTCTCCATCTATCCCCTTTGCATCCTTCGGGGCTCAGCCTCAAGGGCCCCTTCTCTGGGAGGCCTTCCTTCGCTAAAGAAGATAACCCAATTATTTTCTATCAGAGTACAACCACCTGTAATTATTTTATTTATTTTACCTTTTTTTTTTTATCTCTTTCAGAATCTGAACTCCTTGTAAGTAGGAACCTCATTAGTCTTGGCAACCAGGGCATCTCTAAAGCCTTAAGGCACACTTATCAAAGAAATGAATCAACAAGCAGCTGCCCCTTTTTTAAAATTTCTACTCCTAAAAGCTTGGGGGAAACTTTCTTCCTTAGATCTCTGAGATGCAAGACTTCCATCCTGCTAAGAACGATGGGAGGGACCTGCCTTCTTAGAATACTCACAGGCAGAATCTGCAGCAAAGACACGCACTGGAACTGGGAGTGGCAGCCCACCCTCCAAGCTCAGGAGCAGTCTGCCTCATTTGGCCTCCAAGGCATGATGTGCCCTACTGTTTTTGTTGGTGTAGGGGTGGCACGGGAGAGCTGGCTTTCAGTCTTTGCTGCTATGCGTGCTTCCTAACCTCCAAACCAGAAGATGAGCAAATCAGACAAACTGCTCCAATCTCAGCTGTGAGATTAACTCGGGTAACGAACACCACGAGGGCATTTGCTGGACCCAGCAGAAGGATGTACAGTGAGGACACGAGTCCATTATCTATTCGAATGCTAGCAAGACTGCCCTCCACAACTTTTCTCACTGCTTAGAATAAAGACCCAAGAAAAATTAGTCTAGGAAAATTTAAATAAACTCCAGGTGCCCTTTCTCATTTCATTAGATGCATTGCCCTGAGGCAATCCCATCCAAGCCCAAGGCTGTCAACTTCTCTCTCCCTGCCGATGAGTCTGCTGGCCTGGACCTTTCTCCTGAGCTCCGCCCACAAATCCAGCTGCCTTTTAGACACTGTTACTTGGATTATCTTGCAGGCATCTCAAACTCAAAATGTGCAAAACTTGCTTAAGGTCGCGCTGATAGAAAGTGGCAGGTTAATTTCAGGTTTGGGGGACACCAAAGAATATACTGCTTCCCCCTGTTTGATGGGGGTGCCTATGGGAGAGGGGGACTGGGTGCTGTACCGGCTTGCTTGGGAAAATGAGTTCTAGATCGGTAATGGCATTGAGGACTGTCAATAAAATGCGACCCAACCAACCTCGCACTAACTCTGGGAATCGTGAACTTCAGCGCTAGCTGGGGGATTTCTTGTACACCAATGGGCTTAAAATTGTTTCAAGAAATTCGCTCACTTAGAACTCAGTGGGTTTTGGGGGGGAAGCTGGTACAATCTCAACTGCCCCTTTTATTGCTTACTTTGCTTTTTAAGGGTCTCAACTAATGAAGCAGCTCCTAGCACAGGAGGTGAGGTGAGGAGAGGAGGAAGAAGGCAAGGCATTACCAATCCACTGTTCTCTTTTAACAATCCTCGTAGGAAAATACCATTTCTTGAGCAATATTCTACAAGTCCAGCTGGCCATCTGTTCTGCCTCATTTCTTTTACGTTTCAGCTCACGAACACAAATAGGCTTCGTTATCCTCGGTCCCGAGCTGAACTCTGTGGTCCTTAGGAGACACTTCACTTGCAATTCGTTTCCAAGTTGCAACTCATTCCGATGTTCTTAGACACAGGTGTCGTCACCAAACGGGCCCCAGGCCCAGGTATCCATCAACTCTGCTTCCGTGGAGGGAAGACCATCTACCCATCCCAGTGGGAAGCTCACTTGAGCCTGGCTGTCCTACATTGCCTCACTTCCTTGGGATTTTTGGACACTACCATTTGCCAGGTTTCTTCTGCCCTTGATCTTTTCTGTTTCAATTATCTCTGTTGACACAGAGTATTTTGAATTTTTTTTTTTTTTAAGAGACAAAGTCTTGCTCTGCCACCCAGGCTGGAGTACAGTGTCACCATAACAGCTCACTGCGGACTCGAATTTGTGGGCTCAAGTCATCCTCCCACCTAGCCTCCAAAATACTGGGACTATAGGTATATGCCGACACACCTGGCTAATTTTTTTTTTCTTTTTTTTTTTAGAGATAGGGTCTTGCTATGTGAATTGGAGGTTGGTGAATTGGAATTTTTTTTTCCTTTGTCATCTGACTTGGCACCAAGAACTGTTGACACAAGAGTCAATGGGGCTTATGAGGTTTTTTAAAATTTAAGAAAGCTACTGTACTCACTTCAATTTTCTTTTTCAATAATCATGTTAATCAGTTCCTGCAAATCTCTGTGCATTTGAGTGCATGACTACAGAAAGATTCATTTTCTTTAAATGGCGTAAGTAGCTAACATTGCGTACAGAGATGCACCTATATGGTGAGCTAAATATTTCTCCTCCTTTTCAGACATCAACTAGACCCCATCTTGTTCCATTCTGAAGTAAACGTGCACTTTGAGCTACTTCTCATATTTACCTACCCTTCCCAATAATCCTTACTTTCCTTCTAGACTCAAAACATGGCTTTCTACTGCTGTACAAACTCCTCAGGGGCTTTCCCAAATCCCCAACCAATTAAAAATGGCTCTGCCTGGCTGAATTTCTGGAGACCTTTGCTGAGGTTAAGGATCAGTCACAATTCATCTTATATTACCTTCACACAAACACTAGGCAGGACAGCGATGCGGAGAATTTCGGGAGATTTTATAAAAACTTTCATTCTTATGGTTTTAAGTCAAGCTATGTTCTTATCAAGATCTATTTGAAGTAAGGAAAAAATGACTTCTGAGCTTGCATTTGGATAATAAAGTGTTATTTTAAGTAACTTCATGTTTTTAGAGTCTGTTAGCTTAACCAAATATTTTCTCTACCCTATAAAATTTCACAAAACAGCGCTCAGTGGCACACCAAGACCAAAATGATGATGTGCTTCCGGAATTTACTGAAATTTTAATTACATACAGAGTGTCTTAATAAACCCTCAAGAGGAGCAATACCAACAATATAGCTCAGCCCTTAAAAAGCAACTGTGAGGCTGGGGGTGGTGGCTCATGCCTGTAACCCCAGCACTTTGGGAGGCCAAGGCTGGAGGATAGTTTAAGGCCAGGCGTTTGAGACCAGCCTAGGCAACATCTCAAGATCCCATAACTCCAAGAAGAAAAAATTAACCAGGCCTGATGGCATATGCCTGTAGTCCCAGCTACTCGGGAGGCTAAGGCAGGAGGATCGCTTGAACCCAAGAGTTTGAGGTTGCAGTGAGCTATGATCACACCACTGCACTCCAGCCTGGGCAACAGAATAAGACTCTGTCTCTAAAAAATAAAATTTAAATAAATATACTGTGTGTGTATACTGAAATTTTACACTTCAAAAATTAAATTTTATGTTAAATGTGAATTTTCCCCTACTTTTCACAAAAAGCAATTATACAAGGTGCAAGGTGCAAATCAGTCTAAATAACCTCTGATGATAACACTTCTTTGTGCAGGTGGAGATCAGCCCACGACTATCATATTCAGTGGCAGAACCTCCAATTTATGGCCTTGAATAATTCTCAAATGCTAAATCATAGTAGATTTTGGATATCTTCACATAGCCCAAGATTATCAGACCTTAATGTGCCCCATTCTAAAGAACGCCTGAGTGTGGAAAAGAAATTTCAAAATCAAATCACTACTAAACTTTGAGCTCACTGATGTGAAACAAACGTTCAAGTTTCTTGTTCAGACAGGGCAATGTAAAGTTTTGGAGCTAACTGTCCTCTCAACAGAGAATCTAATGGTACGTTGGCACTGATATTCTTATTAACAAAGGAAAATTCGTATGGTGGAGAGAGATTTCCTTATCTGCAGTATATTTCTGTGGATGTAATATGGTTTTGCATAAATCCCTATCCTGAGTCTGCAAATAACAAATACTTCTCTAGCATACAAACTCTGTACGTGTAAGAACATGCCTTTCGGCACTTTCTATTCAACAGTTCAGCCAACTAAGTTCTCCATTTAATTTTTTTCTTAATCAATGTAATGAAAATATTAGCACTTCTATGTCGTGTTAGGAAAACCACTAGTAGATGGCACACTGGTAAGTTTAAATTTCACCTTGCTTTACAAATGGAATTTAAAACAAAATAATCTTAACTTTACCAAACTGATGCTTCTCTCTGAAAGGACCAAAATTTAGGTTTTAAAAAAATGCTCTGGGCCAGGCCTGGTAGCTCACACCTGTCATCCTAGCACTCTGGGAGGCCAAGGCGGGAGGATCGCTCAAGGTCAGGAGTTCAAAACCAGCCTGAGCAAGAGTGAGACCCCCGTCTCTACCATAAATAGAAAGAAATTAATCAACCAACTAAAAATCTATAGAGAAAAAATTAGCCAGGCATGGTGGCGCGTGCCTGTAGTCCCAGCTACTCGGGAGGCTGAGGCAGGAGGATGGCTTGAGCCCAGGAGTTTGAGGTTGCTGTGAGCTAGGCTGACGCCACGGCACTCACTCTAGCCTGGGCAACAAAGCGAGACTCTGTCTCCAAAAAAAAAAATTAAAAAAAAAATAAATAAATGCTCTGAAATAGCAAACCATGGCAACTGTTGACGTGAATGAGCAAAATCTGAGCAGAACTCTCAAAAGCTTCGCTGGAATACTTAGTGAATATTCCAGAAAGGATAAGGAGCCATCCCGTGGCCTCTGCCTTCCCTGAAACTACACAGGCTCCCTTCTCTGACTTACCAAACGTGCACTGAGCACCTGCAGGGTGCCAGGCAGAGTGCTCTGGATGGGGAACTGTCACAGGTGAGCCAAGGTCCCCTCTTCTCCATGAGCTGGGAAACAGCGTCACAAATGAGAAAGACAGGGGAAAGTCTGGAACGTGAGCAGCCCAGAGCAGGCTGCAGAGAGGGACAGATGAGAAGGACCCAGGCACAGGAAGAGAAGGGAAAGCGATCTGGGAAGGAAAACGGAGATACGGAGCCCCTGCGACACAGTGAGTCTGAGGGTACCATGCATTCCTGTTGGCCGCCGTGCGATGGATGGGTGGGTGTGGGGAACAGCATGGGATGGAACTGGACAAGCAGGCAGGGGCCAGGACCACAGGACCCTCTGGGCCATGCTAACAGGTTTCAGCGTTTTATTTTCATTGCAGCAGGAAGCCACCGAAAGCCTTTATTCAGGACGTTCCACTGGCTTCAAATCCAGTCCTACCATTCCGTCTTTGCAAGGCATAAACAAAAAATCCCCACACCCAAACCACCTCTGGGTTTCATTTATCATTGCAAGCGAACCACTGTCTTGGCATGGCAGCAGGATGCAACTAAAACTTGGCAAAAGATTCCGAGGGATGGCAGCTCACTGATCAAACGTGAACGTGTTTGCCGTAGTTACTGCAGATGGATGGTGTAGAAACTTCTATTCCCAAAGTCCTGCCGAACCTTGGATGTAGCTAGGCAACTCTCCTTCAGTACTGACTGGCAGGGCTCCTCAGGTGTAACGGAAATTGCCATTTCACACTTCCAAATTAAATATTTCTCTACTCATATGTTTCAGGGTCGATGCTACACCACACAGAGGCACTTTGTGAATAAATCAAAATATGCTATCGAGATGGCAAAAGAATTCCTGGAGAAGAGAGAGTCATTAAGCCACAAAGATAAAAGACATTTTGCCAGCCGTGAATTTCAAACTTCCCTCTCAAGTTTTTTTTTCTAGTAGAGCCTTTAAACTATGTTGATAGCTGAACCAGAGGAAAGCAACTCGATAAAATATTGACAATTAAGAGGCTTTTAAAAACCCAAAGTCACAGCCATGCCGGTCCAGCCTGGGGCTGTGACTATGTGAAGAATATAAAACTGGACAGACATAAAGAGTGAAACATCATTTGGTGGAGCCTCAATGTCAACATATTAAAAATGCATTTCATCACCAAAGAGTACGGACCCGGACATAGGTCTACATATGTTCTGTTTACTAAAAGAGTCACCCCTATAAATGTAACCCACTTTCTACCTGTTGAAATATAATCGTCACAATCAGCCTTACAAAACCAACACTTCTCTTATAACTAAACTTTCTCCAACCTGAAGTTCAAGTTCGCTCCAGAAATTTACAGAGGGGACCCGACCTGTCTTTTCTCCCCTTTAAAAAAAAAAATCAGTGGCATTCATATATGGAAGTGGATTTTAGAACCATGAACCAAATGCAACAAAGAGAAGGCCAGCTGTTTTGGGGGTAAGCGTCCCCTGCTCTCTTGCAATTCCAAGAGGAGCCCGGGCTGGGCCCCTCTGTGCCCACAGAAAGAGATAGGACAGGCTCAGAGGGGCATTCTCTCGCTGATGGAGGTGAGACCACCATCAGAGCGGCAGAGACTCGAGGGGAGATGCCACTGCCTCATCAATCCAGAACATCGTATCTTCCCAAAGCTGAATTCAGGGAAAAAGCATTCTATCACTTATTACCTCCAATTAGGACCTGGGGGCAGTGAGGTGGGCAAGTGGGCTACTGACGGTGGGAGGAGAGAAAAAGGAGGATGATAAAAGGAGAAAGGAGGGGGAAAGAGTAGAAGGGTAGGAGTAGAGAAGAAAGCAAAGGAAGAAAGAAGGGGAAGGGAAAGAGAAAGAAGAGGCAGGGGCTAGCATTCCAGTTCTTCTGGCAGTTTCCAAAGAGACCTTGCCATTCTTCTCGGTCCACCCTCCCCTTCTTTTCTCTTGTTCCCCACCAAATTTCAGGATATCTCAGGAGGTAAAGGATATGAGGGGTGAGAAGGAAGGGTAAATCCACCCACAAAGGGAGGAGTAGTTTCCAACTCTATCAACCCATCTCCCAAAGCTTCTTAAGTTCTCCGACCTTAGAGGAAAGAATCTGAGGTTTCCTAAGGGCTAACAAGTTGTTCTAATTTACCTGGACCTCAGAACAGGGGACAGACCCTCCACACACCTGGGCTCTGGGGTGATATAAATTAGGCTTACAACTAGTCACTCATTTTAATTAGAGACAAATATGAGCCAGGTGCAGTGGCTCACTCACACCTGTAATCCCAGCTCTTTGGAATGCCTCGGCAAGGGGATCGCTTGAGGCCAGGAGTTCAGGAGCAGCCTGGGCAACATAGCCAGACTGTGTCTCTACAAAAAAAATTTTTTTTTTTAAATTACCCAGGCGTGGTGGCATAATCCTGTAGTCCCAGCTACTGGGGAGACTGAGGCAAGAGGATCGCTTGAGACTAGGGGTTCTAGGCTATGGTGAGCTATGATTGCAACACTATACACCAGTCTCTGTGACAAAGCAAGACAGAAGGAGAAAGGAAAGAGAGGGAGAGAGAGAGAGAAAGAAAGATAGATAAATAAATATGTATACATAATACATCTCTGCAGTCTCTGGAGTGACAGAAATGGGCTCTCCATTCACATCACTCTTGGTTTTGTCCAAGTATGAAAAGGGGCCAGGAAGAAAATCTGCAGCCTGAAACATTTCCTGAACCAATCACCAAGGCAGAAGCAGTTAACAACATACCAGAAATGAAATCCCTCTCTTTGTTTCCAGTCCTATGCTTAGCACACTGGATTACAAAGCCTTCAAAAGTTTCAAGACAACTATCTTTGAAGCTCTGTCTTTTGCCAAGTCTCTGTCGTTAAAAGTGAGTTGACTCACCCACCTCTATTAATATTTCTGAGGTCTCTCCACGTCGTCAAGAGCCACTGAAAGAGCAAGATTGGATGCCAAACTATTTAAACCTCTCTTAGAAATATCATGGATGAGTTTTGGGAAAACAAAGATGCAAAATTAGAGACAATGAAAAGACGTCAGCGATCTTACAGCACTTTCTTTTGCCAAGGTGATCTCTTAGTAAGATCACATGCCTGTAGTACCTGCCTTGCCATATCTTATCCATGAGAGGTGTGTTTAAGCACAATGACATCCAATTGTGCCACTTTAATCAGGGGATGAGAAGAGTGCTCACTGCACATGTTGCATCTGACAGGTTACAAATGGAAGATATGCTTTTGTCAAGCAATTTGAAAAGAATTTGAATAGCTCTAACTGACCTACAGAACTAGCCTCTGTATTAATTGAAACATAAACTATAATTGGTATAAATCAGGTCATGCTCAATACACTCTTGCTTAGAAGTATCTGGTAAGATTTAAGTCATGAGGAATACCTTACAATCAAAGCTCCTCCCAAAAGCCTGCTTGATGAGAAAATCATGAAATGTGACACATAAAAGCTCAAGCTTTTGACTTTTCAAAGTTGTCTTTTGTAGAAAACCTTGCTGTCAAAGAAAGTATGCTAAGAGGTTATTCCCCCAAGTTTTTACAAGCCTTTTGATGCATGGTTTTAAAAAAGCAAAATATTGTAATATGGCACAATGGAAGGGAGACAATTAAGGCATCATTTAAAAGACAGGGTCAAACCAGGTAAGTTTAGAAGATTCTTGATTTGGGAAATCATCTTTTCCCCCTTATTTTTCTAAAGCACTTAGAAGTTTCTAGATTTGGGCTGGGTGCAGTGGCTCTAACCTGTAACCCTAGCACTTCGGGAGGCCATGGCAGAGAGACTGCTTGCGGCCAGGAATTGGAAACCAGACTGAGCAAGAGCAAGATCTGTCTCTATAAAAAAACAGAAAAATTAGGCAGGCATGGTGGCACGTGCCTGTAGTCCTAGCTACTCAGGAAGCTGAGGCAGGAGGATCGCTTGAACCCAAGAGTTTGAGGTTGCTGTGAGCTGCGATGACATCACCGCACTCTAGCCTGGGCAACAGAGCAAGACCTTGTTTCCAAAAAAAAGAAACAAAAGTTTCTAGATTTCCTTTAAAACTATCAACTCTTTTGCAGCTCCCACAGGCTATGAGGTAGGTGATGCAAATAGATACAGTTATTCCCATTTCAGATATGAAGAAACTGATCTTCAGAGAGACTAATTTGCCCAAGGTCACAAAACAATCAACAGTAGAAGCAAAACTTGAACCAATATCCCCTCATTTCCAGTTCAGCACTTTCAACAAGGCACTTCTTGACTAATGGGTCCATCTTGAGTATTTTCTTTCTCAACACCCATGGACATAGACCTTCTTAGAGTCCCGCCTCCCTGCCATTTCTCCAACTGTTCCTTTTTCACTCTGTCCATTCTCCATGCTCTCTCCCCTACACACAGATCTTCTACCTTTTGCCTTTTCTTTTTATATATTCATTTTACTAGATGTTCCTATCCATTTTCATGGCCTCTGTGTCGTTGAATCCAACATCTACTGGTTCCAATCCATACACTAAACTCCAGTATCACACCTTCACTCAACAACCATTCACCAAATGCCAACGACATCCTAGACACAATGTTTAGGTTTCCAGAGATGATGCTATGAACAAGAGAATAAAAGTTCCTGCTCTCATGAAGCTTGCAGTCTACCAGAAATAATTATTAGGAGGAAGCAATTATCATACAATCTATTATGACACGATCGCTGGACACAATAGATTCTTCCTGAGTATACAGCCAGCATCAATCAGATGAGCAGTTCCAGAGGAAACAAGGTTGAAGTTTGAAAGCTACATTTCCTTGAATACACTTTCAGATTTTACTTTGGAACCATGTAAACATTTTATGCAAACACAAAGAATTTTTAAATAAAAAGAGGGATCTCTAAAAACAGAGACTAGCCCAAATAATTTAAAACTCAGCAATTTGAGTTTATATCCCTAGCAAGATATATCCATAGATGGAAAAGCCTGCAAAAACAAACAAAAAATCTTTGGTCAAATCCCTGTTATGAGCTTTAACTGTGTCTCCTCAAAATTCTTATGTTGAACTCCTAAACCCCAGTACCTCAGAATATGGCTGTTTTGGGACACAGGACCTTTAAAGAGAGAACTAAGGTAAAATGAGGTCATATGGGTGGCCTTCATCCAGTATGAGTGGTGTTCTGGTAGAAACGGAAGACTGGGCAAGGACATGCACACGCACAGAGAAAAAACCACGGGAAAACACAGCAAGCAGGCAAAAAGGTCTGCAAACAAGTAGAAGGGTCTCACAAGGAACCAAACCTACTGACACCTTGATCTTGGACTTCCAGCCACCAGAACTGAGAGAAAATAAATTTCTGTTGTCTAAGCCACTTGGTCTATGGTACTTCGTTATGGTAGTCCTAACAGATCGGATCATGTGCCTCTCATGGCCCTTACCATATTGAAATTTACCTTTTATTTTTGTGATTTTATATTGGCATCTACCTCCCAGGCTACACACTCCATGAGGACAGAAAGCGTGTTTCTCTCAAGAGCCTAGCACATAGTTGGCTCTTATGGTGGTTTAAAAACACGGCCTGTATCCAAAGGAAAAGAAGTCATTTTATCGGGGGGGGGGGGGGGGGAAACACCTGCACCTGAATGTGTGTATGTTTATTGCAGCATGATTCATAACTGCAAAGATGTGGAATCAACCCAAGTTCCCACCAATTCATGAGTGGATTAGCAAAAAGTGATGTTGTGTGTATGTATATATGTACACACACACACACACACACACACACACACATACACACACACACACAGCATGGATTACTAGTCAGTCATAAAAAGGAATGAATTAATGTCTTTTCCAATAATTTGGATGGAACTGGAGACCATTCTCCTAAGTGAAGTATCTCAAGAATGGAAAACCATCTATAAACTGGCTCAAGTCTAAAAAAGAAAAAAAAAAAAAAAAAAAAAAAAAAGAATGGAAAACCAAACACCATATGTACTCCCTAATAATTTGGAACTAATAGATGGGCATGCATGGGCACAGAAAGAAGTCAAAATCACTGGAAATCAAGCAAGAGGGGACGGGGGGGGGGGTAGGGGAAGGGTAAAACCTACCTAACGGGTACAATGAACAAAATGCAGGTAATGAGCACACTGACAAACAGTCCTGACTAAAGCATCATAAAGCTATCCATGTAACAAAAAACATTTGTACTCTCTTAATATTTTGAAATAAACAAATAATTAAAAAATAAAAAATGAATAAAAAACACAGCCTGAAAATTCTTTGATGTGTCTTCCATGGGAAGTTAGGGTCTGTGTGCAGTCTTCTTTAATTTGGGCTCTCAAACTTGACCAACAGGATGTGGTACAAGTGATTTTTTTGCCAGTTTCTAGGTCAAGGGCTTAAGAAACTTCCAGTTCCTCTCTCTTGGAGATTCACTC
Source organism: Microcebus murinus (assembly GCF_040939455.1). NCBI lineage: Eukaryota > Metazoa > Chordata > Mammalia > Primates > Cheirogaleidae > Microcebus > Microcebus murinus. The sequence goes on along the minus strand of NC_134133.1, from coordinate 3,115,545 downwards.
TTGGAACCCATCCACATGCTGTGAGGAAACCAGGACACACAGAGAAGGGCACGTGTAGGGGTTCTGGCTGACAGTCCCAGTTGAAGTCCCAAATAACGCCAGCAAATCTGCCAGGCACGTGAGTTAGGAAACCTGCAAGATGAATCTGGCCATAGCTACCCTCTGGCTGCAACCACGTGAGACACTCCAAGCCTGAAACACTCCCAAACCATGCGAAATCATAAAATTGTTTTAAGCCACTATATTTTGGGTAGTTTGTTATACATGGAAGAGATTACCTGACCAGTATTCTATATATATATATATTTTTTTTTTTTTGGCTTGGTGAAATGCTTTCTGGGATATTTCTACAAATTTTCTCCTAAGTGCCTTGAGATATCTCTGGGAACCTCAGCAGGTGACCAGTGTTCTACCTTTATGCTCTCACTGGTAGCCTCTCCAACTATTCATTCGGGAAAGTCATAGTTAGAAAAATAACCCTTCTGTTAATTTTTGACCCCAAATGTAGTAAGCTAATTGCTCAAACATGCAACAAGGACAGAAAGTTCCACAAACAGAATAGCTTTGCAGGACCCCTTTCTTCCGCTCTTGAGCCACTTTCTGTCCATTGTCATTTGCACCAGCCCCTACTGATTGTGGGCATAAAGAATTCTGGTTGCTGGAATGATGCAAAATCACTCAGCCTTCTGCCTCCTCTCCCTGCCATCCAGCTTTATCAAAGCTGCAGCCATCACCATGGAAACTAGCCTGGGAAGAAACTGAACATTCTTGGTCAAACCCTCTATGCTGTCACCCACAGGGAGCTCTAGAAAGGGAGCCTTGTATTTCAGCAAAAATGCTTCTTTCAGATTCTGGGAGGTATGCATTGTTTTCTTCCTATCAAGCTGCAAGAAAGATTCAAAAAAATCTAAATAAATGAAACTGTTTCATTACCAATCGCATTCCAAAATAATACTGACTGCCTACCTTATGGGAACTAAAACAAGTCAGACAGAACCCTAAGCCTCAAGGATTTTTGAACACTGGGCTGATTCTACCACTCACTGAGAAGGGCAGAGATTAATAATAGTCCAATACAAGGCTGAAGAGCACAGAGAGACCTCAGTTCAAGTCCTGGCTCCACCCTTCAGTACCTGAGCAAGTTCATTCAGTCAACAAGTATTTTGTGTGCACCTACTAGGTCCCCAAGCACTTTGGTGACACTGAGACTTTGGGTACAAAACAGATACAGTCCCTAAATATTTACCCCATGCCTACCACTCACAACCAGGTACTGATCTAGCAGCTGGAAAAACAAAAGTGAACAAAAATGAAGTCCTTGACTGTAAAGAGCTTCTGTTCCAGTGGTAGAAACAGAGAAAAAAACAAATTAAAATGGCATTATTACAGGAACCGTGAAAGACGCATGCAAGGAGCTCACACAGAAAATATTAGAAAGAGCCTCGTTTTAGGGCTGTGGTCAGAGCAGGCAATGTTGTTTAAACTCTTTAAGTCTCGGTGTCTCCATTTGTAAAACAGGCATGCCACTACTGCAAGGATTAAAATTCACACGTGTAGAGCACTGAAACAGTGCTCGCGCGCAGAGGCGCTCGGTAAATGGCAGCTGTTGTTATTATTAATGTAACATGCAAGTACCTTGAGGGACTCCTCTTGGGAGAGGCAGTCAGCCATGCACCCTGCCCCCTGCCTGTCCCTGCGAAGATTGCTAAGCCCCCAGTGCTCTCTGCCTGGACCATTGCTCAGGCTCGCGTCTCAGTGAACAATCTTGAGGGATGAGGTAACGTCTCTACCCAGGGCAGAGAGCAGGCTTGCAATAAAAGAGGCAGATTCCCTGAGCTCAGGGTTCCTCAGCCGTGAAGCAAGCTCAGTGCACACGATCTCCACCTGGGCCCCTTCAAATGGCTTCCCCCCCCCTCCTCAGGATTTGGGGAGCATGGGAGCCTACAGAAACATGAGGCCCATGCTGCTTGCTGTGCTGTGAGTGATAAAGACTTTCATCTCTCACCCTAGCATCTCATGTTTGTTGCCAGTATGCATGAAACTCTAACAGGCACGATTATTAGCGTAGAAGTAGGGTAAAATCCCAGATTCTGACAGTATCCCTTAAGAATCATCAAGAATCCTTAACTTTGTTTTCTACAGATAAATCAAGTCCTCTGTCATTTCTTCCCTGACATCACAGTCTCTTTTAATGATAGTTGTCAGGTGCCATCGTCATGAAATAAACACACACACACACACACACACACACACACAGTCCCCATGATGCCAAGCAAATCACCCCAAATTTCTGTTTACTACCACCACCAAGCATGGCAATTTCGGTTCCTCACTACTGTAGAAAAATTACTGGTATTAACGATGGTGTTTTGTTCTCCCCAAAACTCATAAAGAGTAGGGACCAAAGACACAGCTTTAGAATCAGCACACAGGACGAGAACGAAGATATAGTCAGAAAGACAGAGGGAGGGACAGAGTGAAGGAGAGACAGAGCCCACACAAGAATCATAAAAAGAAAGAAAGTGAGAAATCTGCAAATGTGGTGTAGCGCATAGATTTGCTCTCAAGTGGAGACCTACTTAGGAAGAAAAATGATCTTAGACACTTTCATCAGCAATGCCCTGCGAAAAGGCATTTCATCAAGGCCGTATCACTTTTATCAGATGGTAAAATGGTGCAACACTCTTCTGTATCCCACAACAAAGTAAAAAACGCACAGAGAGCAATTATAATGTTTGCAAGTCATAAAGATTTTCTTGATGCCCTTATAGCATTTTCTTCCTTCTCTCAGCTCCGCCCCCCTTTTAAGCATAAGGATGTAAGTTCAATTTGCTAATTCTTGCTATATATGCCTACAGCTCAGAATTTGAAATGCATTTTTAATTAAGAACACTGCTGGGAGTTTAGAAATTCCAATCGGACCAGCAATTGTCTGCTTCATCTTGACTGCAAGCTCAACACTGCTCTTCCCCCTCTCGTGGCCACTTGCTCTGAGTGGTCACGTGGAAGTCCCAGGGAACGACATGGCAGGTACAGGCAGACATGTACACACAAGAACCACAGCTTCAGACACACATTTTGTTTGTTTAGAAAAGAAATCACTTGGGGAAAGGAAGCAGATTTATCACTTCTCCCAGGCACTAGCCATGCTTCGGAATTATTTCACGTCAAAGATAATTGCATCAATGAAATATTTATGTGCACTCGTTATATGAAAACACTCCATTCCATAACCAAAATTTTGTGCTACTTAAGTAAAAAAAAAAAAAAAAAAAGCAAGTAGAGTTTAGGTTGTAGATTTCATCCTGCTTAGGATTCGTAAATTTAGTAAACCAAAGGCAAGTCAGCTGTACATCTCAGCTGTCATTAGAAGTCCCTTTGAACAACCAGAGGTGTTGGAAGCAGTCTGTTAGAGCAGAATGTTCAAGAAGTTCACGTTATAATGGAAGATATGTGAAGTGCAAGTCTCTCTGTTCTAGAGGTCTCTGGAAACAAAAAATTAGACTCCAAGAAAGCATTTATCTATACTCAACTAAACCATTCGGGCTCCCTTGGATTGTTTGAAACTAAATGCATCCTCTTGTCCTCATCTTTGAGGCTGCTGCATCACACGCCGGCTCCACAGGGGTGAGGCCCTGCGTCTGATGCAGGCCCAGCCTGAGGATGTGGGACAGTTTCCGAGGACATAAACGGTGTTGCCGGGACTGCAGGATGTGCAACGGGCCAGTGAACTGTAACCCCAAAGGGATTTGTGTCATCTCCCTGTTAGAAAACCCACAGACCCCAGAATACACAGGGCTGAGGACATAAATTTATTTCCTCCTGAGATACTGCCCTGCAAAGGAAAATGAAAATAATAAATTCTTCTCCACCCGGGATGGATTTCTCAGTCACTTACCTCAAGGTGTGCAATGCACAAAAATGAAGGGAAGGGGAGAGCAGCAATTAGGCCAAGACAGAGGCAGAACAGTGGGGGGCTGCAGTTCCCTCCTTGCAACCTGGCTCTGAAATCCCCAGCTCTTTAAAATCCCTAATTGCTTCCCTTTGCAAGGCTTGTTTACTCCCTGTCTCAGCATTTTCTGTCTCAGAACCCTGCCTAACAATCCATGTGGCAAAGTTTCTAATAATTCTTCTTCAAGGGACCCAACATGCAGGGGGATACTCAGCCCTGCCTTCACTGAGTGTACATGGAAGGCCTGCCCCGTGTATGCCAGGCTTTGTGTTTTAAGTGCTGAGAGTTTGGTTTTTTGTATGTTTTTTTTTTTTTTTAATCTGATTCTATCAATTGTAGCATGATTTCGTTTTTCTGATTTTGTTTGGTTGGTTTTTTTTGTTGTTGTTGTTTTTGAGATGGGGGTCTCACTATGTTGCCCAGGCTGGTCTCGAACTCTTGGCCTCAAGTGATCTTCCCACCTCAGCCCCCCAAGAAGCCTGGATTACAGGCATGCAGCACCGAGTCTGGCTCCTGTAGCATGATTTAAAAAGTGGTTTTCCAAACCGTGTTACAAATATTTTATCACTAACTACTGGCTGCAGTAACTGAAAGTCAAATCAACTAGCTCAAGCAAAAAAGAAATACATTGGTGGATGCAGTAGGAAGAATAATGCCTCCCCAGATATGCCCTGCTCCTTGGAACTTGTGACTATGTCACCCAAAAGGGACTGTTCAGGTGTGATTAAGTAAAGAACCTCAAGACGGGGACACTATCCTGGATTTTCTGGGTGGGCCAAATCATATCGATCTTTAAAAGGGAACACCCTTTCCTGGCTTTGGTCAGAGAAAGACATATGACGACAGGAGCAGGGTCACAGAGATGATGGTAATAGAAAACAAATACAGGACAAATAACTGAAAAGGCAATGAGCTGTCTTCAAACCCAGTTACATCCAGTTGTTTCAACCAGTGGTTCCCAGGTGAAGACAAATTTGTCCCCCAGGGGATATTTGACAATGCCTAAACACAGGTCTGGTGATTACAGCTGGGGTGGGGTCTATTAGAATCTGGTAGGTAGAGGCCCAGAGATGCTTGTCAACATCCTGATATCCCCCTACATACAGCTTCAAGACTGCAACTTCCAATCCCAGAAATTCCTTCTTTGATAGGCCTGGCGAAAGTCCTTGGACTGATTCTGATTGGCCCGGTGTGGATCATTCTCTGCTTCCTGAATTAACCACACTGACCAGGAGGATGGAGCACTATCCTGACCAGCCAACCTGGGTCCCCTGCCCCCCAACCCCCGGGGGGGGGGGGGGCCAAAAGGGCAGAGTCAGCTCCCCAGCTCCATATAAACCAGAATATAATAGCCGAGGGTGGCCACCAAAAGGACGCAATGTAAGAAAGATCCTCTGTTTCAAGGGTCTGCTACCCTAGCAGATTCTGTCTAACCGAGTGGACGGAGTAATTGTGGAGAGGAACATTCTGTGACATCTTCCACCCACAAGTCTCTGTACCTCCACTCAGGTCTTCGAATTGACTGGTCTGTGACTCTAACCCCTGATCAAGATGTTGTGCAAGGTCACAATGACACACAACTGACGGTCTGTGTTCTTTGTGGTTAATGAGACAACCACTCTGGTCAATGCAAACTTTTTTTTTTTTTTTTAAAGAAAGCCCTGACCAGGCACTCTAACAGTGCAAGTAAGTTATACAGCATTGCCAGAAGCATTTTGGCTGCGAAAAAAAGGATCACTCTGAGAACTTGATGCAATTCTCTTCACAGCACATGTTTCCAGCACCAATGGGGATGAACCGATCTTTGATCAGTCCAACCAATGGACAAGAGAGACAGCAATGACCTCCATGCCCCGGTGCAAATCCTACAACGTTGTGCCTTTGCTTTTTCTTCTCCAATCTACTTCTATCACACCTCTTCTCTCTGCAAAGCATAGGCGGTTCACTTAACTTACATACTAGTGATGCACCTTGCCCTTAAATTTCTTCACATTTTCATGACTGGTATAAACAGTCAAAATAGGCTGTGATGAAAGAAGACAAAGATTTCTGAGCACATTCTAAGGTCGGATTATTATAGGATTCAACTATACAACTATGGTAGATGGACCCAGAAATTGCTATAATGCTAAGGAAGACCATATAAAAAACTGAGATAAATAAAATCCTCTTTTTGTCATATGAATCTTCCAGAAACAATGTATTTGTCATGTTTGAAATCGCATTTCCCCCACTCAGGTCCCTTTATAGATTCACCAATTTCCATATAGTCTTTCAAGCTGGGCAGTATTTTCCCTTCTTTTATTTGTTTCCTTCCTCCCTTTCTCCTTTCCTTCCAAAAAGCACTGAAAGACATCGTCAATCTCTCCCCCTGCCCTCTCTCTTTTCCCCTCCCTGGCTTACACGTGGTCTTTCAGATCTTCTGCCAGGAACACACAGTCCTACAAAGAAATGGACACAAAGCAGATACCCTAAATTGGTGCATACTAAAAGTAAGAAATAAGTCATCTGAAAAACTTCTTTAGCCAAAACATTATATATTCATAACAAAAACATCAGAAGACACAGATAAATACAAAGAGATCCACAAACAGCAGTCTAACTACATAAAGATAACCAGTGTAAACACAGTGCTATAGATTTGCTCAAACTGTGCACATATGTATACATATTATATAACACATATGTACACATATATATATCTGGGCTTGCTATATATAATTCCATTGTCATTAAATATAGTTTACTAAACATATACTATGTTTAGTAAACATAGTATACTATGTTTAATACTAAACATATGTTTAATGTACATATTACATAGTTTTAATTAAAAATCAGTATTATGTGTTTTATAACTTACTGTCTACAATTCACACCATACATTGTGAACACTGCTTTGTATCAACATGCATCTATGATATCATGAATATTTTACTTAAGGAGTACCATAATTCACCTACCCAATCCCTTATCTTGTATATTTAGGTTTTTGCTAATTTTACGATAGAAGTGTCTAATTTTAAAATGCTACCATTCAGATGGGCAAAACTAAATGCAGCTTCTTAACTTTCTATACTTTATTTAACCTTCCTTAAGAGCTTGTCCGCTCTCTGGTAGTGAAAGAGCACTAATTCATTATTAACAGAATCTCAACGTCTTGCGGTTTAAAAGGGGTCCTTGGGTAATGCCACTGGAATGTGAGCTCTACTAGGGCAGGGACTGTCATCAGTTTTGTTTCCTGCCATATCCCCAGTGTCTACAGTAGTCCCCAGCACAGGGTAAGTGCTCGGTTAACACATTTTAAATGAAAGAATTCATCTCAGTTTTTTAAGTGAATGCAAGTCCCCCGTCCTACTTGTTCTGTCCCTGCCAATCCCGAAGATAACATCCTGGTGTAGGAGAGGCTCTTGTAATCTCGTGGCAGTGGGGAGAAAGGATCTATGCTGGTCTTCTGCTCTCTGGGTCCTCTGTTCTCTGCTGCAAAGTCCCTAATCTGCCAGGTTGTACTGTGTCCCACTGGCATTTGACATGCATGTCTGCCCCGGGTGACCGGGCTCTGTTCTCCCTGCCCACCTCCATCCTACTGTGACCCTCTCAAATTCTGATGAGTTGCCTGGCCTCGGTCCCATCCTCCAACCAATCCTTGACATGTCCTATCTCCCTGTACCCTGCAGGATGTGACCTCATGAATGGCGGCCCCTATGGCAAGTCCACTGGCTCTCTCCTCGGGACCTTATATACACACCCAAGAAATACGTACAACTTCCTTCATACCAGGAGGGAGCCTGCAAGCTCCGGAGTGACAGATCTCTCAGGCCCTCTCTCTGCCTCATCCTGATATACTGCTGTTCTCACCGAGCTATCTTGGCATGGGATGACCCTGCACCATGTCCTTCCAGAGTGACAGAGGTAGTGACAAGACCCTGTTGCTTTCAGCTATTATGTCCACCACCCCGGCCCCAACACACAATGGGATTCTGAGTCCAGGGTATAAGATAACACACGTGCTATATTTAAGGCACTTCCCTCCCCCTCCATCTTCCTTCTCCTCTCCTACACTCTACGGGCCTGAAGGGTTGGGCTCCAACTCACTCCTTCTCCTCTAGGGTAGGGACTTCCCTTATCTGTAATCTATCCTTCAAACCAGCTTGCAGCTGGGAGCAAAGAGGGTGCTACTGAAAATTAGGTCAGGACAATGTGCATGAACTGGAGCTGTCCCGGGCAAGCTAGTGAGTGTGGTCATCCTAGTTACATTAATATTAAACTTGACATTCAAGTTCACAGGGCCTAGTTCTTGATATGCTAATGGGGGCTTAGGGGATTTAGAAAATCTTATTTCGGTAGACAAAAGCCAAGCACTGACTCTTTCTTGCCATCCTGCTTTAAGAATCCTAATCCCTTGAGGCAATGGGTGCCCCTGGGTGATGGGAAAGAAGGTCACATACAGGGAAATGCAAAAGAAAAACCATATTAATATGCTCAAAAGTATTACTCCTCTTATTAATGCTAAAAAAGAGGCAGTGGACATTCACGGCGTTAAATCATTGCACACTGCCTCAGTTATTTTCTTATGGCTGTCAGTGGGTTTTTTTTGGCTTTTTTCTTCAAATAGGCTTCCAAAGACTCAATGGCTGATTTTGGAGGCGTACTAAGGAATCCGTAGTTCCCTACTTGCCATGGTGTTTCTCAACTCGGGGCCTTTGTTCACGCTGTTTCTTCTTCTGGGAATGTTCTCCTACCTTCTCACTGTTGACCTCCACCGTGAAGTCTTTACTTACTGTCCTCCCTGCCACCCCCAGTGCTCCTGCTCTTGGCCAGCTCCTCCTTCCACTGTACTCCCATGGTGCGACATAATGAGAGTTCCTTCCACGAGTGAAGAATGGAGCCAACCAACTTCTGCAGCGATCTGGAGAGGCAGCTGCAGCACCCCCACCTTGCAGGTCAGGAAACTGAACTCATCATGCCATGGCATACGCATCCTAGCCAAGGCTCACTCATCATTGCCCACCTCACCTGGTTTTGATTGCTTCAGGACTCAATGGCCTAGTGGATATAAAACTCCGGGAAACAGTACAGGAGCTGGACAGACAATACAAGGAATTACTTTGGGTCCGTCTTCTTTCCAGCTGCACGTTTAACTCCATGATAACAAAGACTAGATTTTGTCTAAATTATAAAACTTTAACATGACACGAAAGCCTCAGGAAATTCTGAATATGTGTTAGCGGAAGTCTCGCCTGGGCAAACTCAGCCCTCCCCGGGTCTGTATTTCTGGCAAAGGAAGAAGAGCATTCAACATGTGAGTTTCCAGCCTCTTCTGTTTCTAGAAGTGGATATTTGGGGACTGGGGTCAGGAGGATGTGGATGGTGTCTTTGATTCTTATAGATATGAGCGGTCGATATCCATGGTTCTAAAGGAAAGTCATCAATGGGAATTTGGAGCTCAAAGACGGCTGAGAAGGAACAATGATATTAGGACTGACATCAGAAAGGATGTCAGGAAGGTCCAGGGGAAACCCACCTTAGAGCCTGGACCAGAGACCAGTGCTTGACAGAACCCGGATGGACTGAGAAAAGAGACAGCTCAGGACAGAGTGCGGCTAATACTAAAACCCCCTGTGGCCACTGCAAGTACACCTGGGACGGCAGCGTGTCTGTGTGTGTGCATAACAGAGAGCTACATGAGCAGAACGCCTTCACGCTGCACCTCTCGAGCCTGATGCCCAGCATGTGGAAGGTGTTAAGAGTTCCCCCACCCCCAGGTGGCTCCAAAGGAAAGCTGAGAATTCCCGGATGCAGAAGCAGCATCTTGGCACCTGTGGCTGGGCAATCTCCAAGAGCAGCAGTCCTCAAGGTGTCAGCACCCCTGTCCTTTCCCTCTCCAAAATGATTCTTCCAAGCCGTTTTCCCTGCTCACTGTGTTTGTCACAAACGGGCCTGGATTCTATCGGTGCTATATTGGTGGCAGATCCAGCAACTTTGGGCAATGTAGATAATAAACTGGGGTCTCTGTCTCCTCCAACACACAGCCTCCTCTTTAAATAACTACTTGCTCATTAATTTTAGAAAGTGAACGACAACAGACGACAGAATTAGCGATTTTGACACGTAACATGCGCATAATAATCACAGTTTTGGTAGCAAACTTATGCTAAAGTGAGAGTAACAATCCTAATCACATAGGAGGGCCTCATTAGAACCTCGAGGATTTAATCTTTAGGGAGAGTGAGCAGAAGTGCCAGAAACTCTGGGTGAAATATAGTGTGTTTTCGGCTTAGAGAAAGTGAGGATTTGCCAGGCGTGCCTGTGACCGACCACATACATTTCAAAAATCCTATAGATTGCACACACACCGGCATTTTAAATAAAGCAATTTGATATGCCAAGAAAAGCATTCACAAATGTAATAAGCCTGTGCAGACTGAATTAGCCCAAACACTGTGTAATTTTGCAAAAGACAATTCGTGCATTATTACAGCTTTTTTCTACCCCAACCAGGCTTTCTAAAAAGCACATGGGTTTGTATATAAACTCACACTGTCCTGTCAAAATGATAATGGAGCGGCAGCAAAGGATGCTAAGAGAAGTGGTTACCATAGCAACAACAAAAAAAGCACCACCACACTAAAGATGTCTGAGTGGTTCTGTCTCATCTCTCAAGGTTCTTGTCAGAACGACTTGCTCGAGTTATCCTTCGGCTGTCCAGAGGAAAGTCCCTTGGGCATAGAACTACCGCTGTCCTCAATCACCTGAGGATGGTCAGGACTACAAAGTCTTTGGGTAGCAAAGTGACAGCACACCTGCACTGGACCAGCCAGAACTGCCCACTGGGATGCATCTTACCTGGCAGGAGGGATGTTCCCCACTCTGTTCATTGGTGAACCCCCTTTACCTAGGACAATACCTGGCACATAACTGGTGCTTAACCCTTTGCACTCCCTTGTTGTTTTCTCGATTCCTTTATTCTACTCGGGATTTCATTTTTTAAATACCCCAGATTTTACAAAGCACGGCAGTAGAGTTAAAAACTGGAGTTTCTTTTCATGCAAACTTATTTGGATTTTTTTTATGTTTCAAATTATTGATACATTCAAAGAGTCATTTTAATCTCTATCGTTTTTCATGGCGTGCTATTTTTTGAAACATTCACCCACATGAAGACCTGGTTTACATTCACGTGTTTTGTAAATATAAATTGTCTCTCTGCTTCCTCCTTTGACTTTTCTGTTAGAACAAACGACACAATCTTGCTGTTTTTGGTTAGGGTGAGGTGTGGTTGTATGGAGCTTTCCATCTAGCGTTGCTCTAAGTTAGTGGATAACAATCTACCCCTGGAAGTTAGTGGACCATCTCTGAATTCTCCAACAAGATCATGTACTAGTTTCCTAATACATTTCACATGCCTTATCGGTTTTTCATTTTTTCTATTTTTGGCATTCTTTGTACAATATATAGGAATTTACAACACTGACCTTAAGCCCCCAGAAAAACAATGTACGCCACCATTTTAGAGTCAAAAAGCTCAAAAAGGCATGATGCCACGACTCATGCCCTGGACCCTCCTACTCAAGACTGCTGCCCATGCAAAAGAGAAGCTTAGGTGGTGGCACCAGCTGAGACGGCATTTACATTTTACTTGTCCTTTCATGCTAATGAAAACAAGAAAAGATACTGGAAAAATAGACAAAAATCCCCCTGCCCCCCAGCGGTGACACTACGTGTCGAGTGTGGCTCGACATATGAGCTGCTACCAATGCCAACCGTGTCCAGTCACACTTGATATCCCAGTGCAAAGGGTTAAGACTTGTTAGGTAGGTGAATAATCACCACGAAGAACACAACACAAACCACAGCTCAGATTCCCCTACTTCATTTTCAAAATCACAAGGCCCAGGATTTGGGTCAAAAGAACTCCATTTTTCAATCTGCTCAGAAGGAAACAACTCCACGAAAGATTCCTACGCAACAGTTTGACTCTTTATCCCTTGCAGTTGTCAGGAGGTCATTCGATCGAAGCAGGAGAGTACAGTGCAGGTTACGTGCATGGGCTCTGGAAGCCTGTCTGGGTTTGAAACCTGGCTCTGTCACCTCATGACCTTGAAGGGCCCACTTAACCTCTGTGTGTCCCAGTGTGTCCCCCTGAAAATAGGGAGAGTAATGGGACCTACCTCCAATTACAATTTGAGCACACGCTGTAAATACAAAGATAAAGAAAAGCGCCCTCAAGTTCTTATTACAGCACCACCACATGGTTATTATATATCCTGTTACAAGTCTAACAAGACAACAGGAAGACAATCGTCCGCTGCCTTCCATTGTCTCAATTCTGCCAAATGCTGGTGGCAGGGGCTTGACAACCTGGTCACTCAGAAACTAAAGCTGGAAGGCCAGGTGTGGTGACTCACGCCCGTAATCCTAGCACTCTGGGAAGCCGAGGCAGGAGAATCACTTGAGCCCAGGAGTCTGAGGTTGCAGTGAGCTATAACGACACCACTGCACTCTAGCCAGGGTGACAGACCGAGACTCTGTCTCAAAAGGAAGAAAGAAAAAAAAAAAAGACAACTAAGGCTGGCATGCGGCTATGTGGGCTAGGTGATTAATCCTCTTCGGCTCAGCATGGAAAAGAAGGAATGCAAGCGACAAGGGACTTGAGTAAGACCAAGCTAAAGGTGGTGAAAAACAGGAATTAGTGCATCTCCTCCTTCACTCTTGGCCCAGATCCTGGAGTAAGTGCAGCACATTTCATTCCAGCCAACTTAAAATGGGAGCAGCACGGCCTTAGCCAGGGATCACAGACAAAAGATCTGAAGGTTGGGATTCCAAGACTCTCCAAGCTGGTTGCTCCAACTTCAGAAAAGTCTGCGTATAATAGGAAAAACACAGAAACTCAACCTCTCAGAACACCTGATTCCAGGTAATTTAATTAGTAATAAAAATAAAAGAAAGAAGAGGACAAGAGAAATTATTATTTAAAGGGTTAATAGTCTAGTTGCTTCTCAAATATTTTCTGATGCCAGTTTAGCAGGGGAAAAGTAATTTACATGAACATATTCTTGGCAAAGTATGGTAAAGAAATATAAAATTATGCAAAGACTTGTTGAGATTAAATGAATTACTGCTGCATATGAATCAGTCTTTTTAAAAGAAGTTATATAGTATAAAATAGACATAGTCTTATAGTTGATTAGATTTTACATCTCCATCTTAATTTAAGCTACACCACCTGGAGAATAAGATAATTCAATGCTTTTTATATAAAACACCTTGGCTTAATATTTCACAATGAGAAATCTTGATTTTGAATTAAATTATGTCAAAAATGGAAGTCTAGGAGAATAGAATATTCAGCATGTGGCATGCTAACCATTCGATCCGGTAAAGATATTGAGTCTCTGACAGTAGATAACTATTGTAATGTACGTTTTTCTACAACTGAGAAGCAGATTTAGAAATTCTCCCAAATCTTTGAAATTATACCACAAGGCAGGCGCATACTGCCCTGGTGTTGGTGACTTTGTCGGGACACCAAGGTTCTGCAGCATTCGCAAAGCTCAGAAATCTCTAAATAGTGCCATTGTCAGTTCACAGATACCTTAAAAATGGCTAGGGAGAATTACAGTCTCTCATACAGGCGGATCTGAAAGAAGGCCGTAATTTCTCTAGACCACCATCCACAGATGTGCTATAAAGCATAACTTTCCAACCAGGGTTTTCCTAGAAACACTGATACCCTCAGCTCTTGGGGGCCTGGGGGTGGGGCTTCAGGCAGCTGGGGACCTCAGGATGTTCCCCTGATTCCCTGAGTATCCTGACAGAGCTCCGAATCCCCTCCAGAAGAACAGGCAAGGGTCACTGTCATCGATCACAGCCAGGCATGCAAAGGGCAAGAGGCAGAGTGGAAAGGACACACGAGGTGAGTATTTTTAATCTGAAAATTCAAAATCCAAAATGCTCCAAAATCTGAAACAAATCCAAAATCCGAAACACTCCTGGTCCCAAGCATTCAAGGTAAGGGATGCTCAAGCTGTAATTTCACATAATTTAGGAGAAAACAAAATTTAACAAGAATTTAGGAGAAAACAAAATATATGAGATCAAGAAAATTCTGTGGCCAAGTATGTAGAGCGAAAAGGGAGACAGAGTAATAGAAATTTCTTCACTACAGGATTTATAAGAATTATTTAATATGCCGATGGCATGTATTGTAAGACTATGATACTGCTGCAGTTCACCAACTTATTAATATTTGACAGCATACTCATTTTAATGGAGTTTCACCAGAGTTAAAAATACTAGAACACAGTTTGAGAACCACTTCCGTAAACATTTAATTTGTATTACTTGATAAGAGAACTTCAACAAACATGAGTTACATTTGAATAATTTTTTAAACAAACAAATTAAAAAGGGGGAGTGATTCCAAATAGAGCTGCCAATGAAGTATTAATAAATGTTTTATGATAAACCAAATGTAACCAGGGAGAACTGAATCATATATTTGGAGGGCCTAAATTGATTCTGTCATTTTACTTCTAAAATATTCCAGTTGCACTTACACATTGTTTGTCTCCCTTCCTTTTGTTTCACTCAAGGAGTAATCATGAGTGCCTCAGTGTGTGCCCCAGGCACTGGGCATCTGGTCTCTCTTGTAGAGACAGGCAAGATGGAACGTCCATTTTCACAGAGGCAGACAGGCCACAGAAATGCAAACGCATAAAATTCAGAAGTGAAAATTACGCTACACTTTTAAGTACGATATGTCAACCAAGCGATGGAGAATGCCTGCATGTGGGGATGGGGGGGACGTGACTTTAGACTGTTTAAGGAGGCTGGAAGGCCACTCTAGGGAGATGGCGTAGGAGCCGAGTTTGGGACTAGGAAGAGGAGACAGCCAAGCAAAGATCTGGGAGAAGAGATTTCCATACCAGGCAAACCACAGGTGCAAATTGCTTTTCGAGAGCAATGAGCTCGGGGGAAATGAAGAGCAACTGGAGCTAGAGCACTGTGTGGGTGACAGAAGGTGGCATGAGGGGAGGCTGGAGACCAGGAGGGACAGGTCAGGTGGGACCCTAGACCCCAAGATATGGGATTTGGATCTTAATCTGCGGGCAGGAAAATGCCAGGACATGATTTTTGTGGTTAAAAACAGCTGCTGCTGGCCGGGCGTGGTGGCTCACGCCTGTCATCCTAGCACTCTGGGAGGCCGAGGTGGGAAGATTGCTCGAGGTCAGGAGTTCTAAACCAGCCTGAGCAAGAGTGAAAGAAAGAAATTAATTGGCCAACTAATATATATAGAAAAAATTAGCCGGGCATGGTGGCACATGCCTGTAGTCCCAGCTACTCGGGAGGCTGAGGCAGGAGGATCGCTTGAGCCCAGGAGTCTGAGGTTGCTGTGAGCGAGGCTGACGCCACGGCACTCACACTAGCCTGGGCAACAAAGTGAGACTCTGTCTCAAAAAAAAAAAAAAAAACCAAAACAGCTGCTGCTGAGTGGTATGAAATAGCAGGAGGAAAGGCTACAGAAATGAAGAGAACTCACTCACCTCTAAACATAGTAGGTTACTTCCTCAAACCCCAGGGCCTAAAATTCCAAATCCTCCAGAAATGAGTCAAACTTGGTGGTCACCCAGCTAAGCAAAGAACAGACATTCTTCTGTCGCATGGTTCAATGTTTACTCTTCAAACAGTGTTGTCAGAAGAGACAAAATCATCCCAAAGAAATGATGCAAAGAAATAACACATTTGCTTTAATACTAGGGCACCATTATTCTTAACAACCTTCTTCTGACTCTTAAAGAAAAAAAAACTTCAGGCTAAAACTTTTTTAACTGCATAAGCACTATTCCTCTACTAGAACTTGAGTATATCGAAGTCAATTATTTTTTTAAAATAGTAAGGCTTTCCTCTTGATTCCTAATCAATACCCGCATGACCTCTCCTTACAAAATGATAATTTACTGTGTTTAATAATGCTTGAGATTAAAAAGCAATGACATATAGTAAAAATCGGATTATTTCTGACCTGAATAAATCAGGTTTTGTAAAAATTTGGACCTGGGGTGGTCTGAATCTGTGTTCTGCTTTAATCAATTAAAAAAAAAATCTGTTCTAGAAATTAGCAATTAAAGAATAGGGTGTGGAGGTCAGTATTCACTCTAAAAAGAACAAGCTATATAGAAATGTACTTACATAGAACACACTAATTACAAACTGCTTATCTATTCATTATAGCAAGTCAAAAATATCTATCACATTACGCTAGCTTACTGTGAAGTTGCTTGCAATCATAATCAGTAAATAAACTATCTTCATTTAAAAAGATTTCTTAGTTGACAGCTTTCGATGATTCCTGCTAACGTTACTATACAGTTAGTACGAAAGTTTGAAGTTGGCTCAAATCATGTGAAATCAATATTAATATTCTGGGTATAACACTGTGCACAGTAAAAAAAAAAAAAAAAAAAAAAACCACAGACATATTTTATACAGTCACTTACAGATTTGGTTTTATCTGAATTTGTAAGTGGCCTAACCTCCTGCCAAAGGTTTGGAAACAATGCTGAATCTAACCCACAGAGAAGCCATCTTGCTTTACCTAAACATTATAAGCCATCACCTAGCAAGGCCAAATTCCTCGAGCAAATCTGAGCTTGCCGTCCCTGGAACCCACCTTTGAGGTTCCCCATCACTAATGAAAGTGAACTCTACCCCCTGACATTTTCAGCGGCTCTGGGAATCTGGCCGTAACCACAGTCCCCCGAGAGAACCTCTGAGTCAGTCTAGTGTAAATATAGCACTGCAGTCTAAGCAGCAGACTGGACTAGATTTTAAAGCAAAGTGGTTAAGAACAAAAGACAGCATCACTGAAATCACCATGTAATATAATCCTGCCACCTCTGATCTTTGGTTATACAGCAGTTTAGAGTGATTATATTAAATAAGAAATGGCTCGATTATTTTTCTTTCTTTCTGTTGCCAAACACTTCGGGGCCTCATGTTCAATTAAAAATTAAAATTTGGCCACCCATACCAACAGTCTAATTACATTTCTCAACATCTGCCTTTCTTTCCAGGCCAAAAGAAAATAATATTTACAGAAGAGCAGATTGAGACAAAATATTAATATACTGCCGTCTTTTCATCTAGTTGAATCGGTGAGTATCTCCATGACATCATCATTTGTCTTTTAGGTGGTTTATCTTGAGGAATGCTTTTGGCTGCAAATAAGAGAATCCCTGAATGAATAACAGTGGCTTAAATAGCTAGCGGCTTATTTATCTCACAGAAATCTGGAGGGAGGAGGTCCTTGGGGTTGATTCAGCTATTCCCCAAGCTGTCAAAGACACAGCTTTCTTCTATCCCACCATACCCATGTTAAGTTTTCTTCCTCAAGGCTGTCATCTCATTTTTACTAGACAGTTGCTGCATTTCCAAGCAACATACCCTCAGTGAAAGCAGGAGAGAGGGGCAACATGATTTATCTTCACAAATGTCTGTCATTTTTACTAAGGAAGGGAATCTCTCCCACTTCCCCCCATGTCTCCACTGGCCAGAGTTGGGGCACGTGCACAACTCTAGACCAATCACTGTTGAAGCAGAATGGGCTGACCAGACTGGCTTAGACCAATCACGATGGATGGAGCAAGACTGGGGACAGGGTGGCTTTGCCTGAGATCGAGGAACTGAGCCGACTAAACATAAAGCCAGGGTTCTGTTAGTCAGAACAAGGGCAGGCAGCTGCTGAGTAGACAGGGACAAAAGTGTAGCCCCCAAGTGTTTCCTAGGATGGGAGCATCTATGAATAAACAGATGAACAAATGGCCATTAAAGGAGGAAAATTATAGCACATCTTCTGTTTCCCCTAACACCTGAATATGGTGAGAAGCCAAAGTGTTGTCAGAGCTGTAGAAGAGAATGAGTTATTATCTAACTCTTCCCCTTGGATTTTTTTTTTCTGCTTTTTAATAAGAAAAACGGTCACCTCTCTGTTGCAAGTTTTACCATAATCAATGAAAAGCAGCAGGAAGAATCGAGTTACATCCGGAAATATCTTCTAGCCCCCAGATTTAGGGATTGGGTAACTCAAAAAGTAATCACAAAGCAACCAGGCATTTCTTTCAGTCCCCCTAGAGGGTGACTTAAATGTCCATTTAAAACATATAACCCATAACCCATAATGATTTAATGAGTGATATAGAAAGGAAAGGCTGAACTCACAAATATTCTCAGGAAAGAAACCCTGTCCCCAAAGTTTCACAGCTCTGGAACACATACAAGAATGTCTGCTGGCCAAGTCAGCCTCACAAAGAAGTAATTTCCATGTTGTGGCTAAAAACACCATTACAGCCAACCTTAAAATTTGGCTGCAGTTTGGCCAAAACTGAATTTTAGATGCATATAAAAAAATTTACATTATCGTGCAAAACTTAGCGATTTTTAGTGCATTAAATAGTAAACAGTGCTTCTTAAAATGCAGCTAATAAGCAAACTGCACTTATTTATCTCCAGGATTCAAGGGCTGATACTAAGAAGAACATTAAATGTTGACAGTAGCCAGAATTGATGTAAGTGTAATCCCCATTCTCGCTAAGTGTACAAACAAGCACAGGGCAGAATGGGTCTCTAAATTCAGAAACTGCCATATGTAATACTCTTGGCAGTGATTATTTGTGGCTGGGATATAATATCAGGATGATAATAAAATGTCACAATTAAATGATTCTATTTTCGCTCTTGCGAAAAACTTTCCGTTGTAAGTTACATTGCTTCCTGGTAGGAAATATTCGTGCAAATCAATTCAATGTAGCAGATTAGCTCCCACTAACCTGTTCAGGGACAAAATGCATTCAGTGCTGGCCTAAAGAAGATGAGACCACAGACCTCAAAGAGACAAGAGAATCAAGAGAGGAAAAGCTCCTGCCTTTCTTTTCCATGCCTCTGTGCTCGGATCGCAGTCCAGCTGTCTGGCACTGAGCAGCCAAACAAAATGCACAAGGAGGTGGGATTTGGCTGTCCTGATTTAAAACACACAAAAACGAGCAAATATTTTCTATACACACACTCACATTTCTCATTTGACTGATTCTTAGGGATACCAATCAACAGTGTATAGTAAAGAGTGCAACTTTCATCCTTCTTCTCACATTTTCCAAAAGCTCCCTGTACTCTCAGGATTTGCTACGCCGGGAAGACAGAGAAAGAAAAGGTTTCTGAATTGGTTTCCGAATTATTTCAAACCAGCAGCCTTCCTGCCCTAGACATTCTAACATCAGGCTGCTCTCTATTGCCCTCTACAGGACCTCAATATTACAGCAGGAAAAGAAGAAATCAATACTGCTAAAACTCTCAAACACCTTTGCATACTTATACACTTATTTCTGATAACTTAGAAAAGAAGAATGTGACAAATAAAAGAAATGAGGATTTCTTGAATATAACACACAGAACTCTTCTGAGACTTATGTTTGTACATTTTAACTATCATAAGAAAATCATGCAAAAATCTCGCCACAAATTATACATCATCATTAAGCATAATTAATGCATACTTTCTCTCTTCCCCCAGGTCCGGTCCACTTCCTGGAGTTTGCACTAACTGAAGACATTAGACGCTATGCTAACAGTGTCTCTGAAGTCTAAAAAATTCTATGTCTCTGTGATTCTTTAATTAAAGAATTCACAGGTCAGACACTCAGATGAGAGAAACGAGCCAGGTGCAAAGTATCAGGGAATGGTAAGGACTGTGGGGAACAGTACATCTCATGCCCCATTAAAGGGGTAAGAATCTACTCAGTTTTCGCTGATTGTCAGGGTTGCAAGACCACCTGTTTTGTTTGTTGTGGTCACAGGCTTTTGTTTGTTTGCAGAAAAGCAAGCAAAATAATTGCATGTCAAATCTCCGTATTTTCGATGTTTGAACGACCTCAAGACACTGTACTGGGAAAAAGAAATCAAGGCACTATATTGTATTTAGCCCACTAGAGCAGACATTTCTACTGTAAGATCCTCTGTCGATGACAACTGCAATCCAAGAAGAAAATCAGAGAAGGAACCTCATCCATCTCTCCTACAATGAGATTCATCCTATCAGAAAACCATCTGGTTTATAGGACAGATGTCGCAGATGTGGTAATTGGGAGACTGCTTAAATCTTCAGCCAGCCCCTTCCTTGGGTGTTTCATCTTCATTCTGAAACAAAGTGGCTTTATATGGCATATTAAAGCCCAGATAAATCACTGCAACGGTCTGGGCTATTTCTTCCGCTGCCTGCTCAGTCCAGACACCCAGAAGATAGATGGTCAGATGGACAGTCCCAAGCAGGGGATGAGGCAATGAAGCTGCAGTCACATGTTCGTACGAGGCCATGTCACCACTGCTGTCACTAATCCTCTCCCAGGGAAGGGCAATGCAGGTTTGCTGTTTAATATAGAAGTTCCCACTCCAATTCTGAGTGTGACTTTTCCCCATTTGGGGTCCGATTTGAACTCCAATCAACTCTTCCCATGAGCATAATATCCCTTTCTTAGGTCCATTTATCTTTTTTCAAAAATAAGGACATATTCTCAGTCCATTTTTTCCCTAGCTGACAAAGGGTTGGGGAACAGATTTAGCAGATGAGAATGAGCTGGCGAGATGCCAATTCGTTTTCATTTGCAGGTTAAAATACATGGTCTCATCTATATAACCTTCACTGGCATTAGTCAAATCTCTATCATCAACAGCACTGAAAACTCCTTAGTGACTGTTTCCAGCTCAAATACATGAACAATGAACACTCCTGGAGGAAAGAGAATTCCTAAAATCTCATAAAAGGACTCAATCCCCTTGAATATTATTAGAAATTTCTAATGGGGAATAAATCCAGTATCGTGTCTGAAAGAACAGGTATGGAATAAAGAAAAGGGAGAAAGAAAAGAAGGAAAGGCAGAAAGAAAAAGAAAGGAAGAAAGGACGGCAGGGAGTCTGGCCAACCCGCCTAAAATCATCCTACTGGATCATTACAATTCACACGAAAACTTCTCTTCCTTGGGTGTTTCATCTTAATTCTGAAACAAAGTAGCTTTAGATGGCATATTAAAGCCTAGATAAATCACTGCAACCGTCTGGCCTATTTCTTCCGCTGCCTGCTCAGTCCGGACGCCCAGAAGATAGATGGTCAGATGGACAGTCCCAAGTAGGGGATGAGGCAATGAAACTGCAGTCACATGTTCGTACAAGGCCATGTCACCACGGCTGTCACCAATCCTCTCCCAGAGAAGGGCAAAGCAGGTTTGCTATGTAACATAACTTTACAAAAGTTGTTTACACTATACTGTAGTCTATTAAGTGTGTGATAACATTATGTTGCAAAAAACAACGTGCATACTTTATTTAAAAAATGCTTTATCACTAAAAAACACTAAAAATCATCTGAACGTTCAGTAAGTCAATCTTTTTCTGGTGGAGGGTCTTGCCTCGTTGTTAATGGCTGCTGAATGATCGGGGTCGTGGCTACCAAAGAAATTGCCATGGCCACCCCAACCTTAACGTAACACAACAATGAAGTCTGTGGCATCACTCCTTCCTTTCATGAAAGATTTCTCTGTAGCATGCAATGTTATTTGATCGCATTTTACCAATTCCTTTCAAAACTGTAGTAAATTCTCGCAAAGCCTGCTGCTGCCTTATCAACTATGTTTATGCACTATTCTAAGTCCTTTACTGTCATTTTGACAATTTTCATGGCATCTTCACCAGCAGTAGCTCCCATCTCAAGAAACTACTTTCTTTGCTCATCCATACAAGCGACTCTTCATGGGTTCAAGTTCTATCATGAGATTGCAGAAATTCGATCACATCTTCATGCTCCACTTCTAATTCGGGTTCCCCTTTCTATTTCCACCAGATCTGCAGTGACTTCCTCCACTGAAGTCCTGAACCCTCAAAGTCAACAAGGTTGGAATCAACTTCTTCTACACTGCTGTTCATGTTGCTGCTTTGATATCCTCCCATGCACTGTAAATGTTCTTAATGGCACCTAGAATGGTGAATCTTTTCCAGGAGGTGTTCAACTTACTTCACCCAGATCCAGCAGAAGAATAATCCCTATGGCAGCTACAGCCTTACAAAATGTATTTCTGAAATAATAAGACTTGAAAGTTCAATCTACTCCTTGATGCATGGGCTACAGAATAGATAACTGTATCAGCAGGCATGAAAACAACAATAATCTCCTTGTACGTCGCAGTTAGAGTTCTTGGGTGACCAGGTGCATTGCCAATGAGCAATAGTATTTTGAAAGAAATGTTTTTTTCCAAGTAGTAAGTCTGAAGAGTAGGCTTAACCCTTCGCACTCAGATGTCGAGTGTGACTCAACACGGCTAGCAAAAATTATAGAGATTAAAATGACTCTTTGAATGTATCAATAATTTGAAATATAAAAAAATCAAAATAAATAAGTCTGTATGAAAAGAAACTCCAGTTTTTTATTCTATTGCTGCACTTTGTAAAATCTGGGGTATTTAAAAAATTAAATCCCGAGTAGAATAAAGGAATCAAGAAAAAAGCAAGTGCAAAAGGTTAAAATATTCAGTAAACCAGCTGGGCATGGTGGCTGACGCCTATAATCCTAGCACTCTGGGAGGCTGAGGCAGGGGGATCGTTTGAGCTCAGGAGTTCGAGACCAGCCTGAGCAAGAGCAAGACCCCATCTCTACTAAAAAAATTGAAATAAATTAGCTGGACAACTAATATATATATATATATATATATATATATATATATATATATATATATACACACACACACACACACACACACACACACATATAAAATTAGCCGGGCATGGTGGCGCATGCCTGTAGTCCGAGCTACTCGGGAGGCTGAGACAGGAGGATCGCTTGAGCCCAGGAGTTTGAGGTTGCTGTGAGCGAGCCTGACACCACGGCACTCATTCTAGCCCGAGCAACAGAGTGAGAAAAAAAAAAAATATATATATATATTCAGTAAACCATGATGTAAAGAGATGTGCTGTCATCCAGGTTCTGTTTTTCCACTTATAGAGCACAAGTAGGAGAGATTTAGCAAGACTGCTA
This sequence comes from Microcebus murinus, assembly GCF_040939455.1. Lineage (NCBI taxonomy): Eukaryota > Metazoa > Chordata > Mammalia > Primates > Cheirogaleidae > Microcebus > Microcebus murinus. Next base: position 3,092,518 of record NC_134133.1, on the reverse strand, counting down.
AGGGCCCTAGGATTTTCAGGATGGCCCATCAGCATTGGCTTCAACTTAAACTCACCAGCTGCATTAGCCCGTGTCCTCTGAAGTTTTGAAGACAGGCACTGACTTCTCCTCTTTAGCTAGAAAAGTCCTAGATGGCTTCTCCCTTCATCCAACAGAAGGCTGTTTGTCTCTGTTGAAAATCTGTTGCTTAGTGTAGCCACCTTTACTGATGATCTCAGCAGGATCTTCTAGATAACTCGCTGCAGCTTCTCCATTAGCACTTGCAACTTTCACCTTGTACTTTTGTGCTACAGAGACAGCTTCTCTCCTTAAACCTCATGAATCAACCTTCATTAGCATCCAACTTTTCTTCTGTAGGTTCCTCACCTCTCTCAGCCTTCACAGAACTGAAGAGGGTTAGGGCCTTGCTCTGGATTAGGTTTGGGCTCAAGGGAATGTGGCCGCTTTGATCTTCTATCCAGACTGCTCAAACTCTCCGTTATCAGCAATAATGCTGTTCAGCTTTCTTATCATTCATGAGTTTGCAGGAGTAGCACTTCTAATTTCCATCAAGAACTTCTCCTTTGCATTTGCAACTTGACTATTTGGCACAAGAGGACTAGCTTTTGATGCATCTGGAATTTCCACGCGCCTTCCTAAGTTTAATTTCTAGCTTTTAATTAAAAGTGAGAGACATGAGACTCTCGCTTTCTCTTGAACAATTAGAGGCCACTGTAGGGTTATTCACAGGCCTCATTTCAATACTGTTGTATCTCAGGGAATAGGAGAGGGCCTGGGGGAGGGAGAGGGGAGAGGAGGGGGGGGGAGAGGGGAGAAGGGAGAGGGGAGAGGGGAGAGGGGAGAGGAGAGAGGAGAGGGGAGAGGAGAGAGGAGAGGAGAGGAGAGGGACAGGGAACTGCTACCCAGCAGAGCAGCCAGAACGCACGCGACATTTACTGATAAATTCATCATCGTATGTGGGTACAGTGGGGGTGATATCCCAAAATCACAGTAGTAACACCAAAGACCACTGATCACAAATCACCATAACAGATATAGTAATAATAATAATAATAAAAAGCCTGAAATATCAAGAGAATTACCAACATGAGACAAAGAGATAGAAAGTGGGCACACGCTGTTGGAAAAATGGCACTGTTGGACTTGCTTGGCGAAGGGTCGCCCCAAACCTCCAGGTTGTGAAAAACGAGGCATCTACAGAGCACAACAAAGCAAAAGCACAGTAAAATGAGGTGTCATCATCAATGGCTTTCGCGTGCTAGTTTTTCCGAAGCCTCCGATAGCAATGCACCTTCAGTGCACCAGGCACCTCCTCCGTGCCCCCCAAACATAACACACACAGAAATATGACAACCCATATGTGTATTTCTGCCAGGAAACACCATAGATCAACTTCCAGCAGAGGTGCCATTTCAGTTTTTGTAATGACCAACTGGACTGACAACGATGCTAATAATGTTTCCTGAGTGCCAGACATTATATAGGCATTGCATACAGCACCCCATTTAATTAAACCTCACATTAATCCAAGGAGGTCAGACAGTGACTGTCCCCATCGCACAGGTGCAGAAAGCACAGCTTAGCATTGTTGATGAGCGTGCGGAAGGTCACACACCCAGTAAATCGAGACGCTGGGACCTGAACCGAGAAAGCCCGAATCCAAACCCCGTGTTTCTATCAGAGAAGGCGGGTAGGGCACTGGTAAAGGTTTCTAGTTGTGGGGCCACACATGTCCTGTGTACTGTTACTCAGGGTCTCAGCAAAACCCCGGAGGTGGCAGGGAGGACGGATGGAAAATTTAATTGCTGTTAATTACTTTGTATCCGTGAAGAAATAATCTTCTCTTGGCCATTACTAGTAGACATTTTGAAAACCTCAGTAAACATGTACTTTTGTAAAATTGTTGCTTTAAGCCACTAAAGTCAGGTCATGAAAAACATATTAACGTGGAAAAGTTGCAGGTACATATTGCTAATAAAGATGCAGTTACAAATATATGATCCCATTTTTGTATGCATTATGTCCACGAACACCAGAAAATATACACAAAAATGTTCCCTCATTATCTCTGAGATTACTGTTTTTCCTTCATTATGCTCTTCTACCACTAAGTGTTGCAGATTTACAGTTTTTGTAATGGGGGAAGCATGTTTAAATGACAGCTTTGGGGGCATAGTGAAAACTTTAATACCATTTGGGCTGCTTCTGAAATGCATATTTTTGAGGCTCCTTCTGTAATGATTCAAAAAAAAAAAAAAAAAAGGAAAGACCATAGTTATGACCAGACAGACCTTATATTTCTGATCAACTGTGGAATGTGCAGTCCTACCAAAATAAAAGCGGTTGCTATCTTTGCTTCATTTATTAAGCTACAACATTTGATGATCACATTTGATGCGAAAGTACTCAGAAACTTAAGCTTCAGCTCTTGTGCTGATACTTAAAATTTACAAAAGAACTTGAAAACCTACTATGGGGTAGTTCTATCTTCCTTGAGCTACAATTTGAGGAGTTTTAAGGAAGTCACGTTGAGAAGACCCATTGTACACCAGGGCTCTGTACTGAACCAAGGTAATGGTTTCAATGCTGAGGGACATTCCCTAGGATCACTCCACGTCACAGAAGTCAAATGGTGTGTTCATTTGTGAATGGAATTTATTACACATTGGCAGAAAGCTTTCAACAAGGAGATTCACACTCCAGAAAAATATACACACAATGAGACTCTATCCAAGCTGTAGGCAGCTAATGCCCATGACCTATTTCAACCATCCATTCACTCAACAAATATCTGCTAAGTGCCAGATCCTGAACTAGGTTTAAACTATCAGGTATAGCATAGGGGAGATGCCTATCCTTCACCAAATAGGATATTCAGAATTTACTGGAATAAAGTCTAGAAAATGGATACTAACAGGATCACCTTGCACAGCTTTCATTGCCTTTGTCATTCATGTATGGTGACATGACATTTAAATATGTTTATATCAAAATGCTTAGAATTCCACAATATTTACCACTATATTGCAGTGCAAGAGGAACAAAGGCTGTTGTTCTTCAAAGGCTTCTGTTGTTGCATATCAATAACAAAAACAATAATAATAATAATAGGCATTACCTAGGAAGCACTTTCAATGCATCAGGTACCAAATATTTCACATTATGATTTAATTTTGAGAGAGAGAATTTTGAGAATCCCTGTGCCCCTGTTTTGAGACAATGCAAGCACTTTCTTTTTCTGTTTTGAAAATCCACTACAACACAGAGAGTGCTTCTCATTTCAGTAAGGCCTTTTATAGAGAGAGCAAGTTGGGGCTTCGGAGCCTGACACTTCAGGATGTGATTTAGGGTCCCCCCGAACATGTTGTGTGGACTTTGGCAAGTACTCTGGTCTCTTAGCTTCTCTGTCCTCATCCCCGAAATGAAGATCCCAGTTTCCTTTCCCAGAAGGTTTCAGAGTATTAATGAAGACACTACGTGTGCACTGTCCAGTACCTGATGAGGGGTATACACAACCTGACCTTATTCAAGTTACAACCTACAACCAGCGCTCTCAACCTTTTCCCGAATCCCATTTTATAAGAATTGTACTAAGACTCATTATCTGATTTCCACTGGATTCTGCTGAGCTGGTAAACTTCTCTCTCCCTGCATCTGTGAAAACCTATGTAGCATTTGTCACATAGTCAATCGGAAGGTAGAAAACAGGCTTAAGAGGCGGCTGTTAATTGCAGAAGCCTGCTGATCGACAATATGTCTGGGAAATGTTTGTAAACAAACTCTGAAACATCTGCCCACATAAAAGTCTGGAAACAGATACGAAAATCAGCTTTTGAAGAAAGGGGGTAAATGAATGAGAGGCAGGGTAAAATAAACCTCATTTTATCAACTGCTGGGAGAAAAGAGACCCTACCTGTTTTCTGTACACAAAAGTATCTGCACGTTTTCCTGGATGCTCGATACAAACAGGCATTCTGATCCACAACACACCATCCTGTTATTATCACTCTTGAGATGACATGTTAAAGTGAATAATATATGCTTATTCCTGTGGTGATAATATTCATATCCCAGTGTAAAGAATTCTGCCTGTTTGAATCCATTCATTCACTCAACTATATATCAAGTCTCTACTGTGTGCCTGGTACTATCCTCATAGTATCCTATCCTCTCCTCAGACAGTCTAGAAGATTCCTAAGAGTTTGTCTGCCCAGTTCTTCATATTCCGTCTAATTCAACCAAGAAAAGATAATTCTAAAGCAGTCCTAGTCTCTGTCAGTATTTTAAAAGTCTAAAAAAACTTTCCACTCATCTCATTAAGTCTTTTGTTAAAATAAAGAGTTTTCTTCTGTATCTGGGGTATATGTAATATATATTCATTTTTTTGTGCTGGTTTTCAAATCTTGAGTGGGAGATATTTTAATACAAGAAAAGAAAGTCTGAAGAAAATTAATTTACACATAAGGAAGATACATATTCACGGAGACATCACTGTGTGTGAGCTTTGTCCTTCCACTACTTTAAAAAAAATGAGACTTCACACTCCTTCATCACAATTCTAATAAGGGGATGCACTTGGGTGTTGTTATTGTTGTTTTTGCCAATGATAATTTCAAATGGTTCATTATATCACAAACCAGTCTTTAGGAGAGGCCAAAAGCATCTTGGGTATTTCACTGACAACAGAGATAAGAATGAAAGCTGACTTCAGAAAACGCTTATGATAGTTTGTTCATGGCTGGATGGCTTTCAGATGGTTATCAGAACCAGATGCCCCATAAAGGGAATTGTAACATCAGAATAATGGTATAGAATCTACCGGTCATACAGCCCAGTGTCTCCCAAATACAGCACACAGAACGAGTCTGCTTAGGTAAATGATAAGACCCCATGGCTTAAACCCCATCCCTGGCTTCTACCCGCCTGCGAGAGCCCAACAGGGTAAATGGCACATAGTATGTGCTCAATAAAAATCCGCCGATTGAATGAAATAGAGAAGTCAGCATAAACAGGGATAGGCTGAGAAAGGTCATGGTGGCACTTGGTCTTTAATAAATGCATCTGATTAGAATGAAACCTCAAGCAACTGACCACATTGATGCAAAGGCCCCAATGGTATGAAAAAGATGCGTAAGGAGGAAGGCTGAATTAAGGAAAGTGAGACTGTCTTATACTAGATGATCTTAACTTCAATAGTAAGAAAGACTATCAGGGAATATATTTTTTAAAGCAAGGAAATATGCCAAAGTATCAACAGTAAAATTTCTGAGGGGTGGGATTATGGGTGACTGATGGTTTTCTTTTTTTTAAAATTATGTAAAAATATATAAAATATAAAATGTAGCATTTTAAGTGTATAAGTGAGGGGCATTCATTACCCTCACAACACTGTACAACTATCACCACTATCTATCTTTTTTATTACCTCCAAGAGAAATTCTGTAACTATTAAGCAATAATTCCCCATTCCTTCCCTCCCTCCAGCCCGTGGTAACCTCTAGCCTACTTTCTTTCTTTACGAATTTGCCCATTCTAGACATTCCACGCCAGTGGAATCATACAATGTTGGTCCTTTTGTGTCTGGCATATTTCGCTTAGCATCATTTTTTCAAGGTTCATGCACAACTGATATTTTTTTTTAAAAAATATTTTTGTCTATTTTTTTTTTTTTTTACAATAGAAATGTTACATACAGGAAACTGGAATTATGTTTTAAATAGTGAGTAGGATACAGTGAAGCAGACAGAGAAGGCATCCCAACAGGAGGAATGAGACAGGCAAAGGGACACCAGGCAGAGGCTGGGTAGTGCTTCTAGAATGGCGCAGGGAGTGGCAATTAGTGGCAATTAGTTAACAATTAGTGGTCAGTAAGCCAGACTGCTGCTCTGAAATCAACCTAAAACAGAGAACACGTGAGCAATAACCCGGAGCATCCTGCATGGCTCTTACCGCAAGATCCACTCCACTGACAACAATATAGAGCATATTACTTACAATCGGAAGCCCTAATTTTGCAGTCGAGCATATTTTACATCACATGGCAGGTTACAAATGAACACGAGAAGACAGCATCTGTCAAGTCCCTCAGGAAACCAGGCAGAACCAAATGTAATTCCTTACCTGAAAAACACAAACGCATAACGCATATTAAAATTCAATAGGCACACAATTTTATCCCTTCCTTAGTAGTTTAAGCCACATGTTTAATCAATTATTTCTTCTTCTCATGGCAGGCTGGCCACGGCAAGGGGGTCTTAAATTCTTAATTCAACACACATTTTTCCCTGATTTGAGACAGTTTTGATGTAAACATTCCTATCTGGGATGTACGTTTAACACACGCTCCTAATGCATAAGTATGTGAAATTACTGTATCAAACATGACACCAAGTCCAAGTTGATGGCATTATTAACAGTATAACCAGTCATTTCCAAGGGCATGGTCATCACATAATCAAATGTACCCTTAATTCCCACTTGAAATCCCATCCAACCCATGAATCCAACTATTCACTTGTTCAATATCCGTCCATTCCCTCGACATATCTATTAAGCGATAAAATATGTCTGTTGATGATAAAGAGGGAAAAAGCATGATTCCAGCCATTAAAGACTTTAAAACCTAGTGCAAAACTGAACTATGTTCAAGCCTCTTCCCTCTTTACCAGTGAATTACCAGAAAATAATTATATTAGTTTACACTTCTTTTGCCTAGTCAATCACTGATTCACTAAGTATATTCAGTGCATTTCCCTGTGCTAGTGTTATGCAGCAAAGCAGTAAAGCCCCAGTTTCTGCCCTTAGGAACTTAAAGTCTAGTAGCAAATACAGACATTCTAGCATAAGCATAACAAATGCAAGGGCCAAACAGGGCGGTCTAGACTGGGCTAGAAGACACCTCAGTGATGAGATGCGTTTAAACTGAGACCTACAGAATGACTAGAAGTTCAAGGAGGCATCAAGGTATGTGGAAGTGGCTTTCAAAATGTGGTCAGGGGACCCCCAAGGATTCCTGAGACCTTTTCAGGGGACAAATTAGCTCAAAACCATTTCCTAATCATGCAAAGACATACATGGCCTTTTCACTCTCATTTTCTTACGAGTGCACAGTTTTGTTTTCCAAAAGCTACCACGACAGACTCAAGGCAGAAGCAGTTGTGAGAATCCAGCTGGCTTCCATTAAACCAGACCGTCAAGAGACTGGCAAAAATGTAGAGATGCTACTCTTCTCACCAAATATTTTGTTCTGAAAAATATTTCTTTAAAAGAAAAAAAACAACATTATGGCTCAAGTTTGTAATCCTAGCACTCTGGGAGGCCAAGATGAGAGGATCACTTGAGGCCAAGAGTTTGAGACCAGCCTGAGTAAGAGTGAGACCCCATCTCTACAAAAAAATAAATAAATAGAAAAATTAGCTGGGCGTGGTGGTGCACACCTATAGTCCCAGCTACTCAGGAGGCTGAGGCAGGAGGATCACTGGAGCCCAGGAGTTTGAGGTTGCAGTGAGTTATGATGGTGGTCTCAAAAAAAATGTTATTTATGTTAACATGTAATGGGTATATTACTGTGATTTTTACTTTTAATTTCTCCATTTCAATTTCTAAAAAGGTAAATACACAAGAAACAAAAAATCTTTGGTGTTCTCAAATATATTTAAGAGCATAAAGAAATAAACTATGGACTTCAGGTAAATGACATATTGATACTGGTTCATCAACTGTAATAATGCAAGATGGTAACAAGAAAAAGTGGGGATGGGAGGAGAAAGTATTTGGAAACTCTCAGTACTTTCTATGCAATTTTCCTATAGACCCAAAACTGCTCTTAAAAAGTCTATCTTAAAAAAAAGAAAAGAAAAGAAAAAGAGAGAAAATAACAGAATGCCAAGACCATAAAGTTTGGGAACCAATGACCTACAGAAAAGCACAAGGGAAGCCATTGGGTGAGCCAGGGATGGTGAGCAGAGAAACCACTGCGTCAAATGTTGGATAGCCAAGATGCATGGTGGTGGTAATTAGTACTGGGAAGTGGCTCTAAAGTGAGTTTTTTAAAAAAGATAATATTTGACAGTATTGCTGCCAGAAACAGGACTCCTCATCTCTCCTACAATGATGACAGCTAAGAGAGACCAAGAAAAGAGTCTCAGACACAATCAAACTCCAAGCAAGGGCCACGTGTAACAAAATTTGGACATCAAGACTTTTCAGGTTTGCTCTCATCGAGACTAGGAGAATTAAGGTTTTCTTGTTGTTGTCTTAACATACACAAGGTAAACTGAAAATTGCCCTCAAAGAGTTCCTGATAACAGTGGCATTAACATAGCCCCATGTCCCCTAAAGTTACTTTCTCCTGTGGCAAGGAGGAAATGAAAACTGTGAGCCACAGGGACAGTCTGCTTCCCAAGTTCAAGTCTTTTGCAGAAGATTAATATAAAGCCCAGGAAAGGTATGAGACTTTAGATCTTCAGGCTTTATACTGGGTTAGGATTTTTTAAAAACTGAGCAGTAGCCCCTTAGAGAGTCCAGGATATAAGGGGAAATATGATCGTGTATGTTTTCAGACATAGGATGATAAGAATTTGTAGCTGCTGCTTTGTATTGCTACACAGCGTGGGGTAGGCTAAGTTCACCTGTCCATTCATTGTTTCAACTGGTACTTATTAAACACCTACTGTGTACCAGACTCAATATCAAGGGCCTGGTGACTGAGTTGAAGGAACTGATTTGAAAAAAAAAAAAAAAAAAAACACAAGACCACCATTATAGAGCTTGGCGTATGTTACCAGAGAGAGAAAGAAAGGATGTTGTGGGTGACCAAAGGACGGATGTGAGGGACACATCCTTCTAGAGAAAGTGTCATCAAGATTGAGGCCTGGTGGGCAAGTAACATCTGGCCAGGTTAAAAGCAGAGAGTGAGGTCTACTGCAGAGTTGAGACTGGAGGAGCCACAGGTACAAAAAAGTAGAAGCAACCAGAGATCCCAAAGCAGCTCTGGGAAGGGGAAAAACCAGAGGCAAGGGAGTTGACAGGGCTGGGGGTGGTGGTCCAGATGGCATCTTCAACTGGGCCAGCAGCAGGAGGGTTGGGAGGGTAGGCGTGCTAACAATGGCAGAGCTCTGGGAATAGCGTAATCGGATATATGAGAGGGAAGAGGACTTGGCACAGATAGCCACGTCTCTGCAGCGGGAGAGCCCCTGGGTTTCCAAGAATTGGTCACACAGAGTGGAAGACGCTCAGCGGCAGCCAGCAAGCCCCAGAGATGGTGGCGGTGAGGATTAAATAAGAGAATACCCAATGCCTGCAATTGCCTAATAAATGCAATTCATAATAGGGGTTGTTACGACTATTATCATAGCTGTCCTTACAAATGAGCACCTGAGCACATAAATAAGATGAATTTGATTTGATCCTATGTAAAATGTGTGCAAAGCCAGTTGCAAAGCTATGCCGTCGGACAGTCACCTGTTACAATGGTGAATTTGAGGATCACAGAGATAATATTACTGAATCAAATGTTAGCCAAGCAACCAAAGAGGCGGGCCTCAAGTTATGTTCCGGAAGTAAATTACAGAAGTAGGGACGGGATCTTTAATATCGCTTCTCAAGCAGAAACACAGCTCCCTCTGAGACAGAATCTACCATTAACAATCAAATCGACAAACTAGATGGATTCTAGGAATGTGTTCATAAAGTTTATGAAAGACCTCACACGACACAGTTCCTCTAAATAGTGATTCGATTTACTTAACAAATACTGGTTTACACATATTTCTGAAGCATGGGCAATGTAACTAGTGACTATGAGAATTCAAAATGGGGTGTGCACATCAGAATTTCTCCAAATACGGTCAATGGACAGACAGACAGCCTGTGTTGCCCTCACTTAGGTAAAATGCATACTTTAGCGTCCAACCACAGTTCTATAACGTTCGAATCTCAGGTATCAAGGATGTGTATTTTTCATGAGCTCCTCTCGAGGCATTTCACATGCACCAAAACTTTTTTTTTCTTTTTTTTTAATAAAGACAAGAGTCTCGCTCTGTCACCTGGGCTAGAGTGCCGTGGCATCAGCCTAGCTCGCAGCAACCTCCAACTTCTGGGCTCAAGCGATCCTCCTGCCTCAGCCTCCCGAGTAGCTGGGATACAGGCACAGGCCACCACGCTCACCTAATTTTTTTCTATTTTCAATGGACATGGGGTCTCGCTCTTGCTCAGGCTGGTCTTGAACTCCTGACCTCAAGACATCCTCCCAGAATGTTAGAATTACAGGCATGAGCCATCCCGCCCACGCTGAAACTTGAAAGCCACCAAGGGAAACCAGGACTTTTACATATTCGATTGTTCTCAATCAACGAGAAGCAAAAGATCCACAAACCATCCCAGTAAGATTAGAATGAACAGTCCCTGGGGGAAGAGCACACCATACCCCAACGTGACATTTCTGACCTCATTGTCCATATCCCAATAAAAACAAATTCTCACTCAACAAAGAAAGAATATTGTGACTAGGGGAGGAGCCATTAGTCACTGAAATAAAGTTACTAAAGAAGCTTTTAAAAATCTCTGAAACTTCCTCGATACACAATGCAGTGGGCAGGTTAGTTAACCTCTCTGAACCTCATTTTCCTCATCTTTAAAATGGGAATTAAAAATAGTTCCATAAATTTGTTATGAGGATTGACCCAGCTGATGTGTTTACTATGTGCACAAGTACCTCGCACAAAGTACCTGATGACCATAAGCTGTAATTATTTGGGGAAAACATCTTGGTATAACAAGTCCTGCATTCAAACAATGGAAAGGGTAGCAATTACACTTCTGCCCTTAAATTTGCCCTTGCTCAGGCTCAGAGCCTGAAATAAATGTAGAGATCCTTCAGCTGGACGCTTCTCATAGGGAAAGAAAAAACCATCCTGCCCCCTCCTGGGCGACTGAGCATTAACAAAGAGAAAGTGCCCAGAGAACATTCTAGCATCGCACTCAGGCGGCAGCATCCCCGTTGTGTGGCAGGGTCAGCTTCAAAGAGCAAACAGTGTCTGCCTTTGTCTACTTTGATGTCTCCTTTCAATCTAAGACGATGCTGGCTGCTGACCTTTACACAGAAGGTACCGATAAGCCGCTTTCTAAAAAATCACTTCCTGGATGCTAGCAGTATGTACTTCTTACTCAGGGGACAAGACGATGATCTTGTCATTTAATAGTGGCCTCGGGAAAGAGAGATGACAAAGGCAATTTCCAAATGTCACTGAAAAACGGCCTTTGCAAGTGTCACTGAGTCAAACGTGGGCAGCATGTGTGTAAAGATGTATATATGTGTGCATTTACACATGCATGTGCCTATCACATACTTTTTCTCTCCCTCACTAAAATGCATAAGAATTCTACACTCCAGTTCATTTAACAGTTCCATAGCTTAGAAGATGTGTAATACTTAAAGTCAAAAGACTTGGTCTACCCAATTTTTTTTTTTTTTTTGAGACAGAGTCTCACTTTGTTGCCCAGGCTAGAGTGAGTGCCGTGGCGTCAGCCTAGCTCACAGCAACCTCAAACTCCTGGGCTCAAGTGATCCTCCTGCCTCAGCCTCCCGAGTAGCTGGGACTACAGGCATGTGCCACCTAATGCCCGCCTAATTTTTTGTATATATATTTTTAGTTGGTTGATTCATTTCTTTCTATTTTTAGTAGAGACAGGGTCTTGCTCAGGCTGGTTTTGAACTCCTAACCTGGAGCGATCCACCCACCTCAGCCTCCCAGAGTGCTAGGATTACCAGCGTGAGCCACCACGCCCGGCTCTACCCAATTTTTTTTTAAAAAAAATCCTTCTTTATTCTGTTTTGTCTTTTACAAACACAGAGTTCCTTATGAAAGAACTTTTTAAAAAATATTTATTAGCCAGGGGGGGGTGGTACATTCCTGTAGTCCCAGTTACTCAGGAGGCTGAGGCAGGAGGATCACTTGAGCCCAGGAGTTTAAGGCTGCTGTGAGCTATGATTGCACCATTGCACTGCACTGCACTCCAGCCTGGGTGACAAAGCAAGACCCTGTCTCCATCTCTTACCAAAAAAAAAAAAATGCCTACTTAGGTTTATTGCAAGGAATAAATGAAATAATGTATAGAAAAGTGCTTTATAAATGGTAACCAATCAAATAAATGTAATTTAATCAATAACATAATTAATCCAAAACGGTTGCTCTCCACAAAATTTTAGAAACGATCTTACAAAATTACAGTTGTAATCCCAGAGGTACGATTCCTGCACACACAGAAGCAAGCTACCATGGTTCTGGTGCCATGCGGGCATATATTTTGGGTGGCGCACAGAGCCTTGATGTGTGCTGACAAAGACTCTCTTCTAGACCAAACTTTAGACAGGTTCCTATGAGCTCTGGACCTTGAGCCCTGTCCCGTCCTGTCCCTGGCCTGCCCAGCCAGTCTTAGCAAAGAATCCTACTAAGTCATCCCCCAACCCTTGGTAGCCAATCATCTTGGCCTGCCTTCAGCAAGAATCCTGTTAGGTCAGGTGAGCCACTATACGCCTGGCTTTGGGGTCTCCCATTAGTAATTTTCCACCCACTGACCCTCCTCCCACCCTGCTCGTTGGCTATAATCCCCATTTGTCCCTACTGTATTCAGAATTACCCCTATCTCTCTCCTCTATTGTAACAGTCTTGAATAAATTCCTCCTGATCATTTTAACAAGCACCAGAATAGTTTTTTCTTCAACTGTGTGTAAAAGGGAAATGGGGACAGAAGGAGGAAGCTTGTGTCATAATGCAACCCCAAAAGACGGCAGAAACGGACAGAAGAAAATCAGGAAAGGTCCATATATCCTGACTTTAAATTGAGCATCTGAGAACCACAGGGAAGCATGTGCAAATACACTCAGTTGACTCACTCAGCCCTAAACTGTCCCAGCTTATCAGACTTTGTGGTGTCAGAGACTCACTGCCACCTCCAACCCAATGAGAAGAAACAGGGGAAAAAACTAATATGATGCATTCTTACATGTATTATCTCATTGAATCTTCACCAAAAAAACCCATGAACTGGGTATGATTATTATCCCCATTGTACTGATAAAGTAACTAATAGTTAGAAAGGTAATCTGTTCCAAGTTATGCAGCTAGCAAGTGGCATAGTCTAGACCAAGCATCCTCAAACTACGGCCCGCGGGCCATATGCGGCCCACCAAGGACATTTATTTGGCCCACCAGGTGTTTTTGCTGCCTGTCCTGCTTTAGCAGCCGCCGACTCATCCCAGGACCACAGTGCGCACTCTCCAACAGTCTGAGGGACAGTGACCTGGCCCCCTGTTTAAAAAGTTTGAGGAGCCCTTGTAGACTCAAGCCCAGGCAGGTTGATTCCAAAACCCATTCTTTTAACAGCCACACAAAACTGGCTCTGAGTGAGCAACAGCCAGGATAAAGGAGGAAAAATGAAGGTGAACTTCTAGGGAAAGCAGTAGGGCCCAGAAGTAGAGAACCAGTCACCCTCCAGATCACAGGCACGGGAAACGAACTCATGGCTGCAGGCCACACACGGCTGAATGGACACACTGTCTAACAGAAATGAATAACAGCGTGTGCCCACCAAATCAGGTATAATCACAAAAAAACAAAAATCATCCTTCTCATTGATCTTTAGTTCTCTTCCCTGTCCCATTTTCTGTTCACTTGAAATCTATCACACATCACAGATATTGCTGTAAAACAGTAACTTCTTGCCAATTATTTTAAAGCATAAATGCAAAATTCACAATTCCTTTTTATCACTAAGAGACAGAATTATAACCACCACAAAGAGTAAATCAAGCAAGTACTCCAGGATCTGATGCAAAAACAATGGCGCATTCAAAATTAATTTCCGTCCCCATTCAACTGACAGTTGCAAAAGAGGGAAAGAAATGAGCTAATTACTGAAGAAAAAAAAATTAACTATTTAAAACATATATCAATGACTTATGGGGCACATGAAAACCACAATCACCTAATTTTATGTTCACTCACTTGTTTCGGTCTTCAGATTTTTACACACAACATCATTTTTCAAGAGCCAAGAAAGTGATTCCACGAGCAACAAGCATTTCATTAGATGTATTTTAGGATTCACTTTTTGATGCTGTCGAGCCTTGTCTTTTTATCAATGCCATTTGGAAAGGCAACATCTTAAGGAAAACAGTTTCATGTAAACAAGGCTTTCCTTAAAGGGAGTATTAATTCTAGGTGGCCAAAAGAATTAAACCTTTGGAAAAGAACCACTGGACTTCAAATATAATTTCAAACCAAATATGCCAAGTTACCCATAAACTTGGAAACTTTTTAGCCAACCAATTTGGACAGTAGGTATCTTGGAGGCTAAACCTATTTGGAGTAAAATACCAGCTAGTTGCCATTTTGCATGCTTAAAAAGGAAATCTTCTATATAAAGGGAAGGTGGAAAGGAACCAGCCAATTACACCAGTATTGCACCTCAAACGGTGTAATTACATTATCTGAATTAATGCTTACAACAATTCACCTAAGGAGGTAGTTATCTCCTCTTGACAAAGAGAAAAAACTTAGAAAGGTTGAGTCATTTGGACAGGTTAATAGTCCTAACTGACCAGGTCCAGCCTGTACTCTTTGCTTTATACCTGTGGTCTCCAGTATTAGCATAATCGTTCAAGCATGTGGCAATTTATTTGAAATAAAAATCACCATTTTGTACAGACTAGTGCAGGAGACAGGGAGAGTGTGGGTGGTAATCAGAATTCATTTCTTCTAGACAGTCTGCGACAAGGATTCAGCATGAAGTGGTAAAAATTTACATATAGGCATATAAAATGAATAAGTCTTCTAAGAAAATGTAAATGAGGCCCAAGGATACAACTATATATATTTATGACCTTCAGGAAGATTAGCGTAATGTCTTAATATTCTCTCATGTGAATAATGAATTAACTTACCCATCATCAAGCCAGTCTCAAAAAAATTAAGGCAAACAGCTCTTCCGCAAAGTTACCAATAATTATTAAAATAAAATCTCATTATCTCTGTGCCAACTTATTTCAGATAGGACCAATTTGAGAAAACCGCTACCCTAAAGGCAACTTTATGCCTTATCATGCTGTAATACAAACACTGAATAATCTAAACCTAGATAATTCAAAAATCTGTCGTTTCTGATCTCTTACATTTCAAATTCATACAGTTTTACCATTCTCCCTTCTCCACTTCCGAATAAGCTCTCTAAGTCTTCAAAATAATTTCAACTTTCACCATGAAAGATTACAAATATATTCTAAATCAGGGAACAACTATACAATGTTCATGAAGTTAAAAGTTAAGGGGGCAGGGGCAGGACATCTCTTTCTCAACTTAGTTTCTCCTCCCTGATTGCGCCTCCCACCAAACTTGCTGAAAAGTAAAAGAACAATCTGATGTAGTTTTCTACTGGTGAGTGAACCCCTGAGAAAAAAAATAGAGTTAGAATGGAAGCTGGGAAAAGATGGACAGTTGGGGTGAAATCGTGCACATTTTTTCACAGCATAAATAAGAAAGTGAAGTGGTGGTACATGCATGATGGTGTGAATGAGAACAAAGTTCTCAAGTGATAAAGAGCTACAGGAGAGAGAAGCCGGAAGATTCCAGTAAGAGTTGCACGTCCTGTATTTCCCCGAAAATAAGACAGGGTCTTATTTATTTTTCCTCAAGAAGACACCCTAGGGGATGTGTTATTTTTTTTAAGTACGGTACAACTATCTACATTGATTCAAATAGAGTTAAGTCATCATCTTCTGGAACATCATCCTCACTCTCCAAACCCCGAATTCCATCCTGAACGTCTTGTGACTCTATTTCCTTTAGAACCACTGGCCCCGATCTCTCATGTGGAGCACTAGAGCTGTCACAGGGCAGATGAGAAGGGCTGCTCATCTTCTTTCCCACTCTGAGATGAAATGCATGGGTTGTGCAGATGCGCTGCGTAGCCATGCCCAGCACTAGGTCTTTTTTTCCAGGGTAGGGCTTCTATTGCACAAATGCTTGGAAATCCTGCTAGGGCTTATTTTATGGGTAGGTCTTATTTTTAGGGAAACATGGTAGTGGTAAATTTAGAACACTAAATATCTCATAAAAGCATGAGTGAAGACCATAATTCTCCCTGGGACCATGCTTCTTTAAATTCAACTCTATTCCAGGATTGAACAAGAACATGGCTTTATAAATGTCACCCCTCTAACCTGGCCTCCAGCCCCTGGGGTCCGCAGGGGACTTTGTGATGACAAGTCTCTCATAAGCATCTCTGCACATCCTGAGATAAGTCTTTTGCCAGCTGTACACACTCTGAAGTGAATTACAGTCTCTTCCTGTAAACTACCTCTATGAAAAATTATGGTCATACTCCCAAATGACACATTTCTGAAGTCATCAGGAGATTGTCTTATCTTTCTTCAATACCAAGTATTCAGAGAACAGACCTAAAATGAAAGCTATAGAAAACAGCATCTATGCTCTAGTTTTAACTAAAACAAAACAATATCCACATACACAAACACACCATCACACAAGTCGGACTCTTAACTCTATTACCCATCCTTGATGAAAAACAGAATGCCCTTGGAATGAGGAGCTTATTTCTGAACCCATACATGAAATGCCAAATTTTAAAGCATTTTAGTTCGAGAAAATAACTCGAAAACCACACTGAAATAATTCTATTCACTTAAAGAAAACATACTTCAGAATGTCAGAATCTATCACAGCTTTGCATTGCTACCTTTCTCCATGCAAAGTTTATAAATCACTTCAGAGCCCTTCTCAAATTATGTAGCTTACCATTTCCTACTTCTTAACAGTAACTTGGAGAGAAAAACATATTTGATTGTCTATGCTGACTTAATTTTTACTGAGTTTAGGGGTACAAGCGTTAACTTACAACCATTATAGAGGACCAAAGCTGGGCCAAGAGAGAAGGCTTTTACAGGAAAGCGATTTTCGGAAATTTGAAAACTCTACTATACCTACCTATATAATCAGTTTTTCTTAAATGTACTATAAATTAAATTCTATAAATGAAATCATGCCCTCCTAGTGACTTAAACCATCTCCTTAGAAGTATTTCACATTACACAGGGGCCACTAACTTCTTCAACTGTTAGGTTTCCCTGCCACCTGATCTAAGAAAAGAGGAACCCTGAAATAAACTGTTTTAGATAGGAAAGAATCAAACAGTCTTTTATGCTTTCTCTAATTTGTAAGTGGAGATCTTCATCTTTTGATATGGAAAGCAAGACATATTTCAATTTTAACTAACTGCATCACCTAATTTCACTTGAAAAAGACAGATACATAATCTGCTCTAGGGGACGACTTCAGAGATTTCTTCTCTTTCCAGAAACTTCTTTCGGCAGGACTGGCTCGAGAGGCCCATTTATGTGATGGCTCGTCACGTTACACACACAGAGCTTTAAGGCACCTAAAATCCTAGGGTCAAATTAAGTGGGTTATAACAACAACAACAACAAAACCACTAGCTGACTTGAAGAGTTTATTGATTCTTGAAGGATAAATCTTCTAGTTCTAGTTGAGTCTTTTCAGAGAGGCACAGAAAAGGCCACCTAAAATGGAATTGTTGAATCAATCATCCTTGCATGGAAAGAAAACAAAGTGGAGCACCTCAAGAGACAGGAAAGGTTACTCATCCTTTTCAAAGATGCTTACGCTATTGATTTCATCACCTTCAAAACTACCCACATATCAGACGTCCAGTCTGTCTCACTGCTTTTTTTCTTTTAATCACTTGGAGCTCATTTCTGAGAATGGCTCTCTTGAAGTACCCGGGGGAAAATGTCCTCTTGCCCACAGTGAGTCAGCATTGCAAACTACCCACATGGGTCCACTATCACATTTTACCCAGCCTACAGTATATTTATTTTTAAGTAAGTTAATTGCCAATATATATTCCCAGAGCAGTGCTTCTCACCTGGGGGTGACATCACACCCCAGGGGACACTTGGCAATACCTGGAGACATTGGTTGTCACAACTCAGGGGATGCTATTGACACCTAGCGGGTGGATACTGCTAATTATCCTATAAGACACAGGACAGTCATCCACATCCGGGATGAACTGGCCTAAAATATCTACAGTGTCAAGGCTGAGAGACCTTGAGAGATCAATTTATAGTATTTTCGTCGTCTTTATTCACTGAGAGCAATGTTTCTCAAAAAGGTAAACTTTCTAACTCAAACTCATCATTGGCTCCAAAGTACGCCTCCAAGAATTCTGAAAAATAGGCAAATATTTACTTGTTGCCCACATTTTAAAAATAAGACACGCAATGAACACACATGCTTGTGAACATTAAATTTCAAATTTTAAATCTATGTAATCCTTTCAAGCTTTCTCATACATGATCTCATACATGTGTACTTTTCCACAACCCCAGAAGGGGAGAACTGTCATGCCCCTTGTGAAGAAAAGGAAATTGAGCTTGAAGGAAGCAAAGCAACTTTTCTGGATTTTCCCAGTGGGTGAGAGCAGGAGAGCAAGGAATTGAACCGAGTCCCTAATTTTGGTTTCTTCCTCTTATAACGTGATACTCTCCTCTAGGTCAATTTTTAAAAATACTGAACTGAGCTACTAAAAGTGTAACCATGTCATCCAATGTCAAACATTCACAGATGTCACACTTTACCTTTCTCCAAGTCTCAGTTTCCTTTTCCATGAAATGGGGACGTGTTATTATGAGGACTAGACAATGTTCCATAGGTCTGTGCTTAACACAAGGGAGCTCCGGACAAGAACAAGCAGCTGCTATTGTCATTCGTGTTAGTGGGATCCCAGGCCAACCCGATATGTGTAACCATAACTGACTATAATATCTGAGCCAGCAACCAAGAGGGTGGAATACAAAACCCAACACAAAAAAAAACATCCGTTGCAAAATACTATCTGAGCTGACAGCAAAAGAGTGGTGGATGGGGGTCTGAAGAGGCTAATTTCAGGTTATAAGAAGCACAAAACAGAAGTCTTTGGCATTTGCTTTTATTTTATTTTCTGTTATTAAAGGCACAAAAGAAAAGTCTTGATTTCAAAGTCATGGGGCAATGCTAGGGCTAACAAATGGACATTTGTGAGTAAAATTGATTGAGTCTATTCCTCTTTATTTAAAGGGATAGATGAAAAGGACTCAAAATGGAGCCCATTTATATTTGATTGATACGGCACTGAAATTAAGACCCAGGGCTCTAGAATTAGCCTGGATTCAAATCTTGGCTTTACCATGTACTAGCTCCAACTAGTAGAAACCCACAGAAGCTTTTTTTTCTTTTTTCTTCTTTTTATAAATTATTACATACATTTCTTTTTCTTTTTTTGTTTTTAAAAGCTAGAAATTATTAAGCTTAGCGACCTACAGAAGCTTTCTAACTTTCAGTTTCCTTGGCAAAATTGGAGAGGAAAACAGTACCTCCCTCCAATGAACTGCATTGAGAGTCAAATGATACAATGCACGTCAAACTCTGAACACAGGGTCTGCCATACTGCACATGCAGAATAAACGCTAACCATCACTACCGTTATTGCTGTTGTGATCATTCTGTTCCTTCTCCTCCTCTAGCCCTCCCTTCGTTCCTGATGTCCAGCTACAGATCTATCTAGCTCACAGCAGGTTCATCGCGGTAAATGCCTTGGATCTCAGACTTCATGGCCATCCAATTTGATCATCTGATGGCAGACCCAAATAAAGAACAATAATTATTAGAGACAATATAGAAACAGGAGACTCCTGCCCTGTACAGCTAGCTGGAGAAGCCAAATGGCGTCAAATTAGCAACACCGTTAGACATTTTTCACTAGGAATCAATTGTATTTCCAAGAGACCTGGTACTAGGCTTGTCAATTAAGAGACTCTTAAGAACTACAGCAAAAAACGCCAAATTCCAACACTGTTAAGCCATTTCCTATGGTAATTACATGAGCTTTCATTTCTAACCTCTCAAAAACGCTTTCAAGTCTGTGTCTTTTCTAAGGGCAAAGGCAGGGAGGTTAAGAGGAACAAGCCATTTTGTTTCAAACAAGCCACAAACCGAATGCACCATGCCACAAAAAAAAAAAGAAGTCTTTATTCCCTCAGCCAGCGGGTTGCTCATTAAGCAGCCAAGAATGAGCCTGGAATGCACAATTTTGCGTTAATCACAGAAAACAGATGCCGGTGGTGGCTGTAGGTAAAACGGATTGCTTCTGCCTCTTAGGACCAATGTTTCATCTCCACCCTCCTCCCTCAAGGACTGCTGCACCCCCAGTGCTCGTGAGAACGAGTCAGGTGTGGGAACAAAATCATGAGAGATGGGACACAGGCTTGGCACAGGGAAAAGCTGCATTTTCCATCTTCTTCTTAAATGCACCTGGACAGACCCAAAATGAGGGTTACTGCGTAAGCCCTCCAGCCCAGCGCCTCAATAGACAAACTGGGTTAAG
Source organism: Microcebus murinus (assembly GCF_040939455.1). Taxonomy (NCBI): domain Eukaryota; kingdom Metazoa; phylum Chordata; class Mammalia; order Primates; family Cheirogaleidae; genus Microcebus; species Microcebus murinus. The sequence goes on along the minus strand of NC_134133.1, from coordinate 3,072,058 downwards.
AGCCCAGAAAGTTTCTGGGAGGTGGTGGGAACTGCCCCGTTTTTTCTGTACAGTAACTTACTATCATTTATCCAGGGCTTAGGAATACTCCAGAATGATTGCATTTCACCAGGTAAAAGCCACTTCCAACACCCAGGGCCTTTCAGGAAGGCAGTCTGTGAACAATCACAGCTCAAGTGGCTCCTTTTTTTCCCCCTCTCTAACAAGCAGCACAAATGCATGTAGCCTGAGAGGGGGCGTCTACTGACGGCTCCTTCAACATCCATTTCTCCCTCCTGAGAATTTGAAAGTCTGAACAGTGGCTGGGGACTGCTGATGAGACAGAGAGACACATGCCGCAGAGGTGACTCCCAGGCCTGGCCTCTCTCAGGAATCTCATTACTGCACAGCAGGTGTACAAGGGAAGTACAGAGAGTGGGAAGGGGGACAAAAGCCAGGAAGCAAAAACACACAGAGCTCAGAGGAATGCCATCATTATTTTACTTTATCATGATCCCAAAAGGAGGCTGAACCACTACTCACTGTCCATGTATTCATTCACTGGACAAGCCCCAGCACAGCCCTGGGGAAGCAAAAATGTTATTCGGAACCATAATGACTTTGTTTCTCTCTGTTTCTTTAGTCACATCACATCTGGTGTGTCATTACGGGATAATAACACATATTATCCCATATGCAAAGCATTGGGATTTTACATCGGGATTTTTACATTGGGATCATTACAAAGGGGAACAAAGAGCTAGGTGAGATGACAATGAAGGGTGGGAGAAATATGCCACCCCAAAAACATGCCACCTTGGCATAAGGATTATTTTGAACTAAAGGCATTTAAAACATCAGGTGCAAGAGCTCTCTGCCCCTCCCCTTGTTTTCCTGAAAGCAGGGGACAAAATCCCCATATGGAAGGTGTCCTCCCTATACCCATATGCAAAGCGTATGGGATAAGCATTTAGGACTCTGCTAAATGCTTTGCACACTTTTCCCATTTAATTCTTACAACCACCCACTGAGGTAGGTACTACTGTTTCCCTCATTTTGCAGATGAGAAAACTGAGCCCCACTCCCCCCAACCCCAAGGTCAAACAGCTAGTAAATGGCTGCGATGGGACTGAAACTCTGGTCTGCACTCAGAAAATGAAATAGAGCAGCATTCTCCACACGGTAATTCACGCACAAGTCGCTCTCCCACTTCCAGAACGCGGTCTAAACGCAGGCAGAACCGTGAGGACAAGGATATCTACTGCGGGCACAATTTGGGGAGGGGGCAGATGGAAACATGTATTCCCCAATGTAGGGATGGTTCCAGAAATGACGGTACAGCCATACCTGGGAATACATGCGGCCTTTACAAAAGGGAGCAAGGAGCTAGGTGAGATGACAATGAAGGGTGGGAGAAATATGCCACCCCAAAACATGCCACGTTGGCATAAGGATTATTTTGAACTAAAGGCATTTAAAACATCAGGTGCAAGAAGAGCTCTCTGCCCCTCCCCTTTTTTTTCCTGAAAGCAGGGGATAAAATCCCCATATGGAAGGTGTCCTCCTTGTACTGGAAGGAAAGTCACATTCTTATCATCAAGGATGGAAAGTTGAGGCCAAGAGAATTCCGTACAGACTTTGTTAAAATAATTTTTATCTTCCTTTACCCTCCCCACATAGGTTAGCTACTTTCCCACAAATGCCTGCCTTGGTTCAACCAATTATAAGGGCATCTAGGTTTTGCCACTTCTTTGGGTCATTTCCTTATGAGGCCTCCTTTGTCACATAAAGCTGACATTAAATAAATTGGCATGCTTTTCTCCTGTTAATCTGTCACTCGTCAGTCTAATTCTCAGGCCCAGCAGAAAAAAAAGATAAAAACCCTAGGACGATAAGGTAAAAATTTGCCTCCCCTATAATAATACCAACAGTTACACTGTACTCGTGGCTTGTCAAGCACTTTTTATACAGTAACTCATCTAATCCTCACAAGCACCCCAGAACACTGAGGCACAGAGAAATAACATTACTCTCCCAAGGCACAGAGCTGCTAAATTCAAGAGCTAGAAATCGACCCAGGCTGTCTGGCTTTAGCTTCTACACTCTTAAGCATTTCCTTACACTAATGGAAATAAAACAATACAATCTCCTTGTTGTATGTGTACACAAATTTCATATCATTCATATGCTTTTTAAAAAAAATCCTGGTTTTCTCTTGTTAGGTTTTTTTATTGTTTCTTTTTTGTTGTTTTTGTTTTTTGAGCACCTGTCACCCAGGCTGGTGACAGTGGCGTGATCACAGGTCACTACAACCTCCAACTCCCAGGCACGAATGATCCTCTTGCCTCAGCCTTCTGAGTAGCTAGGACTACAGGCACGCACCACCATGCCAGACTAATCTTTTTATTTTTTGTAGAGACAGGGGTCTCACTATGTTGCCCAGGCTGGTCTCAAACTCCTGGCCTCCAGCGATCCTCCTGCCTTGGCCTCTCAGAGTGCTAAGATTACAGGCATGAACCACTGTGCCTAGCCCAATCCTGGTTATTAACAAGGGTTACAGCTGGGTATTAAGATGGTCTTTTTTTTTTTATGATGAACAAAAAATACTTAAACACAGTTAGTGGAATTTCTAGCTTCGTGCCCATCCTACCTCCACCATAAAAAAGAACAGAGTTGTGAAAATGGTATGATACTTAATTATCAAGAGATTCGCAGGTAAAAATGTAATGCAAGCCAGTATAACGCTACTTACTGTTGTGATTCATTCTCTGGCTGCTTCGCTCCCTTTTCCCCTTCTTCCCCTCTTCCCCTCCCTATTCAAACAGGAAAGGCAATCTGAATGTCTAGCTTTGACATTCCAAGGATTGCAACTGCTGATATACTATTTTACTATGTTTGCTATGTTTTCGAAATAACCGACATTTTAAAAGAAGCAAAGGAAAAGCAGTTTATTTAATTTGATTCTTCACTTTTTACTCTAAATCAAAGTTCAACTTACCTTAAAGTTTCAAAAGAAGGGCTCACAACTGAGGCCTTTTGGAAAGATCACCTAACTCAACAGGATGCTTGGGGGAAAAATTCATCAAAAGCCCTACATTTTTCAGACAACAGACATCTACCATAAACAGCTGTGTTTTTTTGTTTTTTTTAAATCATCCTCTTTAGAATATCCTGTGAAGATAGTATCATTTAACATGACTTTCTGAAAGGAATTTCAGAAATTACTTAAGTTTCCGGAATCGGCACACGTGCACACACCAGCTTTGGTAAATGCGTGGGGCCTGTTGGTTCCTTCTAGACGTTTAAAAACAGCACCTCTTGTTTTGTCCTTTTTCTCTTGGTTCACAAAGCGACATAGGAACAGGCTGTGTACTAACTCCTTGGGGTTTCAGCACCGAGCCAAGAAGATGGCAGAAAAGTGAGTACTTAATCATCGAGGAAACTGTAAGAACTAAATTAACTCAACCAACCAGTTGCCATAGAGCGGCTGTATCCCTAGGTAAGCAATGCACCCTTTCCACTGTTGGAGGTCAACAGAGGACCCTCAATGTTGGCATCCCCAGTGCTATAAAATTTAGTGACTAACATTATCGCCTGTTCTCATTAAAATGTAGCATACGCAACTGGGAGCCGTAGCTCAAACCAATCATCCCAGCACTTTGGGAGGCCAAGGTGGAGGATCGCTTGAGGCCAGGAGTTCAAATCCAGCCTGGACAACATAGTGAGACCCTGTCTCTACAAAAAAAAATTAAAAGTTAGCCTGGTGTGGTGGTATGTGTCTGTAGTCCTAGCTACTTGGGAGCCTGAGGAAGGAGGATCACTCAACCCAGGTGATCGAGATTGCAGTGAGCTAGGATGATGCCACTACACTCCAGCATGGGTGACAAGGCAAGATTCTAGCCCCCCCCCCCAAAAAAAGAGAGTATAACATATGCAATCAACTCCCATAGAATAAAATCCTTTGGCAAATACAACAAATCTCATAAGTCTGTCAAAAATGAACTAAAATCAAAAGGAAAGTCTACCCATTTTGTAACAGGCTGCTATTAGGGACCTTAATTTTTTTTTTTGAGACAGAGTCTCCCTTTGTTGCCCAGGCTAGAGTGAGTGCTGTGGCGTCAGCCTCGCTCACAGCAACCTCCAACTCCTGGGCTCAAGCGATCCTCCTGCCTCAGCCTCCCGAGTAGCTGGGACTACAGGCATGCGCCACCATGCCCGGCTAATTTTTTCTATATATATTAGTTGGCCAATTAATTTCTTTCTATTTATAGTAGGGACAGGGTCTCGCTCTTGCTCAGGCTGGTCTCAAACTCCTGACCTCGAGTGATCCTCCTGCCTCGGCCTCCCAGAGTGCTAGGATCACAGGCGTGAGCCACCGCGCCCAGCCAGGGACCTTAATTTTTATTTGAGATAGAGCTAAGCATTTGGTGCTGACAAGTGTAAATAAACCAATATTCAACTACTCATTAAGCACCTGAGTTCCATTAATGCTCCTAACAACCTTAGGAGGGATATATTAATTCTTCCATATAATAAATAACATTGAATATTAAAGTTTTGAAGTCATTAATCCAAAGCCATTAAGCTAAAGACTTGGAACAATCAGGATTCAGGGCCAGGACAACATAACACCAAATCCATTAAGCTTGGTGCCTTTCTTCCATCCTCAAGTTGTCTCGAAAAGACTTGAGCTCTTGCTCTTTCGAAATGCTCAACCAGAGCCTGCATAGCCTTTTGGAATTCATTCTGTGGAGGGAATTTAAACACTGGCTGGGGAATGCCAAGCGATTCCTCCCCCATGAAATCAATTCATTTTTCCATTATGCAAGTCACTGGGCAATCTTGAACACGGGGTGCCGTTTTCGGATTTCTCTGTCCTTCCCAACTTTGTTTCTACGCAAGGCAATGATTCTTCCTGTACAACATTCACGTTTCTGTAATATCTGCTTAAATTGTTAATATATTTGTGAACTCTGCAAATATAACCAAAATATTTATTGCCCTTAACTAATTTGATCTGACCATCGCAACCCTTGATCCCATCTGTGGCTTTCTTCTTGCTACTTATTAAATGGAGACGAATAGGGAGGACTGAACCATGCCTAACATTTTCCTGCTTAATTAACAGCAATGGATATTTACATTTGCCTTCCTAGCACGTGTAATACTAATTAAACTGCACAGATGTAGTACAGCTCTTTCTACAAGGCATGGCACAAACTGACAAATTAATCTTCAGAAAAACTTCCTTCAGGTAAGTGGGGAATACCTGCTTCAACTCAGAAATAGAGATTTTAATAAGCTTTTATTGCATTCAATGTAGTGTATTACCTAGAACAAGGAAGAAAAAGTCTTGACGTGATGAGCTAAACTACACTCAAGCTATTGTGGTCCCTTCTGGGTGCCATATTTTAAGGGGAACACAAACTGGATTATAGTCAAAGGAGATGTGGAGGAAAGAAATTTGAAACCAAGTTGCAAGGGGTTCCATGGCATATCTCACGCAGTATTGTTAGGTACATATCTAAAGCAGTGTCCCTTAAATCGGCCCAAAACATGAGTTTAATGGAATGTACAGAAAGCAAGGGGCAGGGGTGTGGAGCTCTTGTAGTCAACCAGTTTCAAATTATATGAGGTCAACCTCTTGGGGTTTAAAAATTACTAGTGCTCTAATGAATTATGTTTAAGAAATAGATGCTAGAGTTTATTCATGTTCTCTAGACATCTACGACCTAACCCCAGTTATATACCATAATTGGCAAACGCTGATCAGCAGCAAGGAGTTCAAAGCATCAGAAAATGATAACCTGGAGAGCTCTTGATAAAATGGAAAGTATGTGGAGTGTGGCCTGCTGAAATCAAAGAACAAGCATCACTGTAATCATTTACTGTCATGGATTAAGAGAAAACACACCAGCCTGAGGGAAAAGATGGTTGGGTTGTGGTCCCAATTTGGTTGGTAACAGACCACCACCTTGGGCAGGTCGTATCTCTCTCCCTGAGTTTCAGTTTCTCTCTCTCTCCCCTCTTATGAGTGCTTGGGTCTAGATTACACAGCCGGGATGGCAGAATCACAACCTGTAAAATCAATCCACTGGAATGTTCTGTGTGGCCAGCATGCACTCTGGCCACCCTGGCCACCTCTCCATCTTATCAATAATCACCTAGTCAAACATTTAACCTTCCTGCCTGACCCTAGCAAGTATGTGGCTCCCCCAAGTTCTAGATTTTTTTCCAGACCCCAAAATACATATGCTATCTCTTTCTGAATCATCCATACTTTTGTTTGCTTTATAATAAAGACTTTGCTTTGTCAAAGCATTTACAAACTTCTCATCATGATAAATTGAAGAATATTTTTATAATATTTAGAAAGCTCAATCCCATCTACTCCTCCTACCAACAAAATAACTCCCCCAGAATGAATCGCTGACAATAATTAAACACAATTTATGGGAGGGCCATTGTTTTGGACTGCTCTCCTGCACCAATGGAACAGACCAAACCAAAATGGAGTCACTCGTGGCAAAGTTGCACATGAACAAAACAAAGCTGAGTTGTTTATCTGACCTTAGAAGAAATCAGGAGAGAGATGACAGACAAATCCCCAAACAGGCCAGTTTTAGCTGGCAGGATAAGGAGGTTCCCTCTGCTTTAACCCTTACAAGAAAAGTAACCTGAAATAGCTCGATGTTAGCCAAACCGCTTTTAGTATTAAGCTGTTTCCTTGTTCCTGCTCAAGCTACTATAGAAAAACTGACTGTTCTGCCACGCCATGCCTAATGGAGGTGTCTTTTCTAAGTTTTTTGATGAGACGCTCCCCAATTCATGAATTGCTCATAAAAGCCAATTAGATCCTTAAGCTAGATTTGTTGACATTTTGTGTTTTAATACAACTGAAATAGGCAAAGCATCCTATTTCTACTGGAAACCATTTTAAAAAGTTGCTGAGATTATTATTTAAGGCTATCGGTTCCACCATATCCATTCCAAGAACTAGTGAAGCAAAGGTCACTAGCCTCAATCAAGGTTTTTTTTTTTTTTTACTAAAATAAAAAAATAAAAATCTATAGAACTTAAACAGCATAAAGTTAGAATGCTTTCTGAAAAACTAATCACTCCTGCAAGGCTCACATAATAACAGCCTGCTGTGGAGTAGAATGCCTTTATTCACATCTATTAATAAATGGCAAAGATGAAACGCAGCAATGGAGGCTCACATTTTCCAGTCGAGGTGGAAAACACCAGAATCTGAGTTTGAACCTTACTATGATTTAATTTTTAATATCTCTGGCTTTAGAAAATACTACAGTGGCATTACTTTAAAGAAATCATTATCTTTTGGAAAATGTGAGAAACGTGTTTAAAAAGATTTTAAAAAAAAACACCTGCTCCACATAGAGAATAATATTTTCCCCTCTAAACTCCAGGGACAAAGCGAGTTTTTCAGTGTCATCTCACTGCAGCCCACCAGGATTCTGACAAAGCAAACTTAATACTAAGAGCTCTCTAAACTTAAAACCAGCAGACAGCCTCTTTCTTGGTCACTTAAATAGATGAATTTCAACTACAAAGCCGACATGCCTTAATAAGACGTGGCCCTCAAAAACATTTCTGCAAAACCTGAACTCAGTATTTTGCTTCATCGTGAAAGAAAAGTAATAGGACGATATTCTTTAAAAGTTGTCAGTCTTTTTTCCTATGACAAATGGGCTCGCATTATACGTGCACTTTGTCCTTGCTACTAAAGAAGTCATCTGCAGTCACAGTTTACTAGAAACAAACAACCCCAGGCCCCACCCAGGTACCAGCTGCACGGATTTCAAGGTGACTGGCATGCAAATGAAAAGTGAAGTAGCCCTGGGCTTTGAGACACTTTCTAAAGCACCATCCGATATTTATTTGTCGTTGATGAGAAGATCCAGATCGTCGCATACCTCTGGACACCAAAGAAATAAGTATCTGCCCTGGTGTAAACGTGTGGTCGCTATCTTTATGCAACAGTGCCTGTTAAAAGGCAGTGAAGTCAAAAGGCCCCTTCAAGTTCAGGTTTTGGAGGCGGAGAATGGCTGGGAAGAGCTTACCCAGGTTGCATCACTTTTGTAATCAACTTGAACATCACCAATGAGAGGGCCTCTCCTGTCACAACCGCGGAACAAGTCATTGCATGCAATGGGGCCCAGGAGTAGAGATGTTCATTTCCAAAATCCATCACGAAAGTCTCAACTTGCAGTTTTACTCGCCACCTAGGAGGACTGCAATGTGGGGCCCGTGCCACTATTACTGCTGTCATGCACCTTCTCATTGCGGGTGCAAGAAAGATGAAGGAGGCAGAGGAAAATGGATCACTGGGTTGAAACCGCTTTGCCTGCTTACCAAGGGTTTGTTCCAAACTCCTGCCTGCAGAGATGCAACCTCTGTTGCCATTCAACGCTTCCCAGAGACTCTATACTGTCTTGTAGTTCCAAAGAAGATTGTGTTACAGCCTTCCCAGGTTTATTGCCCGCCGCTGCTCAAGCAGCAGCCAATACAGCGAGATAGCAGGGATTCCAGCAGAGAAAGACTGTAACATCACAGGTGCCAAGAGAGGGGACAGTGGGAAGTTCTCAAACCCATCTCCCTGAGAATTTGGAAGAAAGGGTTTTTAAAGACAGTTTGTCAGGCAAAGGACTAGGCAATTGGGTCTGCTAATTGGCTCAGTTCGGGCCGAACCACAGGGGTACAAATTGTCTTCTTTGCTGCATCAGTTCTTGGGTAGGGGTCACAAGACCAGTTGGCTCAGTTCCTCAGTATGGACCACCGGTCTGGGTGGGTCAGCCCTTCCACTGGCATGCAGGACCCAGAAATACCTCAAAACACTAGCCTTAAATTTCACCAGGGTAATGTTATCTATGGGAGCAATGAAGAAAGCTAAGAATCTTTATAACCATCAGCTACATGACTCCTGAGTAGTAAGAAATTATAGGAAAGCAAGTTAGGGGACAATGGCTGGAGATATATAGATATACATCACAGTTCCCGTTATTAATTTTATTAATATTTATTAATTTTACAAAATATAAAATTAATTTTATTAATTTTATAAAAGGAGGTCTCAATTGCCTCGTGGAAAACGGGAATCAGGATTCCCAGTCCTTTCATCAAAACTGGTCAAGCACTATTTACTTTTATTCATGTGAACAATGCCCACATCCATTCGTCACTACTCTGTAGCCGTAGGACACTGCCTGGTCAATTTAATCTCCAATCCATCTTGCAAAATGCAAAAAGAAACCACTGGAAAGAAGTCTGCTGGTCAGTCCTTGCTCCCATTATTCCCAGCAGCCCTCCACAAGGGCAAGTCACTCCACGTGCCTCAGTTTACTCTTGTATAAATAACTCTGTGCCTCAAGTGTTTCTCAAAATGTGATTCACGTTCTGGGTGCGGCCTGAGGGGCAGGTATGAAAGATGCTTTTAACAGTTAATGAGCATTAGAAAAATATTGGTTGTTCATATTACAAAAGTACGTTTTTGGGGGTTTTTTTAGGAAATTATTTTTAAGGAAATCAATTTCTAAAGAACGTTATTAAGCAAATGCCAGCTCAGATGGCAGGTGAATTTTGGGGGGAAATGCTGAAGGTGTCCCTCAGAATTTTCGGGTGGCAGAGCACCTGGCGGTGAGTATCTTTGCATACAACACAGGGAAACACGGAGCTATTTTATTTCATCATAAATATAAAAAATTTTACAACTGTGTAATATAAAATCACAACATTCAGTTCATGTGCCTGCAATTTAAAAAAACAAAAAACAAAAAACTAGCTATCAAAACAAGGCCTAACCAGCCTGCTCCAAATGTGTTGATTAATAGTTATTTGCTATTAGCGCTTATTGTTTTTTTTTTTTCTGCTAGCATTCCAAAGCAAACAAGCTGGAGTCAGCACCAGCAATTCGAAAACCTTTCATAAAAGACAAGACTTAATGAATTTCTTTTTTTTCTATCCAATAAGACTATCATTGTTTTACTCTTGTTCAGCCCAAGTCAGGAATCCGCAGTGCTGTTTGGAGCATGCCATGGGAAATCAGGGACAAGCTGGTTCCAAGTCCATTTTGCAACTCTGTATCGTGTAAGATCTTAATTTATGGCTGTCAATCTCTTAAAAGAATGGAACTTACTAGGCCCAAGCACTTCCCTGTGAGAGTCAATTTCCTCTTTCCCTATCAAAGCAGAGACATTATGATCCCCCGTCTAAACCCGTCCCCGTGTCAGACTTCCAGGGGAAAAGGTATCCTTGTCCCTTGTGCATGATCCCCTGGGATTCCGGCACAGCTGTCCCTCGTGGGACCCACCACAGGGGTGGCCACAGGGCCCAGCATGGCTGATCCACACCAATGCGGGCAAAAAAAAAAAAAAAAAAAGTCCCAAGGGAGCCAGGTGAGCACTTGTCAGAGAGTGGTAACAAAGCCAGAAGCAGGTGAGCCTGCTTCCTCAGATCAGGAGCCCCGAGAACGAGGTGAGCCGGGAGCTGCCACGTGGAGACACTTCCTGAGACTGATGCAAACAGGGAGCCGAGAAAAGGAAAAGGGGACAGCCTAAGGACGAAGCCTCACACACCGGGAAGCCAGCAGACTCCAGGCAAACCAGGGTCAGGGTTAGGATTAGGCTTAGGGTTAGCAAATGAGTCTGTAACGTCAGCGAATGACGTCTGTAAATGAGTCAGTGTTTGGCGAAACACACATTTCCACGGACCTGGCTGGGTTATCCATGAGTGAGTCAGTTTTTCGTGTCCATAAAGGAATACCTGAGGCTGGATGATTTACAAAGAAAAGTGGTTCACTTGGCTCACACTTCTGCAGACTGTATAGGAATCGTGCTGGCACTATCTGCTCATTGTGGGGACTTCAGGGAGCTTCCAATCAAGATGGCAGGAGAAGCGGGAGCAAGAGAAGGAGGAGGGGATGCCAGGCTCCTTTAAATAATCAGTTCTCATAGAGCCCTTACTAGTTCTTACTAATTATCTGTTATTATGCTAATAAAGTTCTTATTATACTAATAAAGTTTTTTGGTTTTTTTTTTTGGAGACAGAGTCTCGCTTTGTTGCCCAGGCTAGAGTGAGTGCTGTGGCATCAGCCTAGCTCACAGTAACCTCAAACTGGGCTCAAGCAATCCTCCTGCCTCAGCCTCCCCAGTAGCTGGGGCTACAGGCATGTGCCACCATGCCTGGCTCATTTTTTCTATATATATATTAGTTGGCCAATTAATTTCTTTCTATTTATATTAGAGACAGGGTCTCGCTCTTGCTCAGGCTGGTTTTGAACTCCTGACCTTGAGCAATCCGCCCGCCTCAGCCTCCCAGAGTGCTAGGATGACAGGCGTGAGCCACCATGCCTGGCCATAAAGTTCTTACTAATTATCCTGGGGAGGGCACCAAGCCAGGCATGAGGGATCTGCCCCCTTGACCCAAATACCTCCCCTAAGGCCCCACTTCCAACACTGGGGATCCAATTTCCATGTGAGATTTGGAGGAGCCAAACATCCAAACCACACCAACCCAGTTCTTGATTACTGAACAGGACAGTGAGCATTTCTTGCCTTCAAGATTGACAGAGAAGATGCACAGAACACAGTTAATAGCATGAGAATTTAAGTAAAAGTAACAATAGAAGTTGGGAACTGAAAGACTACCAAAGGGGTGAGGGTCATGATGTTTGCATAACCAAGTGAAGATCCAGAGCCCCCCTCCTAGCAGCCCCCCTACTTTGCAGCAGTTCTCTGACCTTTCTGGGCCTACCTTCCTCATCTGTTCAACAGGGAAACTCCACCTGCCCGGCAGGGCTGTTGTAAGAAATAAATGAAATCACGTGTATACAGTATTCAGAAAAGTACCAGAGTAGTTCTCCATAAATATTAGCTATGATTACTTTCACCCTCATAAAATGTAAAGTTTAAAAATAAAAAAGGGGCTGGGAGGCGGGCGGATTGCTCGAGGTTAGGAGTTCGAAACCAGCCTGAGGGAGACCCCATCTCTACTAAAAATAGAAAGAAATTAATTGACCAACTAAAAATATATATACAAAAATATTAGCCGGGCATGGTGGCGCATGCCTGTAGTCCCAGCTACTCAGGAGGCTGAGGCAGGAGGATCGCTTGAGCCCAGGAGTTTGAGGTTGCTGTGAGCTAGGCTGACGCCACGGCACTCACTCTAGCCAGGGCAACAAAAAGTCTCATTTTTTGAGACTCTGTCTCAAAAAATAAAAAAAATAAAATAAAAAAGAACTCTCAAGCTCTCACCAACCCTAATTTACTATAATAACCAAGGAATAACATATCAAGACAACAGCCAGCACCCCCAAAAGAGCCATGGCTTGAGCAAGAGTGGGATGGCCTGCAGATAAACTCAGAATATTCTGGCACCAGGTGGATCCACGCCACTCTGATTCTGAACTTTTCACAGAGATGAATTTCTGGGTCTGACATAGAATTCCAGCTAAACCAAAATTCTCCCTGGCCTGGCCTTGGAATTCTAAGTTGCATTCCCCCTTGACCTTGTACATGGTCTACAAGTTCACAAGCCTGCTTTCTGGAGAATACGGTGAATTCAGAAGGAAAGTGTAACTGTATTCTAACGTGCTTTCCCCACGTCTCAGACTGCCTTGACTCGCCTGCTTATGCCTTAATTATACTTAAGTCATTAATTTTAATGACTTTTTTGGTAATTAGATACAGAGATTAGAATTTTTATATCCCATTGTGTTTTCCTTTTAATACAAATTACTTTGTGGTTGCTGAACGAGCTACAAATTAGAATAATTTCTTCCGGGGAACAAATGCAAAGGAGAACTCACAGGAAGAGAGAAAATTCCAAAAGGGTAAATAGTTCTGTTGCAGAAATTCCACACTACAGACGCCCAGAACGTTAAGGGACCCAGTCACTAAGTGGCACGTGGACATTTGTTTTCAGAGCCCCAGATTATCTTGCTAATAAAAGAATTAATAAGTTGGTAATCATTAAATGTTGTTCTAACATTGCACAAAACTTTCCATTGTTACAAATTTCTATCCCTGACGCACAATTCCAGCTAGACCCCAAATTCTGTTTTTCACAAGCACAGAAGTCCTAAACAGGGTGAAACGGCAGCTAACACCTTTAATGTTGCTTTCAAAGGCATGGAAGATGTTTACTGCAATACTACTGTTGCCTCGACCCTCTCCCTGTGACTTTTTTTTTCACCCATGAATTTACTGATAATCTGTTTGAAATGAGCAAATTTTTTCTCCTGTATTCCTTTTGGATTTGTATCCCTTTTGGATGATTTCTGAAGTCCAAATCTTTCCTATAATTAAAAACTTCTTGGGGGCAAAATCCTTCTCGTTTTCAATGTCCAGGTTTTGGCCAGGCGCAGTGGCTCACGCCTGTAATCCTAGCACTCTGGGAGGCCGAGGCGGGAGGATTGCTGGAGGTCAGGAGTTCGAAACCAGCAAGAGCAAGAGCGAGACCCCGTCTCTACTATAAATAGAAAGAAATTAATTGGCCAACTAATATATATATAGAAAAAATGAGCCGGGCATGGTGGCGCATGCCTGTAGTCCCAGCTACTCGGGAGGCTGAGGCAGGAGGATTGCTTGAGCCCAGGAAGTTGGAGGTTGCTGTGAGCTAGGCTGATGCCACGGCACTCGCTCTAGTCTGGGCAACAAATCGAGACTGTCTCAAAAGAAAAAAAAAAAAAAAATTTCCAGGTTTTGGTGGAAAAGAATTCATGATAAGTGCTGGCATACTTTCCTTGTAACCCCATTGGCTTGTGTCCCCTAAAAACTCAGAGCCCATGAAGCTTTTGTTCGCAGTTTATGGACACACTGTGCACCCATTCCCAACTTTTTTTTTTTTTTGAGACAGAGTCTCGCTTTGATGCCCAGACTAGAGCGAGTGCCGTGGCATCAGCCTCGCTCACAGCAACCTCAGACTCCTCGGCTCAAGCGATCCTCCTGCCTCAGCCTCCCGAGTAGCTGGGACTACAGGCATGTGCCACCACGCCCGGCTAATTTTTTCTATATATATTAGTCGGCCAATTAATTTCTTTCTATTTATAGTAGAGATGGGGTCTCGCTCTTGCTCAGGCTGGTTTCGAACTCCTGACCTCAAGCAATCTGCCCGCCTCGGCCTCCAAGAGTGCTAGGACCATTCCCAACTTTGACATTCATCTCCTCCACTAAGAGAAACGGCAAACTCAAAATCTTTCCCCCTCTCAGTGATGAATGAGTACAAGAAACATAAAGATCACAAGTGATCTTAAAGTAAGAGACAACCAAGATATTCAAACAGTCAAATAACACTCGGTATATGTTCTGTGCCTAACACAGGGTTCTAACATCCACCAACTCACCTCTGGAACCAGAAAGGCCGAGGTTTGATTTCTGTTTTTGCTACTGATAGCTACATGAGGAGAGTTACTTAGCCATTTGAAGCTTCAGTTACCTCATTTACAAAATCAGGATAAAAATATTATCAACTTCACAGGACATTAGTAAAAATTTATATGAAGTACAGAGTGCCTAGCACATAGTAAAAGCTCAATAAATTAGCTACAACTTTTATCAACATTATTCTTATCATCCAAAACAGCGATATTAATATAACATAAACATAGATTGATCTCTAATGCATTTTTTATTCTAAAATTTCTAATATAAAAAAGTTTTGTCTCCTCTTACTGACTCTGCAAAAAAAAAAAAAAAACCTGCTACATGCTTTGGTGAACAATACACATTATAACAGACAGAATCTTATATTAAAGAAAACATAGTCTATATGTCAATAGATATACGAAGAAAAAATGTGCAGTTAACATAAAGTACTCATTGTGGTTATAAGTGGTAAGACAACAGGTCTCTTTAATAGCATTTTCTAATTGTCCTTTGATAAACTTACATTATTTGTAAAATCAAGAAATTCGTTGCCATGAAAGAAAACATAAACCCCCAAATTAATTAAAGTACCCAAAATCTAGTCAAATAAATGATGACACAAATGCATTTTCTGGTCACCCTTACTATTCAGTTTGCAGTTTCTGCCCATTCTCTTGAAATACAAATACTCATTCCATAGGTGGTACAGAAAGAGTTAAAAAAAAAAAAAATCAATGCAGCCTTCTTTACTGCTTGCTCCATGAAACACTATTGGCAAATAGCTGTTTTTTTTTTAATGCCTTCTAAATGTTTTACCTTCCATTAATTAAACCCTAGTCGCAATTAAAAAAAAAAAAAAAAGCCACACAAATATTAATGCCAAAAAAAGTGATGAAAGAACAGAAGATACATTTCCAAAAATTTTTTCATGATCCCAGAGTCTCAGGAAACATAATTTTCTTAAAAAAAAAAACCAAAAAAAAACAGTGACCCCTATTTAAACACTCAATAAAAAAGATCTCCTTGTCAAACTTTTAATAAGTTTATTAAGGTTTATTTATTATTATAAATCGGACATCAGTTTTGTTAAGGCTGACTTCTAAATTCTAACAGAACACATCTGGGGCGATTTTTCTGGCTCTCCTCAAATATTTGGTTTTCTTGGCAGCTACAGGAAATCTCTGGGCAGACACGCTGCGGTGATAATTAATGCCAGCTTTCAGGCATCACCATGAAAAAAAAAATCATGACAGCAACAAAAAACGGTACCCCACCACCACGCCAATAACCACGGATTTAATGTAAAACATGAATCTCCGGGCCTCCAGCCTGGAGCAGCTGAAAGGCATCTGTGTGATTCATGAACAAAGAGGCGTTCCATCTCCTCCATCAGATCTTTTCTGCATCTCGGCCACTTTTGTTTCCACACGTCACTGGCTGCTCCATTCGCATGCCGGTTACACCCGTGCAGAACAGGGCTCCCCATTCCCACTACGGGTTCCAGCACCGAGCCGCCTTCTACCTTCTCCCAGCTTTAATCTTCCTAGGGCCTCTCAAGGAACCCAGAGCCTAGTGCAGTGCCTGGAACATAGTAAATGCTCAACAAACGGCTGTGGATAGATGGATGGACTGTAGCGTGGGTGAGCGTGTGAATGGATGAAGAATGTATGAACAAAACACATCTCAAAAATAAATGCAAGGAGGGGGGCCGGGCGCGGTGGCTCACGCCTGTAATCCTAGCACCCTGGGAGGCCAAGGCGGGCGGATTGCTGGAGGTCAGGAGTTCAAAACCAGCCTGAGCAAGAGCGAGACCCCATCTTTACTATAAATAGAAAGAAATTAATTGGCCAACTAATATATATATATAAAAATTAGCCGGGCATGGTGGCACGTGCCTGTAGTCCCAGCTACTCGGGAGGCTAAGGCAGGAGGATCGCTTGAGCCCAGGAGTTTGAGGTTGGTGTGAGCGAGGCTAATGCCACGGCACTCACTCTAGCCTGGGCAACAAAGTAAGATGCTGTCTCAAAAAAAAAAAAAACAAAAAAAACAAAAAAACTGAGACTTTGTCCCAAACCTAAATAAAATAATAAAATAAAATATTAAAAAATTAAAATAATAAAAAATAAAGACTAATTCTAAAATTTTGAGAAATGTAGGAAGGGATATGCCAGGCCCCAAAGAAGGCCCTTTACATAAGCAACCTGTGTCCTCACCACACATCAAGAGGACGGAGAACATTACTCCAACTGCCCAGGTGAGGGAAACAGACTAAGCAACTTGCCAAGGCCACTCAAGTCAAAGAGCAAGAATTCCAACTCGGATCTACCCGACTTTATGATTTTGTGTGCCCATCGTAATATCTGCCAAACAGAAGAATATAGAGATGAACAAAGCCAGTCAAAAACTGCCCTCATTTTTAGTAACTTTAAAAAAAAAAACAACCAGCTCTCTTCTCAGATCAAGTGCCTATTAAGAAGTTTCTGAAAATTCCAATATGTTCCGGAGATCCTCAACCAGGGACAATGACGCCCCACAGGGGACATTTGGCAATGTCCAGAGACATTCGTGTTTGTCACAACTAAGCAGGTGCTACTGTTATCCAGGGGTAGTTATCCAGGGGTAGAGACCTGGGGTAGAGACCAGGGGTAGAAATATCGCTTAGCATTCTACAATGCACAGAACAGCTATCTATCCCACCCGCCCCCAAATGACGAATTATCCAGTCCAAGATGGCAACAGAAGAAGACCTGAATTAACAAACGAAATGAACATTTTTTGACTTCCAAAAGAGTTGTACTATGCTTAGTCATGCTCGAGGATTCCACACGAATAGCCACTTAGCCTTGCTCATTTTTTTCTCCACTATCAAGTTTATGCTTCAGCGCCCGTTACTGCCAATCAGACCTCTTTCATCACAGCCTACACCCGGCCAGCATTTAATGTCAGGCCTTCTTCTGCATGTGGGTGTGCACAAACGGACATATTCTGGTCTCACGTGGACATCTGAAGGCCCCCAATTAGCATTGGAAGGGCTCAAACTCAAGTTAAGAGGACCACGACAGGATTATTTCAGATGCCATATACTGAGCAGCTCGACGTTTTTCCAGTGATAATACATCTTCAGCCCAGAAATGCAGTTTTCTTTGCCCATGCTTTCTGGCACAAGGAACTGTGACATGATTTAAAACTAAACTTTAGAAAGGTGAAGTTGAATCTGCTTTCAAAGACCAAGAATCACACGATCACCTGATAGATTTACCCCTTAATTTGATAGCCTCTGCCCCTTCCTAGGAAAAATTCAACTGAAGATTTGTAGGTCTCCTGCAATGAACAGTTTTCTCCTGTGGGAACACAAGCCTCTTTTACAGTCACAGTGTAATGAATTTTATTCACACCAGGAAGGGAAAAAGATCTTGATTCCTTAATGTCTCCAAGAAAGATCTCTCTTTTCAAAGTGACAAGTATGTAGGTAAGGAAAAGCAGTAGCAATGAACTCTAACTTTTATCTTACTAGCTAGCTTTATTATCGATTATATGTGATGGGAGCACTTATTATCAAGCAAAAGGAAAAAAAACAATGACACTTGTAACACAGTCTTTCATTTCCTAGCACATTTGAAAAACTTGAGAAAGGAGTGGCTCCAATGTTTTTGAGACTATGCTGTCATTTTAATATGCCACAAGAGGTGGCAGAAAGAGGAAAACAAGGTTTACTCACCACCAAACATGCCAGAGACAAACATGTTTCCCTCTCAAACATATATGGATTAATTTAAGTAAATATTTACAGCTAAACTTACTAACTTGCCCTAAAGACTTGCAAAGCACCAAGGAAGGTTTAAAGCAGTTCTACAACCATGGCACTAAAGAGATTCAAAGACCAACAACCAGACCTGAAACTATTCAAAAAGGACACTCCGGACAAACGTGCACATTTATTCCCAGAAAGTTTTAATACTCCTGATTACACAGGGTCAGAGACTGTTAACAGCTGAGTTAGAGTTTTCTCCTCCAGAATCTGTTTTTTAATAAAAGGTTCTAACATTTAAAATAAATCAAAACTTTGATGCAGTAGATGAATAAGCCCACCGTATAGTTGGAGATCATGCTCAGACTTGCTTGTAAAAACTTAGAAAAATGAAGGAAGGATGGGGACCAAATTATTAACAGTGGTTCACAGAAGGGGGTTGAAAGGAGAAGAATTCAGCCCACACAGGGCAGAAGATACATGCACTGCTTATTTTGTTCTATAAAATAAGCGCTGTGCCCAGGGGTGATTTTTTCCATTTTTATGTTCCTTCACTCTCCATATTTTACTTTTTAAAAAGTTTGGAAGGAAAACAGAATGGTGCCTGCACAGCAGCCTCAAAAACAGACAATAATGGCATGTTACTGGATCTCTTACAGAATTCATTGAGCACTCGTGTGTGCCAGGCACCAGGCTGAGGGCTTCATCTGATCATCTGAGATTCGATTATTTCATCTTCACAACAGCCTTACCTACCTTGATCAGGAAACGGAGTACTTTTTTTTTTTTTCTAACTAAATACAGTAGTTTGTGTCCCAGAAATAGGTTCATTAAAAAAAAAAAAAAAAAAAAAAAATTAGGCCGGGCGCTGTGGCTCACGCCTGTAATCCTAGCTCTTGGGAGGCCGAGACGGGCGGATTGCTCAAGGTCAGGAGTTCAAAACCAGCCTGAGCAAGAGCGAGACCCCGTCTCTACTATAAATAGAAAGAAATTAATTGGCCAACTGATATATATATAAAAAAATTAGCCGGGCATGGTGGCACATGCCTGTAGTCCCAGCTACCCGGGAGGCTGAGGCAGAAGGATCACTCGAGCCCAGGAGTTTGAGGTTGCTGTGAGCTAGGCTGACGCCACGGCACTCACTCTAGCCTGGGCAACAAAGCGAGACTCTGTCTCAAAAAAAAAAAAAAAAAAAAAAAAAAATTATTCTGCAAAATACATAGCAATTGCCACTTTTCAAAGAGCAAGGATATAATGAAACACACTTCACATTAAACTCATATAGATAATTCAGTATTTATCTAACGACTGGATCACAAACAGCTTCCAGCTGATACTAGCAACACCTATAGTAATACCCACCACGGAAGGGACTTGCTAAAGGCTTTAACTCAATCCTCTCATTCATCTCTATCACCCTGCTTCTCTGAAACTGCAAAAGAGAGTTTGCAACGGAGAGTTTGGGTAGCTTTCCCTGAAGTCAGAGTCGGCAGGATCCAGAACCATATGATGGGAGAGCCCCTCACTGTAGACATAAGATTTTTCTGTAAAAATAGCATCCTGGGGAGCCTGGTAGATTTCACCGTCCCATAGAGTTTGGGGATGGGATGCATTTCAGCTCAGTTCGTCACATGTCCCAAGTCTAGAACCCCTGACTGTCAAAGGGGAAGTATTCCTCAACCACAGCTGGCAGAAATTATAATCAGTAAGTGTGGCGGGCATAACAATCACCCCCAAAGACGTCCACATCCTAATCCCCAGAACCTCCGAATGTGTTACATGGCAAAGGGGAATTAAGGTCACTGTTTAAGGTGACCTGAAATTGGGATCTTCTGGCTGGGCCCAAGGTAATCACAAGGGTCCTTAAAAGTAGAGCACGGAGAAGAGTCGGTGGGTGATGGGAGGATGGAAGAAAGGCACAGAAAGAGGCAACTGAGCTGGCTTTGAAGATGGAAGAAAGGATTCTCTAGAAGATACGGATTCTCCTCCTAAGCCTCCAGAAAGGAACACAGCCCTGATGACAACTTGATTTTAGTACCGCATCACCCTGTCAAAACTGCAAGGTAATAAATCCGTATGCTTTGAGGCACTAAATTTGTGCTGATTTGTTATAGCAGCAAATAAAGAATTAACACAGGAAGTGACTGCCGAGCTCTTCCCTAAACCTTTTGGGGAAAAAAGGGAAAATAAAAACTATTTTTAAAAAATAGTTTTTGAAAACTAAATATTTTTTAAAACTATTTTTAAAAGAATTATATGGATTGTTTTTTTTTTTCAGGCAAAAATAAAAGATCAAAAGTTAAGATGCAAGGTTCACTTTATCATGATTGTTTCCCTCAAGACATCTGCCTTCTACAGTAGCTGATTTTTAACACTGAAGTCGAGGGCATAATCTTGACAGCTTGAAGGGCTCTATTTCGGCTAAGGTGATTTGTTTTCAGGCTCAATAACCACGACGATAAACATTTATTGAATGTTTTTTAGTATGTTTGAGATAAGTGTTGTCTCATTAAGTCCTCACGACAACCTGTGAGGCAGATACTGCTATCACTTGGGCCACTGGCGAAAAGTGATTTAATGGATCATAAGCCTAAATGTAAAAAATAACTTTCAGCCGGGCGCGGTGGCTCACACCTGTAATCCTAGCACTCTGGGAGGCTGAGGCTGGCAGATTGCTCGAGGTCAGGAATTCGAAACCAGCCTGAGCAAGAGCAAGACCCTGTCTCTACTATAAAGAGAAAGAAATTAATTGGCCAACTAATATATATATATATAAAAAAAAAAATTAGCCGGGCATGGTGGCACATGCCTGTAGTCCCAGCTACTCGGGAGGCTGAGGCAGAAGGATTGCTTGAGCCCAGGAGTTGGAGGTTGCTGTGAACTAGGCTGACGCCACGGCACTCACTCTAGCCTGGGCAACAAGCGAGACTCTGTCTCAAAAAAAATAAAATAAAATAAAATAACTTTCAGAGGCAGTCTCAAAGTAAAAAAAAAAACTATAAAACTCTTAATGGAAAACATAGAAGTCAACTCCATGGCATCAAGTCAAACAACGGTTTCTTAGATATAACACCAAAGCACAGGCAAGTAAAGAAAAAAAAAACAAAAAACACAGATATACTGGATTACATCAAAATTTAAATCTTTTGTGCTGTAAACAATACCACCAAGAAAACAAAAAACTCCACAGAATGAGAAAAATATTTGCAAATCAAGGCCCATTATCCAGGATGTATTAAAAAAAAAAAAACCTTACAACTCAACAACAAAAAGACAATTCAATGAAAGAACAGGACAAGAATGTTAACAGACATTTCTTCAAAGAAGATATACAAGCAGATGCTCGGCATCATTATGCATTAGGTACATGCAAATCAAAATTACAAGGAGTCACCTCTTTGCACCCACCAGGACGGCTAAAATCAAAAAGGCTCAATAACAAGTGCTGGTGAGCATAGAGAGAAACCGGACCCCTCACACACTGCTGAAAAGAATGCAAAATGGCAAGGCTACTTTGGAAAACAGCCTTGGGGGTTCTTCAAAAAGTTGAACAAAGAGTCACCACACTGCCAGGAGGAATTCCACTCCTAGGTGTAGATGCAAGAGAAATAAAACTATATTGTCCATAAAGACACTTGCACGTGAATGTTCATAGCAGCGTTATCCACAGCAGGTCAGAAGGTGGAAATAATCCAAACAATCAACTGATGAATGGATAAAATGTGGCATAGTCAATAGAATATTTATTCGGCAAAAAAATCAATGAAGGATTTTACAACATGTAAAAGAAGATAAGCTGAAGTAGCAAATCACAAAAGACCACATAGTATACAATTCCCTTTATAGGAAATGTACACAATAGGCAAGTCTATGAGAGATAGAAAGTGGATCTGTGATCACCTGAAGCTTGAGGAGGTGGGGGGTGGAGAAGGGAGTGACTTCTAACAGATACAGGATTCCTTTTGGAAGGGACAGAAATGTTCTAAAATTAGATTATAGTAACAGTTGTACAGTCCTGTGTATCTATTAAAAACATTAAACTGTGCATGTTACATGAGTATATTGCATGATAAATTAGTTATATTTTAATGTGGTTTAAAATGGGATTTACCTTCTGTAGCCCACAGGTATTCACAAATGACTGTATGATTTTTATTTCAAGAAGCAGGTATTTAAGAAATCATTTCACAGTCAACCACAAGAGGGCGCATTCTTCATAGCTACAGAGAAAGGGGATTCTGAACTACCTGAGTATAATTTACCAACTTGATGTCATTCCTCCCCTTTTTTGAAAGAGATGGGGTATCCATATGTTTCATGGAATACAAGTAAGCCAACAGTGTGACCAAGTTGGTGACAGGTTGGAAATGACTTAGATATAGATAAAAAGTAAATGTTTAAATTAAACTTCAATAACCAACTACAGATACGGCTGCATTGCACTCATTTCCTTCCCTTCTGGTCATGCGAGAGATTATACAAAGTTATTTATTTAGGATAAAATTCATCAGGATAATATAAATTATTATGAGAAATGAAACATGTTATAAATTCTTGGTCTCTGCCTCTCTGCTCAATTCCTAGCCCTTGGAACAATGTCTGACATAATTGGAACTCGATAAATATTTATTGAATGAATGAGATAAATGAATGAATGGGTGACATCAACATTTCTTAAATTTCACCTGCCTTGGAGACCAGGTCAAAACATTTCTTTATTCATCCATACTACGAATGAATAAAAACATCACATTCATTTTCACTGAGTAATATCCCTCAGACAAGTTCGTGGAGATGCTCTATGATAGTAAGTATAATTCCTTTGGCCAAGAATCCTTTAATGTTGACTGACGCCTCTCTCACTGTGTTATCTTTAGTTTTCCTACTTAAAAGTTTTTCCATCGATGCACCTATTAACCCTTTGCACTTGGATGCCATGACTCCACATGGTTAGCAAAAATTTTAGAGATTAAAATTACTCTTTGAATGTACCAATAATTTGAAATATAAAAAAATCCAAATAAATAAGTTTGTATAAAAAGAAACTCCAGTTTTTTTATTCCACTGCCGCGCTTTGTAAAATCAGGGGTATTTAAAAAATTAAATCCCGAGTAGAATAAAGGAATTGAGAAAAAAGCAAGTGAGTGCAAAGGGTTATTAATAAACCACCAGCGCAGAACATGTCATTAGAGGAAACTAGATTCTTCTCCTACCTCGTATTTCAAGTGGTTTGCTGTCAGCATGGTGTCTGGAGCAACAAGAAAACAGGCCCTATTTCCTCCCCAGCAGCCAAACTCAGCTGCAAAAATTCTGTTTTACTCTAAGTTCAGCTGCAGTAAAAAGCAGGCATGGAAAGGCAATCTCTGACAGGTCTTTCCCTGGGGACAGGCAGAAGGGGTGAATGACAAGCTGCTGCAGACACAAGCCTCAGTCGTCTTGAAGACACCTTGCGTTTATTATAAGCCACTGGTGCATTTTCCTAGCAAGGTGCTCCAAAAGAAACCGGATCACCAAACAATAAACTCAACTCGAAAAGTCTTCCTTCTGCCATTTTTTAGCGAACAAGCTACTGTCAAAACAGAGACGTTATGTTTAGCCGGTTCTAGGCAGCCCAGAAACTTTAAATAGAATGCTAAAACAAACACATTGCACTTGAGCGACCAGGAAACTAACTCTCACAACATCACTCACTCGCACACCTAAAAACGATTCCCTCTAACTAAAGGACAATACTAGATGCTGGAAATGACACCAAATGGGACACACTCCCTGCCCTCCACGACTGCACAGCCCTGTAGATCAGACAGCCAGATAAATGGATAATTACAAAAAGGAGGAGCCGGTCAGGGACAAGTACATGGTGTTATGGGGACCCAGGGGTGGACAGCTAATTAGCCTTGCGTGGTTAATAATAACCATAAAATCAATGTGATAGAACAGCTGAAAAGTTAGGAGCAGGAGTTAACCATTAAAATATGGGTCGAAAGGCCTATTGGCCAGGCAGAAAGAATAGCCTGTGAAAAGGCCTGAAGGAGGCATGATAGCTTAGCAAATTCAAGAAATAAGACAGGGTTCAGTAGGCTTGAAACCAAGTGTGGAGACTAACAGAGGTTAAAGAAGTTAAGTTTTTAGTCCTTGGAGAGTCATCCCTGCAACGGCCTGCAAGTCTTGAGGTTGCATGCATCCTCCCGTCCCACCCCTACATTTTCTAGAACCTTCTAAATGTCCTCGTGGTCAAACTAGAAATCTTAAAAAAAGCATAAAGCTTTTTAGGTGTGTGGGGGGAGTACTATGTAACACACATTTTTACTCAACGATACTCAAGTAAACTCATATAAAACCAATCATGAGAATTCTCCAAAAGTCCATTTGGGCGGGTCTGGCAAGTCACACGTATGTCAAAAGTGCTTTAAGGTTTTGGAAAGGGTTTCCAAATGGAGTTTTTCCTGGGAATACAGCCATCAGATGAGGTGGGTGCTCTCTTCTCAATCTTTCAAACACCAGTGAGGTTCAGAAAGGAGAACAGACTAGCGAAGTTCATGGATTCAGTAACAGGACCCTGGACTCCAACTCCGGTCTGTCTTACTCCAAAATTCTGTCTGTTTGCCATCCTCACGGCTGCTGGCCTCTGGAAGCAAACTGCTAGCACGAACATAAGTTACGACCATTTCCCCCCATGCATTTTGGATGATTCATCTTGAGCTATTTCTAGGGAACTGCTTCTGCAGCTTGCTCTGCCCAAGTTCACTCCCGAGGAGCCCCGCAACCAGCTGTGCTGCAGAGGTCGGTCCATGGACCGCTGAGACAGATTTCCAAATCTGGCTTACACTCAAGACCCTCCACTGCAATGAAATCAACTCTACGGGAGCTCTCCCTAAATTACTTTCAGTTCCCATTCTTCTTTGGACTGCAACCCACACCCAACTGAGGTGGCTCAGAAAGTAAATCCGCGGTCAGAGAAATGAAGCATCCTCAAAGGGAAATAGTATTAGCCCAATATTAGCCATGAATCAATAGCTACATGGGAGGGGGGATTGCTCAGCAAGAATAAAAGGGAAATTTAGAGAAGTTTATTTATTCCCAATGCACCAAACTCAAACAAGAAACAAAAAATTAAAAATAAATAATGACTCGAATGTCCTGTCAGTGGGGTAGGAACAAAAGCAAGTAGGTCCAGCAGTCCTGTGGAATTCTTTCCTCCTTGTCACTGTCAAAGGATGCTTAACATTCCTCAGTCAAGAGCTCCCACAGGATGTAACAAAAGCCCTTGAAAATCTCAGTGAGGTGGCCAAGAGATTGGCAGCGATCCTGGAATTCCCTGCCACGTTCTAGAGTCTTGATTTGCAGAATATTTTGCTTGGCTGTAAACGCCCTTCAGTTCAGGAAATTACTGAGTATCATTTCATCCTTCAGCCAATCCAGAGAGATTTAAGTAAAAGTAAGCCCCGTTTTACACTTGAGGCAGATGATCATCAGAGAGGTTAGGTAAGTTAAAGTCAACCAGCCAGTCTAAGGAAAATTCAGAAATAAAACCGAAGTCAAGGCTGGGAGAGGTGGCTCACACCTGTAATCCTAGTGCTCTGAGAGGCTGAGTCCGGAGGATCACTTGAGCTCAGGAGTTCAAGACTAGCCTGAGCAGGCTAGGCGTGGTGGCTCACGCCTGTAATCCTAGCACTCTGGGAGGCTGAGGCGGGCAGATTGCTTGAGGTCAGGAGTTCGAAACCAACCTGAGAAAGAGCGAGACCCCGTCTCTACCATAAATAGAAAGAAATTAATTGGCCAACTGATATATATAGAAACAATTAGCTGGGCATGGTGGCACGTACCTGTAGTCCCAGCTACTCGGGAGGCTGAGACAGGAGGATCTCTTGAGCCCAGGAGTTTGAGGTTGCTGTGAGCTAGGCTGATGCCACTCTAGCCTGGGCAACAAAGCAAGACTCTGTCTCAAAAAAAAATTAAAAAATTAAAAAAAAAAAAAAAAAAGACTAGCCTGAGCAAAAGTGAGATCCAGTCTCTACCAAAAATAGAGAAAATTAGCCAGATGTGGTGGTGCACACCTGTAGTCCCAGCTACTCGGGAGGCTGAGGCAGGAGGATCACTTGAGCCCAGGAGTTGGAGGTTGCAGTGAGCTGTAAAGATGCCACTGCATGCAGCCAGGGCGAGACTCTGCTTCTCCCGCAAAACACCAAAAAACCCAAGTCTTTGAGCCCAAACTATCAAGCCACTTCTGTCAGTTTGAATAAGAGCTGCCTCCACTCTTTTAATTCCAGCAGTTCACATAAATGGGGTGCTCTCCACTCTCTCAGGCCTCTATAGAAAACCTTTTTCTTAGATGGCCCCCGAAAGTACTCGCTGGGCCCATTAAAGATTAAGCAATAGAATGCAAACACCTCGAGAGTCTGATTTCCCATCATTTCCCTCCCAGGATCCAACTGCTGTAATTAACAGCCCCCAATTGATGAGGACGATGTGGGATTTATGAAGGACTTTCCAAATAGAAACGGATCAAAAAACTAAGTTTGTTTTTCAAAAGTTCTTGAACAATGTGCGATCTCAATAACTTGGACAAATTTTCCTGTCTTTGTTCTGTTTTCCACAAAAAGGAAGGATCTTGCACACAAACAAAAATCTCAAAGTCCATTAAAGTTCTTGCCCAGAGTGCTCAGAACAAGAAATATTATTATAAGTATAATCATGCAATGAATATGTTGCATATCTTTTATTTAAACACTTGCAGACCTAACGATGATACAAAGATTTTCTTCTTAAAGACCAAACAAGTATCTAGGGAGAAAACTACTTCTATGCTTTCTTAAGTAGGAGCCTAAGCAAGCTTATGCTAACCCCCAGTTTCACCAAACAAAGCCAACATTTAAAAAGCAAGATGCAATATTCAAAATTAAGAAAACTCTAAGACCACTGGATCACGCAGTAAGAAAAAGAGGAAAACGAAAGATAAAATATTTTGCCCTTTTGATCTAATTGCCTTCTTAATTCCAGCAGTTCACATAATCAGGGAGGAAAGAACAAAAAGGACATGGAAGTCCACTGAGGCCTCCTTGGAAAATATTTGTCCAGCAAAGCTCTGCCTAAATTAATCTTTTATTAACCCAGACTCACAAGTTCTTAATCCAGTCCCTTTGAAGTCTAGTTGGGGTCCTTCTTCTGCCTAAAAGCCAAATTGGGTGGCCATTTTAAGGGTTAATGCTCATGAATAGTGAGGCAGAAGAGAAAAAGACAGCCCTATTTTTTCCCACCATCCCACAGAGTTAGATCTTGATATTAAAATACCAGGTTATTAGTCCTGTAGAGTTAGCTACCGAATTTTAAAAAAAAGTTAAGCCTAAACTAATAAAGCGAGAAAGGACAGCCTGGATCCATAGTACCATCACATTTCAACTAACAACTTAAACCTCCTAGGAAAACACGGTTTCCCCTTTCAATTCTACGGTAGCAAGATATTGGTACAATAAAGAATGTTCCAATCAACATGTCTCATACATATGATCCTCACAGTGTTTGCTGTCTACGTCTCCATTAATGTCAACTTGTCCTCACTCCACGCCCCCAGTGATTGGTGCAAACCCAGCCTCCATGGGATGAACATGAAACAAAAGGGACACAAATTCTAGATAGAGTCAGCCCTGTCTGCAGGCTCTGTATCCAAGAATTCAATCAACCACAGATGGAGAATATTCAGAAACAAAATTAAAATTAATACAATAAAAATAATACAAATTTTATAAACAGTATGTTTACACAGCATACACCTTATATTAGGTATTATAGGTAATGTAGATGATTTAAAGTATACAGGAGGGTGTGCATAGGCTATATGCAAATACTACACCATCTTTATCAGAGGCTTAAGCATCTGTGGATTTGGGTACCTTTGGGAACCAAAGGACAACTGTAAGTGGTTGTAGGCCTGCTGTCGAAATGTCCCGGAGGGGCAATGACCATTTCTCTACCATGCAGAAAGGAACACAGAGAAAGCTGGTTTGCAGGGGAGAAAAATGGAGAAGATCCAATAAGAGATGAAAGAAAAGTAAAAAAAAAAAAATCAAGGAAAGACAAAGTGGAACTCTGGTTACTGAATTTCTGGCCAACCGGCTCAAGTTCCCCACACTGAGGCTCAGATCTTTCTCTTGCTCTTAGGTTCTAGGAGCTTGGGTCTCTGTGTCCTTCAATACATTTCCTTTAGGGTTTCAGCTAGTTTGAACAGGTTCCTCTGCTCCTTAAAACACCCTTTGATCTGATAACTTCTACATTGATGTAGAAATTCTACCTCGAGGTACGATTTTCTCAAGAAACTGGTTAGATAAATATGCAAATACATACATGTATACAAGTATGTTCCCTGAGCTGTTACAGTAACAAAAATTGGAGAAGAACTTAAACAACAAGCTATATGAGACTGGTTAAGCAAATTATGATTCATATATTCTCATGTTGTTCAATAGCTATCTATTTATTTACCATCTCTTAGGGGAAACTTTGCAGGCACTGGGCTCAGCCGTGAACAAAATGAGCTCGCTGCCTCCATGGAGCCTACAGCCTAGTGACAGAATGATAGGCAGCAATTTAATAGTACACTGTTGAAAAAATACTAATATTAGAAAATATTTAAGGGACATTAAGTGGAAGATGGTTACAAATGAGAATTTCTCTCATTTGGGTATACTGTTAGCTATTTTAAACACAGCAGGGAGAGAGGGAAGGAGGAGACATAAGGAAAGGAGAGAAGAGAGAGTCCTTCAGGAATAAAATCTATACCACATATTACCCTCCAGCCCAAATTTAATTAACGAGGTAAACACTCTTACCGGTAGCTTATGGGCAGTGTTTACTCTCTTTCCTGTGCTTTTCTCCACTTGCCAGATTTTCTATATCGAAGACACATTACTGTCACAGTAGGAAAACAATTCGAATATAAGCATGCATGTTCTTGCCATTTCTTTAAAGCTTCCGCCAAAAGGACACATTGAGCAGGGACCACAGGCCACAGAACTGCCTATGGGGATCTTTTCAAAACAGAGTTCTGATCCCCATCTGAATCCTTTCACGGGAGTCCCTCCTTATCTGAAGGGGACATGTCCCAACTTCCCCAGTGGATGCCTGAAACCGCAGATCATACAGAAACCTCATATAACCTATGTCTTTTCCTGCACGTACATAACGATGGAAACGTCTAATTTATAAATTAGACACAGAAAGAGATGAACAACAGCTAATAACAAAACAGAGCAATTATAACAAAACACACTGTCATAAAAGCAAAACATGGGGCTTTGAGATTTCATCACATTACTCGGAATGGCACGTGACTTAAAACACACGAATTGTTTATTTCTAGAACTTTCCATGCAATACTTTCAGACCACAGCCTACACGTGTAACTGATCCCGTGGAAAGCAAAACCGAGGATCAGGGAGGAGTCCTGTAAATCAGAACCTCTAAGGTGAGGCCCTGGCTTTGCGATTTAAGTCCCTCAGTGAATCTCAAGCACAGCAGAGTAGCAAAATGACTGCATTTTTGCAAACTCAAGTTTGAAAGATGAGTTATTTATGAGGCTACATTCTGACCCTGAAGTTTTCTCTTGGTAATCGGCTAAGTTGCATATGTTTCTTTTCTTGCTAAAAAGCCCTTGGAAAACGGTCTCTGGGGAAGCCAAGCTCAGGAAGACAAGGCCATAGGAAGGCACTGAGAGGGGACCCCAGGTGGCAACTGCTGACAGGACTCCATCACATTTAATCAGGTGTGTACCATGCAGCCACTCTTGGGCTTAGCTGAGGGGAAGAAGCTAGTTTAGGGAGGAAGGATGGAATAGGAAATGACACTACCTGTGACCACCTTCATAAAGTTATTCAGGCCCCAGCAAAAGATAAAATGACTGATACATAAATTGGTCAGCTACAGACAATGGTAGCTAGTGAAATAAATTCTCAACCCCAGAGGCTGGGGTGATTCGATGAATTCCTTACTACCACTGTGAATGCCAGAAACTCAGAATGCTGAAGGTGGACAGGAACTTAGAAACCATCCAAACCCCTGGCCTTTGACCACAAGAAAAGCACTACCACTGAGGCATGGAGCTGCAAGCTTCACCATTCAAAGTACTGAGCGGCGGTGAAAAGACACCATGAATAAATAAGTCAAGAAATTAGAATAACCATTGAATCTACTTTAAGGGTTTAGCCTAAAAATGTGTGATGAGATAATGATGAAAGTAGCTGAGAAAACACCTGATCTGGGTGAAGCAGCTCGAGGCCTGTGCCTGGCAGAACTGCATTCCCAGGGGCAGCCTGTCCCGGGGCCCTCCCTTTGGTTTGCCACCTCTAAACCCTGAAGGAGAATCAGGTTGAGGAAAACATACAGAAAACACATGAATGGCTGTATCCCTGCACCAACACCACATAAATAAAAACAACTCCATTTTTCTGCCACTTGATGCTAGTCCTCTGTAGACAAACAAGTTGCTTAACGTTTCCGTTGTCTGAGAATCATCCAACCTTCTCCCCAGGCGTTGACTCGCCACCGTGACCCTGCTAACGCCACCTCAAACCGTTCCCCTTCTTTTCTCCTAACCAAGGGGTTGGCAAATGGCCACACAATACCTGACATTTATTGCACTTCCTCCATGCAAAGCATGACTGCGGTCCCAAGTCTCTTCCTGGACCACATGCTACGTCTAGAAGATGCCAATGACAGTAAAAGGATGACATGAGAACCACGGCCAGAATCCACATCCGTCATAATCCAGATCCAGAATGGCCAACATGCCCTATCTAAAAGGAAAACTGGTAAACTGCACCTGACCAAAATGGAAAACTTTTGCTCTGCGGAAAGAGGATAAAATCAGAGAACTACAGACTTGGGAGGGCAAGCCACGTACCCAACAAAAGGCTAGGATCTAGAATATGAAAAGAAACTCTCAAAACCCACCACCACCTTTTTTCTCAGCTGCTGCTAAGCCATATCTGGTCCTGCGGAGAAAGGGCAGGCCATGTTGGGACGTGGCCCTCTCTGCATCCGGGGACTAACACTGCGCTGGCAGCCACCTCCCCGGCACTCTCCTGCACCACAGCCTCCATCTCTGAGCTCACCCGCATCCACGTGGCCCTCACCCTGCATGGTGGTGAGGTGACAGTCATAGGGATAAAAAGCAACACCCTCCCTAAAGCAGCCAGTGTCGATGGTGACCCTTCCTGGCCTGGCCTGGTCAGAAAAGCCCTGCCCAACATTGACATCAGAGATGGAGAGGATGTTAGCGACTGCCGGACGTCTGCCATCTCCCACACAGGGAACTATGTGAGTGCTCTGTGAGCCCAGCACCAGGCCACCCTCCAGACAGGGCAAATGTAGAGCATGGCGGCTAGAAGACATGTCAGACGATGGCTGGTAGTGGCAGAAGCAGGCTACCACGGGACTGGGAACTCTCACCTGGTTCCTATCGATACATGCTTTACATGCAACCCTTGACAATCCTCACAGCAGCCACTCGAGATGGATCCCAGTATCCCCGAGTTACAGTTAAGAAAACCGAGAGAGACTGAATAAATGATTCAAGGTCACATAGCTGACGTGCCTGATGGAGCCAAGATTTGAAATGAGACTGGTCTGACTGCTGAGCTGAAATTGCTTAGAGTACAATGATTTTATAGGTCAAGGCACAATGATGATGTAAATAGCCACTGTGCTATCAGCAGCAACTCACACCGGCTAGGTACCCTTGGGACCCAGTGCGTGGTGAGACCTTCCTAAGACCAATAGAACTCCGGCCTCACGCTCCATCTGCCTCACAAACTGGGGACCAACTGCTCTCCCGTCACTTAAGATGACATGCTCTGGGCTCACTCAAGACCTATATAGGTCTCACCTTTTTATATCTCGTTTTAAGTGGAACCAGATTTTTCAAAATGCATTATTTCCTTACAAGAACATTAATTAACCTCACAGCTAAAGCTCAGCCGGGACGTCTGAGGTATAGCAATGAGGCGTCTCATGGATAATCTAAACGGGAAAGGAAATAAGGGGAGATTTATGCTGGGAAAATAAGAGCAATACTCAGGGTGGGAATAATCTAAAGTACAGATATTTAATCTGAGAGAAATATTTGGATATGGGGAATTGCAAGGGAAAACTGAGCCCACGATTATGGTGCAGGGGCCCACGGGCTGGTCATTAAGAAATGCATTTACACTGAAATACTACGCTACACATACATACCCCGGAGCAGTGTAAAAAATACTGTTTGAGGTTTCACACAGCATTCCCCTCGCAGACAGTGATGATATGCTCTAATAGCTGGGATAATTGACCACACTGGGACCCTCAGCCTGTTTCCGGACATTTCGGCAGGTCAAACGTAGAAGATAAATTTAAGGCCGTCAGGGACGCAGTAACAGTTGTCACCGTTTCCAGGGGGAGGGTGAATAAGTAGGTGAGAGAGTTTTATGTAAACCTTTACCAGGATCACAGAAATCCAATTCTCAGGTGCCATCCATTTCAAGTTCCCTTGCAATATGGAAAAAATACAGCTTATGCAAGTCAAATGGTTCAAGCCAGTAAAGGTGAGAGAGAGAGAGATGTCAATGGGGTGGGAAAGAATGTCGTCAGTCATGGGTCTTTCGGAAATAGTTTCCATTCACTCCCACCATCCTGCAGAAATCCTGAACAACCAAAACACTTTCAGCTGTGATAGGGAAAGAGCCAACTCAAACTGAGGCTGGGACGTTTGCCTTTGCAGACTTTGTCACTTTCCCAGCACTAGAGCCCTGAAGCCAGGCGAGGCCACAGGCCATGGAGAGGGTCTGCCACCCACTTTACAAAGTAAGGAGGAGTGGATGTCATGCAGATTAAACAGAGACAGTGGGAATTCAGTTTTGTCATGTGCACACCACAGTGAATATTGCACAGTTCCCCTCTCTGGAAGAGTTCTCAGTCTTCAAAACCCACCTGTGCTTCCTCCCTCCTGTGTACACATCATCAATCTCTCTCTCTCTCTCACCCTTCTCTCTCATTTTCCTTCATTTCAGTATCTTATTTAAGCATCTCGTGATTTCAGTATGGCAAAAACATGAGCCAGAACATATTTATTCGTTAAAAGGTTCTACCAATATCTTCCTTGCCTCTCAAGCCAGATGTTAGGTAAAGCTATTGTAACTCGAAGGAATGCATGCTAATGGTGGGTTTTTAGATACTGTGGCACTTTGGGGGGAGACCAAGAGTAAATTTCTTCCCAATGGCCTTCAAATCATGCCGCAGAGACAGACTGCCTCTGAAGTCTAGCCAGCAGGAAGCCTCTCTCTATCTTATCCAATCTCCACCCCATACACCTAAAAGGCCAATTAGCATGGCAGTAATGCCTCTACCCAGAAAAGTAATTCAGTACTTCCAAAAGGTTATTTCAAGACAGACTGTTAAACGAAACATGAGTAATTCCATTACAGTGTTGATTAGGAACACAAGTCAGAAACTGCTCCAGACAAGAAACTAGTAACCACCACAACAAATGGAATACGAGCTCCAACTTGGCTCCCTGGAGAGAACAGAATGAACTGATGGGTATTTTCCTTCTCTAATTTCCAAGAATCCAGTAAAGGTTTCACCTCTATCACTGATGTTAGAAAGTCTGTCTCCGGGGAAGAAGATGTCAGCCCTCTGTTGGAACTCTTGCATTTCTGCAATCAGCAAGAAAGGAAAGCCCAACCTCCCATAAGGCAAGATGTAGACTCCCTTCCCAGGTCCCCCGACTCTCAACCCCAGCAACCTATTTATGTCCTTCATGGCACCTACACCTTGCAATTATGTTTGTTTTGTCAGTAGTGCTCCATAAGACAGTATGTTTTAGGAGGGCTCCAGGCATGACCTTCAATACTTTGCAAGTATATGGCATATAGTAGGCACTTAACACGTATTTGTTGGGATAATTAAGCCACCAGTTTTAACCAGGGGGTTGATAAATTATTGAATGAATGATTACACGTGGACAAAGGAAAGCAGGCTTTTCTTCTCAATGGGGTATCAAATTTTAGGATCTGGAAACTAAATGCAGAAATCGTTCTACAGTATCAAAGCTGTATATAAAAAAGCAAAATGTTACCATGCGGGCTTCATTATTTTTCCCTAGGCAATTTCATAGAACAATCTTTGCATCTTGGCTCTTCAACATTTGAACAGTATCTAATGTTGTGGTAACAGTTTCCCTCAGTCTTATCCTTCAGCTCCTACTGGCATGGACAAAGACTACAGTCACTAACATTTCCTGCTAAGAGGCTAAGAGATGAGTGTCTAAAACTTGGGTTGCTTTTTTCTTATTGTTATTAGACATCTTTTGGAATGTCTGCCAACTCTCTTCCTAGGAAGCTTCCCACCAGATGTCTCCATGGGGAGTCCCGGGTGGCCATATTTGGACTGGGGGGTCCAAGCTACACTCATTGGCCAAGAGCGGTCACCTGACCCACGCTTGGCAAAGCAGGGTCTCTTTCCAGGGAATGTGGAGCCATGACTGAGAGCCAGCTAGTCATTCTCTGTGGGTGGCTGCAACTGCAGAAAGAGCTAAGGGTTATTCATGTTCTCTTCCACAAGAAAGATGGGCTGCATAGAAAAAGAGAATGTAGCAAAAACAAAAAAGCAGAGCCAAGTGGGAGACAGGAAGTCCTGATAATGTTCCAGATCTAGACTCAGTGTCATTTTCAAGTACCAGCTCATGCCTGCCCCTGAGTGGCGTGAGCTAACCCTGTGTCTTTATTATAAAAGAATCCCCCCTTTTCTTCTTTGACTTAAGCTAGTCATTGCCAGCTAGTTCACTATAATATATGTATTCTAATATCCTGAGAATCTGAAAGTCTTTTGTATATTTATATACACATGCACGTACACACACAGCTATAACACAAAACTATTTCTTTTGTGTGCAAACTCCCACAGAAGCTTGGGAGGGGGAGAGGTAATCTCATGGTCTCTGAATTAATCCAGCCTGAAACTGTTCTGTGTCTTTCCGTAACTCAAAGCCAAGCTATCTAAATAACTTTCAGGAAGAATTTTTTTTTTCCCTAGACACAAAACATATGATAAATATCAACAAATTTCTTAAGTGTAAGGGGAGAAGAATAATGTACCACCAAGCTGGCTATTCTTACCACGTTTCTGACTTAGTACGGATGCAGTAGAAAAGCTGGCATAAAATAGATTGTTCTAAAAATGTTACCTGTTGTTATTGTTCACCTGCTCCTAACCCAGTAATCCTCACACAGTGCTATGACCTTCAGTCCATAAGAACACCTTCTCCGAGCAAGGACTGAATAAAATTCTAGGAGCTAGCCATGACATTTGGCATTCTATTAATACGTTCCAAAGAAATGCTAGAGTACACAAAATTAATGATAGACACTAATAAGTTAAAAATTGGTTTTACATTTTTTAGAAGAAAAAAGTCTCTTTTTTTTTGACCAAATCTCACACCTCCATGCTGCCCACCTTGCTCACAGATCTAGCATGGGCTAGGGTGAGACCTGTGACAACTGAGGCTCCTTTTATTCTTCACTCCTTACCTGGCTGCTCCAAGAAATCCTACAGCATGGCACAACCACCCTCAAGGAAAAGCTGATGGAAGCCAATCTGGGGCAAAAGAGGGAAAACAAGGAAACTAGAAGGCGGTGAGATTTATGAAAAAAAAAATGACCACTAACAATCAAACAAATCAAATGGACACAGTGAGATTCTATTTGGGGCCTGTCAAATTAGCAGCTATTATGGCCTGGCACGGTGGCTCACACCTGTAACCCTAGCACTCTGGGAGGCCGAGGCGGACGTATTGCTCAAGGTAAGGAGTTCGAAACCAGCCTGAGCAAGAGCGAGACCCCCCATCTCTACTATAAATAGAAAGAAATTAATTGGCCAACTAAAAATATATAGAAAAAATTAGCCGGGCAAGGTGGCGCATGCCTGTAGTCCCAGCTGCTCGGGAGGCTGAGGCAGGAGGATTGCTTGAGCTCAGGAGTTTGAGGTTGCTGTCAGCGAGGCTGATGCCACGGCACTCTAGCCTGGGTAACAAAGTGAGACTCTGTCTAAAAAAAAAATGAGGAGCTATTAGGAAAAGATACATCCCACATAGCCCTGGTGGGAATATAGAAAAAGAGCAGCATGAGGGTTGATGAGTGGGTGAGAAACTTCCTTCAACTTTTCTGGAGGGAGTTTTGGCAGTGCACATGTTTTTGCCCAGCCACTGCACTTCTAGAAACTTATCCTACAGGAATGAGAAACACAGATGTTCAGAACGCCGAAGACCATAAAATGGTATTTATGATAGGGAGAAAATGGCACCACAATAGTGCAGCAGTTCCATGAAATATAGCACATATAATTCAGCCCATGCCTCTTCAAACTTTGTTCTGAAAAACTCAAGGAGTTGCTGGGATGTATCTAAAGGTACCCAGCAGGAGTAACCAAAAAAATTCCAGCATGTGGGTCTCTTCCCCATTCACTGCAGACTGAACCAAGGTGAACCTGCATTATATATTAGCCATCCCCCTAAAACGATGTGTAATAAAATGATTCTCGGCTCATGTCTCTAATCCTAGCACTCTGGGAGGCCAAGGCAGGCAGATCATTTGAGCTCAAGGAGTTCGAGACCAGCCTGAGCAAAAGCGAGACCCTGTCTCTACTAAAAAAAAAATAGGAAGAAGTTAGTTGGACAACTAAAAATCTATAGAAAAAATTAGCCGGGCATGGCGGCGCATGCCTGTAGTCCCAGCTACTTAGGAGGCTGAGGCAGGAGGATCACTTGAGCCCAGGAGTTGGAGGTTGCTGTGAGCTAGGCTGGTACCACAGCACTCTAGCCTGGGCAACAGAGCGAGACTTTCTCAAAAAAATATATAAATAAATCAAATGATTCTACTGCTTAAGAAACAAAAAAATGGTTGGATACCAAAGACTATGACACAGCTGGTATAAATCATGTTATATAAAAATATACACAGACTAAAAAGAGTGGATATCTCCCCAGTATCTAATAGGTTTCAGCAGAAGACAGGTCTTTAGTACCAACTAGTTAATGGAATAGACCTCCCTGCTAGACACCAGAATTTTCATCTCCAATAAACTCTTAATAATAGTATATTCTTCTTTTATATTCATCTGCATCAGGCAATAATGATAAAAATCTCACTCTTAAGGGGGTAGTAAAAATTACTTGAGATGATGCATGTAACAGTGTTTACCTGAGAGGTACACAATATTCCATAATAGAAGTTCTTCTGATGTGTATCAACCTAGGGCTCAGAATCTCACATTTACCAGTATTTATCCCTCACCTCTCATTCATGTAGCACTGGAAACCATCATCAGTTCAGACCTGCCAGAAGGCGCCCAAGCAAGTCTTTTACAGAGTCAAAAATTACTTCTCTTGTCCAAAGGACTCCCATCTTTGAACTGTGCAATTTGAGTTTTTGGTTTCATTTTTCAGCTAAGGTAGCAAGCACTCCATTTCTCGAGCAACTGCACATCCTCACCCACAACCCCAGCCGGTCACCTCTCCCACAACCACAGGGCCACTCAAAGAACACGCAGAGCATCACAGAATGATACAGGAGCCTTTTAAGGAGAAAAATATGGCTGTCGTGTTTTTATGTCTGTGGGAAATGACAATAATTCAGGACTCATTTCAAATAGTGGTTTGATCATTTTAAAACACAGACATAAAATGGTTCATTTATATAACCAGTTGCTAAGAGCCTTGGCACTATAATGGGCGGCTTATGAAAACATACCTTTTTAAAGAAAATACTAGTGTCTACAAGGAGGAAAGGGACAGATGAAGCTCATAAAATTTAACTGCATTTTAGTTTTGATCTGGGAAAGCTGCAAGATCATCCACTTGGGAGATGCAGACCACAAATCCAAAGAATAATGTATTTCTAGGTCCTACCTGTGGAGTTCCCAGGCAACTGCCCCCAGGAGAGCCCTCCCCTACAGGGCCCCAGGGGCCAGCAGCATTCCGATCTGCCTCTGTCTCCCCACCTGTCCTTCCAACCGTTTGAAAGTCTCAATGATTCTAGAAACTGGAAAGGAGTTTCTCTCCTAAAAGAAGTCTGACAATTCTGGGCCCCATGGTCTGGGAATGAAACGATCTGTCCTAATAATCCAGGCTAAGGCCACAGCCTGGTTGCTGACTGCTTTAAAGAATGAAGGTACTGCCAGCCCTGGTCTCAAGAGAAAACACCTGCTAAGGGCATTTAACACATTGACTGCCATGTGAGTTGTATTTAACTCAGGCTAGTTTTGAGGCCGGGGCCTCATGAAGCAAAACCCTGCAGTTGGCTCATGGAAAACCTTACTTGTTGATGTTCTTAATGCTACCATGAATATTGACAATTTAATTCAATTTAATTCAAATTCAATTCAAAACGTGGATTGTATTGCATCTAACTCACACACACAGAAAACAATTTAAAAAACAACAAATTAGAAAGGATCGTTTTGTTTTTAATAAAACACCATGGCGGGGGGGGGGGGATTTTTTCTTTTTTCTCACGTGGTAGTCAATACCAACTAGTTTAATACCAACTAGTTAATGGTACAGACCTCCCTACCAGACACCAGTCATTCTGACTGAGCAGTTTCACGGTGTTAACCAAGAAAGCAGAGTGAGTAACTTCTGGCAGATACAGCAGACTCCGTAATTCCTTCCTGCCCCAAATATTTCCCCATTCATTTGACAAGATTGCCTAAATTCCCACCTCAATTTGCCATAGGACATGTTAAGGAAAATATTTAAAAGTTCCCTGACAGAGAATGCAAAATCCATTAAGACAAATCATATGTTGTATTATCGTAGCAAGAATGTTATTTTATATTATTTTACTTGTTATATGAAATATCTTAAATATTATAAAATATATTTTTATTAGGGGCTATGTGCCAAGGATTGGCACCAGGGTTTTATATACTACATCTTAATTAATCCTCGCACGTTCAGGGCAGGTACTATATAGCGTACATTTTACACATGATGTCCCAAAAGCTTAGATTGAGTTAAGCAACTG
The DNA here is from genome assembly GCF_040939455.1 of Microcebus murinus. NCBI lineage: Eukaryota > Metazoa > Chordata > Mammalia > Primates > Cheirogaleidae > Microcebus > Microcebus murinus. Next base: position 3,032,900 of record NC_134133.1, on the reverse strand, counting down.
ACCCTAAGTTACTCAGCCAGTAAGAGGCAGAACCGACTCCCAAATTTCACCTCCAAAACTATACTCTTCTGCCTCTCTCTCCCCAAGAGTCAAAGGATAAAGACAGTAATAGGTACCAAGTTCAGGAGACAATGATTTATATGTGAAAAAAATAACGTGTTATTGTCTACAGCGGTGGTTGCTAAGTGTTGGCAGCTGACTGGAATCACTGGGGGAATTTTTTTTTAAATAGTGAAGCCCAGGCCCCCACCCCCTCCCAATTCTTTCTGATTCTAATTGGCTTGAACACCAGAATTTTCAAAGGCTCCCCCAGGTGACCTTAATGTGGAGTCCAGGTTGGAAACCACCATCTGGAAGGGTTTGGTGTAGAACTTAAACGTTAAACAGAGGACGCTCAGTTAACAAATGAAGTTCTGGAGATCTCTAGAACAGCAATATCCCGAAAAATACCTTCAGTGATGACAACAGTCTGTAATCTTCGCTGTCCAGCGTGGTAGCCGATGGTCACAAAGGCTAGTGTGTGTCCCCACGTGGGATGACCAAACTGGACAGCACAGCTCTAGAGACTTGGGCAGGTGCCTCCGGTTTGTTGGTTTGAAGTGCGTTAAGTAACACGCTGATTGTACACAAAGAGACAAAGGAGACGAGCTCTTAAGGTCCATATCAATCACCTGACAGTCCAAAACGGAGCTTTGTTGCCAATTCCCCCTCGCTGAGTAGCCATCAGAGGGGGGAAATGATCAATGCCATCGAAAATATATCATATACGTTCTGCAAAATATGACTTAAGGGTATACAGCTCTTCAGGCACCTTAATGTGGTAGCTAAAATGCAAGAACCAATTACTAGCCATGGCTTTCATAAACACCGTGCCATCACAATAATGCAAAACAGGGAAGGGAATTTAGGGATGTGAGGTATTGTGTCCAGTATTAATTTTACTGTCAGTCAAAAAAAAAAAAAAAAGTTTTATTTCATCTTCCTATTGTCCATGGCTTACTCAATAATTTAATGGTAGAGCAATAATAGAGCATTTATCCATTATCTCACATATTTTAGCTAATCATACATAAGGAATATAGGGCTTAGACAGTCTAAGTTACCGTCTATAGAAATTACAATAATACAATATCACTTTTATTTCAATAAAATTTTTTAAATTCTTAGGTATATAAAATATGCCTCTGTGCCAAGTTATTACATGTTCCTTAATTTTTGTTTGTTTTTGTTTTGAGACAGAGTCTCCCTCTGTTACCTGGGCTGGAATGCATCATCATAGCTCACTGCAACCTCAAACTCCTGGGTTCAAGTGATCCTCCTGCCTCAGCCTCCCAAATGGCTGGTAATACAGATGCCTACAACCGCACTCAGCTAATCTTTTTATTTTTTGTAGAGTTGGAGTCTTGCTCTTGCTCAGGCTGGTCTCAAACTCCTGAGTTCAAGTGATCCTCCTGCCTCGGCCTCCCAAAGTGCTAGGATTATAGGCATGAGCCACAGTGCCCAGCCCACATTCCTTAATTTGAACTACAAGACTACATATGTCAGAGTGGACTATCATAATTCTGGAAATGTCCATATTCCTCTAAATTTTGCCATAAGATATGCTTTTATTTAGAAGCCTCAAATTATTTGAATTTTGCATCTCAAATGTTGTCATATTATATAATCTGAATTTAATTTAATCTAGAGATACTTTGCAGTCAATTATACTCAGCTAATTGTATGTGTGAATGCCTCCACAGTTAAAAAGGATTTATTATATTCTGAACGGAGCTTGCAAAATGGAAACATCATCTATGGCTCTGAATTTACCTTTACAACGCAATAATGCTAAAACCCGAGCCCCGTACTAATCTAAAACAAGAGCTTCACCTCGTAAATTAAATTGTCTGGAGATAAAAGGCAAAAAGTATATTGATACACTTCTTGTTAACCCAATAATATACTTGGCACTTCCTCTCATTTTCCAAAATGAAGCCAGATTAACAACTGAGCAGTGTTAGAAAAGAGAGAGGGAGGGTGATTAATGGCACTGAAAATGTGTCAAATGTGCACAATTCACAGTAGCTTTGAGGACAACTCTTTTGGACCATTCCTATTCTGTTCTATGTCATCTAAGTCATAAGTACCGCTCTGGCCTTGGTAAATATCATTTTTATGACAGTAATGAAGAGTTTTGCCTGTGTTGCTAAGCTAATGACATTGCAAATGTAACAGAACAAAACACAATGGTCTAATACAAAAGCAAATCCTAAAAGAAATTTGGACAATGATAATGGCTTAACACAGTCAATTCCAATTCAAGAGATCATGGTATCTCTTAATTGTTCCTTTCTAGTTACACTTTGGAAGCCAGAAGACTTACTACATTAACTGCAGTTAAAGAACTAAGTGAAATTGAGTGTCTCTCTCTCTCTTCGACTTTCTTTTTTTTAAATAGAATTTTTTTTAAACCCATAGTCCTAAACAAAAAACAAAACAGACAAAAAATCCCCACAGAATGTTCCATATTATTCAGACACTGAACCAGCCTAGACAATGTCAGTTACTTAGCCCTCTTGGAACTATCTCTTACATTTTTCTAGCAAGCATTCACCGCACTATTTTGTAGTTAGTTTGCGCATCTATTTCAATTTAATTCAACATTTAACTCAACAAATATTTACTGAGGCTTCATTTGCCAAGCACTGCAGCAGGTGCAGGAGATCTGATAACAAACGTGACAAGTTTCCTGGCCGGAGGGAAGAACATACAGATTTGGGGTGGAATGAGGGCTGGGGTAAGTGCTGGGTACAGCCAGAACCCACAGAAGAGTGTCAGCCCAGGCGTGGCAGGGAGGAAGGGCTTCCCAGAAGATGTGGCCTGAACAGTAGGTCCCAGTTAGAAGCTGCGGCAGGGCCCAGGGAAAGGAAAGTTAAGAGCATTGCTGGAAGGCCAGGTGCAGTGGCTCATTCCTGTGATCCCAGCACTCTGGGAGGCCGAGGCGGGCGGATCACTGGAGGTCAGGAGTTCGAAACCAGCCTGAGCAAGAGCGAGACCCCGTCTCTACTATAAATAGAAAGAAATTAATTGGCCAACTAATATATATAGAAAAAACTAGCCAGGCATGGTGGCGCATGCCTGTAGTCCCAGCTACTCGGGAGGCTGAGGCAGGAGGATCGCTTGAGCCCAGGAGTTTGAGGTTGCTGTGAGTGAGGCTGATGCCACGGCACTCACTCTAGCTGGGCAACAAAGTGAGACTCTGTCTCAAAAAAAAAAAAAAAGCATTGCTGGCCTGAGAAATGACAAGTACGACTGCTCAGCGGGGGGCAGAAGGCATAGGAAGGAGGAGCCAGTGTTTACTGAGCTCAAAGGGGACAGGAAGGGGTTCAACATGAGGCCGGCCAGAGAACAAGCAGGAGGTAATCACTGCAGGACTGGCACATCCTATTAAAGAGTGTCAGCTTTCATCCTGAGAGCACTGGGGCACCACATTTGAGTTCTATAGGACAATTGTCACGGCAGCCTTGGAAAGAGGGGAGAGGAGGGTGAAGGAAGCCAGACTGCAAAAGACCACTAGGAGACCACCTCCCAGGATGTAGTTTATCATGGTTCAATCCACCATCAGCAACGTTAACTAGACTTCAGTTTTACTGGAAAACAGATCCACTGCCCTGTTCCCTCAGAAAAATTTATATTTCTACCCTGCTTTGTTAACAACGCATACGCTCTCCCAACGATAGGATAGGGAAGGGATTCGAACTGTTTTACTGTCCTAAATTTTATGCCCTGTACATCCCTCCCTCCACCCACCCACACACACGCTGGTCCTCGTGGACACAACGACACAGCAGCAGGACACAGTTAGAGGTGGAGAGACCTTCCTCTGAACCAACTTAAAGCGTTTCTTTGCAACTTCTGACTGCATCAACCTAATGCTGAATCCGCCCCATCATCAGGGCAATAAAAAGCAAGGCTGGGGAATAAAGGCTGCTTGGGTCAACAGAGCTTATCCATTCAGAAATCGGTGAGCGGAATTATACACGTGCATGTTAAGCAAATTCACTACACATCGCCAGAGTCATCCCACTGCACCAAGCCGGGCACTGTCCCAGCAATTTATTAATCAGTTCATTGACCTTCATATAGACTTACTAGACTCTGTGACAATCAGCACCCAAACAGAAACAAATCTTTACTGCTGCACAAGCCAAGTATTTCAAAGTGAGAACAAAAAAATAATAATAACCACCACCACATTTGAAGGTAGTATTAATTTACGGTGGCAATTTTTTTTTTTCTGCCTTTCAGCTTCCACTGCATGAAATTTCCATTTTCTGGGAGATCCTCAGAGATGAGCCCTTGGTGCTCCTGTCACAGGAGGGGACAGTTTTGCAAGCTCGCTTGTTATCATTTGAGACTCATCCAGGATTTCTCACTGTTCACGGCCCGTCTGCGGGGGGGGGGGGGGGGCAGGGGGTCATACCCGGTCTTCAGTGCCATCGGTAGTGTCACCCTCCACGTCAGGGGCTGACGCAGGCAAAGGGGTAGTGATCGCTTGCATTTAAGTCAAGGAATGCTGCTGCCACTCTAACTTGGAAACATCTACATCAGGGGGCCTTAACCTTTTGGGGCCACAGACCTATGGGGTCATGACACCTCTGAATCACAAAATCTTGAAGCCAATTCGTGGGCACCCAAATGCATCTAGATCAGCTAGGATTCTTCAACTTCCAAGAAACGGGTAATCTAAGTCAAACTGACTCACGCGGTCCACATCCCCGGGACCCCACCGTCTTGGGTAAACAGCACGACTTTAGGCACAGTGTCATTCAGGAGTACGACGTGCATCACCAAGGCAGTCTCTCGCATCTCTGTGCACATCAATCTCGGGTCCCTGTGAAGCACCACAGTGGCCCACTGCTCCGGGCCAACAGCATCCAAGTGCAAAGGAAAGGAGATGGTACCCTTTTCCCTGCCATACCCACAAAACTCATGATGATAGCTCTAATTTATTCTGTGTGCCCAATCTTGGCCACGTGCCTACCACAGGAGCTAAGAATCCAATCAGCAGAGGAGGTGGGGAGGGGGTTTTTTTTTGGGGGGGGAGATGGTGCAAAGTAAATACTATGAGGCTCTTGCTAGAAGACAGGGAAGTAGGCACTGGTTACAAACTCCTGATCCACACAGTGAACTGAGATAGACTGAGCCTTTGCATTACAATCTTAGAATGGTGGGATCAAAGAAACTCAAGGAAACAGAGTGATCTAAACCAGCCATTCTCAAAATATAAAGCAGAGTCCCTGTAGGTCCTGAGACCTCTGGACTCCCCAGGAAGGAATCATTCCCCTGCACTGTTTCAGGCCCGGAAGGTTCCTGAACTTTTGCCATGGTGTGTCTGTTTACAGGACTGGCGCCCTACACACTATAAGCCCCATGTAATTAATGTCCATGTTGGTATCTCTCCCCACTGTCTGTCCACATCTGGCCCCTGGAAGTCCCCAAGTGTCTCCTGAATGAGAAAATGAACAAATTTAAAAATAAAAACACAACCACAATACCTGGGTATTTTCCTTGGATCTTCATTCGTGAATGCTCTTTCTTACCAAACACACCACTGAAGATTTTGTCAATCCAATCTACTCAGTGGCCAAAGATGTTACAAAAGCAAAAAGGCCTGATTCTTATCCACCAGCTCGAAGCACAAACAGGTTGTCACTGCATGAATGGGAATCACTTACACCCTACAGCAAACGCCAAACCAAAGGAAGCAACATAATCCCAATCCAGTCAATCCACAATTTACTTGGCCAAAGGGCTGTGACTTAACGCATTCAGACGGGGGCAAAATTTAAGACGAGCAGCTAAGATACAACAGAGGACAAAGGCTGAGAGGATAGTGACAGTGAGACAACTCAAACCCTAACAAGGCAGCCAACTGGGGAGCCATGGCTTAGATAAGCTAGAAAACCCTGAGACAAATACACTTTTTCAAAACATCTTTCCTACACTTCAGGGTAACCATGTTGACCAAATCGTTCCTGTTTTCATCCATACAAAGAAGAAGCTATCAAGGGCCTCTATTCAACTAGAGGGCAGAGGAACATGTAAACTAACACCACAAGGATGGGATCGTGGGAAACCACGGGGCAAACCATCTAGTTTCTTCAAAAATAAATCGGGGAGGAGAAGGAAAAGAAAGGAATGGAGAAGAAATTTAACAGGTAAAAAGAAACATAAAAGACCAACCAAAAGCAAAGTGTGAACATTACTTATACCTTTATTCAAACAAAGAGGAAAAAAAAAAACACTGCATAACATTTGGCAATTAGTTATTTGAACACTGATGGGATGATAATTTGATGACTAAGGTATTACAGTTCAATTTTTTTTTAACTTCAAATTGTATTAATTACCTATTTTTTTAAAAAATCCCTCTCTTTTAGAAGTATGTACTAAAGTAAGTGTATAAAGGGATATGACATCCAGGCATCATTTCAAAATAAAATAGGCAGGCTGAAGTGAGTAGGGCTGGGCAGAATTAAGAAGCGTTTTGGGGAGTGGGTGATGGCACAATGAGGGTGTGTTACATTATTCTGTCTACCTTCCCATGTTCCACCATGTTTGCCAGAGAAAAAGGAAAAGAGAAGCCTCGAATGCAGGCATCTTAGCTATCCTGTTCTCTGTTATATTCCAGCACCGTTTCCCATACACAGTAGGGACTCAATAAGTATTTGTTAAATGAAGGAGAGCACATTTCTTATTGACTCTCTAGTCCAGGGGTCCTCAAACTTTTTAAACAGGGGGCCAGTTCACTGTGTCCCTCAGAGCGTTAGAGGGCCGGACTATAGTTTAAAAAAAAAAAACTAGGAACAAATTCCTATGCACACTGCACATATCTTATTTTGAAGTAAAAAAAAACAAACGGGCAAGAACACCCGCATGTGGCCCGCGGACCGTAGTCTGAGGACGCCTGCGTTAGTCTGCGGCTAGTGGGAGCAAATGTGGAATGCCATAGAAACCTTCCGCAGCCCGATTCTACTAGCATACAACACACACACACACCGTTGTCAACCGCATCTTTTTACCCTGTGTCACCGCTCTTACGACTCCAGGTGGTTTCTCCTGCAGCAGTGACAGCTTTTGGAGATAATCTCCATTTTTTGTAGGAATGCAATAAAAATGAGAAAAACCCTACTCAAGGCAATCACATTTTTTAAGAATGGATATTTACTGAGCCTGTACTATGTGCCACAACTGACCTTGGCAGTGAAGAAACTTCCAGAAGCTTGCATTTTTAATGACGGACACATGCCTCCTTCCCCAACTGCACCATATAAGAGGCAGTAGTTCATATTGGGCTCTAGAATTTAAGAAGCTGGGTATGAATCTTGGTTTTGTCACTTGCCAGATGATGGGACATGGGACAAATTATTTAAACTTTGCCTTCCTGTCGTCACTGGTAAAACGGAGACACTTTTAAATCTACTTCCTAGAGTTGCTAGAATTAAACATAAAGGGCTTATTAGCACAACGTCCTAGCTCAAAAGAATCGATAGTTACCGATTGTTATATCAGTTTTTTTCCTTAGGAAAACTTTAAGAATTAGCTTTTTTTTTTTTTTTTAATTAAAAGAGGACTAAAAGATATTTGGCCAAGCCACCTGCGCCTACCCAATGTCCCTGCAAATTTGGAGTTTGGCATCGTTGCAGGAATCCCTGCTCTGCCTTTTCCCTAAGCCTTTGTGGGATCTTGGAGGACAGATATAACTAACCGCCAAAGATGTGCAAATAGCAGGACTTGTTTGCACATCCCATCTGGCCTCCTTTCCAATTCCTAGGTGGCCGAGAGCAATTTACAGGTTCCAAAGCAAGATGTCTTCTTTGCACCCTTGCCCCCCAGGGTAGATGAACATATACCACTGCGTGGGCGGACGTGACCAAGGGGCCCAGCAGGTGTAAGGCTCTGGGTTAATTTCCCAAACTGTAGCTGTACCAGAACATGTGAACGGTGCTGGAGACCTTCAGAAAGCTGCACATACCAGCCAACTAGGTTGTAAAAAGGGTTCAGCGTTAAGTGTCATCATCCTCAAAAATAAATCTGTCCTCTGCTTTCAGTTGACCCAACCTCTTTCCAACATTAGTGAATCCATGATCAAAGAAACAGACACAATAGCCCTCTATTTCCTCCTGAAGTTGGCTGCCTAAACGCCTGTCCCATCTAGGGCAGCATTCAGAGCTTGGGGTTTTTACCCAGGAAGGCAATGGTACTAGAAGCCAAGGCTAGTCTCTTGCCTATCAATAATTCAACCTCTTAGCAATTTAGAAGAAATATTTCCTTACTGAAAAATGCCATGTTTCTTTATGTCTCCATCTCTTTTGCTACCAGCCCCCAAGTCATTCATTCAAAAATGCTGAGTATGCAAAACTAGAAGATTAAAGGTATACTGAACATTTAAAAATGCTTCCTGGGAGAGGAAGGGTCCGCACTCCCTGCCCTCGACCAACAAACATCCCCACACAAATGGCTTAAGGTAAGACAGCCATGAAGCCAGGAAGAGGGAAGAGCAACTGATCTTCAAAAGCACAGAGAGAAATCTATTAACCACTCTTAAGGAGCATATTGGTCTGAGATGTCTTAAAAATTTATCTTTGAAAATCTAAGCCTGCGGTTAACTTTTGGGAAAAGTAATTTAAGCAGAGAAAAGGAAACGAGCTTATAGCTTATCAATGCAACATTTTGGCCAATGGCATGTTCTTTTTTTGCCCTAGCTGGCAGGGTCTCTTATCATCTGTAGGGTCTGTCTTGCATTTGAACAATACTTCTCTTAGAACCAATTGTTTCAGTATTTTAACCTAAGCATTGGTGTGCTGACGCTGGCTCACAAAGTAGAACCTCTTCCCAACTCCCATTCAACTGTCCAATGACATTGTATCTGTAGCCTGCAAACCACGGAAATCAGCAAGTGCTAGAAGTCAGGGCTCTTTCTTCCCTACAGACCCAGCTGTTAAACACTTACGGGCACTACTGAAGCTAAATGCCCACCGAATGGGAAATGTTAGTTATGGTACATACAATGGATTTCTAAAACATTTGGAAAGGTAACCTAAAGCTATATATTTATCAAAAAGGAAAGATATCCACAGGATTTTCATGTTAAAATTATACATAATTTAAAAGTTATGTATGCATATGTATTTTTACATGTATGATCCCATTTTATTAACAAGATATATGGACGTGTGTGTACATATACATGCACACATATATATAGGAAAAAAATCTGGAAAAATATACACTGAATGGTAAAAACACATAATCAGTAAGTGGTAAGATTATGATGGAATTCTATTTTTTCATGTTTACCTTTCTGAGTTTTCCAAAGTTTTTTGACTAAGTAGATACTATATTTCATACTGGGTAGGGGGCCACGCTAAAACTTAAATAAGGAGACTATTATTACACTAGCATAAGCATATGCATTTCAATGATAGCATTACGAGCTACTTTATGTGATCATTATGAGTACTTATATGTGATCAAGCCAGCATTATGAACTACTTACATGTGGAGTAAGAAGTACAGAGGAGCATTATTTTAAAACTCATGCTGAAATCAATTAGATACCAGCATTCTGCGCAAATTCTCGCCAGTTATTTTTGCCCAAATGAGCCTTTCGTCTGCTTCTGGGCTGATTAAGTACAGCTACTCAGCCTGATGAAACACTGAGAAAAAATCAATACTGAGAAGAATATTTTTCTTAGTAGCCTTCCCTGTTATGACATACACTGATCTACCTCGCTCAACACTTGGTACATTTCGCACCCAACTTAGGAGACCAGACCAACCTGACATTTATCAGCATCAGGATTTTTTTTAAAAAAAATTCATTACATTAAAGGCACTGAGATATCAACACTTTTGCAATAATTAGGATATTCTAACCATTTCAGATCCTCCAGAAACCCCTTGTGGTAGGTATTGTGGCTTTGTTTTTTAAGAGACAGGGTCTCACTCTGTCACTCAGGCTGGAGTGCAGTGACAAAATCACAGCTTACTGCAGCCCCCATCTGACTCCTGGGCTCAAGCAATCCTTCCACCTCACCCTCCTGAGTGGCTGGGACTACAGGCCTGTGCCACCATGCCCGGTTATTTTTATTTTTATTTTTTTTTTTTAGACAAAGTTAACTAAAGAGCCAAATTGCCTCACTCCAAAGCGCTTTCTCTTAAGTAAGATACTGTATTACATCCAGGGTCTAAGCCTTAAAATGGGCTGGGCACAGTGGCTCTCACCTGTAACCCCAGCACTTTGGGAGGCCAGGGTGGGAGGATTTCTTGAGCCCAGGAGTTGGAGTTTGCTGTGAGCGAGGCTGACGCCACGGCACTCACTCTAGCCTGGGCAACAAAGTGAGACTCTGTCTCAAAAAAAAAAAAAAACAGAACCACAAGGAACTCAATTTTGCCAACAACCCGCATAAACGAGGAAAGGGCCCTTCCCCTAGAACCTCCAAAAAGGCATGTAAGCCCTGCCAACACCTTAATTTTAGCCCAAGATGAGCCATGTCAGGCTTCTGACCTTCAGAAATATAAAATAAGAAATTTGTGTTGTTTTAGCCACTAAGTTTGTGGTAATTTTATTACAGCAACAACAGAAAACGGATATATAGGTTCAGGCAAAATGAACCACATTTCTGAACTTCTTAGGCTCTCAGTCTTCAAATTCAAAAGGAATCAATTGCACAGTGCTACGGTCTGAATGCTGGTATCCCCCCTGAAATTTCTGCATTAGAATCTAATATCCAGTGTGGTAGTATTAAGAGGTGGGGCCTTTGGGAAAAAATGAAGTCCTGAGGGCTCCTCTCTCAAATGGGATTAGTGCCCTTGTATGAAGGCTCCTGGGAGCTCCCTTCCACCCTTTCTTCCACACTACGATGCACAGATCGGCTGGCACCTTGATCTTGGACTTTCTGGCCTCCAGAAGTGTGAGACATAAATTTCTGTTGCTTATGAACTACCCAGTCGAAAGTATTTTGTTATAGCAGCCTTAAAGGACTAAGACATAGTATATTGCTTCCAAATGTTTTTGATAGGCATGAGAGTTGCCCCAAACCATATTTGCAATGCCAAAGATAGCTGCAATGTTGGGGGAAATCTCTGAAAGATTGCTACCAAAGATAGTAAATCATTGCAAACTATTATGAAAGGCAAAGATAATTAGGTTTGATCAAAAATTCCAATTTTTTTCAAGTATAATATGCTTTTATAATGGCAAAAATATGGCAGGGACCCTTACATGAACAATGGTGCTTTCATTAAGTGTTGATTAATAAAATGCACAATCTCCCAATTCTACTCTGGATTCATCAATGTCTGTCAATGAATTATCTTAGTAATCACAACAGTATCTACATACAGTTGAAAAACTATATTCCAGACACAAGTAAAATCATCACGTATGTGGACAGAGCCTGGTACATACCTGGGTAGAAAGACCCTTCTGAGTTCTGACCCCCAGCACCGCCCAGATCCGTAATATTAATAGTGTCACAGCCAGGCTCATGCCTGTAATCCTAGCACTCTGGGAGGACAAGGTGGGAAGATCGCTTAAGCTCAGGAGCTCAAAACCAGCCTCAATAAGAGCCAAAACCCATCTCTACTAAAAACAGAAAAAATTAGCCGGGCATGGTGGCACATGCCTGTAGTCCCAGCTACTTGGGAGGCCAAGGCAGGAGGATCCCCTGAGCCCAGGAGTTTGAGGTTGCTGTGAGCTAGGCTGACACCACTGCACTCTAGCCTGGGCAACAGAGCGAGACTGTCTCAAAAAAAAAAACAAAACAAAAAAACAAAACAAAACCAGTGTTATGGACTGAACAGGACCACAGTGTCTTGGCAATACTGTGTCAGTGGGAATCTCTGCTGGAGGCATCAAAGTTTTTCTAATTTCCATCTTAAAGATTCATCTGATTGTTGAATAATCACAAGTCTTCCCGAGGCTACTTGTATACTGCTAAAACCACACCTGGGAATAATATTGCCTGTAATCCTAGCTCTTGGGAGGCCGAGGCGGGCGGATTGCTCAAGGTCAGGAGTTCAAAACCAGCCTGAGCAAGAGCGAGACCCCGTCTCTACTATAAATAGAAAGAAATTAATTGGCCAACTGATATATATATAAAAAAAAAAATTAGCCGGGCATGGTGGCGCATGCCTGTAGTCCCAGCTACCCGGGAGGCTGAGGCAGAAGGATCACTCGAGCCCAGGAGTTTGAGGTTGCTGTGAGCTAGGACGCCACGGCACTCACTCTAGCCTGGGCAACAAAGCGAGACTCTGTCTCAAAAAAAAAAAAAAAAGAAATGTCTATCAGAAAAAAAAATTTAAAAAAGGAGTTCACTTTCAAATAAAGATACAGGGTAGCAGTAGCTGGCATGGTCAGGGTTATCACCAACCACTAACTGGGGTTCAACTACGGCTGCAATAAAAGCTCTCCAGGAAGGCACAAAGTAAGTTTTAAACCAGTGCTAATGTGCTGCCACGACCCACTTCCTCCCGGCAGACGTCACCACGATTCCCACAGCCAGATTCCAAACCAGCCACCGCCAACTGATCACACAAGGCTGACATACTTTTGCGACCAATTTCCAATGTCATATTTATGATTAACAGTATCATGTTATGCAATCTATTAAAAATAATCGCAAGCGTCCAAGTGCTTAAACACTGGAGTGCTTGTCCAAACATTATCAAGCCTGTCATGTCCCCAATATTCTGGGGAAGTTAAATATAAAGAGACAATGATACCTCTACTGTTTATCAGGGATCCCACTTGTGATATCTGGTAATACAGATGGAAAGGTTTATAGGACTGGATTGAAGCAAACAAGCACGCCAAACTGTGCAGAGGAGGGCACTGGATGGCTTTAGGAAGATTATATGGCATCTTGAAGACAAACATTCACCTGGCATTTAGACTCTGCCAATAATCAGCTGAGTACTTCTAGGCAAGTAACTGGACCTCTCTCTGAGCTTATGGGATTTTCCCTTTCATCTGTGACATGAGGAGACTGGTCTGCATGTCATCCTGCATTCTGAATTCATGAATGCTGCCTGGATTAGCAGTGTCCCTAACAGCGACCTTCTCCCCCTCACCTCGACCCGTAAGGCAGAAGCCAGCACTCATCTCTGAACCCTGCCCCGGACCTGAAGGACAACTTCAAGCAAGGGTCACTTCCCCAGCAAACCTCAGCTTTTCCTCTGCTAAAAGCTTCTCTTCTAATAATCAGGAGGAAGAAGAATAGGGCAATTTGGGGAGAAATTTCTATATAATCCAACCAGCAGCATTGCTGTTTACAAAAACGAAAATCAAGCACAGACTAAAACCCAAAGCTAGTGAGTTCAGATTCCTCTATACTTTTAAGAATGGGGTGTGTGGAGGGGAGAAGTATAGACATAAACCATCTCGTTGTAACCAAGTACATGGCTGGACTTGACTGTTCTTCCAAAGTATACAAAATAGAATGCTAAATCCACAAAGTAGATTTGAAGATTGGCTTCTAACCCTCGACAGTTGACATGCAACCACAATAAAAAAAAAAAAAAAAAGTCAAGTTTTTGAACAAAAAGGTAAAGAACTAAATGACTCTTGGTCTTAAGATTCAGGCAGGAAGACCAGGCGCGGTGGCTCACGCCTGTCATCCTAGCACTCTGGGAGGCCAAGGCGGGCAGATTGCTCGAGGTCAGGAGTTCGAAACCAGCCTGAGCAAGAGCGAGACCCCATCTCTACTATAAATAGAAAGAAATTAATTGGCCAAATAATATATATAGAAAAAATTAGCCGGGTGTGGTGGCGCATGCCTGTAGTCCCAGCTACTCGGGAGGCTGAAGCAGCAGAATTGCTTGAGCCCAGGAGTTTGAGGTTGCTGTGAGCGAGGCTGATGCCACAGCACTCTCTAGCCTGGGCAACAAAGCAAGACTCTGTCTCAAAAAAAAAAAAGATTCAGGCAGGAAATACATGAAGCCAAAACAACAACAAAAAAAATCCACAAAGGCTTTATGTAATTGAGTACTTAAAAAGTACCTACTGGGGAAAATATACTTGTGCAAATCAGAGTTTTAGATAAAATGCCCATTTATTTGAAACACACTGACTTTTTTTTAAGGTGGCAGTCTCTACTGCGGAATTGAAAAGGGCAAACCTGAAATGTGCCACCACACATGTGAGACACGAGGTTACAGGGAGAACACGGCCAGAGTGGCGATTTACATACTTGGGATTTTGCAGATGCTGAGTAATAATTATAGAAGCCTTGCTTTTCATATTGTGCCAATACTCTCTCTCAGGAGACCACAGACTCCCATTTATCAGGAGATCTTTAACATTTCATTGTCATCATTCAAGAGTGCCTTTGGGTTTCTGATATTTCCACCCACCATGCCTCTTTTTGCGAGCGCCTCTCTCTCTCATCTGCCCATAGATGAATGCTTAATCTCAGCTGGCGTGGGAGCAACTGCACAGCCATCAGCATAAATCACGCTACAGACCCGCTAACCACCGCATTCAACTGGCAGAACTGATGCCGCCTACATCGGTGCCCGCAAACGCAGCTGGTTCTGTACAGCCCCGTGCCTTCTAATGTGGTTGAGCCCTTTACAAATGACGCCCAGGGAGGAGCTAGGAGAGATTCTTCAAAACAATAGTGAAAGACTGTCAGTGGGTTTTTAGCACATATAAAAACGAAAACACATTGAAAATAAAACTCCTACAGATGGTAAGTCACAAAAGAACACAAAGCTCCCAGGCAATTCTTAATAAGCAAACTGCCAGCACTTCTCTGAATGGGACATGCTGTTCCATGCCTGTCTGCTTTGCCCTTCTCTGTGCCACAACTGGAAGTTGAAACTTCCGTTCCAACAATAACTACCTATTTGTTAGCCATTCAGTTTTCTTTTTCTGTCTTCCTTTTTTTTTTCCAAAGATCACATTTTAATGGGAGATATAAACATAACATAGTAATAAATTATTTATATATTAGAAGAAGACCAGCACTCCTGCTATGAGAGGAGTCACAATTATACATAAAGTGAAAGGTAACATCTGAGAAAATCTTCAAAGGAAAGGCTGATGCCTGAGGAAAACATTGCAAGCAAAAGCAATAGCAAATGCAAAGACTACTGTAGGCAACTGGGATGGAAGCAGAGTCAGCAAAAGGAATAAAAGGAGAAAATAAAGTCTAAAAGGTAATAGGACGTAGTAGGACTTTGGCTTTTGACCGGAGAGAAACAGGGAACCACTGGAAGGTTCTGGGCTGGGTTGAGATTTAAAGAGAATACTTTGGCTGCTGTCTGAGCAAAGACTGTAGAGAGGCAAAGGTGACCATCTCTCTCAGAAGACCCACGCTTCTTGTTTATTTCTATACCTCCACAGCCTAAGGCAGCCCCAGACATACAAGAGATACTTAATATCTACTGAAATGGCTACCAACCAGGCAAAGCATCTGCCTTAAATGTGACCATCCTGGTCTCCATTTGCTTTGGTGAAAATGGCACACCACTGTGGATGCCATTTGGTTTTCAAGTCCAGTTACCGTTATAAAGAGCTTGAACTCACTGCTTTCACCCAGTATATGATAGCATCAGGGGAACAGATTAAAACATGCATTATTATTGTATTTATATTTCATTTCAATCCTTGCAACAACTCTACCATGGTGCAATTATACTCCCATAGGGCTTGGGAAAGAAAATAAATGAATTTTCCAACATCTCCCAGCAAAACAGTGAGAGAGGGCAAGGCATGGGACTAGATCTACCCAAGTTACCCAACACCATGCACAATTCCAGTTCAAAACAGACCTGAGGACAACTTTTCACTGAATGTGGTTGTATATGTTCGAATATCTATTTAATATGGTAACCAATAATCACTTACCCATTTGCATGTCTTTTGCTAATATAGAGAATATTAATTTTACAGTTCCAGGCTTTACGAGATTTTTCTGATTATGACTGACTTTGAGGAACCACTAGCTTTTTTCCACAAGTTAAGCTGGTAGGCTTCCGTATGCTTTTGAGTATATTCGACCCACTGAAATATGAGCTCCCATGAGAGTACTCTTAGCTGCGTACACAGTTACACGAAACAAAAGGTGAGCTGAAAAGAGAGGGGCTAGATCTCTCTTTCATTGGCATGTAGGAAAAAGTTGGTTTACAGACTTTCACAAGCTCCCTAGTGGCTTACCTGTGCCAGTGAGAGTATCTTCAGATTACTAGTACACATCACTAACTATGGAGGAGAAATCTACAGTCCGTCCACAAATTCTAACTCAGCCCTGTGTGCTGGAGATACTGGCGTGAACATGTAAATCCTGCATTTCTGGAGCTGATATTCTTGCGCCTAGCATCGGCCAATATATAAACCAAAAAGGTAACTTTCAATTTTGTAAGTGCTAAGCAGAAAATGACAAGGAAATATGAGCGAGAGAGAGCGTGGAACTGGAAGGGAGGAGCTGTGTTGAGATTGAGTCATTTCAGCAGTTCCTGAGAAGGTCCTGAATTTAAAGCCCAGAATGAGTGAGCCAGGAGAAAAATCTAGGGGTTTCCATACAGAAACCTTGCACAGTGTGAAATGAGCTCAATGTGTTTAGGTAACAATACAGGAAGCCCAAGCAGCTGAGGCTTGTCCTCTTATTGATTTCTACTTTGATTCAACTATAGTTGGAGAATACACTCTGGATGGTTTCAGTTCTTTTAAATTTCATGAGGTTTGTTTTGCGGCCCAGGACATGGTCTATTTTGGTATGTGACTGAGAGGAGCTTGGAAAGAGTGTGATTCTACTTGTATTGAGTGGAATGTTCAACCAATGCCAATTAGATGCTGTTGGCTGACGGTGTTGCTGAGTTCTCCCACATTTTTGCTGATTTTCTCTCTAGTTGTTTTATCAATTGTTGAGAGAGGGGCGATGAAACCTACAACTACAATTAGAAAGGTCTACATCGGTTCCGCTTCACATACCCCGTAGCTCTCCTGTTTGGTGCAGAAGCATTTAAAATTGCGATGTCAACTTGGTGGGATGACCCTTTTATGATTAGAAAATGTCCCTAATAATTTTATTTGCTCTGAAGTCTGTTTTATCTGATATTAATATAGCCACGCCTGCTTTCTTTTGATTAATGTTTGCATGATATACCTTTTTCCATCCTTATACTTTGAACCTGCCTATATCATTTCATTTGAAGTGGGTTTCTTCAAGACAGCATACAGTTGGGTTATGTTTTAGTCCACTCTGCCAATCTCTGCCTTCACACTGATGTAGTTAGACCATTTGCTTTTAATAAAATTATTAAGCTGTTAGGGCTTAAGGCTAGCACTCTATTTTTTGTTTTCTATTTGTCCTCTGTTTTTCTTCTCTCCTATTTCTTTTTTCTGCCTTCCTGTGAGTTACTTGAACATTTTTTTTTAAATTCCATTTTTGTCTGTCTAAAGTATTTTTTAGTACTTCCCTGGTATATTTATTTTATTTTACCTAGGGACTTCCTGTGTGCTGATACTATGTAACTACTTTACTCACATCAAGGAAACAAGAAATTATGGTTATAAGGACATTAAAAAACTCATTTAAAAAATTCACTGGTTCAGACATGTCTGACAGGAAGAGAAAACAGTATCAAAGGGGCCACTTAATAGCAATGACAAAGGAGCATAGCAAACAATTAGAGAAAAGATTCACTTTTAACCCAAAGCCAATGCATTTTTTAATCTCATACACTTCCATTTCCTGGGTTTCTGACTCTTGCCACATTAACACATACAACTAGTAAGTATTATAAAGGCCATTCATGATAAGCCAATGCTTGAGATGAAATGACTGTGTACGAAAAATTAATAACTCTGGTGTATTTACCTCCATTGTCAAGTAAGATTTGCATTAATATTACAGTTTTATAGTGAAATCTAAGAAATCTAAACTATTTAAATGTAAGTGAGAAGATTCTTATTTGACACTAAGAATTTACAGACCATTATTTGGCAGATTTAAGAATTTATCTTTACAATTTTAGCACCCACTGCACCACTTATAGACTCTCCCGCCCTGTGCTTGAAACCAGAACGCAGCCCTTCTGTTCAACTGCTGTTTCTCTCTCGCAGATTACATTACGCTTCTTGTTTATTCCCGCCTCGATTATGAAATTGGTACCCCAGATAAGAGATGGGAGCAGAAATGAAGTCCATATCTCCACAGGCAAGCTGGGCGTTACCTGCTCAACTAAGGACCCAGGATCAGGACGCTGGCTCGGTGGCTTGTTGCATGTCACCTACTTTATCTCAGGTGCATACTGTCACCGTGTCATCTACCAGCTCGACATTGCATTGAGCAGGTTGTCATTCAGAGGGTGGAAGGGAAGCACATCTAGTCCCGAGTAAGAGGTAAAAAGGTACAGCACACAACATCGCAAAGCCAAAGACAGATGACACAGTCGCTAAAAAATGTGAACACTTTGCTCCATGAATACATACATGAGAGATCTGAGTCAGAAAAGTAAACCACTTTACTTAGTGACATGCTGGATGAAATAAAGGAATAAATCTAATTCTGCAGGTGCAGTGTAATGGCCCGTCAGTTTTTCTAGCCTCTTAAAGAATCTCTAGAACATAAAGAGATTAAGGCTTAGTGACAAGGATGGCAAAGAAAGGAGAAGACATGGAAGTTCAGGACAAAGACAGGATCGTAAACAGGAAATAGGACGGTTGTCTGAAGAAAGAGAAAAGAGTTGTACTTTCCAAGAAGTCATCACTTTCGTAAATGTCTCCTGCCACAAACACCACACCTACATGTACGTCATTTACCCTGACTCACTGTGCCTGACACTATTAAACTGTAATGCGAGGTGTTGTAATAACAAAAATAATGCCACCGTCTTACATTAACACAGGGATTGCCTGTTTGGATTCCTATGACCTTTGCTCACTGATGGGTCCTGAACGTGGCACCTGTTCGAAAACGTTCCTGTGAAATAACTACCAATGAATCAAAACGAGAGAACATGAATCATTATGACATCTCAGCTCCAAGGAGACACAGGTGGGATAAATGGGAGTCGCTTCCTGCTAGAAATAATCGGGGCAAAGTGCAGTTCCCCAGGCAGAGCCCATCCCTGCTGGCTCTGTCTGCTGTCTCTGAAACAGCTGTCGGGACAGCCCCGTTGGCTCCTGCCACACACAGCTGCCCTGCCTGCTAAGGGGAGACAAAGTATGACATCAAAATGGGGACATGGGAGCAGGGAAGACACAACGACCTCCCAGAGGCAGGAGGACAGGGCTCCTAGAATCCTCCAGTGCCAACACCTGCAAAGTGCAAAGTGAGACCACCGTTATTATGTCCCTCCAGCCCGCCATAAGGCAGCACCACGCCCAGCAGGTGCCTTCGCCCTCCGTGTGACAAAATACACAGCCACTGCAGCGAGCTGCTCACCTGAGATGCAGCCAACCGCCAGATGATGCTTGGTCACCATGAGCATCTTCTCCACGGTATAAAAACTACATATGGGCCAGGCGCGGTGGCACACGCCTGTCATCCTAGCACTCTGGGAGGCCGAGGCAAGCAGACTACTCGAGGTCACAAGTTCGAAACCAGCCTGAGCAAGAGCGAGACCCCCATCTCTACTATAAATAATAGAAAGAAATTAATTGGGCAACTAACATATAGAGAAAAAATGAGCCAGGCATGGTGGTGCATGCCTGTAGTCCCAGCTACTCGGGAGGCTGAGGCAGGAGGATCGCTTGAGCCCATGAGTTGGAGGTTGCTGTGAGCTAGGCTGACGCCACAGCACTCACTCTAGCCTGGGCAACAAAGCGAGACTCTGTATCAAAAAAAAAAACCTACATATGAGTGTGTAGCACAAAATAACCCAACTTTGCCACTTTCCTTCTTTTGTGCTATACGTTTTTCTCTGGAGTGGTGCCGGTTAGCATTTTGACCTATGTCGACCTGCTTTGCTCACCCTATCATGCCCTGTTTGATATTGTTTTCTGGTTCCTTAAATGTACAACTTCAAATTTCACACTTCCTTAAACACAGGGTTCCTCAAACCCAGACTTTCTGACATCTAAAGCTAGATACTTCCTTATCGTGGTGGCTGTGCCACATACGACAGGACGTTTACCAGCATCCCTGTCCTCGACGTGTAGCAACCCCCTTTCCCACCAGTTGTGACAACTAAAAAAACTCTCTAGACACAGTAAAATGCACCTGGGATCGGGGGGAGGAGTGGGTAAAATTTCCTGCATTAAGGATCACCCATCTTGTATAATGTCTGGCCAACGAGGAAACCCATGAAGGTCTCATTTTTAAATATTTTATGTTGAAAGATTTTACATTCACAGAAAGTGGTTAAGATAAAACAGAGAAGTCCTGTGTACCCTTCACTCAGTTTCCCCCATTGGCTGCATCTTATATAACTATAGTATGATTCTAAAGCCAGCAAAATGGCACTGGTGTACATATATTGGTGTATGCATTTTCTGTTATTGTATCACGTGTAGATTTGTGTAACCACCACCCCAATCAAGCTACACAACTATTCCATCACTACAAAGACCCCCACCAAGCTACCACTTTAAAGTATACACACACACACACACACACACATGCACTTCTCCAAAACAAGATCCTGGCAACCTTATATGCAACCTTATCTTCAACTCTATAATTTATTTCAAGAATATCATTTAAATGGAATCATACATACAACATATGACCTTCAGAGACTGGCTTTTTTTCACTCAGCATAATGCCTTTGAAATCTATCCAAGATACTGTACCAATAGTTGGTTCGTTTTTATTGCTGAATAGTTAAGTATTCCGTGGCATGGACGTACCACTGTTCGCTTAACCATTCACCTGTCGCAGGACATTTCGACTGTTTCCAGTTTTTGCTCTTTTTTTTTTGAGACAGAGTCTCACTTTGTTGCCCAGCCTAGAGTGAGTACTGAGGCGTCAGCCTAGCTCACAGCAACCTCAATCACCTGGGCTCAAGCGATCCTACTGCCTCAGCCTCCCGAGTAGCTGGGACTACAGGCATGGGCCACTATGCCCAGCTCATTTTTTCTATATATATTAGTTGGCCAATTAATTTCTTTCTATTTTTAGTAGAGACAGGGTCTTGCTCTTGCTCAGGCTTATTTCGAACTCCTGACCTCGAGCAATCCACCTGCCTCAGCCCCCGAGAGTGCTAGGATTACAGGCGTGGGCCACCATGCCCGGCCTCCAGTTTTTGTTTTGTACAAATAAAGTTGCTAAGAAGAATCACACATATGATTTTTGTGGACATAAGTTTCCATTTCTGTAGGATGAATGCCCAAGAGCGTGATTGCTGGGGTCCTGTTCTAAATGTATGTTTAATTAAGAAATCAACAAATCATTTTCCAGTAGGGCTGTACCATTTTACATTCCCACCAACAACGTTCAGGACATTGAGTCTCTCTGCATCCTCACCAGCACTTTGGTGTTGTCACCATCTATAATTTTAGCTGTTCTGTGTGTGGTGACAACTCATCACAGTCTTAATCTGCATCCCCCTAATGGCTGGTAATGCTGAACATCCTTTTAAGTGCTTATTTGCCATCTGCATATTTTCTCTGATGATACATGTGTTCACGTCTTTTGCCCATTTTATAACTGAATTGCTTGATTTATTTTTTTATGTTCAGTTTTGAGAATCTTTTACAAATTCTAGAAGAGTCCTTTATTAGATACACTCATGCCCTGCAAAACAATATTTCGGTCAAGGACAAATCAAATATATGACAGCAGTCCATAAAATTATAACAGACATGAAAAATTCCTATGGCCCTAGTGACATCGTAGCTGACGTAACATTCAAGCACAAGGCACAGAACTCATGTGTTTGTGGTGATGCTCGTAGACACAAACCCACTGCTCTGCCGGTCATATAAAAGTCTAGCACGCACAGTTATGTATAGCACATAATACTTGATAATGATAATAAACAAATATGTTACTGGACTAGGTATTTAATATATTATACTTATCATTATTTTTGAGTATGCTCCTTCTACTTATTAAAAAAAGGTAACCACGAAAAACAGCCTCAGGCAGGTCCTTCAGGAAGAGGGCACTATTATCATGGCAGATGACAGCTCCATGCGTGTTACTGCCCCTGAAGACCTTCCACTGGGACAAGTTGTGGAAGGGGAAGACAGTGATACTGATGATCCTGACTCTGCGTGGGCCTACACTAATGTGTGTGTTTGTGTCTTAGTTTTTAACAAAACAAGTTTTACAAAGTAAAAAAGACTAAAAAATCTTAAAGACAGATAAAAGCTTACAGAGTGATGTAAAGAAGGAAACCATTGTTATACAGCTGCATAATTTCTCCCAGAAAACAGAAGAGGAAGCAATAATCTCAAGTCATTTATGACTTATTACACTGATGCCAAAACTAGACCAAGAATACAGAAAAAGAGAACTACAGAACAATACTCCTCATGAATACAGACAAAAACTCCTTGAAACATATTACCAAATCGAATTCAGCAATATATAAAAGATTTCTACAACAGGACCAAGTGGGAATGCAAGGCTGGTTCAATATTTAGAAATCAATCAAGGTAATCCATCTTACTAATAGGCTAAAGAAGAAAAAAAAATCACATGATCCTATCAACTGATGCAGAAAAATTACTTGATAAAATTTAACACTTGTCCATGATAAAATCTCTTAGAAAAGTATGAATAGAAGGAAACTTCTTTAACTTGATTTGGGACATCTACCAAAACCTTCAGCTACCATTGTATGTCATGGTGCGAGTTTAAATGCCTTCTGCCTAAGGCAGTGAGCAAGGCAAACATGTCTTTTTTCCACTGCTCTTCAGTGTAATACTGGAAGTTCTAGCCAGAGTAATAAGACAAGACAAGGAAATAAAAAGCATATGCATTGGAAAGGAAGAAATAAACCACATGCTTCCAGATGACATGTTTATCACCACTGAAAATCCCAAGGAATCTCTCTATATATAAACAAAAAATCCTAGGGCTTATAAGTGAATTCAGCAGTGAATTCACAGAATACAAGGTAAACATGTAAAAATCAGTGGTATTTCTGGCAATGTACTGTACTGGCAACGACCACATGGATACTGAATTTAAAATACATAACATTTATAGCTGTACAAAAAATATATATACCTAGATATAAGTCTAACAAAACACCTACCAGATTAGTATGCTGAAAACTAAAAAATGTTAATGAGAACAAATCAAACGAGCTCTAAATAAATGGAGAGATGTATCATTTCATATATCGAAGACTCAACATAGTAAACATGTTATATAGTATGATAAAAACTCCCCAAGTCAATATATAGTGACACAGTGAAACCATTTGGGTCTAGAGACTGGAAGCGGTAGTTAAATTACAAATCCAATTTCGTTAATATTTATAGAGCTATTCAAATTATCCATTTCATATTTAGTCAGCTGTGGTATCTTGTGCTTTTGAAGAAATTGGTCCATCTCAGTCATGTAATGTATGTGTATAGGGTTATTCACTGTATTATTATTCCCCTAGACATTTTTTATACCTAAATGGTGGCCATTAACACTGATAGGCTGGTTCATTTTTGATAGTAGTAATTTGTGTGTCTTCTCTTTCCTATTTGTCAGTCTTGCTAGATGTTTGTCAGTTTTATTGCTCTTTTCAAAGAACTTCATTTTTGTTTAATTAATTTTCTCTACTGTTTTCTGTTTTCAATTTCATTGATTTGTTATCTTTATTTCATTCCTTCTGTTTACCTTGGATTTATTTTGCTCCCCTTCTGTTTTCTTGAGATAGGAGCTTAGATTTCTTTTTTATTTGAAATTTCCTCTTTTTTAATGTAAGCATTTAGTGTCATAAATTCCCCTCCTCCAGCCTTGTCGAGCCAACACAGGGTTCATGAGAACCTAACCACATCCCCTGGCACCAGGTCCCCAAATCTGAAGAACAAAGGACCCCATATTACAACTGGTCTGACACAGGCCAACTCAAAATGCCTAAGGGACATCTGAAGGTTCGTTTCAAAAACAGGGTCATTATCTAGTTTGAGAATACATTAATACACAAGAAGGAAGCCAATCCCAGTAATAAAATATTTAAAAGAATTAATGACTAAATAATTAAAGACTTAAATGCTGGTTTGAGCATTTTTATCAGTCCACCCTTCAAGTTCCTGCTCCAGAGCTCTACCACATGAAGGATTTTGCCTCGATCACATTTTTATTGCCCTTTCCCTAACATCAAAACAGATGTCACAGCCCTGAGTTATGGAACAGTTTCTAGAGAGCAGGAAGGAGCTGATTTTCCCTCCTGGGTGTCTCAAGAGATAGCAAGTCAACAATACCACCTTTCTGTAACACTATCATCCATACTCTAGTAGGGCAGGAAGCATAAAAGATTATTTAATCAAGTAAAGAAACACATCTGTTTTCTCTTTTTTCAGTTCTGTGTTCCCTTGAATTTTATAAATGTGTAGTTTTAACCTAAAATTGTTTCCTGCTGGAAGAAATATTTGGACCACAGCAAAATGCTTCTCTGTAACTCCTCCCTTCTCCCTACTAAGCTTCAGAGCCCACGGGTTCCCAGAGGCCAAAGTGCTGGCGACCAACTGTTCCCTGTTCAGTTCTACATGTGCCTTAATCTTCTCTGCTTACTCTGGGACCCTGAAATATGACCCTCACGATGGGAGACAGTAGCTTTTTTGTTACATTGTTCTCTGTCTCTTCGCTATAGATGAAAATTGAAACATGTCTCCCCTACCAAGAAAACTCTATCTCTTTTTCTACATCTGTGACAAGGAGCCACCACAATGGTCCTACATGACCCCCACCTCCTGGTATTTATGTCCCTGAATAATCTTCTCCCAGGAGTGTGGTACATGTAGACTTACTGACTCTATTCTAGCGAAAGGAATTAATTGGGCAGAAGTGATGAGATGTCACTCCCAAGGTAAGATTATAACAAGCCTGTGTCTTTTCTGTCTTAGTGCGCGCTCTCTCTCTCTCCTCTCTCTTCCCCTTCTCCTCTCTCCTCCCTCCTCTCTTTCTCCCCTCTCCCCTCTCTTCTCTCTCCTCTCTCCCCCCTCTCTCTTCTCTCCCCCTCTCTCTTCTCTTCTCTCTCCCCCCTCTCTCTTCTCTTCTCTCTCCTCTCCCTCCTCTCTCTTCTCTTCTCACTCCTTTCTTCTCTCTCTCTCCCCCTTCTTCTCTTCTCTCTCCTCTCTCCCCCCTCTCTTCTCCTCTCTCCCTCCTCTCTCCTCCTCTTTCTCCCCTCTCTCCCCTCTCTTCTCTCTCCTCTCTCCCCCCTCTCTTCTCTTCTCTCTCCTCTCCCCCCTCTCTTCTCTTCTCTCTCCTCTCTCCCCCCTCTCTTCTCTTCTCTCTCCTCTCTCCCCCCTCTCTCTTCTCTTCTCTCCTCTCTCCCCCCTCTCTTCTCTCTCCTCTCTCCCCCCCTCTTCTCTTCTCTCTCCTCTCTCCCCCCCTCTTCTCTTCTCTCTCCCCCTCTCTCTCTTCTCTTCTCTCTCCTCTCTCCCCCCTCTTCTCTTCTCTCTCCTCTCTCCCCCTCTCTCTCTTCTCTTCTCTCTCCTCTCTCCCCCCTCTCTTCTCTCTCCTCTCTCCCCCCCTCTTCTCTTCCCTCTCCTTTCTCCCCCCCTCTCTTCTCTTCCCTCTCCCTCTCCTCCTCCCCCTCCCCCCCCTTTCCTGGATCCCTCTCCCTGGGAGAAGCCAGATGCCACATTATGTGTGCAGACCCACGTAAGGAGGGATCAAGGCCTGCCAACCAGGAAAGTGAGCTCAGAAAGCAATTCACATGACACCCTGGTCAAGTCTTCAGATGAGACCGCAGCCCCTCTGACAGTCTGACTGTAAGTTCATCAGAAACCACTAGGGCTCAAGGTACCAGGTTAAGCCATGCTCAGATTACTAATTCACAGAAACTATCAAATACTAAATGTCTATTGCTGTAAGCTAATAAATCGTGGGGTAATTTGTTACACAGCAATAGATAACTAATATACCTCAGCTAGAGACCTCTACAAGTCTCTAGCTCTCTAGTCTCTACAAGTCTCTAGTCTCTAACCAAGATAAGACTTAGTCACCTGTCACTTAATTCATGCATTTCCAAAGATGCCTCTGATCCCAAAAGACCTTCTTCATTCCAACTCTATTCATTAGGTTCCTGGCGTAGGGAAATAAGTCACCATCATGACTTAAATGGCGTGGAGTAGTTTTTTTTACACTGAAACAATCAAACAGAAGTAACAGAAAGCAAAGTTCAAACTTTTAGTCTATTTCCAACACCTAATCTCAAAGAAGCTCTGAGAAAAGACAGCTTCATGGTCAAGTATGTTGAAGGAACACTACAAGCTGTGTCCTCTTCTTGAGGAACCCCTAAGGTTTCTTAGCATATTGGAAGTTCTGATCCTGCCGAAGGAATTCTGCTTAACTTCAGTATACCCTCCACGTGCACAAGTGTGTGCCATTGCGATTTTACTGAACTAGCATTCTAAACAGCACACTCTGGGCAAGGGCAGCAGTTCTCAAAGTGCAGCCTAAAATGATGAGCAAAAATCCAATTCACAGACGTCCTAGGTCTCACTTTATGATGTGTTTTCCAGTGCAGATCAGATCCAGCCTAAACACATAAAAAACTGAATCTGAGTGAAGTGATACTGATTTTTATTTACCAATCTTCCACCAAAGAACAGGCCAGGGAGCCGTAAGTCTACTCTAGCTGCAGATTAAAAGTTTAGGAACACATCGGCATTCTTTGTAGCCATGCACACAGTCCCTCAGCCCTTTTCCACCTAAGTATTCCTTCTGCCCGTTGAAATTCTTGGGAGCACACACTGTAGCAGTTAGGAAGACGGGCCTGGAGTAACTCTGAACTTGGTATCTGACCATTGCTTACAACACATGCCAACTAACCTCACTGAGCTTCACCACCTTTATCTGTAAACTAACGATGATAACAATAATAATATCTATTCATACCGCATTGGAATACATGAGATAATCCATGTCTAGTTCCGGCACAGTGTCTTGCAAACAGCAAGCACTGAATAAATGCCACCTACTGCTACTGTTTTCATCATCCAATGCAGATCTTATCTTAACCAATTTTAATTTCCAGAAGAGTCCTAACATCTCAGTATGTTTCCACCACATCACTCATTCACAGATGCACAGATTTCACGTCTTTGCTACCCCCCTGCCTGTGTGTCAGGGTGAAGCGTCTGGCGTTTTAAGTGCATTCCCACGTGGCGGCTCTCAGCTCCTCATCCCTGGCTGTGTTCCAGCCGCACCTGTCCCGACCGTGCCTGGTTCCAAACAAGAACCTCAATTTTAGACGTCTCCCAGTCTTTTACAAGAGGTAAGCTTTGCTTTTTTGCTCCCAACATCATCCACGATGCCGGCCAATATTTTGCTGGCCTTATGATGCAGCCGACAGGTTAACTTACGGACTCTATTCAGATGCTTCTGTCCTTCTTGTCTGCTTCAAAGACATAAAAAAAAAAAAAAAAAGCAAGTAGATGGCCAGGCTAAAAAAAAGTGTATATCTTTTCTTTCGTAAGATTTGGGAATCAGAGCTACAAACCAGTAGTGACACTGCCACACTCAACACTTCATCACGCAAGGTCAGGAGCTGCAGAAAATGACCTTGTGCACAGGTGTGCATGCACAGAGCAAAGGTGCAGGGACCAGGCAGCCACGACTGCAGCACCTGCAGTCCCCACGAACAGACGGCAGTGATCCTGCAGAAGTATGACGTTCAAGATCCTCACGAGAATCTCTGAAGAAAGACTCCTAAAGCTGCCTAGATAGAGCCTGCCTGAAAACTAGTTGCATTTGGAAGGCAAGCTCTGATGAGAAGTGGTCTCACGTGGGTAACGGCTGAAAAGGAAGACTTCACCCCCGACTTCACAACCCTGCAAATCTAGGGCAGGCACTGGAAGCAGCTTGGCCTTTGAGTGGCCTTAGTAAGTCACTTAACTACACCGACCACGCTTGCTCATTTGTAAAATGGGGGTCATGGTCTAGATCTTCCAGGTTGTTAGAGTTAAATGATGCTCTGCCACCAGGTCACAGAGGGTCCTTATAATTAAACCTAGGTAGCAACTACCTCAAAGTATCAACATTCATGATCACCCATACGCTGTGATCACTTTATTCTGCAAATACATGCGCTTCGTGTTTTCAGCCTTGTAACAACCCGTAAGTAGGTTCTGCTGTTTTCACCACCACAGACAGAACAGCTGTAGGTCTAAGAAGTAACTCAACCAACGCAGCTAGGAACTGTGGAGCTAGGATTCAAATCCAGCCAGTCTGACTCCAGAACCTTCAATCTTAGCCATCATAACACGCTGCCCCCTTGAAGAAGCATCTAATACATACTTGAAAGGATGGATGGGTTGACAAATACAATTCTCTGGTGTTTTAATCCTCTGGGGTTTCCCCCTCAAACAAAAGGAAAAGAAACATTGACTTTTTCTTACAAAGAGTAGCAGCATTATTCCAAAAAAAAAAAATATTAAAGCACCTTTGTTTATACCAATTTTAAGACAATTATTTCCTGAACCAAATTTCTGCCACCCTGAGGGTGGGCACTCATTTAAACACCGCCACATAATGAAATGACCCGTGCAAAAAGCAACAGCTGATCCCTGGCAGCAGTTTTTTGCTTTGTAAACACAAAAATCCTATCAGCTAGAAGAATGCAGCATGACAAATCACAAATCAGACACGCAGTCACCTACGTGAGGATTTAAAGCTCAAGAATTTCAATGTACTTAATAACATTAAGTCTGAGGCAGATGGCTGAATGCCTTAGAAATCCCAAATTGTGAGGGGTATCTGAGTGGAAATTCCCTAGCTGGGTTTGTGTTTCTTCTCGTGGATCAGAAAATGGCTGGCACCACCTGGTGGTTCTTTTTCTTCTAAAATGTGAGATCCCATGAGCCATAAAAATTAAGGTCTGGACAGCATTCTTGCTGTCAAAGTGATCCAGATAAGACATCTTTAACAGTATTGTTCATATAATCTAATTAAAGTGTTAAACAAATTCAGTTTTTATCCATATGAATATTGGGTAAGATATTCTCATTTCTAGAGCATTTTCTTAAATATGCTTGATATATATGACGAGTATCAAAATACACAAATTCAAAATGCCCAGGGCTCATACTCAGCACAGTGTGAGCACTCGTGAGCTCACATGGCATGGGGAGCCACTCACACCATTCAACTGTTAGTCATTCATTCACTCAATCATTCATTCGTTTATGCTGAGGCTGTAGAGATGATTTTGTGCAAGTGAATTGTGGGGTTTTGGGTGACGCACCTCCACTGGGTACTGGGCTTGTCACCATTTCACAGATGAGGACACTGAGGCTCCGTGTCATTAAGGAACCTGTCCCAAGTCACAGAACTAGTAAGTGGCGGAGCTGGGATTTAAATGCAGTTTTGCCTGTTCTCATAGCCCTCCCTGCTATTCTGTGATTTGCTTTATCCTCATGACTATGAAGCTGATCAACCCTAACATATCTGCATGAAAATGGGACAGGCCTACGGAACTTCCAAATCCCAAGAACTAAGTGCAGTTATGCTGCAACTCTCCTCCACGGGCAATCCCAATAAGTCAAAGAAAGTACAGTTGTGCCAGGCACATGACAGGCGGTCAAACATTTACTGATGAGTTTAAAAGTTCAGCTGAGCTTGGAAAGCTCAAAAGGGCTAAATAAATACCCTTCACCGGTGGGTGCGCAAAAGAGAAAATCGGACGACAAGAATTACCCAAAGGACAGGAAAAATACATTTGTCAGATTTATTGCCACGATCGGGAAGGAGAAGAAGTTAGAAGAAACCCACTTTGTCAGACCACGTGTCCCTGTCTGGGTTACTGTAAGGAGGGTGAGTGTGGGAACTGCGTATTATCCTAAATGAAATTTCAAATTTAAAAAAAAAAAACAGAAAAACCAAATGGGAAACATATGGGAAAGTTAAAGAGGTGGGCTAAGCGAAACAAAGCGAAGCAACCTAGAATGTTTCAAATCCCATGCTGGTTCTTGAAAGTCTTAACAACATGCTCAGGTTGACACCCTCTGGCCTGGGAACGCACTTCAGCACTTAGGTACACAGACTCCTGGCTCCTTGGACCCATTATTATTCAGCTTGCAATAACACAACACTTACAAGGAGCTGACAGGCAATCTTTAATTAAAATACATTGAAAAATGGCCGGGTGCAGTGGCTCACGCCTGTAATTCTAGCATTCTGGGAGGCCGAGGCGGGCGGATTGCTCAAGGTCAGGAGTTCGAAACCAGCCTGAGCAAGAACCTGTCTCTACTAAAAACAGAAAGAAATTAATTGACCAACTAAAAATATATATAGAAAAAATTAGCCGGGCGTGGTGGCACATGCCTGTAGTCTCAGCCACTTGGGAAGCTGAGGCAGGAGGATCCCTTGAGCCCAGGAGATTGAGGTTGCTATGAGCGAGGCTGATGCACTCACTCTAGCCTGGGCAACAAAGTGAGACTCTGTCTCTAAATACATACATACATACATAAAATACACTGAAAATAACTTGAGGCAAGGTTTGCAGAGAGAAAACTATTTGTTCTCTTAGTAGCAAAGTTACTCAACTTATGTTATACATTCTATTTTCTTTTTTGTACTTTCTTTCTAAGCTGAAAGTTTCCATTGGAAGGAAGAAACCGATCTTACAATTTACTGAGAGAGGAAAAATCTATAAAGGTGGGGGGGGGAGGAATGTCAACAGTGCAGTTTAGTGTTCAAAGCTTGGGTGCTAGACCCAGATAGTCCTGAGTTTGAGCCAGTCACCTGCAAGCTCAATGCTGTTGATCAACTCTCTTAGCCTCAGGCTCCTCACGTTCAAATGGAGAAGACACCCTGCTATGGCAGACATCAGAGCAGCTCAAGGGATATTTGCAGCTCTCTGCTGTTAAGGGTTAACACTTCCCGGCCTCCTGGCTTGAGGGTGGGTGGGGCCATGTGATTGGTTCTGGCCAGTGAGTTGTGTGCAGAAATGAAGCATGTCACTTCCAGTCCAAACACAACTCCAGCTCAAGACCATCTAGGACATTCTTTTACCTTCTGCATATCAACCAGCAATGCCAGGTGGCTTCTCTGTCAATCCCAGTGACTGTGATGAGCAGAGTCCCCTACCCTACTGCTAGCCCATTTGATGCATAAGCATCCTGAGCTAGAAACAAACCTTTATTTATTATTTGTTTGTTTTTACAACACTGGGATTTGGGGGTTGACTGTCTATTAGTGTTAGTTGTTTAATAATGACTTATAGACTTTCATAAGCTGGCCATAAGGACTACATGAAATAACACCTAATACCATGCCTGTAAAGTGTTCAAGAAATGACCTCATTGTTAAGGAACAAGCATTTCTTCCATTGAGGCACAAAATGTTTAGACTGTATATTTTTCATCACACCTAATGGAGAAAGTGCTTAACTGACTTAAAATATAAATCTATAAACATTTTCTCCTTTGCTTTTTTTCCAGGTTCCACTAAAGCTTTGATGTCCGTGTTTAGGAACCTGTAAAAGTTTAACCCCAGCAAAACCATCTCTCCCTCTGTAGACTCAGCTCTAAACTGGAGAATTTCCCTGCAATGCAGATAAGTTACTTTACTAATTTGGCACAAAGCAGAAATACACAGCTAAAATTAATTTATCAATTATGTACTATTATGATTTAGGGCCACATCACTTTTCTCTTCTAAATAACTGATACTAGAAGTGAAATAAAATATTACTAACCAAACTCATTTGAATACACTGTTCCTTTATAAATAAAGAATGTTGGCCGGGTGCAGTGGCTCACGCCTGTAATCCTAGCACTCTGGGAGGCCGAGGCGGGAGGATCACTCGAGGTCAGGAGTTTGAAACCAGCCTGAGAAAAAGTGAGACCCCGTCTCTACTATAAAGAAAGAAATTAATTGGCCAACTAATATATATATATAGAAAAAATTAGCCGGGCATGGTGGCGCATGCCTATAGTCCCAGCTACTCGGGAGGCTGAGGCAGGAAGATCGCTTGAGCCCAGGAGTCTGAGGTTGCTGTGAGCTAGGCTGACGCCACGGCACTCAGTCTAGCCTGGGCAACAGAGTGAGACTCTGTCTCAAAAAAAAAAAAAAAAAAAAAAAAAGAATGTTAAATGTACTCTTTTGGAGGAATGAGCTAAGATTTTTGAACCCACGTATTGTGCTTTGAATGTAGGGCCATTCCTTTGGCTACATGCAAACTGGGCTGAATAACTAGTCACAATTCACCTGGGACTTGACCCATTTTAGCACTGAAAGTCCTGCAAACCCAAGAAACCCCTCAGTCCGAGACAAACTCAGTCCCAGTTTGCCCAGCACTGTCCAGGATTTATAACTCGAAGTCCGGCATCCCTAGAACACCCTCAATCTACAGCCGTCCTAATGCAGAGACGTCCCTGAAGTGTCAAGATAAGCAAGATCCATCTTCCTGGAGTGTCAAGATGCAAGGGAGGGACATTCCATCATCTGAAAGAGTTTTCCATTAAAACAAAGATACGTAACAGAATACGGTGTAAACTCTGGATGAACTTTTTAGGAGAGAACTCAAGCTGTCAGAGCAACGTTGAGCTTTCTGTCCTCTGCTTTTATAGGGGTACGCTAAAGGGGAGACTGATAAAGCAAGACTGTAGCAGAAAAGCCACCGACGTAGAAACAACTACTGCGCAAGGTTTGCTCCTTCCCCGACTTCCTCCGTGAGTTTAGACCGGTCACTTAACTCCTCCGGGCCTCGATCGTACTGCTTTTATTTGACAAACACTCAGGATTCGAAGGCAGGGGTTTTGCTCTGTTCGCTGCTACAAGTCTGGTGCCTACAGCTTTCCTAAATGAGTGGCTAAATCTCTCAGCCAGCAATAAAACTAGTATCTATGGCAGGATTATTGAGGCTACCAAAAAAGATCATATAAGTAAAAGTGCTTTGCATATTAATAAGAGCTGACTGAAAAGTGATTTCCATTATTTTACAAATCTCTTTTTTTTTTTTTTTTGAGACAGAGTCTCGCTTTGTTCCCCAGGCTAGAGTGAGTGCCATGGCATCAACCTAGCTCACAGCAACGTCAAACTCCTGGCCTCAAGCGATCCCCCTGCCTCAGCCTCCCTAGTAGCTGGGACTACAAATATCTTTATTATCTTATTTTCTCCCATGCAGTGACCTACTGAATTGTGAGTACCATGTTTGTTCCCTCATTTGGATCTGGATGGGTGGTAATGAAGCGTAACCTTGCAAACTAAGTTGGGGAAAATCTGTTTTAGGCTGAGTACAGACACATATGTGTTTAATATGTTATACGTACATACATACAAATATATACTCATATGGTCACCTATGTTTGAAAATATTTTCTAAAATGTATAGGCAGAAATGAAATGTTTATATTCAATATTATAAAACAAAGTTTAATCAAAAAAGTTGGAAGATAAGAAGAAAGAGATTGCACAGTTCTGATCTACGAAAGAGGAAGGAATGGGGGATGAAGTTGAAAGGAATCTGTATAAAGGCCAAAAGCTGAATCCTACGGGGAAGGTTTTTAAGTAGGAATAAAAGAGAATATATTCGCCTGTAATCCTAGCACTACTAAAAATAGAAACGAATTAATTGGCCAACTAATATATATAGAAAAAAATTTAGCTGGACATGGTGGCACATGCCTGTAGTCCCAGCTATTCTGGAGGCTGAGGCAGGAGGATTGCTTGAGCCCAGGAGATTGAGGTTGCTGTGAGCGAGGCTGACGCCACGGCACTCACTCTAGCCTGGGCAACAAAGTGAGACTCTGTCTCAAAAAGAGAATACATTGGTTGGGCATGGTGGCTCACGTACGTAATCCCAGCACTTTGGGAGGCCGAGTCAGGAGGATTGCTTAAGGTCAGGAGTTTGAGACCAGCCTGAGCAACACAGCAAGACCTCATCTCTACAAAAATTACAAAAAGGAGTAGGTGGTACACCCCTGTAGTCCCAGCTACTCAGGAGACTGAGGCAGGAGGATCACTTGGGCCCAGAAGGTTGATGCTGCAGTTAGCTATGATCATGCCCCTGCCCTCATGCCCAGGCAACAAAGCAAGACCCTGTCTCTTAAAAAATAAAGTAAAATAAAATAAAATACATTGAGCTGGGGGTGCCAAGGCTTGAGAGCATCTTGGGCCCAAGGCAAACCTGTCATTTTTCCACTCGATGGGACTATGAACAGCCTAAATACCAAGTGAGTTCCTGGATCAATGCTATCTACTTCTGACCTTCTCTTTGGCCCTATCATACGGGAGAAATCCTGGCCACGGTCAACCTCCCTGATGGCTTCCACAGGTGCACAGGAAGCTAGTGACAAGAGCAGCACTGATGTCTTGGATGGCCCCCCTGGCTCTTGCCAGACCCAGGGTTGAGCCTGCCCAGAAAGGCAGAGGAGGAGTGAGCAAACATCTTACTTGTTACCACTGCCCCAATAACGTGTTTTGGGTGGTAGAACAAAATGTGAAACTCTACCTAACAAACACTAGACTTGTGTGTACACATGCTTCTACTAGCGTTTAAAAAATGCTCTTAGACATACCTAACATCCAGATTTTAAGTAATTGGCAAAGTATTAGAAAATATATGTGGTTGCTACTCTGAGACACCACCAGCATCCTTTGTTGACTCATAACTCAAGGTTTTAAAAAGTCTTCATGTTAGTGACACCCTCCAGACAGCCCAACCCAACATGAGGCAATAAATAGCTCAAAAGAACCCGTAAATATTCATAAATATTACCTTGTTTGTGTGATATGAATATTTCTACAAGTATGTGTCTAATGCACTGATAAGGAGTTCCTAGGATGGGGGCCAGATCTTAGCTCATTCTTTTATGCAAACCCCGTGCCGATAAAATTTTGAACACAAGTTTCATCCCTTAAATGCTTCAGTATCAAAAGTCTAAAACACAGGCTACACTGTTCTCAGCTGCTGCGAAGTTCTGGTGCATCAAAAATGTATTACTGGCCGGGTGCGGTGGCTCACGCCTGTCATCCTAGCACTCTGGGAGGCCGAGGTGGGCGGATTGCTTGAGGTCAGGAGTTCGAAACCAGCTTGAGCAAGAGCAAGACCCCGTCTCTACTATAAATAGAAAGAAATTAATTGGCCAACTAATATATAGAGAAAATATTAGCCAGGCATGGTGGTGCAT
The DNA here is from genome assembly GCF_040939455.1 of Microcebus murinus. NCBI lineage: Eukaryota > Metazoa > Chordata > Mammalia > Primates > Cheirogaleidae > Microcebus > Microcebus murinus. The sequence continues at coordinate 2,997,652 of NC_134133.1, read as the reverse complement.
GCCTCTAGTCCCAGCTACTCGGGAGGCTGAGACAGGAGGATTGCTTGAGCTCAGGAGTTGGAGGTTGCTGTGAGCTAGGCTGATGCCATGGCACTCACTCTAGCCTGGGCAACAAAGTGAGACTGTCTCAAAAAAAAAAAAAAATGTATTATTCATTTCTCTGTTCTGCCCACAGTGTCCTCCCCACTATCTTAAATACAGGGTGAACTTCTAGAACAATAAATAAATCTGAAGATGTCCCCCAAAAGGGGCAAAGGAATGCAAAAAAAATAAAAGTAGTTTCTATCTACATGAGATCATATTTTATTAAACAGTTTTAAAATGTTTCCCTCTGCTTGATACATTTTGTTGCTAACACTATAAATGGAAACATTCCTGGGAGAAAATACCCATCTCAATCAAGAACTATGAGAGATACCCTGATAAACATAGGTTGGTTGTGTGAAAATTCTAACCTCTTAATTTTTTTTATTTTTAAGCAGAAACAAACAAGGAAACATGAGTGAATACAACACACTTTCTCCTTTTCACCCAAGGATTTTGCTACCCCAGTAACTTAGTGCTTTGTACATACAAGACAGCTAATCTTTGAATGAATGCGTGCATGAGGCAATGGTGTGCATTTATCTCTCTGTTCTCAAAAGCTCAGGAATTCCCATGCCAGTGTTTCTACAATCACCATTTCCATGATTAAAATAAATAGCCCACCAGAAAAATAAAAGTGGTTTCAAAGGCCAGACTTCGAAGAACCACTTCTGCAAATTAGTAACTCCCAACATATTCATGGAAAAGCTCAACACACCCGTCTTACAAATTCCACTCCAGAAAGTTCCGTTTGGGGGAATTTGCATAAAAAGTCCTACCAGAGGGTGCTCGGCCAGTGGGTTTTGCCAATGAGGCACACAGCTAAAAACAAAGCTAGTCTCTTGTCACCAAAACAGGTTGTCGTAGCTTGGCTCACCTGGTCACACCGAGATTCACAGATGCCAAAAACCTCCCAGGGTACCAAGCCATGACAGATGGTCACATTACTTGAAAGGGAAATGCCTACTAAAAGCCCACAACTGAAGGGAGAAGTGTGGCACCTTGGAGACGTGAACAGCAATCTCTGGACAAGGGTTGCAAACGCAAACGTCTACAGGGCCCGGGAAGGTAACACAGAGAAGCACATACAGCATCTGCTGGGTATGAACCAGAGGGCACCGTGCTGGCTGCAGCTGCAGCGGTTGTGCCAGACCTGGAGAATAAAAATCATTACTTAAACCCTGGGCTGATAAAACACAACTGCCCGAATCCATGGGGTGTGAGTTTGCAACCGGCAGCACTTAGCAAACCTAGCGAGCACACAGGATGCACTGTGTAAAAGACGCCATTCTGAGCAGGAACCCGGCTGAGCCCACAAGCGGGAAAGGGGCTTGTAAAATGTTTGCTTTGGGACCCGAAGAAAGAGATCAACACTGCTAAAGAAATGGGAGGAAATATAATTAAATAAACGAAATTAGAAAGGGGTAGATGGCACACAAACTTTTGTTTGTTTGTTTGTTTTTGAGACAGAGTCTCACTCTGTTGCCCAGGCTAGAGTGCCGTGGCGTCAGCCTCGCTCACAGCAACCTCCAACTCCTGGGCTCAAGCGATCCTCCTGCCTCAGCTTCCCGAGTATCTGGGACCGCAGGCATGCGCCACCATGCCCGGCTCATTTTTTCTATATATATTAGTTGGCCAATTAATTTCTTTCTATTTATAGTAGAGATGGGGTCTCGCTCTTGCTCAAGCTGGTTTCGAACCCCTGACCTCGAGCAATCCACTTGCCTCAGCTTCCCAGAGTGCTAGGATTACAGGCATGAGCCACCGCGCCTGGCCCACACATAAGCTTTCTTAAGGCTAGAGCCTGGATAGCCATTTCCCGCCATGGAGACACTGGCTTGGGTGAGGAAAGGTTCAGGGCCAACCTAAGCAAACACAGAATGCAAGCCCTTCATTCGTTTGTTCACGGATAGCCACTCACCGGCCTTCCACTCACTCCTGCAACTAATGCTCACTGGAAGCTTCTCATGCACTAGGCACCCCAGGCCCTGCCCTGAGGACATGATGTTGGGGACACACACACACACAGAAACACACATGTATACACACAGAAGGCTTTGCTCTTCCAGAGTTTGCTGTCTTTAGCACTGCCCCGCAGAAATGTCTGTGAAGATGGAAATCTTTTAGACCTGCATTGTCCTATATGGTAGCTACATGTGGCTGTAGATTGCTTGAAATATGTCTATTGCAACTGAGGGTTTTCTTTACTGTATTTCACTTTAACTAATTTATATTTAAATTTAAATAGTCTCTTATGGCTAATGGCTACCACACTGGATAGTGCAGGTCTAGGCAGGGTGTCCTGGTGAAGCCCTCAGATTAGAGAGAAGAGAAAGAAAAGCAAGAGGAGTGGAAGATTCCAGAAATATGGAAAGCAGGTCTTCCCTGAATGCCTCTCTCTATACTCACAACTCTCTACACCGATCCAGTGCTCCGTGTTCCCATTCCTACCCCCCCCAGCCCTGTAACATGCCCTCCCAGGAAAAAGTTAGAAATGCATGGCAGAGGGTGACACACACTTTGTTGTCATCACCCTATGATGGTTTGTTCAACAACGCAAGACCAGAGCACAGAGCCGACAGACTCAGGCACCCAATCCGCTGCGATCCCAACTGCAGCTACTTAACGCTGTGCCCTTCCCTCACATCCCTGCATGGAGAATGACACGGTCCCCTTTGTGTTGGGTGACACAGATGCTGCCATGTGAAAGAAAACGAGGATTCTAAGACAACACGCCAGGCTCTGCTCCCTGCATTACGACACATTTCTGATGAACAAACGAGGACATCATGACCTGTATCCCTCACTTTTCAAGAGGCCAGCTTGTCCCCTGTGCATTGATGCCCGGGGCGCAGAAGTTGGGAGCTGATGGTGTCAACCCCTTCTGCAAAACTGCAGCAGCCTCCTGGCTCCCACCAGCAGCATGAAAATAAGATTAGGTCTCAAAGGCAGTTCCCGTGCAGGCTCAAGTTCACGGGATGCCTAGTGGAAGGGGAACTCAAATCGCCCGTAGATCTAGACTTCCTTTTCTCTTAATCCAGTGACATACTAGAAATTGCCAATGAGCCTACCAAAAACACAGGAATCCCATGAAAACCAATATGCCCCGACTCCCCTGTTTGCTTGGCAGGAGCTGGCAGGCCCAAACAGAGGTAATGGGGCTCAGCGGGGCTCACGGCCGCTGCACAGGCACAGGCCACGCCTGGCAGAAAGGCAGCCCTTCCTTCTGGCAGGACTTGGCCTCTGCTCATAAGGCCAGCTGCCAGAGTCACGTCAGAAACATCCAGAACAGGAAACAGGCCTAGTCTTTACGAGGACTGGCAGGCAGTTTCCTGGAGGCGAGAAACACGAGAGAGAGCACTGCACAAAATCTGAGAGTGGCTTAGGTTTCACGAACCATCAAAACACAGAGACGCTGCCAAGTCATCTGACGGCAGATATGTCCGATTTTTCACACTGCAAGAACTTAAAAACTGATGGCGTTTTGTTATTATCACCCTATGATGGTTTGCAAATGAGAACACTCCCACAGCTCGTCTCTAATTTACACCTGCTAATCCTCGGGTTACTACAGGCAGAGCAGGTACCGTCGCCCCCAAAGCACATTGGGGAAAACAAGAGTGAAGAAGGGTCCCGTGGGGCCCCAACTTCCCTAGCAGAGAACTGTGTCACCGTAGCAAGGTGGTCAGACCAGGCTGTGATTTTAGCTCTTCCGCCTAGCATTTCCCTCTAGAAGACTCTAAAAAGGTATAAAGCTCAGAGGCTGTCTTTGGTGAAATTCTGAAAACTGCTATGCACTAGGAAGTGAGTTAGGTGGTGCTGTAGTCTGCCACCCACTAGGACGGGACAGACACCAGGAGGCCTGCTTTAACCTGTGTGACACTCTTTTTGGGAGGGACATGCTGAAAACACCCCTTCGGCATTTACAAAGAGATAGGAAGGGAAGAAGGGAGGGAACAGACGGGTCTAACTTGACAACATTCAGGCGAGTATGCAGAGATTCATGAAAACTTAGTGTTTTCAATAGTACTGATTCTAAAATGGTGATAAGTGTAATATTTTAACATCAGCCTGAGCATAAATGTCAACATTACCGCCGAACCAAAAATACATGACAAGCAGAAGTTTCCAGATGACTTAGAACTCACTGCTCCATGTTGACATAAGATGAAGTGATGTTGTCATTTGCAGAGCTAAACAGTGTGATTAGGAAAAAGAGCTCTGCCTCCCATCCGTGACACAAGTCAGTTGTTAGAGAGACAACACATCCCAGGGTCTCTGCGGCATTCAGCTAATTTTTCATCTTGTAGATTTGTGACTCTGCTTGGCTGCGTAATGCTATTAATAAATTGCAAACGATGAGAACCAGGATTTTCGAAGTTCTAATAAGGGATAACTAAATCTCTGCTGCTCACCAGCAGGAATTAAAAATTCCTTTACCTTTAATTCCATTACTCTCGTTATCTCATCATGGGATCTAATTGTGACTATCTCCGTCCCCGGGGAGAGAGATGGACCCGAGAGCAGAAATCTCTGCTTTTTAAAACCCACTAAGGGCCTTGTCATCTCTGCAGAAAACTCCTCATCTGTGATGACCCATGGTGAAACCACGCTGCAATTTTCAAAAATCATTTCATGCAAATATGGATGCCCCGACTGCATCTAAATTAAAGTAGCAATAAATCAAACCCTATTTTCTCGTTGACTTGTATTATTATTTCACAGTCAATTCCTCTTCCTTTCCGAATAAGCTACCACCACGTTTCTCTGTAGCCGCCACAAACATCACTGGAGCCGTCAAACATACACAGAGCAAGAAATTCTGACCATGGGCCAGGACGGGTGAGAACAAGGAGGCATGAATGTAGGTTATGTGCCAGCCATCATGCCATGTGCTTCGAATCTGTTAAACGGATAAAAAAAATCCATTAAACAGTAAAAAAAAAAATGCATGGGAGGTTGCTGTTTGGGACTGGGCTCCACAGGAGGCCCCCACCGAGCAGACCGAACCAAACTGAAGTCACTCACGGTAAATGCCACATTGTCAAACTGCAACTTTAAGGAAGCAGACAGGTCCCAAAGCAGGTCACTCACTCTTATAAACAGGAGACTCCAGTCTACCAGAGTCAAAGTGGTGACAAGTAGATCTCTCTGCTTTAACCCTTACAAGAAAGTAACCTGATATGAACCAGTCAAGGTTTATTTTCCCCCGTTATTCCGTTTCCTTGTTCCCATTCTGCCACCTCCCAATGGGAGCTCTCGTAGGTCCCTAACGAAAGTTCTTGTGATTCTGTCTTTTGACAAGTATGTGGTTTTATTCAACACTTCTACCAGAACCGCAGACAAGCTCACTGACAGACGGAGACAGGAAGGGGAAGAGTACATCGGGGCCGGTGGCAGAAGCCACAGAGCCGGGCAGGGTGAGTGTCGTGCAAGTGGCCCCACAGCTCACATGCTTGCTGCCCCGCCAAGCCAACCCCAGAGGAGGATGAGCCCTTGAGGTGGGCTACAGGGACCTCTGGACACGTGGCTAGCAGAGCCCTGCGGACCTGCCGTGGCAATGGCATCTTCAGCCCGGTGCTGCAGGAAGGTCCCTTTGGATCGTGCCACCAAACCGAATCCTCGGGGGAGAAAGGCGGGGGGTGGGTGGCAGGCTCACAGTGAGGAATGTCCCTCTTCTTCCATTCCCACCAGCTCCTATGAGAAGGGAGACTGTCCTTGATACACTGAAACCGGGTCTGACACGACAAATATATCCGTCAAACCATTTCAAAGTAACAGACGATAATCACTACTCCCCCGCCCCACTTCCCCTTTACTAACAGGGGGGCACACAGAATTCATGTAAGAAGGGCACAGGTAGGCCAGGTGCGGTAATCCTAACACTCCGGGAGGCCAAGGCGGGAGGATCGTTTGAGCTCAGGAGTTTGAGACCAGCCTGAGCAAGGGTGAGACCCCGTCTCTACCAAAAATAGAAAAAATTAGCCGGGCGTGGTGGCTTGTACCTGTAGTCCCAGCTACTCGGGAGGCCGAGGCAGGAGGATCGCTTGAGCCCAGGAGTTTGAAGTTGCTGTGAGCTAGGCTGATGCCACGGCACTCACTCTAGCCTGGGCAACAGAGCGAGACTCTGTCTCAAAAAAAAAAAAAAAAAGGAAGAAGAAGAAATAAATTTCTAGCAGATTAAGGCACAGAGGTTCTGAAGTTTATCTGTTACAGACGCTAACATTACTCTACTCTCTCCATTCCTAAAGCTTTTGCTATATTCCAACTACCTACAGAATAAAACCCAACCTCCCCAGCATGGCATTCGAAGTCTCCCCCAATCCAGCCCCAGCTACTGTCCAAGCCCCTTTCTCACCATGAAGCCAGTACTGTGCCCACTATTTTCCATATTTACCAGGACCTGACAGACCTTCTCAATCCTTTGAAATCTTCGCCCTTAGAGTTCCTTCTATCAGAAGGTACTAAATCCCTTAATAATTGACAAAATTCCGATCAGCCTTCCAGAGCAGTTCAAGTACCACCTCCTCTGAGAAGCTCCCGTGACGCTGGCCACCCTGTCCTCTGGCTACCAGAACAGACCGGGTTCACTCCTTTACTACAAGAGCACTATTTATGATACTACATTTTTAAAAGTCTCTGTATTTTCACACTACTGTGTGCTTCTCTGGAGGGCAGAGGCTAAGAGCCCTTCAACTTTATATTCTCAACCCTTACACACTAGCTGGAATGAGTAGGGACGACGTAACTGTTACATGAGAAAAGTAATAAGTACATAGAGAAATAAAAGCATATTCCATTTACTGTTAGATAGTATGCCCAGGTATGACTACTTGGCCTCAAAAACACAACAGTGAGACCACTTTCTTAGTGTAATTTTTTTTGCAGGTCAATGACCTTTGTCTGCAATCCAGACTGAGATTTGCAATCTGGATCACTGGACACAAGAAAGCCACGTAAGAGTGTTGGTAAATTCAGGCAAACCCATTCCACTGCTAGACCAAGGGTTCAAAGTCTCTAATCCACCCATCAAAATAGACAAAACGGAGGAAACATCAGCAATAATCTAAAGGCTTCCCCAAATGACTTGATACATAGCTATAAAAATGAAAACAGTCCCCTCTTTTACTCTCCCAATTCTACCCTCCACATCTTAGTCTTCAGATTATAGCTGAAGTGTCAGTTCCCTAAGAATCAGTCCTGTCTGCTAAGCTACTGGCAGAATAACTTTCCTTCAGAGCTCGTTGATGTTCATTGGCATGACTGATTGCTGTCTGTCTTTCCATTTCCTGTTAAATGAATGACAGTGGAAAGAATATTTATCTTTTAAATTTTTTAAAGAGGTGAGTGAAGGAATGGCTGAATAGTCAACAGAATATGAAATGACATGAAAAAACATACTTGTAAATGAAAAAAAAAATTAGAATACAAAACAGCAAGTACAAGGCGGGGCACAGTGGCTCACGCCTGTCATCCTAGCACTCTGGGAGGCCGAGGCGGGCAGATTGCTCAAGGTCAGGAGTTCGAAACCAGCTTGAGCAAGAGCAAGACCCTCGTCTCTACTATAAATAGAAATAAATTAACTGGCCAACTAATATATATAGAAAAAATTAGCCGGGCATGGTGGCGCATGCCTGTAGTCCCAGCTACTCGGGAGGCTGAGGCAGGAGGATTGCTTGAGCCCAGGAGTCTGAGGTTGCTGTGAGCTAGGCTGACGCCACAGCACTCTAGCCGGGGCAACAAAGCAAGACTCTGTCTCTAAAAAAAAAACAAACAACAACAAAAAAAAACCCAGCAAGTATGCATAACCCTATTTTGTTAAGAAAGAATATTCTACCCACCTGTCAACCTAAATGCACACAGAGACAACAGAGAAGAACATCTGGAAGGTTCTTCACCAAAATGTCAGCAATGGATTTTTTTCTAGCCACGGTTAAAAGAATCCATGTGGGGCGATCATGACTCATTCAGAAGAATCGAGGCATTTCTTTCTCCCCAGCCACACACAGAGCAGGGCAGCCTCCTACCAAGTGACGGGTGGAATGGACGGCCTCCATGGGCAGGTGGACAGGAGCCTGCTTCCTGCTTTGCTCGCCAACCCCGAGGACAGCAGCTGTGATGGGCGAGTCTGGACCGTGGAGGCCACCCGCCAGCCCCTGCGAGATGGCAGGCTCCCAGGCACGCGTGGAGTGGCTATCCCAGCCACATCCAGCCCTGCACAGCTGCATGGCAGCATTGGAGAAAACAGCGCTTTCCACTCCAGTTCCCAGCTTGAGCTGGCTTGCCATGGAGGGGAGGGGAGGGGAGAGGAGGGGAGGGGAGCGGGAAGCGTGGAAGGGGCAAAAACACTTTGCACAGCCCTTCCCTGCCACTTGCCTCCCGGCTGCTTGGAGGAACACCAGGTGGCCTTTCGTGGCTAGTCACCAGAAATACTGGACTCATGTGAGCATCCTGCCTGCTCCCCCTGCCACTGTCCAAATCCAACTGCAGTCACAAAATGGAGAGTGTACTGAGGCTGCAGATATTGGGAAAATGAAGGTTTTTATAGAAAAGGCTGGCAGGGATAAAGGAATGTATGCAAATGTTCCGCATAATCATGATGACAGACACTCAGCAGCACTTACCTGCGACATTAGAGATATGTACACCTGTAACTAGGCCACACATACATACGAGCACACATACGTAGGGCATGTGGAATATATGGTAATGTTTATTTAAAAAATCAGAAGGAGGGGAAACTAAGTCAGCATAAACTCATATTCTCTGCCCTTTGATGGTATCATTTTCTCCCAGATATTTACCAAATAAACATTCTAAATGTGTGCCAATATGCAAAATCAGAAAACTTAAAACCACAAATGCCAAGCAACTGACACAGAATGATGTTCATGACATGTTACTGAGAGAACAGATTTCAAAACACCACATATTGTTTGATTCAGTATTTGCAAACATTCCCTTTGCATATATAAACATATACTGTATATGAACATAGTAAATACATAAATACAATATGGAATACAAAACAGATAAAGAAACACTATATATATGGGGAAAGTAATTGTAGCTGGAAGGGACTGTTGATATCTGCTGTCTTCAATTTTTTTCCCTGTATTTTCTACTTTTTTTTTTTTTAAATGAAATGTGCATTTAAAAGAAAAGAAAAAGGCAGTAACAAAAGAAAGCAAACTAAAAAGGGAAAGGGAAACGGGAATCCTAGACTGAGATTTAGAAGAGCTGGTGGATCCAGGAGCTCAGCAGGACGCCCTGAGCAACTGTTCACAATCCCACCCACCCAGCCCCACGGTCTCCTCCCAGCACAGAATGGCCAGGCGATGATGGAACAACCTCTGCAACATGAACTCTAGAACGGAAGCACTAAAGAGATGGAGCACCTTATAGAGGCATGTACCGAGCCAAACTAGGAATTCCACCGGGCGTGTTGCCTACTAAACCTTCCCTACATATTCCTGCTCCCCTCCTCTCATCCCAGAGGTCTAGACTTCTCTGTCTTCTAAGGTTGAGTTTCCTAATGCAGGAGCACTACCACGGTTGAGCAAACAAACTAGAATGACAACGTAACGTGCAGACGACAGGCGCCAGGCGCTCGGTGAACGCAGAGGAGGGGGCAAGGTGTCCCAGAACAGTCGCCGGGGCCCGCTGTGGCCAGCCAGGTGCCACAGCCGCCACTCAACTGCCACTGCCTGTCCCGGGCAGGACACGAACTTCTGTCCCAACCTAGTTTCACACCTTTTTGAATAGAAGCTGAAAACCCAGACGTCCGTGAAATCTCCCTATTTTTTTTTTTGGTGTCAACCACAGCATGAGCACACCCTTGCGTGAGCTGCTCAACCTCTCCTGGGCCCAGCTTCCTGATCTGGAAATAGAGATGATGACAATGCCTTATCTCTCGGGGCGACTGTGAAGTTTAAATGTGCCAATTCACCCAGGGTTCTAGAAAGTACCGAGGCCAGAGGTAAGCACTCGGCATCCATCATCATCATCATCATCCAACCAGCACCATTCACAGGGCACCAGTTTGCAGTCCCTGGGTCACTGCGACCTAAGGGCCAAAGGCCACCAAGCGCAGGGCTGTTCCCGGCGCCCCCAGACCTTTCTCCGTCCACTCCTGGTGCAGCGGCCGCCACACGGCAGGCAGCAGAGTTTTCTGAACGCCTGAATCACTCGTGGAACGATTCCAGAAGAGCTAAGTTCCACGAAGCCCTTCTGGAACAAGGAGTGAGAGAGTTACACAGCAAGCAGCCCCCATAAGACCGCCCACACCCTGCTCCCCAAGGACCCCTGCCATTTACTGGCGTATTCTGAGTTCCACTCTGTCGTGGCAGGTCTGGGGAGGATGGGGACAGATGGCCGTCCCGGGGGTGCCTCCTTGTAACCACTGATCTATGAGGAATCCGCAAGCCACTTCCCCCTGCCCTGTCATTTGCTTACAAGTCTGCCTGCTGGGAAAAATCCCCGTGAGCTCTTGCAGTCCATATGCTGTTCTGGAAAAGCTGGCCCTGTGTCGGTGGGGAAAAGTAGGAAGCTCCGGCGCTTTCCTGCCACAGGCGTAGGTTCCAGAACCCGGGGAGAGATGAGCCGCCAGCACGCCCACCTTGCCTCAAGGCTGACCCTGGGACAAAACCCCAAGTCACCCTGCAGACTGAGCCGGGATGGACTACAATGATGACTGTCACACAGCGAATACTCGGCAGGTGTCGAAGCCCAGACAACAATCCCTACATCAACTTTTGTGAGCTAAGTGTCAATATTCCCATTTCCCGGAGGAGGAAAGCAAATCTCCAAGAGGTGATATGACATGACAGAGGTTGAACAGTGGAGCTCAGATCCAAAAGGTGGCTGGGCCGGATGCAGGGCCTGCCACGACTTGGCCACCAAACCTCCCAGACAGGCTCCCTGCACCCTGGAAAAACGTCTCAGCAGCCCCCCCATATCAGTCACGGGGCCTCAAATGCAGCACGTGGGACCACACTGCCATCCTGCCTCTCCTCCTCTGAACCCCACTGGAAATCTGCCAGCACCGTTCCCTTGAGCACCTAATCTTTTCGGGGGGACAAAGTAACTTCCCTCAAAAAACTATAGGCCATTAGGGAGCAAAGATGATAGGAAGCATTCCTGCATTACCCAGCCCAGAAAGACTTGCTAAACGAGCGCAGCTAGGTCCTAGGACAAAGTCCTCTTTTTCAACATTTCTGCGTATTTTTCTCAATTATTGACTTCTCGAAGAAGTCCACCCCGACTACCACATGTAATTAGTCTGCTGCAGCCCACAAGCCTTTTCAGTCCCCTGACCTGCCCCAGTATTTCTGTTACCCGTAGCCCTTACCGACTGCTAACATACTTCATAATTTACTAGCAGATTATGTTCCCAGAGTGTCGCCTGTCCTGCCTCCCTGCCACCCCCGCTAGAACGTGCAAAGGCAAGACTCCGTTTTCTAACTGATGCATTCCGAATAGTTACCAGAGCCTGGCATGCTGTAGGCACTCCATAAATACTCCTAAGTGAAGATCCTCCAGGCTTGGTGTCTCACATCCCTTGTCTGCAATTTTATTTTTTTATTTTAGCGTATTATGGGGGTATAAGTGTTAAGGTTATATATATTGCCCATGCCCCCCTGCCCCCTCGAGTCAGAGCTTCAAGCGTGTCCATCCCTCAAACGTTGCACATCTCACTCGTTGTGTTTGTATATACCCATCCCCACCTCCCCCCTCCCACCCTCTGGACACCCAATAAATGTTACTGCTATGTGTCCACTGAGGTGTTGATCCGTTAATACCAATTTGCTGGTGAGTCCATGTGGTGCTGGGTTTTCTATTCTTGAGATACTTCACTTAGTAGAATGGGTTCCAGTTCTATCCGGTCTTGTCTGCAATTAAGTGGCCCTAGTGATGGTCACTTCATGCACTGCCATGAAAATGAGGAGACAGAAGGTAAGTGTGGAGCATGTACCCAGTGCTGGAATGCAGTGAGCGTTCAGGGCATCTTCCCTACACTCAACCCAAAAATGAATTCTGCATTGTATTCTACACCTGGCTTCGGAGCTTAAGCCATTGATCGCTGCCCTTACAATGGATCGAGCTGTTTCTGAAGCTGGGAGAGCCATTTTTCATTAAATGCAATTCCTCTCAGGAAGAGCAATTTATTCTACATGGATGCTGAACATTTATTTCTACCATAGACAGGAGCCTATAATGTTGACAAATGTCTGTAATGACTGGTAAACAAACAAGGGAAGGGTAGAGATTGGACTTAATTTAATAGGCTGCCTAAGCACTGGGATACTTTTTTTTTTTCCCAGGACCCCAGGTCAACTCAGTACTGGAAGCCTGGGCCTTATAAGGAAATGTGGAGCCTGGGCCTTATAAGGAAATGTGGAGGATTGTCCAAATGAGAGGAAAAAACCTGTGTAGCAATTAGTTATCCACATCCTGATTTCCCCAGAGGACCTTCCTCTCCTCTGTCTTATGCATCTTTATACCCATCCCGGGGCCCCAGCTCCAGGACTGAACCAAAGCAGCAACTCACTGAAATGAGAGGAAGAGGGAAAAAGGGAGGAAGGCAGAAAGGGAGAGGGTAAGGAACAGTAAGGTCAAGCAGGGAAGGAGGAAAGAGGAAGAGAGGGATAAAAGGAGTGAAGAAAGATGAGTGAGGAGAGACAGTGAAAAAGGGAAAGAAAAGAAGGATGGAGGGGAGGGAAGAAAGGTCTATGTTCAGAGTAAGCCTTTATCATTTTAGTTAAAAAAATAAAGAAAAAAATGTAGAACAGACTATGGTCTTTATGTTTTTATATGTTCCTACAGCTGGGAAAAGATATTCGACACGGTAACACTGGACGCCTGGGGTGGGGGTGAGAAGAGTTGGAAACGAGGGTGGGAGCATGCATCCACCTGTTCTCCACGCTCCCCTGTAGCAGGCGGCCTGCTGCAGGACTGGGACGGTGCGACCGCAGCAGGGCCAGCCAGCTGACAGCACGGCACAGAGAGAAGAGAACTTGGTAACAACTGAGGGAAAGGGGAGGAAAATAATCATGGAACTCTGAGCACTTCCCAGGAGGCCAGAGCTACAACTCAGAGGCCACAGCGATCGACAGTCAAGAGAGCGTGTACAGCTGGTAAGACAGTGAACGGAGTGAGGTGGCGGCGGGAGGAACATGGAAGACACTTTGAGCTAGAAGCAGACCCGTGGATCCGACTTCAGAAAGAGCAGACTGAGGGACCTCAGATGAGAGTGATGAGAGATCTCAGCTATTCAGCACTACCTCTATGCAAAGTTCCTACTCAATGCTGGGAAAGAAACTCAAAATCTTGCCCTAGAGATAAAGCTACATACTAGAGAAAAAGACTTCTCACCTTTCCTTTCTCCTTCTCCCCATGCAGTCATTGGTCCTTCTTTTGGACCAGCCCAGAAAACCCTGGATGGATCACTGGCTGGCATGCTAACCCACCCGTGTCAGTGATTGCTCTCTATCCGTCCCTGTCTGTAAACAAGGACGTCCTTTCTTGTGTGTCTGCCTCCTGTAGTCTTCTGCAATCGATACACTGATGTCAAGCTACCAGAATTCCTGCTGTGCTAGCTTACCAAGTTGCACATTACTGAGCCTCTCAAACCTTCACCATCCTAATTCAGAAAACTGTGGAAACTGACGGTACATAGCTCATAGGGTTGTTGGAAAGATCAAATTGGATAATTCCAATAGCATATTAACCAGCAATAGAAGGCCCTCAATAAATACGAGCTGTTACTTTTAAGCAGTGCTTCATAACTGTTCACGGTCCCTATAATGTAAGTGCTTGTTATCAGACCCATTTCACAGGTGAGGAAACTTTTCCCCCCAGGTGAAGCTTCCCAAAGTTAAACAGCTAGTAAATGGCAGAGCTAGAATTTAAATCTGTTTTAAAAACTTGTGCACCGAACTAATAATTATACCATCTCCTATTCTCTCTCTCGACCGTCTTCCCTATCTTTCTTTAATACTCATTACCTGTCCCCTTTCTCCAATTTTCATTAATCAATTTTTCTTCCTCTCTCCTGTCCCTAACCCACAAACGCTTCACGCCACAAACACAGACTCTGAGCACAGAGCTGGGAGAGAGATGGAAACGGGAGAAGACCATAAAAAATCAGAGCCCATTGGCAGTATCTTCTAAAGCCAAACACACAGCTACCATAAGGCCCAGCTCTCCCGTGCCTACGTAAATGCACAAAAGGAGTGTTTATGTCTAACAAAACACTGAGATAAGAATAAACGGATACTCTTCATTGAAAATAGCCCAAAACTACAAACTGCCCAGATACCTATGAATAAAAGAATAAATATATTATGGTATGGTCAAGCAATAGGATATTATACAACCAATAAAAATGAATTACTGATACACATGACAAAACAGATGTATCTCCCAAACATATGGAACAAATTAAGCCAGACATGAAAGAGTACATACCACAGTTTTTATTTATTGCAAATTCATGAGCAGGCAAAACAAATGTATGATAAAAGAAGCCAGAACATAGCTCTCTGGGAGGCCGAGGCGGGCGGATTGCTCGAGGTCAGGAGTTCGAAACCAGCCTGAGCAAGAGCGAGACCCCGTCTCTACTATAAATAGAAAGAAATTAATTGGCCAACTAATATATACAAAAAATTAGCCGGGCATGGTGGCGAATGCCTGTAGTCCCAGCTACTCGGGAGGCTGAGGCAGGAGGATTGCTTGAGCCAGGAGTTTGAGGTTGCTGTGAGCTAGGCTGACGCCACGGCACTCACTCTAGCCTTTGGGCAACAAAGCGAGACTCTGTCTCAAAAAAAAAAGAAGCCAGAACAATGCTGACCACTTTGGGAAGGGGGTTCTGAGTGGGAAAGGGCAGAAGGGAACCTTCAGGAGTACATTCAGTGTTCCATCTATTTTCTTTTCTTTTTTTTTTTTTTTTTTTTTTTTTTTTGAGACAGAGTCTCACTCTGTTGCCTGGGCTAGAGTACCATGGCATCAGCCTAGCTCACAGGAACCTCAAACTCCTGAGCTCAAGCAATCTTCCTGCCTCAGTCTCCCAAGTAGCTGGGACTACAGAGGCATGTACCACCATGCCTGGCTAATTTTTTCTATATGTGTTTTTAGTTTTCCAAATAATTCCTATTTTTAATAGAGATGGGGTCTTGCTCTTGCTCAGGCTGGTCTTGAACTCCTGACCTTGAGCAATCCTCCTGCCTCGGCCTCCCAGAGAGTGCTAGGATGACAGGCGTGAACCACCGCGCCTGGCCAGTGTTCTTTATCTTAATCTGGTCATGACTATACAAGAATACACAGATTAAAAGGTCAACAGGCCACACTTGATATCAATGAACTTTATGTACTTTATGTATTCTAGACTCTAATAAGAAAAAGAACAAAGCAGTAATAAAAATAACAGGATCCATTCCACTGCAGAGATTTCCAAGGTCCCGGGGCCAGGGCCAAGATGGCGGGCTTTGGCGCTGTCCACAGGTAAAGTGCTGACTCGTCTCCTGGTGGAGACCTGAAACAACCTTGTACGTGGGCGCAGACCAGGACACATCCAGTGGAGTCACAGCCAAGTGCATCTGCTGCTCTCTGGTCTCTCAGCAAGCTCTCAGGCCTGCAGAGGTTTGCAGCAAAAGCTGAAGAACAGCTCGTCCACAGCCGAGCTGCTTGTGCTTATTTTACAGAGTGTTCCTGTGACAGCCCTCAAAATGAATTCCCATCCCATATTTTCTGGCACATTTGACAGTCCTTGGTTGGTACATTGCGGTACTTTGGTTCTCTATCTTCCCCTTATCTAAGCAGAAACGCATCCCTCCAAGATGTTTATTCCCTCTGGTCACAAAGAGGGATTGCTGGAATCTATTCTCTTTATTACCAGGTCCATTATTATGACATTAGGTGCCCACACTTTGTGGGAAAGAAGGAAGGCATATGCTGAGACTGGACAATGACAGTGTCAAAACCCCTGCACATTTGATTTCTGCGAAGGTGCCAAGAACAAGTCACTAGGAAAAGAGTTGTTTTTTTCAACAAATCGTGCTGGGGCAACATCATATCTACATGCAAGAAAAATGAGGTTGGAACTCTTTTCTCATGCCATACACAAAATTAACTCAAAATGGATAATAAACCTAAATATAAGATCTAAAACTATAAAAGTCTTATAAGAAGATATAAATCTCCCATCCAAGTACCAACCAGGCCCGACCCTGCTTAGCTTTTGAGATCAGATGAGATCGGGCACGTTTAGGGTGGTATGGCCATAGACAAGAAGATATGAATCTTGATGATTTGGGGTTAGGCAAAGCCTTCCTTGATATGAAGGAACAAAAGAAAAAAACTGATAAAACTTTTGTAGTACAAATGATACCATCAAAAAGATAAAAAGATAGCCCACAGGATGGCAAAATTATTTGCAAATCACACATCTGATAAGGAATTTGTATCCATAACATATAAAGGACTATTACAACTCAAAGCCATGCACAGTAGCCCGTGCCTCCCAGCTACTGAGGAGGCTGGGAGTTTGAGCCCAGGAGTTTCAAGACCAGCCTAATGTAAGGAAACCGGTAATGTAAGGAGACCAGGTAATGTAAGGAGACCCTGTCTCTAAAAAAAGAAATAAAAGTAAAGAAATATTACGACAATAATAAAAAACAAATAATACTATTTAAAAATAAGCAAAAGGCTGGGCACAATGGCTCATACCTATAATCCTAGCACTCTGGGAGGCCGAGGGAGGAGACTCGCTTGAGCTCAGAAGTTCGAGACCAGCCTGAGCAAGAGAGAGACCTCATCTCTACTAAAAATAGAAAAACTTAGCTGGGCAACTAAAAATAGAAGAAAATAAAATTAGCTGGGCATGGTTATGTGCACCTATAGTCCCAGCTACTCGGGAAACTGAGGCAGGAGGACTGTTTGAGCCCAGGAGTTTGTGGTTGCAGTGAGCTATGATGATGTCACTGCACTCTAGCCTGGACAACAGATCAAGACCCTGTCTCAAAAAAAAAAAAAAAATAGGCAAAGTATCTGAATACACCCTTTCCCAAAGGTGATGCACAAAGAGATAAATACACACATGAAGAGACATTCAGCATCATTAGCTTCAGAGAAATACAAATAAAGCACAGTGAGATATCACTTCATATATCCTAGACTGGTCTATGAAGACAAGTAACAAGTGCCGGTGATGATGTGAAGAAACTGGATCCTTCATATACTGCTGGTAGGAATGTAAAATAGTGCAGCTGCTTTGGAAATCAGTCTGGCAGTTCCTGAAAAGCTAAACATAGAGTTTCCATTTTAACTAGCGATTCTATTTCTAAGTACATACCCAGTAGAAATGAAATGAAAACATATGTCCACAAAAAATTGTATATGAATATTCATAGCAGTATTATTCATAATGGCCAAAAAGTGAAAACAACCTAAATGTCCATCAACTGAAGAATGGAAAAAAAAATTTGTATCTATATAATAGAACATTATTTAAAACCACTAAAAGAAATGTGGTACTGATACCTGCTACAACACAAATGAATCTTGAAAATATCATGCTAAGTTAAACTAAGTCAGTCATAAAAGACCTCATACTGCAAGTTCCATTTATATGAAGTGTCCAGAATAGACAAATCTATAAAGACGGAAAGTAGATTAGTAGTAGCCTAGGGTTGCGGGCAAGGAGAGTGATAGCTAAAGGGTGTGCAGTTTCTTTTTGAGATGATGAAAATGTTAAGTTAGATTTTGGTGATGGCTACACAATTCTGAATATGTTAAAACCATTGAATCATAAACTTTAAATGAGTGATTTGTATGACACCCAAATTATATCTCAATAAAGCTGTTATATATTTCAAAAAAAGGGGCTGTATCAACCAGCCTCATGACCACGGTAAAGACAATGATCTCCTATAGGCCTCTCTGAAAAGGAAAGACTACAACAGACCACATCTTAGTTTTCTTCCAGCTCTACTATGTATTTATTTTTAGAAGCGTTACAGATTAGTGATCATTGCCTAACATAGTAACGAAGAGGAGAAGGAGAAGAAAGAAGAAAAACAGCAGCTAATACTGACAGAGCTCTTACTTCATGGCACTGTATATATGTTTTAGCTCATTAAATTCTCACAATACCTCCCTAAGATAGATCTTATCCCAAATGTGCAGATGAGTAACTGAGAGAGGACAAGAAACATTCACTCTCAAGTATATTATGAAGGGAAATTACAGGATGACAGCTATGAAATGAACGTAGAAAGCAATTAGTCCACATTAAAGCAGGGGGACAGGAAACAACATGAGGCAGGAAACCAAGAATTTGTTTGTAAGGGACTAATGGATTCTTTTATCACTCTGGCTATGCTAGGAGGTTTGTTTATTTTTATTTGTTTTCTTTCAGTTCTGCTGGAGAGGTTGGGGAAGAATTAGAGATGGGCACAAAGAAAATAAAGCAAAAAAAAAAAGCATTTTATTAATGTCATTTAAAAAAAGAGCAATATAATTATAGTACACTATGTGGCTCAGCTGTGAAAATTTTCTGAAAAATGCTGATACACTGATACTGATATGTAGTGATACACTGATATTGATATGTGATATGTAGGAGGGTAGAAGAAGGAAAGTGTAGGTTTGGGGCAGTCTAAGAAAATTAAATCCTCAACTTTCTTACTACGAATGATAATAGATAACAATAGATAATACCTAAATTGAAAGTGCAAGAAATAGAAATACACAAATATGGTTTATATGGTTTTTAAGTATGGAAAGAAATGCCAGAAGGAACAGCTTATAGAGTGAAAGGTTGTACCCTCTGAGACCTCACATGAAAGAACAAGAATGGGGAGGCAGTGATGTTGGAGATTGGTATTTTTTGTGATAAATGTTAAAGTGCTTTCAAAATTCTTAAAATTGTCTATATGTATTACTTTGGTTTTTAAATAAAAATATTAAAACAAAACAAAAACACCTTATCCAAGTTTAGGCTTGGACTCAAATGGAGGTCTGAGTCCATTTTCCATGCTGTGATCAACACACTCTGTAGCCTAACTTCTGGGACCTTTGTCCATGAGGGGTTTATCTAAAATGCTCTTGGTTCTATAAGGATGCAGACCTTAAAAAAACAAACAAATAAAAAGATAAAATGCTCTTGGAGATGCCTAAGAAAACATCTTTACACAAACCCAGTGGTTTCTGACATACTCACCAATATGAGTCAATTCACTGAGGAGAAAAGATGGAACCCTTTAAGACACTACTCACTCTCTACCAATAAACACTTAACTGGGATGAGTAACACTAATAATTAAGGCATGGACATAAATGCTGGCAGCCTCCCTGTAAGTATGAGCAGCTCTCAAATGCCCACAGATACTTTAATGTGTTTTTCTCCACGTCTACCCATGGGGACAGGTTCCCCATGGGATGACCTCAGTTTGAATTCAGCAGCAGAGAACAGGCCTCATTGTTGGAGAAACTGTCTTAGCTCTCAGACACAGAGGCAGTAAGGTGAGAGGAAGGTGGAGAAATATTTTCCCACCCAAACAATCACCTGTATTTTCAGTGGACTATTATTCAGCAGCTTTCCGATCATCACAAAAGAACCTGATCACCTGCAAGAACAGAACAGCGCATGACAAAACAAGAACATGGGACATCACAAAACCGTCCTGGGCTTTGGGTGACATCCTCACCTAGCAGGGTTTTCAGGCTTCAAGTCACAAGTCTGGACATAGGAATGCAGCTCCATTCTTTATTTAAAGAAAAAATAAATTATCATCCCCTCCCATCCTCAAGTATTTATTATACCGCAAGATTAGAAGGAATAAATAAAAGTAAAAGATAAAGCACACCAGTGACAAAATGGATGGGTTTCCCACCATGATTGCACATTACGTTTGTGACAGTTTAAATATTGCACTTTGCTTCCATGCTGTCAGCCCGTTTACAAATAGCCCAGAGCCCCACTCCCGACCACAGCTCGAAGGCAGGCTGCCTGGACTGATTTAATGACCAGCTCTGACCAGAAGCTGCCTCCAATTTATCTATGAAACAGGTGGGCACGGCAAGAGCAGAGGTGAAAAGAGTTTTCTGCACTGGGCAGATTCCTTTTCCAAGGCCCCCCATCATTCAGCCCACCTGACCCCTTGTCACCTGCCCCTGCTACCAGAGCTCCAGCTGGAGTTGCAGGGATCAAAGTCAATAGAGGTCACACTTTGAATGGCTTCCATGCCATCAATCCACCTTCAAAAAACAACAACAAAGAGAAGAAAAAAAGATAGCCTGCTCCTCGGTAAACAAGAGTATCCCCACCAGGCAGGCCCACACCCTAATTGGGGTTAGTCAGATAGCTCTCAAGGCACCAGGGACTTGGGCTCCTTGAAAATTTCTCAACTTGTTGATACAAAGCCAGACATTAAGGTGGAGGCAGAGAGGAAACAGAGGAATTTAAGTTTCGGTGGGAGCCTCAGGATCCACTGTTAAACCCCTGAAAAGCAACCATTCTGCACTTGCTAGGGACAGTGGAATATACCAGGCCCAACTCCCGCAGCAGGCAGAATTTGAAAACGGGAGCAAAGGCTCCAGGCAGAGAGAAGTCAGGGCTATCTATCTCTATCAGGGAAGAAGTAGGTCTCTTTGACAATTAAAGCCTCGCTTATGATATTGATGTTACACTCGGAATAAATGTCACAGTGCACTCAGTGACACCATGCTCAAAGCTGCACATATTGTAACAACCCTGGGCAACCAGACCTCCTGTATCCCAATCCCAGCCCCACTATGTGCTGGCTGTGTCTTCACGGGCAAAGTCCTCAACCTGTCTGTGCTCAGAACCATCTGTAAATTGGGCATAATCATGAGTCCTACAACTCAAAGGAGAGCTAGAAGGTTTGAAGCAGTCCAGGTAAAATGCCTAATACACAGGAAGAAGTCAAATGGTGGCAGCATCACTGTACCGTGGTTGTTATTATTCCCATTTTACAGATAAGGAAGCCAACCTTAGAACAGACCATAAATTTGTCTATAGTCGCACAGCTGGCAGAACTGGGTCTGATGGATGCTGAAGGTCACGCTCTGGTGACTTAGTACAGTCTCTGCTCTCCCTTGTACCTTTTCCCCTCATCACCCGTGGACGGACACATAACATCAGTTATTAGATGTCTACGTGATTAAAACGTCTTGGAAGAAATTTCCCTTCAAAATCCATCCAATGGTAATAATGATAACAGAAGTAATAGCGGGAGTCCTGATGGCTGTTGTCATCGTCACTAGTTAATAGTAGTAGTTAGTGACCCTTGGCACACCACCGGGGGCTAAGGTGTGCATATCCAACTTCTCATCTCCACTGTCAGGACAAACTCCATGTGTCACAGTTCTGGCTAAAACACCAAGGATTTGGAAGTGGTTTCCCAGAAGGACAGCTATGTCTTGGCAGGACAACCCTGAACAAGAAGTATCGCTGCGGCCAGGCGAAGTGGCTCACGCCTGTCACCCTAGCACTCTGGGAGGCCAAGGCGGGAGGATTGTTTGAGCTCAGGAGTCCGAGACCAGCCTGAGCAAGAACGAGACCCCGTCTCTACTAAACATAGAAAGAAATTAATTGGCCAACTAAAAATATATAGACAAAAAAAAAAAAATTAGCCGGGCATGGGGGCGCATGCCTGTAGTCCCAGCTACCCGAGAGGCTGAGGCAGGAGGATCACTTGAATCCAGGAGTTTGAGGTTGCTGTGAGCTAGGCTGACGCCATGGCACTCCAGCCCGGATAAGAGTGAGACTCTGTCTCAAAAAAAAAAGAAATATTGCTTAACGGTCCCAAAATAAGTATCTTTATGACAGATGGGGTGGGAGGATCAGCATATCAAATGGCCATGTCATAAAAGCAAGCGCCCCACGCCTCCTGTGTGAGGAGATGATGAACGGCCGACAGCTACACATCACAGCAGCAAAGGCAGGAAAGAAACGCCCTAAATTTTTATCCACTTATTTCCACTGCACTGAGGATAAAATTCAAAGAAATAGTTGCAACCTCCTAAATCAAAGATGAAGATGGTACTACTGGCCTGGGACCCATCTCAACAATGCCTCATCCCCTTTCATCCTCTTCCACATTTTCATGGGAAAAGAAAAACATATCTGGCTTCTAGTTTTAGCTCCTCTTCTGCACCCTGAGATTAAAGCAAGCACTGGGCCTTGTTCTCTGCTGTACACCCAATATTTAAGAGTGCCTGGTACTCGCAGGTAGATGAGAAACATCTGCTGAATGCATAAATGCTGCATCTAAATCTCTCACGAGGACTTACTAAAACACTCGATAAAAATAAATAAATGGTAACTGATTATCTTTTTTTAAAATAATATTTATCTAGGGAAGGGTTGATCTATTTCTTTGGATCTCTACAATGCTAATTAATGCAAAGTGTTTGATGAATAAACAAAGAAAAATGATGAATAAGTCACTCTTTTGCCTCTAACCATTTCACAAACAGGTCCCTGCTACCATAAGTGAATGTCTTAAACTAAACACACATGTATAAACCCTGCAATTTATTGTGTGTCTATCGAATACTTCCTTCCCAGAGAAGACAGAATTCACACAGCAGAAAAGGTGATTAAGCAGAAGGGATCATTCTTTTCTCAGCCTCCAAGTTCATCAATGTTGATTCCTCTCTTTCAATCAGAACTCAAGCTCTTTGAGGGAAAAAGTAGATTGCTTCTCCTTTTGGCCAGAGGCAGATGAATCCTAAGGATGAGATTTAGATTTTAAAGTTTACTAAACACTTTATTTGAGGGGAGAAATAATGATATTTTAATAAGAAGGAGATGCTTCTCCAAGTTTTTCTGTTACATACTCCTCCCTACTTCTAGCTTCATTAAAAAATTCATAGAATTTCATAACTAAAAGAAATATCTGGTTGGGCGCAATGGCCTGCACCTGTAGCCCCAGCTATTTGGGAGGCTGGGGGGGGGGGGGGTCACTTGAGCCCAGGAGTTCAAGATTGCAATGAGCTGTGGTTAGGCTCCTGCACTCCAGCCTAGGCAACAGACTGAGACCCTGCCTATTGGGGGGGGGGGGGAGGAGACTGAAGGAGACATTCCCCAATGAGGAAAAAAAGAAGGAGAGGGAGGGAAAGACAAAAGGCAATCAGAAAAAGGAAAAAAAAAGTTCATGCAGAAAACGCACACATTCCACCATAATCAGTCAGGTTATCTAAATGCCCCATACCAGTGGCCATATCACAACTTAACACAATCACTTATCCTCCCAATTGCTTTTAAAATCCCACTTATTTTGTGACCTGAGCTACAGAAAAAAGGATGAAGTCACACAGGTCTGGAAACACAACGGACTCATGCAAAGAACATAGTCAAAAAGCATTTGTTAAAAATGACCCCAAAAAAGTCAGCGAATGGCATTTAAAAAAGATCCAGGTGTTAGTAAAACCTCTATGGAAAACATTAGGGAAACTCCTCAAAGAAGTAAATGTAGACTCACCATTTGATGCAACAATCCCATAACTGGATATCTACTCCAAAGAAAATAAGTCATTTTATCAAAAAAACACCTGAATGTTCATCGCAGCACAATTCACAACATTCACAAAAGATGTGGAATCAACCTAAGCACCCATCAATTCACGAGTGGATATAGAAAATGTGGTGTATAAACAATGGAGTACTACTCAGCCATAAAAATGAATGAAATAATGTCTTTTGCAGCAACTTGGATGGAACTGGAGACCATTATCCTAAGGCAAGTATCTCAGCAATGAAAAACCAAACATTATATGTTCTCATCAGTAAGTGGGAGCTAAACAATGGGTACAGACACACACAAAGAGAGATAAATGACATTGGAAACCAAGAAAGGGGAAGGGTAGGGAGGGGGGAGGGATAAAAATGTACCTATCAGGTACAATGAACACTATTCTGGTGACAGGCATGCTAAAAGCCCTGACTTAAGCATTACACAAGGTATTCATGTGACAAAAACATTTGTACTCCCTTAATATTTTGAAATAAGAAAATAAAAAAATAAAAATGAATATCGTACAAGTATATCTGCAAAGTCAAGAATCACAGGG
This sequence comes from Microcebus murinus, assembly GCF_040939455.1. Taxonomy (NCBI): domain Eukaryota; kingdom Metazoa; phylum Chordata; class Mammalia; order Primates; family Cheirogaleidae; genus Microcebus; species Microcebus murinus. The sequence continues at coordinate 2,973,472 of NC_134133.1, read as the reverse complement.
AGCTGCTAGGTAGCTAATATGCTGTTGTTTTCCTGTTTCTTCACTTGGTAGGATGAAGGGTGAAGACTCAGACTTACGGTTCTCACTGATTCCTGTGCTCACCCCTTTCCTGCCTTAAAGTTCGCCAAATAATTAACAAATAAAATCAAAAGAGAAGGGAACAACAACAAAACCACTAGTTTTAAACCCTAAAAGGCAATACATATCAATAGCACCCAATCTAAATTATCTTTTGAAGACTAACATGCCAAATGTTATAATGAAAAGATAATTGACTCCTCAAATAAAAACTGATATATACATATGTGAACATAAGTCCAATAGACTTTTATTTTAGTTTTCTTTTAGAAACAGGGTCTCACTCTGTCATCCAGGCTGGAGTGCAGTGTCATGACCATAGCTCACTGCAGCTTTGAACTCCTGGGCTCAAGTGATCCTCCCCCTTCGGCCTCCCCAGTAGCTGGGGGCGGGAGGAAGGATTACAGGACAGTTATTGAAGTTGGGCTTTGTGTTACCTAAACAAGCTGGAAATAATATTTCACAAAATCCTCCCATGCTTAAGTTGCACTAGTGACTTTTCATCTAAAAGAAGTAAAATCAAATAATTCTGAAAAATGACCTTCAAGAATGAACAAGTGTATATATTTTTTAGGCAGGGTGGGTCACAGTAAGGAAGAATTTAATGTTAGGCAAATAATTCTTTGCAACAATTACAACAAAGACTTATTTCTGGAATTCTACGGAAACTGGCAACTTGCTAAGAGACTCTACTGCAGGAAGACCACCCAGTTTAAATGGAATGTGCCAATTAATGAATTATAAATATTCACAGTTTTCAAAAGATAGTCTATGAAAGAGATTTGTTCCTTTAAACACTGGAATTAGACTATCCAGTTGTGAGACAAATGACACATTCCTGAATCGTCGCTGGGTTTCCCACTGTCCTAACGCTCTCCTTAGTCCATCTCTCACCCTCAGACAGGAGGAGGCAGGATGGCTGCAGCAATAACAACTGTTTATCTTGGGTTTTATATACACATGAATCGCCCATGGGCATTTTGTAAAACGTGACTTGCCCGAAATAAACTGCTGGGGCCAGTACATTTCCTGTTCATCAGGAAGAAATAAGCTTTTCAGTCTTAATTCTCCCAGCAGAAAGAAAAAAAAGAAAGGAATTCTTTCAGAATCATTCCCTAAGCAGGCAAAAAAAAAAAAAAAAAAAGCCAGAAAAAAGGAAAATGAGACTCTAGTAGAAAAGCAAGCTAGAATGCACCTATCTTAAAGGGAAAGAATGAAAAGAGTAAGGTACAAAGGTTTTATTAAAGGAATCTCAAGGCAAAGGTCAACTAATTAGATTCCAGAATTCACATTATAATAGACAGAAAAACATGTGGAATAAAGCCTATGAACGCCCTCCTCCCACCCCTGCCTCTCCTTAGATACAACAGGCGGCTGTAGACAGTACCTGCAGAGCATGAGGTATCCAAGTGCAGGCTCATTATCCATATGAAAGGATACACTATACCACAAGTGGTACAAGAACAAAGGGAGAACCAGCCCAACCTCCAGTCTAGACACACACAAAACAGGTGAACAATGGCCAAAAAGTACTTCCCTCAAATACAAAAGGACATAGCTTCAAAATATGGAAAAAAATTAAGGAAGAGTAAATTTAAGACAACTTGAACCCATTTTCTAACTACTAAAATACTGAGCTATCAAACAACTAATTTTGGTATCAGATGAACAAAGATTTTTTTTTTTAATTTTAGCATATTATGGGGGTACATGTGTTAAGGTTACATATATTGCCCATGCTCCCCTGCCCCCTCGAGTAAGAGCTTCAAGCATGTCCATCCCCCAAATGTTGCACATCTCACTCGTGGTTGTATGTAACCCTCCTCCCCTCCCAACACCCGATAGATGTTACTCCTATATGTCCACTTAGGTGTTGATCCATTAATACCAATTTTCTGGTGAGTACCTGTGGTGCTGGTTTTTCCATTCTTGAGATACTTCACTTAGTAGAATGGGTTCCAGCTGTATCCAGGAATATACAAGAGGTGCAAGATCACCATTGTTTCTTAAAGCTGAGTAGTATAGATGAACAAAGATTTAAGTGAAAGATAAAATTCCTGGATTCAGCAGAGCACAAGGAAATTTCTACTAGCAAGATGTGTATCAACACCATTAAAAAAGGATAAATTCCATCACCAAACAATTCTACATGTAATATTTGCTTAATGCGGCCAAAGCACGATGGCTCATGCTTGTAATCCCAGCACTCTGGGAGGCCAAGGCAGGAGGGTTGCTTGATCCCAGGAGTTAAAGACCAGCCTGGGCAATAAGCAAAGATCCTAACTCTACAAAAAATAGAAAAATCAACCCGGGGTGGTGGCGCCAGCCTGCAGTCCCATCTACTGGGGAGGCTGAGGCAGGAGGATCGCCTGAACCCAGAAGTTTGAGGTTGCAGTGAGCTGTGCTGGCACCACGGCACTCTAGCCTAGGTGACAGAGCAGGACCTTGTCCCAAGAAGAAGAAGAACAACAGTAATAATATTTGCCTTAAGGAAATATTCAGAGAAATATATAAGACTGTGTATACAAAATTGTTCATCACATCATTGTTTATGAAAGCAGAAGTTCAGGAACAACATAAATATTCATCAAAATACACATATTAAATAAATCAGAAAACATCCACAAAATGGATATCTGGATAGTGATGAAAAATAATCTTTTTACATGTATTTTGAAGATCATTTCCTATCAAGTATATATAATATGGAGGAAAAAACTCAGGCTACAAAATAGTTACAAACTATGTAAGAAATGTTCATGTACTTACAGGCAATATATGTATGTGTACGTACACATATACAACTCATATATTACAGAATGCTATTTTTAAAAATCAAATTTGGTGGTTATTTCTGAGTAGAGACATTGCAATTTCATCTATATTTTCTAATTACAGCAAATAAGTTTGATAGGTTAAGCAAAAATCACTTTACAAGCATATAGTATAATAGGCTATACACTTAAGTAAAATCAACTGTGATGTCCAATCTTTCATTGGATTGAAAATGAACTGTTATATTCCATCTCCCTTTTTTACATGGTTTCACTACCTAATAAAATCTTGCTTCACACCTATCTGCATAGAACATTCATATAATATTAATATCCTATTATTAGCAAAAATAATGTAATATTTTTGACAGTCTAACATAAATGAATGAGAACAAGAAAATCTGAATAGCAAATTGTTTTTTAAATTTACATTTGGTACATCAATGGGATTGTTCATTTAATCTCAAATAAGTGTGTCTCCAGGTTCCCTCTGAACAAAGTGATGAAGTTATACTCTTCAGCAAAGACTGTGCCTCCTAAAATGTATTTTCTGCTCCCTCCAAATTCTCAGTTGAGCATATAGTTGCCCTAATTAAAGGCTTTCCTTGCAGCTGGGTATAGTCATAGGTCAAGGTCTGGCTTATGAGATGTGAGCAGAAAAGTGGTATGTAATTTCCAAGTCATTTCTACAATGAGAAGAGAACTTCCTTTCCTTTCTCTCTGTCCCACCAGCCAGAATTCACATGAGGTCAGTACCTTGGCAATGTCAGAGCAATACATGAGACGGAATCCAAGTCCCCAACTCTGCAGAATCACAGTAGTCATGGATTGTCCAATGGCTAGACCATTACATGAGACAGAAATGAACTTCTACTATAGTGAAGCCACTGTGAGTTGAAGGTATCTGCTAATGCAGCCAAACCTGTATGTTGGCGGATACACAGAAAACTTGACCGCAACAGAACTAGTTAGCTATTTAATTCCTACAAGCTGATCCTGCATATCTCTTCTTTGAAAAATATTTCAGAATGGGTATATGCCACTTGTATAAAAATTTAAGAATTATATATTAACTATATGTAACTTAATAATTCTATACTTAATTATATATTAGTATATATAACTTAATAATTTTATACTAAATTATATATTAAGTATATGTAACTTAATAATTCTATACTTAATTATATATTAGTATATATAACTTAATAATTTAAGAAAATAAAATACTTAGTAATGTCAAAAGCTTCTGTGTAAACACAAACTACAAAGTACACTTAAAATACCAAGGATAGTCTAAATTGAAATCAAGACTCTCAGACATGAGTAAAACAAGTATACCTGCCATGCAGATAAAAGATTCCAAAGATTATATGCATATTTTTATATGTACAGGAAAAATATTTTTAAAATATATCTCAAGCTGGTTACCTCTGGAGGATTAGAATTTTAGGTTGGGGACAGAGGGAGGTAACAGGGAAAATTTATTTTTCCACTTTTATATATGTGTTTCATTTGAATTTTTGCAATAAACATGTATTACTTTAATAATACACAAAAACTATCCCCAAAAAGCATGTACTAGAACTCTATAAGGTATATTGGTACAAAAAAAGGTAGGGGCAAAGGCAAGCAATGAAATTTCCATCTACAAATAAAACCACAGCCTTCTGAATTCAATAATGTAAATTCATAAACCTGTAACATCCACTGTACATAAAAAACTATAACATGCCATAAAACTTGAATATATTTCTTTTAACTTCCTTGCCTTTAATGGATACCACAATTTCTCTTAGAGACAGTAAAGAAAAAGAAAGAAAGAAAAAGAAAACTCATGAAAAATTTAAGGGACAGAAAAATAAACATTCTATGTCTGGTTAAGACATTAATAAGCTCACAATCACAGGATACCACTGCCTATGTAAGGCATGATGTTTTCAATTTGGGTGAAGTCAGGTCATTTTTGAGTTTCAATCAATGTTTTATGGCTATCAAGACCATATGAGAACAGGGTGGGCTGCCCATTATCAAACCCATGGATGGATTTATTATTCATTGTAAAGTACTTACTGCCACACAAGAACATCATGGATACACTATCCTGAATGATCATACACATCAAATACACATTAATGCCATACACTCTGAAGGTTAGCAACTATTAGAACCTTTATAATATGCTCTCAATAACCAACTATATCATTCAAGCTGCCATTACTTCAATATGGCAGATTGTGTTTCAGGAAAAACCCATGACCAAACTAACATTTTTTGGAGATCAGCAACACTCAATCTTAAAAAAAATGTGTCCAGATGATCAGCTAAATTACCTTCTCACTACAGTAAAAACAATTCCCACTTCCCAACTGATAGTAAGAGAACAGCCACATAACTGTGTGTGAAGACCAGAAACTACTGTTCCTAATCTTTAAGGAATTTTCAATCTTAGGAGCCATATTAAGCATCTAGAATCTATCTCAATAACTTTTCAAGGCCGGGCGCGGTGGCTCACACCTGTAATCCTAGCACTCTGGGAGGCCCAGGTGGGCAGATTGCTCGAGGTCAGGAGTTCAAAACCAGCCTGAGCAAGAGAGAGACCCTGTCTCTACTATAAATAGAAATTATTTGGCCAACTAACATATATATAGAAAAAATTAGCCGGGCATAGTGGCGCATGCCTGTAGTCCCAGCTACTCGGGAGGCTGAGGCAGGGGGATCGCTTGAGCCCAGGAGTTTGAGGTTGCTGTAAGCTAGGCTGACTCCACGGCACTCACTCTAGCCTGGGCAACGAAGTGAGACTCTGTCTCAAAAAATAAATAAATAAATGAATAAAAATAACTTTTCCGAAGCACAAGGATATTCACGGAGAGGTTGAGAAGGGAAGACTATTATCTTTCATCTCCAGGACCAGAACAAAGGAAAGTACTGAGCAGAGACTTTGTATATATCTAATGCTGGGAACCAAGAATTCAAGAGACCCATTATAACCCTCCACATCCAAAAGAACTCCTATGAGGCTAAGTTGAGTGGAAAAAAAGGTTGAAGAACACTGCTAGTTACCACTGGCAGAAGTTACAAAAATAAAATTACTCAAGTAGTAAATGGGATAAAATTTCTAATGAAATTAGAAATGAAAGCAGATTTAGAAACTACCAAAACCAGAAACTTCATTCACAACAGTCTTAAATACACACATACACACAAGCACACAAACACACACGCTAAAAGAATCTTAAGATTAAAAAAAAAAAACCTCAGAAATAAAATCTCTAAAACTGATTTTAGAGAACTAAAAGCTTTAATTTCTGCTATCTAAAAGAAATAAGAAAGAAGATTGTCCAGAATGACCAAGACATTCCTATGCTCCCACAAACCATGGGCCACAAAATCTGGCAGATGGAAAACATTTATCTAAGAATTTTTGGATCCTACGTGCATATTGGGAATTATCTCTACACTAAATGAATAATATGATTAAAATATAAGTACTTCCTATAACATACATAAATGCCATATATGTATGTATGTGTATGCATAAATATATGCATTTATGTATGTGTATATGTATATATGCAACACATGCAATACTACATAGATGTAATATATAATAACCTATATACACTATTACTAATTCATGATCAGATTCATAGATTTTCTAAAACCAAGAGATCCTAAAAGTAAACTACTAAGTGAGTATCTGTGAAATTTTTTGAAATATAGATATTAAAAGAATGGAGCCACCACCCTAACCTAGAGTGGTCTTCCAAGTGACCTGGATAATATCATGTCTGTAGATGGAGATGCTATCCAAATTAGCCCTGGGTCAGGGTGAGATGGCTGAATTAACTAAGCAAAAAAGCAATCATCTGGTAAGTAGGAGGAAATGTGCGAAAGGAGAAGGGAAAGATCCATCACTTTAGAAATACAAGAACCCCTTTTGTTTCCAGGAGACTTTTCAGAAGCTCAATTGCTGCTGTGTACTTCAGATCGGCACAGGCCATTCTCTTCTGGGCTTAGCAATACACTCAACGTTTTCTGCCCAGAATCATGATTCTCTGTTCTCTCAGCCGTTCAGCTACATGATGAGTCATGGTAATGACTATCCTTCAATATCAATGGTGACGTTCAAAAACTTCTAAGCGTATGCCAACCAACTTACAAACATCTGTGAGGCAGGGGAGAGGCATTCGCCAAGGAGCTGCAACTAGAAATGAGCATCTGTATTTCAATGTCAAAGCAACACTAGAGTTTAGCTTGAGAGCCCTTCAAATAACAATAATTAAAATAATGCAAAAATTTGTACTAAGGAGGAAAATAAAAGTAATGCTGGCAGAGACCATCTATTGAGAGCTACCATATTGAATAAATTTATACTCACTGATTGGGGGCAGGGTGAGTGGTTGCCAGGTAAGGCTCCCTGAAGGGGGGGCCACCTGAGCCGATACCAAAAGGATGTTGCACAGAATCTATTGGTATGTGTTCACAAGAGATATGGATGAAGATGGTCACGTATGCATGAAGAGGGTCACTGCAGTGGCCTTTATAAACGTCAAAACATAGAAGTAAGTTTTATATCCTTCAATAGGTTGTCACCTTAATGTCCATCTCCAGCTGTTCATAGAAAAAAACATAAAAGTTGGCAACTCTGAGTCAGTTCCCAGGCCCATATGACATTTAAAACTCACTATAGGCCAGGCGCAGTGGCTCACGCCAGTAATCCTAGCACTCTGGGAGGCCAAGGCGGGAGGATCGATCAAGGTCAGGAGTTCGAAACCAGCCTGAGCAAGACCCCGTCTCTACTAAAAAATAGAAATAAACTAATTAACCAACTAAAACTATACATACAAAAAATTAGCCAAGCATGGTGGTGCATGCCTATAGTCCCAGCTACTCGGGAAGCTGAGGCAGAAGGATTGCTTGAGCCCAGGAGATTGAGGTTGCTGTGAGCTAGGCTGACGACGCCATGGCACTCACTCTAGCCTGAGCAACAAAGTGAGACTCTGTCTCAAAAAATAAAAAAATAAAAACTCATAAAAATTTTTTTTTTTATATTAAGTGCTGATTTTTTTAGAGGCACTTGTTTTATTTATTCCTTCGTCCTTCCCTCCATGGTGAAAGTAAAATCTCTAGCTCCAAACTCAGGTGGCTTTAGCATGCTCAATACACAGGTAAGTGCTTAGCAAACCAGTGGATGTCGGAGCTACAAGCGATCATAAAAGTCCCCTTTACAGATGAGAAAACTGAGGCCCAGAGGGGCTGTGTCACCAGCTAGTTTGTAGCCAGAGTGGGGGCCAAAACTCACATTTCTCAACATCCAGACTGTGGGAATTCATTTAAAAAGAGTCAACATAAAAATGTTGATAGCACGAGGCAACATCTGATTTCTGAGAGTCCAATACCTTCCATGGTGTTCATGTATGCAGGACACACAGGCGTTAGCGCGTGCGTGTCCATGTCCGACTGTGTGTGGAGTTGTTGGTTTCAATGGATATATTAGCTAGATTTGATTTTTCCCTTTACACTACCAGGAAGGAAATAGATGTGAATGTTTCGAAATGAGGATGGCAGGAAGACAAGTTTTCCAGATTTCAGAAATGACTCTGCCCTTTGTTTGGCAAGACTGGCCAGTCTCAAGCAAAAGAACTCATCAGGGGGCTCAGCTGTTCTCCGGGCAGGAATTCAGATTTGCCCCTTTGCTTCTTGAGCCAGTTGCCTTCAGACACACACTCACACTTTCTCAAGGAGAGAGAGACAGAGACAGACACAGAGAGAAGGATCAGAAACACATGCCGGTGTATCCAACTTCAGAATATTAAGCTTTATAAAAATCAAGAATGCTTTTCTTATTTTTCTCATTTCATATCTGAGCGGGGCCTAGCACGGACCCAAGAACCTTTACTTGAGAAACAACTTTCCAAAGGACTTGGAAGAACATTCCACCTTCAACACTACATCCAACCCAAACACTTCTTCAAAAGAACAAGTGGATTCATGCAGCCGAGAACTTGTGAGTTGAACAAATCACAAACTATCGAGCCATCCATTTGTAGAGGTGCAAGCTACGGACCACTATGGCTTCACAAACTTGCCCAAGGCCAGTCATATAGGTAGAACTACAGCCCAGATCCCAGTTTTAGACCTCAATAAGCTACACTGATTGAACTCCTCCCATTATATCTGTTAAGAGCCAGATGAAACAGCACCAAAAAAAAAAAAAAAAAAAATGAACTTGGAAAGAAAAAAAAAAAGAATGAAATTGATCACCTCATTTGTTTAGACAATAAAACCTACTCTAATGGGTTTATAACTTGGACAATTACTTGTTCTTTAAAGAATGAGACCAATAATTATAATGGCAAGAAATAATTTATTGAGCTCCCACTGTAAACCTGGCAATATGCCAGGTCCTACGATGCACCACCAGCCAACCACTGAGCTAGGCCTTAGGTATAAGTATAATCAATAAAACCATTATAGCACAAACTGTAAGAGGAGCCTAGGCTGCCAGTGTACTAAGACCCAATAAATTAAAATGTTAGGTTAAAGGAAAGACAGATTCCCTGTTTTATAAGTTAATTATATAATACCAAGGTTATTTTTCTCCATTACTTTGCAGGAGTCATCGTGTGATACACAATGTAACCAAGGGGGACAAAAGCAATCACACTTCAAAGTTGTCAGCAAGATACTTGACAAACAACATGTCATGCACAACAGCCCCATGGAGGTGGAAGACTTGGATGCACACCTATGTTGGTCCAGTTCCAATTTGTGACGAGTAACCAGTTATAATAGGAGTACGCTGTACGATGGGATACATCCACACATACATTGCTTTAAACAGATACTTTATATAGAAAATTCATTATAAATTCAGGTACCTATTACATAGAAAACACACTGTCTTTAATTAGAGCCACCAATGTAGCTATTCTCCATCCCTAATTATCAGGCAGCACACAACAGGAAGACTTCTAGTCACAGTTGGACGGGCAGCCAGTGGGTAAATTTTCTCAGGGTTTAGTGACCCTAACTGCAAAGCTATTTCTCTTTAATTATGTTACAGAAATAGATGTGTCTTTCTATGGTCCTCCTAACCCTCAAGAGGTTTGGTTGGTTGAGAGGAAACTCATACACTTACTTATGATAGTTGATACTCCAGAAACAAAAAAGAGCAAGCTATGTGTTTTCTGATGGCTATAAAATAATAGCGAGAAAAAGATTTTTATTTAAGTGGTTTAGCAACATTTGTAGGCATTCTGGAGTTTATTTTTCACGAATTGTCAAAAACTGCAGAAATTAATTTAAAGGAAATAGTAACTTAAAAGAACTTACCTAAAACATTAAATTATGATAAGTATAATAACAGCTAACATTTATTTATTAAGTCTTAACCAATAGACTTTACATGCATTGCCTTGGTGTCTCCCAAATCAGCCTGACCACAAAACTTACCTGGACACTCAACCACAGAATGCCTAAAAATTCTCATTCTGTAGCTCTGGGTGGGGTCCCATGATTTTAACTAATGCTTTATGGTGATTCTTATGATCCAGCAAGGTTGGAAAATAGATTCTCGTGGAATCTTCCTAACAACCCTAGTAAGTAGGAAACACTCTTTTGGCATCTGAAGAAACCAAGGTTTAGAGAGGTCACAAAGCTACTCAAGGGTCAGAGGCAGAAACGAACCTAGAACTAGGAGCTCAGACCTGCTGCTTTTAGCCTGGAAGCAAAACTGCAGTTGCTGTTCCTCTTTCCCCATTGTAGTACAATAGAGAAGGACACTAACAAACTCAATTTCAGGGACAATAAAAAGTTAGTAACAATCCATTCTTTTCTCATTATCTGCCTTAGTGTATGTAAGATGACTACACTGGCAAAAGCCTCTAGTGCAGCTACTGGTACATAAGATGCTTAAAATAAGATTCCCTTTGCAGCCCTATCCTTTTTCCCTCTTCTACTGACATCCTCTAATTGAGTCATTATGCCTCTTTCTATCAAGCAAAGCCAAAGTTTCCCAGACATAAACAGCCTTAGCAAATTACATGAAATAGATGTTTGGTGGTTACTAATATCAGATTTCTTTTTAATTTTTTTTTTTTTTCATTTCGTGAGAATTGCATTCAAACTGGTTCTTGCCTAGAGAAAGGCACTTAAAATTTGCATAACTCCTTTAACAATCAAAGTACAACTGACAGCAAGTCTCTCCATGCATTCTCAAACTCCAACAATACATAATAGAAAATAATAACAACTAACATTTACTGAGCATCTCATAAGTATTAAGTCACTAATTCTCATAAGAAATCCAGAGTGAGGTATAGTTAGCCCTATTCACAGTTAAGAAAATAAACACAAAGAAGTTAAACATCTTGCCCAAGGTCAGACAGCTGAAGGTATTCAAACCTACAAGGAGAACTACTGTTTCTTTGTATCTCACAGTATCTTTATTCCAATTATCTGCTGTGTAACAAATCACCCCAAGACATAATGGCTTAAACTGACAACCAGCATTCTGTTATCTTTCAAAATGATTCTTTGTTATGCTTCAAAATATATCTTTGTACGTTTCTGTGAGTCAGGAAGTTGTACAAAGCGCAGTTGAAATGTCCTATCTCCACACCCTGGGAAGACTGAAGGTGACTCAATTGCCCAGGGCTGGAATCATGTGAAAGCTCAGCTGGGTTTCACCTCCACAGAAACACCTAGATGTGGCCTCTCACAGCCTACTGGCTGGATTCCAAAATCTAGTGTCCCAAAAGAATCAGGTGGAAGATACATCACCTTTTACGGACCTATCTTGGAATCCTCATTGCACTGCTTCACCATAATCACGCCCCTCTCCCCATTCAAAGAAAAGGAACCGAACACCCACCTCGTGGAGAAAGCAATGTCAAAGAAAGCCACACTGTAAGGACAGCGCGATTTCCGCCACATCCCCTAAAAGACAATGAATATTGTTGATCCTACCTAACAGTGAGAAAATGAAATTTCAGAGAGGCCACATGACTTGCCCAAGGCCACACAACAGATAAATAATGACACTAAGATGGCAACACAAAATCCCCAACAATCCCCATTACATCACACTTGTAAAACATTCCACAGAAACTGCAAGGCTCACTGGTTGAAGCTAGGGCAGATTTATGCGTAAAATAAATAAATACAGTAAAACACTCCTCCAAAAGCATGCTAAAAGGATATCCAAATATCAATTAATCAGATTTGGAAAAGTAGCAAATGGAAACCCTATTACAGAGTATCCTTACTTCATCAGTGCTGTAGAACGTTAGGGTCTTTGTTGTTATTATTGAGGATTAGTGTAAGAAAAGAGAAATGAAATACCAAGAGTATCCTGCAAGGACAGTTCTTGAGAAGGACCGGAACCACCTACGACAGGGATGCGAACCATCCAATTAAGTCTAATAGGACCGCATTCAGGCAACACAATGAAGCCAATGAGCCACAAACTCAGGCTGGGGCCAAGTCAGAAAGGGGAGCTATCACTCATCACCATCAACGGCTTTTAAAAGGGCCGATCCCAGCTATGAGTGTCTCCTCTGGCATGGGGAATTTCGCAACACATCTTTATTGCAGGCCGAGGCCTCTTGCATCATCCAGATTTATTGCCTTATGAAAACTCGCAATATGAATGTTTACTGTTGTCATGGAACTGTCGCATGAGGTCAAAATAACACACACCCATCACTGTGGCACTTCCACACGGGGCTGGATGACAACAAGGATCGGAAATGGAGGTGATAACAAATGTTATGGATTGAAACAAATCAAACTTCTCCTTTCCTTAGGTATCTGAGATGTTCGGGGAGATTTGGCAAGATGTGCGTGGTCGTGCATAATATGGTAATAAACCCATCAGTCCTTTATTCTGCCACTGGTGGACTAAAATGCCAGGCATAAAAGGGACTATATCTCTTTAACAAATGTGTCCGATTGTAAGTAGACAGTGTCAGCACTTGCTCCCTGGATGGGTTCACAGAATGCCTCATTTGAAAATTCAGCATCTCTTTTCCAGCCCCTTTTCTCTACACTCAATGCCCTGACGGGGGACATTAAAGAACACAATATATGAAATACACAGGTTTTGCGTTGATACCTTAGGGTTTCAGAAACTAAATTTCCATCTCGGAGCAAAAGACCCTAATTCCCAAAATTACTATAATGCATTCCAGAAGGTAAGGCCCAGCAGACACCATCTTTGTCTTCAAAGAGTAATCAACTCTTTGTCTTTCCAAATTCCTGCAAAGAATCTTGATAGGATTAATGACCAGCTATCCTCCAGCTTTCTTTATCAAAGGGAATAACTTAACCTAAATTCATTATAGTTTGAATTGCCAAGTGCACAGTGAAAAAATGAAAATGGCAAAAATGAAAATGAAGTCATTTACATGGTGAAGCCTCATCGAAACTTATGCCAATTACTCTCCATGTTAATGCTGAAAGACATCTATCTATACCATCAATACACTCATTTCTAAACATCTACCCTCTGAAAGGATTCTTCCATAATGAAACTATCATTGGCATTAAGCCCAAAAGAATATCCAACCACAGCAATTAATGCCTCCCTGGGAATCTATTAATTATTCAGCATTCTTTAGCTGCCTAGAAGCAGACAGATACTCTGGTTGTTCTTCCTGGGAACCGCTCAGCACTCCCCCAGTTTGGAGAGGCATACAGACTGACTCACTGTCATTGCATCCTGTAACACTCAAGAAGATGCTGAAAGGGCATCAGATCAACACCCAACAGCCTTGCTGGGGTGGGGAAGCCCCAGCCAGGGGTGGGGAACCTGCAGCCTTCTGATTTCAAGATTGTTCCTTTTTTAAGCACCAACGGAGGCAAGAAAAGCTTTACCATTCTCTACTGCACGCCTTCTGATAAAAGGATTTTTTCTGTAAAATTTGGATACAAAGGGCCACACTTAAGGACCTAGAAGACCACATGTGGCCTTAAGTCTGCAGGTTCCGCAAATGTTGCAACTGATCTTAAATTCAGGCATAAGTAACAGACTTGGGCAAAGAAGAAACCAAAGTCCCAGTCAAAACTGAAACTACCAGGATACAAATAAGTATTATTATTAATTACTTCTACTAACAAAAGTAGTCACAACAATAAAAGTACAAGCATGCCCAGGGCTGAAAGGAATATCAATGGAGAACAATTCGGTTATATGTGATTAAAAAAAAAAAAAAAAGCTTTGAAATCATCAAAACCTTGGACTCGCCAATTTCCATATCTGGCTGGGGAGCTTGTGCAAGATACTTACTAATCATACAAAGACTATACTTTCAAGGATTATTTTTATAATTTGTTACTATTATGCGGATAAACAATTAGCTGATGTTCATCACGGAGTTATTTAAAACATGAAAAACTGGAAACAACCTAGATACCCAACAATAGTTACATGGATAGTATAGCCATGGAATGGAATACTAAGCAAACCTTAAAAATGACAGTTTAAAATCATGTGGGTTTTTGTGACATGACAACATGTTCGTGATTTAATAGGAAGTGAAAATGCAAGTAACAAAACATATACGTCAATATAAATTTATTTTATATATCTATACACATCTGGAATAATACAGCTGTCCCTCAGTGTCACAGGGATTGATTCCAGGACCCTTAAGAATATGAAAATCCATGGATGCACAAGTCCCTTATGGAAAACGGCACAGTAATTGCATATAACCTAACCTACATCCTCCCGTGTACTTTAAATCATCTCCAGATTACTTACAATAGCCACTAATACAATGTGAATGCTATGTAAATTATTGTTATACTGTATTTTTAAATTTCTATTATTTATAAATTCTTAAAATATTTTTGACACACAGTTGGTTGTGGAACCTGCAGATTGGGAGGGTCAACTATATATACCAAAAGGATAACATAGGTCATATTTGATTGGTGGGATCATAATTGATTTTTTTCTAATAGTTGTATAATAAAGATGTACCACCCTTTCGCATTAGAAAATTAGTAGAAAACACTTAAACATTTCAACAACATTCTGCCATTTGGATCACTTTTTAAAGCATATTGTTTTCAGAGAAGGCAGATATTTGTTCCCTAAAATTAACTTACAGCCCAAATCCAAATATTTAACTAAAGATACAGTCTTAAATAGCTTTCTCTCTGTAGAATTAAGCATAAATGATTAAAACCGACCACTAGCCAAAGAGTTGGATATACAAATTAATGATTGTTTCCACAAAATCCCTGATCAAAAAGACTCTTCTCAATTTGTTTATTTCTGTTTCCTATATCTGTCTCACCCAGAAATCTAACCTTTCTTTGACATAACATCAAATCTTTATTCTTTCCTAATAATGGTACATTGACAACTTTAAATAAAAGGTGGGGGGGGTAGGTAAATTGGGAATAAGGTACTTTTGTCTATTTTTTTGAGACAGAGTCTTGCTCTGTTGCCCGGGCTAGCGTGCTGTAGAGTCAGCTTAGCTCGCAGCAACCTCAAACTCCTGGGCTCAAGTGATCCTCCTGCCTCAGCCTCTCAAGTAGCTAGGACTATCAGGTGTGAGCCACCACGCCCAGCTAAATTTTTTTTTTTCTAATTTTAGCTGACCAGCTAATTTCTTTCTATTTTTAGTAGAGACAGGGTCTCACTCTTGCTGAGGTTGGTCTCCAACTCCTGACCTCAAGCAATCCTCCCACTACGGCCTCCCAGAGTGCTAGGATTATAGGCATGAGCCACCACGCCCAGCCCATAAAGTACTACTGTGTTTAGAGTGGTATTATATAAAGTAAGCATGTACATGTAAAAATTAAATATACATATGTGTGTTTGCTTGTATGTATACATGTGTGTATGTGTGCAAAATTATTTAAACACAAAACAAAACAACCTGAAATTCAAATTGCTTTAAAGTACAGAAAAGAGGAGTAAGTTGATGGCTCATCAATTTGTATGATTCATGTCACAAAAGTTCCCCTTATTTTCAAACTGCTTAATACACAAAGTCCTTCAAAATATAATCATACAAAAAAAAAAAAGAATATGCTGATACAGAACAACGAATGAAAACAACAGCAAGAGAAGACAAAAGTAATACATTCTAAATGGATTCCTAAATGGAAAGAGAAAATGCATTCACAGTATAAAAACTAAGCCACGAGGATTCAGCTCCATGAAAATAGTCATTAGAGGAAGGAAGTTCATAATTACTCCGTCCCATTTTCTCTCTGTAATTCTTATTAATAATACGTACCTTTATGATCATTCCACTGAAGAAATCAGGCCTATCATGAAATGAAAAGATCACAGGAAGGCAGGGGAGGAAATGTCAACCTCAGAAAAAACTGGGATCATCTCAGAGGTGTTGACAGATAATGGAAATGTCACCATGGCCAAACACTATGATCCCTTTTTGACGTGACTGGGTTAAAACCCCTTACAGACAACAATACCAGAGGAATACGGTTAAGAGGACTGGAAACAGAAAGAACAATTATGAGCTGTCCTCATTTTTTTATGCTGGAAAATAAATTCACAGAAGGACCCTGGTGTCAATGCTAATTCTCCATATATATGCCAAACCCCCAAAGAGATTTTTAATGTAGTTTCAAATGTACTTTGTCTAACTTGCTTACGTTTTGAATTGGACATGCAAAGGGGGATTAAAGTTAAACTGGATTAAGGAACACAAATTAAAATAAACCCTTTCTGAGGCATTAATTTTCCAGATACCATAGAAGTCTTGGTCAAGTTTAAGATGAGAGTGCTAAAATGGCCTAAAAACCACAGAAATCCAGATCTTGCTTCCAAAGAAGAGGGGAAAGGAACGTTTTTCATAGATTTCGCAGTTAATCACTTGCATGCTTACATCAAAGAGAATAAAGTTCCAAAAGAATTTCAGATTAGTTTTCACATTATCACATGTCCCATAAATTACAATTACCAGGACCAAAAATGTAATGAGCTTTCGATCCTACTGGGCTGTGTCTTTGGGACAGGTGATGGACAATATACACCCCATCATGATTTGGAAGTAACTGCAAGGACATACACAATACCTTATCTTTCATGTCAGGCCTTCTTGGACTCAACTTTTAAAAATCTCATCCATTACCCAGGACATAAAAAGTATTAACTCACAACCTCACTAACCAACCTTCAAAATAACTTCTCACTCACTGCAATGAACATGAAAAACACAGGGTTATAATTGGGAAGAGGTAATAAAGGTATAGAGGAAAATTAAATGAGTCAGGTATTTTTCATTTAGTATTAGATTTGAAACAGGGCTTAGCATACAGTAGGCACTCAATAAATGCTCACTTAGTAATAATGGACTAGCACACAATTACGCCCTGTCTGTGTATCCAACGCCACGCATATAACTACTTACCATTATCTGACTAGGTTTTGATGAACTTGAAATTGGGGAGGAGAGGGTGTTAACGAGAAGTCCCACAAAACATAAAATACCAACTGTGGCAAACACTATTGGGTTGCCAGCCCCACAGGAAAACTTGATAACGCTGAAAGTCCTTAGTCCCAGGGTGTTTCTAAGGATTGACTACATGGGGAAACCCCTACCTTGGGTAGCTCTCAAATACCCTATACCCCGAAAATATACACCCTCTTTTTAGTTTCACTCAAGAACATTATACTTACTGCTAAGTGTAAAATGCAGACTCCCACACAAAGACTATTCCTCTCTAACCTAACAATCAACAGACAAGGAGGTTAAAGAAAAAAATGAGGCCACACAAAGGATTGGGCAAATAAGCCAGGGTGGTCCTTGAAAAGATGAGGACCCCACCGCAAGAGCCCAGAACGGAGACACAGGAGCTCGGAGAAAGTGTCTGAAAGACATTTCTGTTCATCCTCGGTGGAACGGTGAGAGTGATGTGGTGAGGAATTGGCTGGAGATATCAGCGTTGTTTTTACAATGTTTTAGTAGCTGTGAATACCACATTCTTTTCCTTTCTTGTGCAGTCTTGTTTCAAACTCTGGCAAAATGCGGCATCGGGGAAGCAATTGAAAGTTGGCTGAGATGAAGTTCTGTGATTTCAATTAAAAACATTCTCTCACTTGCTGCTTGCTACCACTGTGGAAAATAAAGAACTGCAATGGCAAGTTTTTTGGTTTTTTTTTTCCTATTGAAAATATTTCTGTTAAGCTTCAGAATGGTGAAGATCATTCATCTGCATATAGACATAACTTCTGTTCAAGCTATACCAAGGCTGGGGTCCGATCCCCAGGTTCTACGCAAAAGGCAAATTTTGTACAGACTGATTTCTACTGTTTTCATTTCCTCAACACCCTCCACAATTTTGCATTTATACATCTAAGAATGCCTAAAACACTCTTAAAAAATGCCTGGGATCCCTCACTGATCCAATAATTATCACTTTTACTAGTACATGATTATTCTGCTTCAGAAGATACCAGGTTTAAAAATCCATTTTATTTTTATTTATTTATTTAAGACAATCTCACTCTGTTGGCCAGGGTAGAGTGCCATGCCATCAGCCTAGCTCACAGCTACCTCAAACTCCTCTCAAGCAATCCTCCTGCCTCAGCCTCCCGAGTAGTTGGGACTACAGGCATGCACCACCATGCCTGGCTAATTTCTTCTATATATTTTTAGTTGGCCAATTAATTTCTGTTTTTAGTAGAGACACGGTCTCGCTCTTGCTCAGGCTGGTTTCAAACCCCTGACCTTGAGCGATCTGCCTACCTCAGCCTCCCAGAGTGCTAGGATGACAGGCATAACCCACCACGCCCGGCCCCATTATTATTTTTTTTTAAACCACTTTCTTTACCATACAAAAAGAATTGCCAAGACTGTTCTCCTGAAAAGAACAACCTATCTCTTATTTTTCCAGATGAAATTTATTAAACACCAAAGAATGCAAAAAATAGCATGGCTTTTCGAGAGTTCTCTGACATGGATTAACAATAATTTCTAATATAGCAATAGCAGGGAGTAAGTACCTGGATTTGCTTCTTTGTGATGAATAATAATCTTAGGGGTTGGCATTTTACTACTCTACAATTTCAAGGGAGGCAAACAAGCAAAGCTGCAGGAGAAAGAACTTACACATCTCTGAGTTATATCTCCCCAGAGAATCAGTCTCCATCTCCGATGTATCTGACGAGAGAAGCCACAGACTGCCACCAGTCTGAATGCAAGCCCAACCTCCAATAGCAAAATACAAACAAGATGAGCCAAGATGGCTCCTAAACAATAAAATTACCAGCAACCTAGGAAGACAGCATCCCACAGACACCGTCTTAAGAAAGCAGTGGATAGCCCAGCCGGAGCCCCTTCAATATCCAAATGTTAACCCCCATATGGACTCATTCCTTCCTGAAGGAAGCAGCCATGGCCCTCCTAGAGTCACAAGTACAAGGGCTGAGTCTCAGCTGTGAAAAGACAGATGCAGCTCAAGCTCTCTTACCTGTACCAACCTGCGGCTCCCCTCCCCCTTATTCCAATTTGGGACAGGGAGCCAGGGCTCTTCCTGCCACTCTGGAACCGGGCGGGACCTCCCGAGTTTCTGCAGTACCTGAGTCCAGGAAACTGAGCATGCTCACGCATCTGGGAGCCAGACACACGCCCTTATTATCTCGAGCTTGTGAGTAAGACCAGACCTGCAGCATGGCCCAGCCAACCTCACTAACAGCCCCAGTAAACAGAAGGAAAAGCGCCTTAAGGAGCTTTAACAGAAAGCAGAAATTAAGGATCAAAAGGGAGAGAAGGAAAGAGGTCAAAGGTGTCACTAAATGGCTGCAATGGGCCAATCTGGTAAAAGTCATTCAGAGGTTCCCAGCTTGAAGTCCTGATTCAGGGCAGGAGTGGTGAGTAGCCTGGGCGTGAGTACTGGCTCTGCCATTTCTTACTCGGGCGTGACCATGGGCAAGTCCCTTCTACTCTCTAGGGTTCAGTTTCCTCATCTACAAAATAGGGATAATAACAGTGCCTACCTCATAGGGCAGTGTGAGAATTCAATTCCTGGCACACAGAAAGTACTCATGAAATGTCACTGTCAATCCAAGAGAATCTACAAAACATGCACACACGCCCCTTTTGCAGAGATCAGTTTCCTTAAAAGAGAGGGAAAGAAAGTACCTCCTGAAAGGTTTTGTTTTCATCCTTGCAGGTCAGTTGTTTTCATCAAAGTTCCTAAGTGCTTTCATAAATGGCACTGTCTTCAATTTTACTAAAATCCAGCACAGAAAACAATTCTAAATTCCCCCAAAGCCATATAAATCTACCAAATGAGAAAGGAGCAGAGAACGCTTCATCTTTGAGAAAGCTGTAGAGATTGTACGATAACTTTTTGTCAGTTTTCACCTTTCCAACTAATTATAAGACAGTGCAGAGACATTACCACGCTGAGAGCTGATATTGCCACAAATACGCAGTAAGGAGAGCCAGGGAAGGCCGGAATGTCCTGGACTAACCAACCCTGCTTTATTTTGTATTTCGCCTATTTGATCTCAAACTGCACACTCTCAGGATAAGAGGCTGTGATAAGATCAGCTGGTCTCAACCCACCAACCCATTCAGTTCACACACACCATCGGCCAAATGGTAAATTAAGGGTTTACTTGTTGACAGCCTACCTCCTTACCCTGCCTGGCCTGGAAACTCCCGACAGGGGGCAGGGCTGTGTGCTGATCACCACGTGGACGCAGAACCTGCCACGTGGCAAGGGTGACCGGGCATATGTGGTAGTGACCACCCCCTGAGGCTGCTATCTCCTCTTTGGACACCATTTTGAGACAAAGCTTAAGCAGGTAACAGGAAACAGAAAGGCCTCAGCCTGGAGACTTTCCATCTTTTGGGGAAATCATCACGTATTCACAAACATCCCTGCAAAATTAGGCACTCCATATAAAGGATCTCAACCATATCCCTGCCTTACAATACCTGAGGCAGCTTAAAAACAACACTAAAATAATAGTAACACTGATGCCTATGCTATAGCCACAAGATTCTGATTTAACTGACATTAAATCAGTTCAATTGGATTTATCTGATTTAAATAATACACTATTCAGCCAGAGTTGAAAACTACTGCTTTAGAGCACTGCTGCTCAGACCATTTGTGGGAAAGAACCAGCTGTTTCTTATTTCCAAAAGTATCAGAGTACCATAAAAATTAATTGCTGGAAGTAAAAAACATAAAATTCAAGGCCCAAAATTTTTGTATGGAAATTACATATATGATTGCTCTGTGCAATTACTATTAAATTTCTAAATGCTGTCAATTTCTGTATTTACACCATTGTGTACAGTAACAAAAACACAGTTTGCAGAGCACTGTCTACAGCAGACATTCAAAGTCGCACTACTCAGAGAGTACAGAAAAAGGACAAAATGTTGTCTATCGGCCAGGTGTGGTGGTGGCTCACACCTGTAATCCTAGGACTCTGGGAAACCAAGGTGGGAGGATCATTGAAGGTCTGGAGTTCCAGACCAGCCTCAACAACAGTGAGACCCCATCTCTACTAAAAACAAAAGTAAATTAGCTAGACAACTAAAAATATATAGAAAAAAATTAGCCAGGCATGGTGGTGCATGCCTGTAGTCCCAGCTACTCGGGAGGCTGAGGCAGGAGGATCGCTTGAGCCCAGGAGTTGGATGCTGCTGTGAGCTAGGCTGAGGCTAGGGCACTCTAGCCCAGGCAAGAGAGTGAGACTCTGTCTCAAAAAAAAAAAAAAAAGAAAAAGAAAAAAATGCTGTCTATCAACTTAGTCAAGGACAGCACCACTGGAATTACTCCACACATTAGTAAATACTACAGATCTAGACAGGAACACATCATATAAATCAGAATAGACTGGTCATCTGACAGATTTCTGTGCTACTTCCGGATATAAGGAACAATTCTCTGAAATGTTTATGGAATGCTGCAATGAAAGAATTTCTGGAATGGTTTATGTATAATTAAGGCATTCTCTTTCTAAAAACACAACCTTGCTTTTTGCTCACTTGTTTTTTTTAACATCTCTATATACCTATTAACATAGAAGTGTGCCATTCTTCTCCCTGAAAATATGCTATTACCATGAAGGCACGTCTTGAAAATGAGAACATCTAATAATGAAAAGAACATATTACCTGAAGTAGGACTAAACTGGGAAAGGGAGACTCATGGCCTTAAGTGAATTCAAGGATGGGAGAGACCAAGGTAGGTAGGAGTAGCAAGCAAAGGCTTCATGAAGAAGGACACAGCTGGGCTGGGGGGGTGAGGCAGGCAGGGAAGTAGGGAAGGAATGTCAGCCCAGTCTGAAGGACAGAAAGGAGGCTGATTAGCTGTCGCTCAAGGGCTGAACCCTAACCCCGGACAGACGCAGTGGACAGGCTTCTTTTCCCAGAAGGGATCCTTCCTCCCCCCCACACACACCTCCCAGGCCCATTCCTACCATCCTCAGTATCCACAAGTCACTGCTTTCATTAAACCCTCAAGGGAAATACCAAAGACAAAGTTTGAATATGATCTAAGCCAAAAGCCATAGTCATCCTAGAAAGTTTCAAAAAAGGAGAACTTGATAATGTACTTGTGCACCTGAACAGTAGTGACAGAAATGAAATTTCCCTAGTGTCTCTAGCACTTATCCACAAATTCAGTGAAAAACACTTGCCTGTTGTTTACTTAAAAAAAAGAAAAAGAAAAAAAGCTAGAACAAGCTCCACTTGGTAAAAGCTAAGGATTTTTTTTTTTTTTTGAGACAGAGTCTGGCTCTGTTGCACTAGCTAGAGAGCACAGTGGTGTCTTCGTAGCTCACTGCAACCTCAATCTCCTGGGCTCAAGTGATCCTCCTGCCTCAGCCTCCTGAGTAGCTGGGACTACAGGCAAGAGCCACGGCACCCAGCTATTTTTTTTTCTTTAGTAGAGATGAGGGTCTCGCTCTTGCTCAGGCTGGTCTCCAACTCCTGAGCTCAAAAGATCCTCCCACCTCGACCTCCCAGAGTGCTAGGAGTACAGGCGTGAACCATGGCACCAGGCAAGGCTAAGTATTTTTAAAAAGAAATGGCTTGATGACAAAACTAACATTAGTTCTACTCTACTGA
The DNA here is from genome assembly GCF_040939455.1 of Microcebus murinus. Lineage (NCBI taxonomy): Eukaryota > Metazoa > Chordata > Mammalia > Primates > Cheirogaleidae > Microcebus > Microcebus murinus. The sequence goes on along the minus strand of NC_134133.1, from coordinate 2,950,533 downwards.
CTAAAGAGAGCTCTTAGATTTTCCAAACTGCTAAGAATATTACTGCCTAACTCCCTTTGGTTTTAACTACGACATGATGCATAATATTACTGATAATAAACACTTTATGTTATTCCCAGGCGTCCTTCAGATAACCCTAGGAGGTGGATGTGATTATCCTTTCCACAGACTGAGACCAAGTAACTTGCTTAAAGTCCCACAGCTAGTCACTGACAAAACCAAGACTCAAACCCAGGTCTCTGGTGCCAAATCCTTTGAATGTCACCACATGTAAAGTGCCTTCACCCCCACTGCCTGCCTAGACCTCATAACAACTCAGCCAGTCAAGCTTCGGCCATTGAAATATAAGCAACTTTGGAAGCGAAGTGGGCACATTAAAAGCAAAAGCACAGTTTGGTTTAAAATCCAGGAACACTCTGTTCTTTGGAAAGGGACCACCAAAAGGCTATGTGCACTTCTCAGGTTGAAATCTTCAGCAGACCTGGTGTTTCCTGTTGCCCAGTCCTGAATCCTTACTTACAGTCACCCTGCCACCTGGGGAACTTCAGTTTAGTGTCCTTTAAGCCTATTTCAGGCTATTCCTTCTCCACCCCAATTACCTTCCGCAAACACCCAATGATCTTTGCTGTCTCAGGGCCTCGACACTTGGCATTTGCTTTTTGGGAAACACTCTCATCCCCAATATCCATATGCCTGACTTGGTCCCATATTTGTGTCTCAACTCAAAATGTCACCTCTGCCAGGCAACAGGCTCACTAGGAATTCCCCTGTCACATGTTACCCTCACTCTACCACTCTCTGTCAGATTTCTCTGTTTTACTTTCCCTCCAAGTTCTTATCCTTATCTGAAATTATTATTACTCGTGGGACATGCAAACTCCAGATGAGCGCAACTTTAAAAAGAGAGAGACAAACTGAACACAGAAAAAACAAACCAGATGCCACATGTAAACAAACACGCCCTAAAGGAAAACTTCTTGTAAATAAATTCAAAATAACAGAAGAGACCAAATATTGACTATTTTGCCAGCTCATGTCTAGCACACAATAAAAAACACTGAAAGGTGGTATATACAGAAAATCTACCCAATGACAAAACACCCACCTCTTCTTCCTGCTGTTTAACACTCTTCCCTCTGCCAATATTGTCCATGATAATCTTTTAATATTTCTAAAATGAACAACTCCTGTACTTTTCCCTCTATGAAACAGGCTAGGTTGCAAAAATCAGCTGAGAAAAAAACTGATAATCTAAGCTGTTCAATATAAAGCATACTAGGATGCCCTGGCCAACCTCCCCCTCTAGAAAACGTAGATCAGTCTTCCCAACAGAGTCCTCAGAACTTTCCGGAATGCCTCACCATCAGAGGATTCTCTTGGCCATTAACCATGATCGCCACTCCCGGGCTACGTTCCCACCTACAACACAGTGGAGCTCAAACTCAGAGGTATGCTCATTTCCGTTATGCTGACGCAGATCAATTTTTTTAATCAAAAGTAGAAGATTTACAGTTTTAAAATAGAGGATGACCTCCAGCTGTGTGACCCATGTTGTAGGGATGGCCTTTTATGACGCCAGTTCCATGCACAATTGGGAATCAAGTGGAAGTGTGTCTATGTCTCATTACAAAAAGCCTTCCGATCACAGTGCCTCGCCCTGAGCCTGCCCTCAGACTGTACCCAGGTAGATGAAATCTCTCTTCCTCTCCTGACACGATCAGTGACGTGCTGGTGTCCAAGTTGTTTTCTGTAGACCATTTCTTAAAGTAGCTGCTGCCAACTTTATTTCAGGGATTTGGGGATTCCAAGCAAGATAAGCAAACCCAGATAATATCTACACAATGCTCACTAGCTCTTAGCCATATGTCTATGTTTGGATAAAATTACCTTAGGTAACTGAATATAAAATGATTAATTTTTTTAAGTAGTTTTGGCTGTTGAAGAAAAGATTTAAGGAGTAACTACCTTTCTTTAGTAAATAGGCATAACTATGAATGTCGAATCTGGGGGAAAATCTTTTACCCCCCCATGAAAATATATACCAGTTATCACAAATAAAAAATATATATATATTTTTTTAATTTTCTTTCTTTTTTTTTTCTTTAATGAACCCGGGCCACGGCCGTGAGAGCGCCGAAGTCTAACCACTAGACCACCAGGGAAGGAAAATATATTTTAAAATGAGAATACACACACTGCCGTATTGTTGACAATATACAACTCTTTCAAATGCTCAGTCCGGAGAAAAACCAAGCACACTTGAAAATAAATCACTGAAAAACCACCAATAAAGTCTGCCACCATTGTTAACATAATAATCAAAGTGGTTGCTGCCAAACAATGACAGGATGGGGGTCATGGAGGCATGAGGTACCTAGGAAAGGGATAATCAAATCTGAGGAAAGAGTACCGCTTTTTCAAGAACTACCTATTTAAAGTATCTTGCTGCAAAAAATCAAGAAGTAACCCTCGGCTTCCATCAGAATCCTACAGAAGGATGGCCCACATGGCCATCTGGGCAGACTCTCTCACCTCTCCAAACTTCCTTCCAACATCTTCTGACACAAGGGACCTGACCCAGTCAAATCTCTGCTCGTCACCCCTCCAACCCCACGGGTAGATGTTGACCTCGTGGCCTCTTACAGACGTGGATTTCTGCGGTCCAGCATCTATCTCCCGAAACCTGCTCCTGAGAGAAGCAATTCCATTTTGTCGAAAGAAACCAGCTTATCCCCACGGGCTATGCTTTAGGGGGACCACCAGTCAAGGTGCTCTGTGTGGGCACCTTACCCAAGCTGGGACACTTAGACATTTGTTCATGGAACTGGAATCTTGAGCAGGAAAAGACTGAGAAGGGCTGGAGGGTGCTCACCCTCCCAGGAGGCTGTGCAAGGTGGTGCACCCAGGTCCCTCTACCAGCAGCCTGGGGGCCCAGACTCTTACCTTTCTGACCCCCGTTTTTCAAGTGTTCCTCAGATTCTATAAGCCACTCCATGCCTCTTGTTTCTTTTTAACAAATTTACCTTCTGCTTAACACACTGACAGCCACAGTAGGAAAAAAAAATTTTTCCTTGGGGCCACGGTGTTTTTCTATTTTTTTGTAGAGATGGGGGGGGTGTCTCGCTCTTGCTCAGGCTGGTCTCGAACTCCTGGCCTCAAACGATCCTCCCACCTCGGCCTCTCAGAGTGCTAGGATTACAGGCCTGCCCCTGAACATTCTTGGTAATTTAGAAAACACTCACATACAGCCAGAAAGCAATCAGCCTAAAGCCGGAGAATTAATTAGCAAGGAAGGGAGGCAAGGAGGGAAGGAAAGAAAAAAGGATCACAGACTTTCCCCCCCAACTTTTTTCCTCTAATGTTTATTGACAACGAATCTGCTTTCATTTTTTTCATTAGATTTAGCCTTATGATCAAAATCACTTCAGGGCATGTTATAATCAACCAAGCACGGGCCTTGAGGAGATGCACCCTAATGACTACAGCCACAGGTCAGCAGGCAGACACTCAGCAAGCATAAAACAGGCAGGGAATTCTACCAACAGAGAGCCTTCTGTCTGTGGAAAACATTAAAAGTGAATTGGTAATAAAGTCAACTCACTGTTTTATATTGAGTAATGTAAGCACCAGCAATGTTTACTTCGGAGCAAAACTCGATCAGTTAATGTTAATTAATCTAAATCCACAGATGAACACATTCTCATGGAAATACTTCCTGGTTTCCTGGTTTCTGCCATCACAAAGTCAAATGCCACCAGGAGCCATGCAGACACTTCACTCCTTAAGGAGTGAAGCAGGGACATTAGAACACAGGGAATTACAGGAACTACGGGGGAACTTGAGAGTTTACGCCAAGCCTCAAGGCATTCATGCTCAATTCATTTCAAACACCAAGCTAACTCCAGCTCCCACCAGACAAAACAAAACAAAACAGGTGCATTCCAAATTCAGCCCGCAGGCTACCGGTTTGAGACCTCAGAGAGAGCTACCATCCTTAAGGGGACTTGAACCTAATGTTCTACAAATGCCTAATGAGCATATTAAATTTACAAATCGTAGCCGGGCATGGTGGCGCATGCCTGTAGTCCCAGCTACTCGGGAGGCTGAGGCAGAAGGATCACTCAAGCCCAGGAGTTTGAGGTTGCTGTGAGCTAGGCTGACGCCATGGCACTCACTCTAGCCTAGGCAAGAAAGCGAGACTCTGTCTCAAAAAAAAAAAAAATAAAAAAAAAATAAAAAAATAAATTTACAAATCACCAAGCTGAGAATAGTGTCAACCGAAATGTGTCAAACTAATTCCCTTATGGTGGTCGGATATTTGCAGGGTGCATGTACAAAAAAATACAAAGGCTTTTGGCATTGTACCACCGAGTTCAGTGCCTTACAGTAACCTGTTGAGTGACTCTGGGTAAGGTGTGTCACCTCTCTGAGCCTCAGCTTCCCCATCTATAAAATGAAGATGGCAATACCAGCCCCTTGGGATAGGAGTGAGGGTTACACAGGAATAAATTAGTAAAGCTCTTAGCATAAAGTAGGCACTCAATAAATGGTATTAAATAATTTTTATTACAAGTATGTTTAGGTTAGTATTATAATCCAGGTTTAGAACAATTCATGTGAGGACAGAGTGAATCTCATAGGCAAATTGTTTGGTAAATGATGATCAGTCCCTTAGAGGAAGCTGCTGATTGTGTGACCAGTCCCAGCCCCTTACCAGGCAGAAATCATGAAAAGATGCTGGTGCCATTTCATGGAATCACTCAGAGCCCAAAGGAGATAAAAAATACATATATATATATATATATATATATATATATATATATATATACATACATACATACACACACACACACACACACACACACACCAGTACTGTTCACATCTGAACAGCTTGCCCACATTTAGCATTAATTCCATTAAATATTTTTAAACACTCAATGGAAAAGTGCAACTCCAAACACACACGGAATGCTAATACATACCTCCTTGCCAAACAGCCTGCAATGTGCACAGTCATTTGCCCTCCACAATTCACACTCCTTAGAGTTACTATTCCCACCTTGTCTTCCAGCAGATGATCCGTGTACACTTGCCCTTTTTTTAGGCACTGAATGCTATCCCCTACTGAAAATTTAAATTCCAGCTTCTTGGATCTTTTTTCTTATTTTTAAGTCCCTGAAGAGACTGGACTGGGAAGAGGAAAAACGATGAAGTAATGACACACAGGTGCTTCCTACCTAATTAAAAGAGAAGTTTACAGCTGCACTGGTGGTGAATCATCCCTGCGGGTTATCCACGTGTATCCTTCAAGTGGCACGTAGTTCCGTCAAGAGCCATATTCCACATGTTTTCCCAAAGACTGCCTTCTCTTTGCTTGGTAAAATGATGACTATCAGGTAACTAATGGTATTTTCTGCTTCCCAGCTTTCCTCCCTATAGACAATCAAGTTCATCTGTGTTTTCCTTAATTCTAAAAATAAATAACCCTGAAAAAAAGACGATAAGAGCTTAGTAAATGAAGCTTTGATTTATAATGAATCAAAGTGTACCATCAGTGGGAAAAAGACGCAAATTTATGTATATGTTATCATTTCTGTATGTGTAAGAAACATATTTATATTACATAAATATATGAGTATACCTATATAATATGCATAAATGTTAATATTTAAATGTTTACATAATTTATAACAGTACATAAAATATACATCATACAAACACACACACAACCTGTCAATGCCTCCAGAGAAACCAAATAATAGAATTACGAGGGTGGGGGTATGCCAGCTATTTGGGGTAGGACCCACTCTTCTCACTGTATACTGTTTTAATCTTTGATAATTATACACCTGATGAATATATTAGTGGTCCTAAAAAGTAATCTGACTTCTTTTAAAATTTATCTAGACTACCAACTGTTTTCTTATATTTTAAGTTTATAATGTCAAAGGTGAATTAATCTGTTTTTAGTGCTTAAAACAGACATTTCCATTTTTTTTGCATATGACTAGAAAGACCATTTTTTGTTGTTTTGGTTTTTTTGCACACAGAGTCTCCCTCTGTCACCCAGGCTAGAGTCCAGTGGTATCCTCATAGCTCACAGCAACCTCACACTCTTAGGCTCCAGGGATCCTCCTGCCTCAGCCACCTGAATAGCTGGTACTACAGGTGCACACCACCACACCTGGCTAGTTTTTCTATTTTTAGTAGAGATAGGCCTCACCCCTTCTCAGGCTTGTCTGCAACTCCTGACTTCAAGCGATCCTCCCAGAGTACTAGGAATATAGGTGTGAGCCACCACACCTGGCCAGCCATTAACCCTTAAGGATGAGGAATTACCTAGGGGCTAGAGATTTTGCTTTCTCCTCCATTAGAAATTGAAAAATGAAACGAGATACCTCTACACACATATCAGAATGGCCAAGATCCAGAACACTGACACCACCAAATGCTGACAAGGATGTGGAGCAACAGGAACTCTCATTCACTGCTGTTGGGAATGCAAAATGGTACAGCATGGAAGACAGTTGGGCAATTTCCTGCAAAAGTAAACATAATCAAATGATCTAGCAATCACGTTCCTTGGTATTTATCCAATGGAGGTGAAAACTTATGTCCACACAAAAACCTGTGCATCAAAGTTTATAGAAACTTTATTAATAATGACCAAGACCTCCTTTAGTAAGTGAATGGATAAATGAACCATGGTACATCCAAACAATGGAAGATTATTCAGTGCCTAAAAGAAATCAGCCATTAAGTTGAAGATCTATTAGTATCATCTAGCTCCATAACATTTTTTTTTTTTGCACTGTTGATCATGATTTGGCAACAAATGAGCTGTCTTCATCCTATTGCTTGGTGGCTAAGCATGTCAGCTTAAAATTATTGTTTGCTTAAATTCAGAGAACTTAAAACATTCTTCCCTTCAAATTGTCCCACCAACAAGTAAATGTAAGATAAGAAGAATGCTTATAAAAAAGAGTTCAATTTACTGCAGAGAGATTTGTATGTCTTAAGGAAGGATAATAATCCTCATTTTCATTAAAAAAAAAAAAAATGAAAACTAGCCAAAAGGATATAAAATTGAGACTCATACTGTTCGGTCAGACAACAATGGTATGTCCACAAGGTCATCAATGCACAAGAAACTAAATTAGATGGTAAACATTTATTTATGAAGACTGAAGACTATCGGTTTTCGTGATCCATGCACTCAACAAAATTTCAATGATTTTTTCCTTTGGAGAACACTGAATTATTTTCATTGAATTTTGAGTGACTTCCCCAAACCCCCAGGAGATGAAATGCTGACCTCTCATTCTGAAATTATAAATGTCAGAACAACCTGGTTTTCCATTCCTTAACCTCCAAAATGCTTACACAAGATGTGTCAAAGAGGTAACTTGGATATATTATCATTGTCATATTTGTTCTATCTCTCTCTCTCATTGTGTCAAGTTAGAAAAAGGCAATTTTAGGCCGGGCGCGGTGGCTCACACCTGTAATCCTAGCACTCTGGGAGGCCAAGGCAGGCGGATTGCTTGAGGTCAGGAGTTCAAAACCAGCCTGAGCAAGAGTGAGACCTCGTCTCTACTATAAATAGAAGCAAATTAATTGGCCAACTAATATATATAGAAAAAATTAGCCAGGCATGGTGGCACATGCCTGTAGCCCTAGCTACTCGGGAGGCTGAGGCTGGAGGATCGCTTGAGCCCAGGAGTTTGAGGTTGCTGTGAGCTAGGCTGATGCCACGGCACTCACTCTAGCCTGTGCAACAAAGCGAGACTCTGTCTCAAAAAAAAGAAAAAGGCAATTTTTCCCCATCTGAGGTTTTGTTACCAATGAACCATTATATACTACTGGAATGATTTCCCTCTTTAGCCTCTTCCCTAATAACCAGCTACTGCTTTGAACATTAAAACTCTAATTTTTGGCCAAATATCTCAGACCTTCAATCATCTTTGCCCCCTTTTAACTTTTTTCAATCTTGTCCCAATTGTTCATAAACTTAAGATTCCTGGAAACCCAGGAATGAAAGAAATCTAAATGGTCACCTGGTCCAACTTCTGACCCAATGTTTGGGTCCATGCACGACTTATTGGGGTACTCCAGTCTAGGCTTGAAGAGCTCAGAGGCAGTGAACAAACCACATTTCTAGGCAGCTGTGCTCAGCTGTGATCAACAAAATACCCCATGGTGCTGTTCACATCTTTTAGGGCCACAGGAAACAACGTGAACCTCACGTACATACATTAGCCCTCCACCCATTTAAACTGTTGGTCTCTACCTCCAACCTGCTGTATTTTATTCTTCCAATTAAACACCTCATCTATGCCCTCAATTTCTCTAAGACCCCCCTGTGACAGTCATTAAAGACAGTGATATTAAAAAACATGATTCTAAAAAAGCGCTGTAGAACAAAACATATTGCATCTTCCATCAAATTCTGATAGTCACACACAAACACCCTATGAATTTCTAATCTTGAATCATTTCTTTTTAAGGTTATCATACATGTGTGTCAGGTGAAAACCTAATCTCGCTTCTCCTAGAATCAATCACCTCGAGGCGTTCCATATTTATAAGTTCCATCCTCTCCTGGGACTGGATATTTTTAAAACAATCCAGCATAATTAAATTTAGTCCATTTTGTCCCCTCTCAGAGATTTTTTTTTCTTTAAACTTTTATCCATTCATTCTCCCCAGTAGCTTTTATTGCCACTCAACAGAACTCTCCTCCCCTCTCCCATAACCTGTTTTCCAAAGATAGTATACAAGGCTTCTGAACCCCGCTGGGGAGGGATAATCACTCTTCTGTGTACACATTAGTAAATTTGGTACACCTTTTCTCCAATTAATCTGCCTTTTGTGCATTGATTTTTCAGCAAACCTTCACAGGGTGAAGGGGAAGTTTTTCCTTGGCCTCTACAACGGATATTCCAAAATTGCTATCCTTTTCTTATTGGGAAGGGATTGTAATTTGATCCTTAGAATTTTTTTTTTTTTTTGGACACGGGGTCTCACTATGCTGCCCAAGCCAAGGTGCAGCAGCAATGTCAGAACTCAGAGCAACCTCAAACTCCTTGGCTCAAGCAACCCTCCTGCCTCAGCCTCCTGAGCAGCTGAGACTACAGGCCAATACAGAATTTTTTTTAACACCGAAAACATGTTTCAACATTAACCCAAAAAGTAACTGCTGGCTGGGCTGCCCGGTGGCTCACACCTGTAATCCTAGCTCTCTGGGAGGCCGAGGCGGGCGGATCCTTTGAGCTCAGGAGTTCGAAACCAACCTGAGCAAGAGCGAGACCCCGTCTCTACTATAAACAGAAAGACATTAATTGGCCAACTAATATATATATAGAAAAAATTAGCCGGGCATGGTGGCGCATGCCTGTAGTCCCAGCTACTCGGGAGGCTGAGGCAGGAGGATCGCTTGAGCCCAGGAGTTGGAGGTTGCTGTGAGCGAGGCTGACTCCACGGCACTCACTCTAGCCTGGGCGACAAAGTGAGACTCTGTCTCAAAAAAAAAAAGAAAGAAAGAAAAAGAAAGTAACTGCTTAGCAAGAGAAACTTCTGGGTGGAGAACGTTTCAGTCACAGAAATGTGTTTGAATATATACTTTATTGTATTTGAAAGCTTTGAAACGTTCACAGCTACTTAATCCCTGAGTGAGTCTCTGTCCCAAACTGGTTTTAGTAAGACTCTCGTACTTGTTAAAAACAAGGAAGCGAGGGGTACTGGGAGCAAAAGACAAAACCGTGAGACACAAGTTAGATCCTACAGGGCGGCAAATCCAAGGCACTAAGGAGGTGGGGCAAACCAAATTCACATTATTAAAAGACCAATCGTAGAAAACTATAGACAGGAGCAGCAAAAAGCAAGGAAGCCTCTTGCAAATACTCACTTTACCAGGTGCTCAACATTTGTTTATTGCTACTAGAAAACGACCAACTTTAGGATTCAGATTATTTACAATCAGTGGAGCTAAATCAACAATTATGTTCGTTAAATAAGCTGAATAAATTCTTACGGACTGTTTTACGATTTTGCCACTGCAGTAACTAGGATCCGCCAACCGAGATACCAAAATTAAGAAAAATCGTTATGCTTGATCTACCTGAGACAGCAGGAAACGGGCAAAAATCAAAGACGAAGCTCCAGCTAACAGGTGCAAAGGGAGGGGAAAGAGAAAACCTGGCGTGCGCGCTTTTTTGTGAATTTAAGGACACATCTTAAGAAATGACATGCCCATCACTTCCTTGAGAGAGGGAAGTTAAAAAAAAAAAAAAAAGGAAAAAAAAATTAAGAAATGACATGACGAGAAGGCATCTGGTGCGATTTTTAAAAACATAACCCTTTCACTCTGGGCTGGGCAACAGAGCAAGACTCTGTCTCAAAATAAATAAGTAAATAAAAAATAAAAATAAAATAAATTAAAAAATTAAAAATAAATAAAATATTGACAGTAGTTATCTGAGGTTGGTGGTTGGGACTAACTCGCATAAAGATAATGGTCATTCTTTTCTTTGTGCTTCTTTTGTACAGATTTTTTTCCAATGAGCATATATTATTCTTATAATTGTTTTAAAAATCATTAAAGAAATATGGTTCCCACCCACCCCCACAAAAAAAAACAAAAAAACATAACCCTTGCTCTGAACTTTCCAGGAACGAAAATAAAAAAAAAATTAAAATTTTTAAAAAAAAGTAAAATAAAATTTAAAAAATTAATAAATAAAACCATAACCCCTAACACTTGCCGATAAGGACTAGACGGAATAAGGACAGCAAGCAGTGAGCACCGGGGTCTGGGGCGGAATTCCCACTCAGAACCCACAGAACTTCACACAGAACTTTCTAGAAGTGCCTGTTCACGCTCACCCCGAGGGCGAGCCGGCCCCGAGGGGACGAGGGGACTCGGCGACAACCGACAACCGCCCCAAGGGAAGGCTCCCTCCTGGAGCTAGGGAGCGGGCCGGTCTGAGGGCGCGCACGCCGCGGCTTTTACCTCAGGAGAAGAGGTGGCGGGGCGCCCCTCACCTCGAGAGACCGGGCAGCCGCGGCCTCGCCGCCACCCCCTTTGCCCTGTGGGCATGCCGACTGCCACGCCACAATCTTGCCGCTGGGGCCGGACCCCTGCTCCCTCTCACTCTGCCAAGCCCGAGAGCCTCGCCTCTCTCCGCTGAAAGACTACCGGGCTCGCGTTCCCGCCACGGCGGCCAAACTCCATGCGGACACCGCCCACTTCCGGGAGAAAGCGGAAGTCCACTCGCCGCGCAGGCGCAGTGGCCGCAAAGAGATTCTCAGCAACATTTATTTAATTTCACATTTCAGAAGAAAATGAAAATTAAGATTAAACTGACTAAATTTGACTGGCTTTAAAAAAAAAAAAAAAAGATTAAACTGAATTGCCCTCCCCCCCATGGGTTATAATTTATATGACAGCATTTACATTGGTGAGAACAAAATACAGTTATAATCGATTCCACTGCCAAACTGAGGCTGAGTTCAGATTATAACTGCAAAGAAAATGCAAACATGTGATTTTGACTTTTATTGCCATTTCAACCCATGGCAGAATTATTTAACATTGTTTTTTGCCTTGTTGGAAGAGCCCTACCACAAGATGTTTTTGCTCAAGCCAACAAGTAATCAAACAAACCCGATTTCACAAAAGGTTGTCCCTAAAGTCAGCCTGTATTTTAGCACTGACTTACGGTTTTCTTAAAAACTAAAACAGAGGCTCTTTACCCCCCTCGTAATCCGTTCCTCCTCAAGGAGTGGTCATTCCACAAAATTAATCAAAAGGAAAAATTAATCAAAAGGACTGGTCACTGGCTATAGTCTACAAGCAAAAGTTAAAGGAGCACAGAAAAAAAAATTAGATAAAAAGCAATTAGAAAACACATTTAGGTTCAGGGGGGTTAGGTATGAAATAAAAGAATAATAATAATAGGGTATATATCAAGTGCATCTATGTGGTAGCTATGTATTAACATGGTTTATCTGCATCAGCTCATTTTATCCTCAAAAGCTCCTAAAATACGGGTACTATTATTAGGTCCCTTTTCCAGAAACTGCAGCTCAAGAGAGGAAATCACACGCACGAGGTCACACAAACAGCAGCAGGGACTAGACCTAAACTCATAGATTAGCAGTCGACGTAGAGTTGGAACCTGACAGTCTAAGTTGAATGGTGTCTCCCCAAAATTTATACCCACCTGGAGCCTCGGGTGACCTCATTTAGAAACAGGATCTTTGCAAATATAATTGGTTAAGATGAGATCATAATGGATGAGAGGGCCCTAAAACCAATATGACTAGTGTCCCTTTAAAAGAGGGGACCCCTTTAAAAGAGGGGAGTACACTCAGAAACAAAGACACAGGCAGAGGGAAGACACACATGTGACATGGCCACAGGGCAAGGAATGCCAAGGATTGCTGGCAACCATTAGAACCTAGGCAAAAACAAGGAAGGTTTCTTCCCTAGATCCGTCAAAGGAAGCATGGTTGATTTCAGACTTCCAGCTTCCAAAACAGTGAGAGAATAAATGTCTGTTGTTTCAAGTCACCCAGTTTGTGATACATTATTACAGCAACCCTGGGAAACTATGACACCTGGGACGAGAATGTAATGAACCCAGCATTGCGATGCCAGCACCCCATCCCCAGAGAGAATCTGTGCGCAGAAAGCAGAGACAGTAACAGAAACCAGCCAGTCCGAAGATCAGCAGGTTAGTATCAAATAACAACGACAGGTGTATATCCAGTCCCTTCCAACAGCCACTGGAAGGCCCAGCATGCAACTGTGTCTGTGAAGAGCTCCAGTATAACTACACATAATGGGGAAACATAACATTTTTTCTTGATAACAGGAACATCTGGCTATGTTAAACACAAGAGAGATTCACAACAGAAGGGATTTGCAAATTATAGCCAGGGCTCAGAAGTACTTAGATAAAATTTTGATTATTCCGTACCAGCCTGCAAGTTTCACTCCAAGATCCCAGGGTCATGTGCCCCTTGGCAAAAGATTTCTAATGCTTCTTCTTTTTTTTTTTTTTTTTTTGAGTCAGAGTCTCACTCTGTTGCCCAGGCTAGAGTGCCGTGGCATCAGCCTAGCTCACAGCAACCTCAAAGTCCTGCCTCAGCCTCCCTAGTAGCTGGGACTACAGGCATGCGTCACCATGTCCAACTATCTAATTCTTCAATGTAACACCTATTCTTCCTCTATCCATTCAATATGTATCCACACACACACTCATGCACAAAAATGTACTCAATAGACATCAGAAAGAACCTACTAGGTACGTGGCATTGTGTTTGTCTTTAGAGATACAGTGGTGAACATGACAAATACAGACCCCTCCCTTAGGGCGGCGGTCCCCAACCTTTTTGGCAACAGGGACTGTTGACATGGAAGACAATTTTTTCACAGACCAGGGAGATGGGAATGGTTTCAGGATGATTCAAGTGCATTACATTTATTGTGTACTTTATTTCTATTACTATTACATTGTAACATATAATGAAATAATTACACAACTCACCATAGATTTAGGGAGTCTACCATCTAGGAAGAATGAGGGACATTCAACAAGTAATTTCAAGTGAGATGAGAACTACCAAGGAGACAGAAAGGGTGCAATGGGAGACACGAGACCAGGCTGGCCAGTGCTGCGTACCACACTAGGGCACCTGGCCAAGGAACACACTGGGGCTAAATAAAGGACAGCCCTGTTCACATGCACAGCCTGACCAAACGAGTGCTGTTTGTTCATCACCTCAAAGAAGCAATTCCTACTAAGATCAGCTCTGAAGCCCTGCAGGGCAGGGGCCTGATCTTAAAGGCAGCATCAATGAATCTAGATTTTATATTAAGAGTAATGGGGGCCAGGCGCAGTAGCTCACACCTGTAATCCTAGCACTCTGGGAGGCCGAGGCGGGCAGATCACTCTAGGTCAGGAGTTCGAAACCAGCCTGAGCAAGAGCAAGACCCCATCTCTACTAAAAAACTAGAAAGAAATTAATTGGCCAACTAAAAATATATAGAAAAAGTGAGCCGGGCATGGTGGCACATGCCTTAGTCCCAGCTACTCGGGAGGCTGAGGCAGAAGGATTGCTTGAGCCCAGGAGTTTGAGGTTGCTGTGAGCGAGGCTGACACCACGGCACTCACTCTAGCCTGGGCAACAGAGTGAGACTCTGTCTAAAAAAAAAAAGAGTAATGGGAATAATTGAAAAGTTTTTAAAGTATTAGACTCAGCTGTCCACGGGAGCAAAAACAGTAATTTATCCAACATGATTTCATCACTTGTGTAATACTGAAATAATTCAAGGAGATGTATAAATAATTGAAGCTAAGACCATCTGTAAAAAAAAAAAAAAAAATGCCATTTGGGCTCTTTACCAACTGACATGCATTTAAAGCCTCGATGAAAAAGGTAGCTTTTTCTATCCTTTTTAACTTTAGGAGGATTTAAATGATTTATTAATCAAGTGCTCTTTCACTAAAGTAGGATCACAAGCCCTATTCAAAGCTGTCTTCCCTTTCCACATATCAAATTCTTGCCTTCAAGAGAAGCTACTGAAATGCCCAAAATAAGAAGGGTCGGAATGCAGACGAGAGATTGGATCTCCCCGTCTGGGAGACTGTAAAACTGGAGAATTAAACTTGTCACTCTAAGACATACGAATCCCACTACAAGAATTTCTAGCATCGAATCAAGCAAGACTATCCGTGGGAGACAAATCTATGTAACCCAGGGATTCTAAGAGAAGCCATCATTTCTGGGACAGAAATCAGGATGCCTAACAACATGAGGTTATAGTGAGGCCATCCTACCACCAAAATCATCCCCCAGTAAGTCACAGTTTGCTTACTTGTGAGAGCAGGGTTCCCACAGTCGTTTTGGGGGGGCCCTGATTAAAGAATATGCAACACAAACCTGCCTCTGGGCAGGCGAGTTTACAAAACCTCACATTCTATGTTGCCCGTCCCTGCTCCCTGCTTTGATGGAGTTTCCTCCTACATCAAATGGGAATAAAGTAACAGGGCCATGGCCTGGGGGTTGGGGACCGCAGAGTTCATGCTTGTGAAGCGCTCAGAATCATACCTGGCACATAGTAAGTGCTAATTAAAAAGTAACTATTGTGGCTGGGCGCGGTGGCTCACGCCTGTAATCCTAGCTCTCTGGGAGGCCGAGGCGGGCGGATTGCTCAAGGTCAGGAGTTCAAAACCAGCCTGAGCAAGAGCGAGACCCCGTCTCTACTATAAATAGAAAGAAATTAATTGGCCAACTGATATATATATAAAAAAAATTAGCCGGGCATGGTGGCGCATGCCTGTAGTCCCAGCTACTCGGGAGGCTGAGGCAGTAGGATTGCTGAGCCCAGGAGTTGGAGGTTGCTGTGAGCTAGGCTGACGCCACGGCACTCACTCTAGCCTGGGCAGCAAAGCAAGACTCTGTCTCAAAAAAAAAAAAAAAAAAAAAAAAGTAACTATTGTTATTTTCGTTTTGGAGGCCTCTTAATGAATTTCTGTCCCTAAAACCCACTGAGAAGTCATGCAAATAAATAAATCTGTTGAGCTTTAAATAGTCTAGTCGTAACCAAATCTGGCTGGCCACAGGATCCTTTTATCTCCCTGAGAAACACTTTTTTTTTTTTTGAGACAGAGTCTCACTTTGTTGCCCAGGCTAGATAGAGTGAGTGCCGTGGCGTCAGCCTCGCTCACAGCAACCTCCAACTCCTGGGCTCAAGCGATCCTCCTGCCTCAGCCTCCCGAGTAGCTGGGACTACAGGCATACGCCACCATGCCCGGCTAATTTTTTCTATATATTTTTAGTTGGCCAATTAATTTCTTTCTATTTATAGTAGAGACCGGGTCTTGCTCTTGCTCAGGCTGGTTTCGAACTCCTGACCTTGAGCGATCCGCCCGCCTCGGCCTCCCAGAGTGCCCGGATGACAGGTGTGAAAAACACTTTCTGTCGCTAGGGGAGCTCCAGCCCTACAGGGCTCGCTGTGGGACGCCCCGCTCCAAGGCTGAGTCTCTGCCCCATTTACTTCCATCGCTCCTCCGGAAATTGAGACTTTATCACTTAAATCGTGAGATGGCAGAAGAAGAAAAACAGACCCCTGTTTAAGCCACTTTTAAATGTCCAGTCCCTTGCCTACTGGTCGTCCCTGATGGTTCTTTTGGAATTTAATTCAAAGTAATAAAAGGCCTCAGTACAGGTGGTGTTTTTATGTATTTATACATAAACAATTGGCCGAAAGGTCAAATGAAACGACAATGAAGGGCACCTTGCCCAGACTTGGTGTAAAAAAGCCCACCTTGACCCAACAAGGACAATTATAAACAACCCAAGGACAGTAACCTCGCAATTGCCCAATGCAGAGCTGGGAGGAAAAACAATGCAAACTTTGTTCACCGTATTCGCACAACACAGATAATTCCTCTTTCGATTTCTTTTTTTTTTCCGGGAGCCGGTCTCACTCGGTCACCTAGCTAGAGTGCAGTGGCATCATTATAGTTCATTGCAACCTCAACTTCGTAGGCTCAAGTGATCCTCCTGCCTCAGCCTCCTGAGTAGCTGGGACAATAGCTGTGCACCACCATGCCCAACTTATTTTTTCTATATTTTTTTTTTAGTAGAGACTGTGTCTTACTGTTGCTCGGGCTGGTCCTGAACTCCTGGCCCCAAGATATCCTCCCTCCTCAGCCACCCAGAGTGCTAGGATTACAGGCATGAGCCACCGTGCCCAGCCCCTCTTTCTATTTAAGTAACATTCCTTTAAAATTAGAATATGTTAGATTGATAAAACTGAAGAACCCCTATTCTCTCAAAATAAATAAATAAACAAATAATGGCTCATGCTCATATAACCTCAACTATTATCCTTAATGTACTTGCCTACTTACCCCTCACAAATACCCTTTGCCGTAAATACTTTTATCCCCATTTTGCAGACATGTAAACTGAGCCACCAAGCATTAAGTGCCTTACTCAGCATCACACAACAGTAAAAAAAAAAAAAAAAGTACTCAAATCAAAACCACCTGTTATTTATTTAACATTTCTTTAAATTCATTCATTTTTTTTTTAACTGGACAAGATTAAATTTGAAAGGAAATTTTGTTTCATGATTGGGAGAGGAAAATCAGCATCGCTTACCCCACACAGAAAGTAGCCCTAAAGATAAATACAACGTAAGTAAAAGAATGTTATTAATTTCTAGCTAAAAACTGTCATCTGCAGAGGATCTGTGACTGAAGTCAGTGTGTGTGTATGCCTCTCTCTCCCCCTCCCTCCCCTGAAAAGGTAGATTTGCAAATGCCAAAAAAGTATTAAAGACTCACTGGCACCAAAATGACACTTTCTCCCGGACATTGAAAGGAAACTATGAGAAAGGGTGTGACTATCTGGTCCAATGCCAGTGGGAAATGCTTCCACGCCCCTCACCTATCTAGGGTGGTCCCACCCTTTGGAAAAACACCGCTTCAAGGAGCATTAAGAACTAGGCATATCACAAATGCAGAATTGCTTTGCCAATAAATCAAGCTGCCCCTGCAGGTCTTTTACATAATGAGAAACCGCAGAGATGAATGCTTCTAGGTTCAATCAATCAGCGGTAAAATGATACGATGAGGGAAACCTGGCCCGGCTGGCAGGTGTTCTTGTGGCGAGGGACTTGTGGTTTTTGGCTGACCACAGGATCAACACCAGCTAGGAGTGTGACAAGGGTTCAAGTAGAGAGCAGGGACTCTTAGGCTCATTCCCAACCCATTAGGGGCCGAATCAATGGAAGGGAGATAGATCCTGTCTGCACAGTGAGCCAAGCAGACCACACCTGGTGCTCAGGAAACTCAACTACTTAACACAGCATGTCCCTTTTTCAGAAAAAGCAATCAGGAACGGAGAAGTATCTGAAAATTAAGCCATTTGCGGAATACGATCAGCCTATTTAAAATTACAACCCAAAGTGTTTCCAATATACATAATCCTCCTTACTGTGTTCTATTTTTTCATAGCATTTTTTTTTCCCACCGGCGAATGTGCAACATAAATTGCTTTTGCATGGATTTATTGCCTGTACTTCCTCCAAGAGCACTAGGATTTTTTTTTTTTTTCCGATTTTGCTCACTGAGGCACCACTGGCATTCAGAGCAATGCCTGACACACGCTGACACCGGTAGGCCAATGGGTGTGCAGCTCTTCTCAACTCTGTGTTCAGTGACTTCAAATGGGTCACTTAATGTGGGCGTTAGTGGGAGTATTTACATAATGGGAACTGGCAAACTCTACAAAATCAGTGCCCCCTGCCCACAGCTGGTTAACCATTAACCAGCACGCCAGCGACGACACCCCCTAACCAGGTGTGAGGCAACAACAAGGTAAGAACAGTCTTAAAAGTAAGAGAGTATTTTGGATTGAACCAACAAGCATTTGTTGGTGCGACAGAATCTGGGTGGCGTCACTTGTCGGGAGTACATGAAACCAAACCAGCGCGTTGTTTTCTCCCTGGACTCAAATCTCAGCTGCCCACATCTCTGCATTTCAAGACTGCCACAGTGGCAAAGCTGTATGCAATTGTTTCCTTCCACCTGAAAGACTCTAATACTCTATAGTACGTGCCAAACTACATTAAGTCTGATTTCCCTGGCTCTAATCGCTACAGAAAATGGGTCAATACCTTCTTTTGAATATGAAAGGTGTAGTGTCTCCTTTTCAAACCCACCTTTTCAAATAAAAATGCAACCACAATGGGAGCTGTAACATAAAGAAAACTTTGCACTATGCAGGGTACCTATTATTCCGGCCTCTAGGCAACACAATGAAATCTTTTCTGCTCTTCAAATGGACCCTGAAAATGACTAAAGCAGTTTTAATTAAAGACGCGATTAGCATGAGTTTTTTTGAGATACAAGGATGCTGGGTGGGTGGGACTTAAGAAGTTATCTCTGATGCTTTCAATGTATTTAATGAAAACCACCTATGACAATGAGCCTCAGGTGGGGTAGACCAGGGGTCCTCAAACTTTTTAAACAGGGGGCCAGGTCACTGTCCCCCAGACCGCTGGAGAGTGCGCACTGTGGGCCCGGGACGAGTCGGCTGCTAAGCAGGACAGGCAGCGGCGGCAAAAACACCTGGCAGGCCAGATAAATGTCCTAGGTGGGTGGCATGTGGCCCGCAGGCTGTAGTTTGAGAATGCCTGGTGTAGACCATCTGTCCTCCAATCTATCTATATACTTCATTCATCCTTTCTCCTCCATCTAACTCAAAGTTCATTTCTTGCAGTAGCCCCTCCCAAACTGATGAAAACCCAGTCATCAAGCAGGTAGAGATCAAAGACGGAATCAAAAAAGTTTTCTATCAAGAATTCAATGCAATCCATGTAAGATACTAGATAGTTCTACCTTGAGTAACTCGAGACCCTTTCGGGCCGCAAAAGCCATGCAGGTTTAAAACTACAAAACATGCCCCCAAATGAGATACCACAAGCCACAAACTAAAGGGCCTTGCAGAGCAATCCACAGAGGGTAAGGATTCAGGGTAAGAAGGCGAGGGGTGCACCAAAGAAAGGGTGTAGGATACAAAGTGGATTGGGCAGAAACCCTGGGTTCTGGTCCATTCCGATTTCCTAATCGTCATGTGACTCTGGGCAAGTCACTTAAACTAAGTTGTAGTTTCCTTTACTGGCCAAAGGATACACTTCCCCTACGTATCTCACAGCTTTCCTAGAAGGATAAATCACACACAAAATTATACTTCTAGCTAAAGGAAAAACCAACTTCTTCCCATTGCGTCTCAGCCTTTACTCACAGCTGCTCAGAGTCAGAAAGACATGTGTTCATCGAAAAGTCCATTCACAGTCGTGTACACTCTTCAACTTCTTTTCAAATTATATGACAGGGTTAAAAAACAGGTTAGCCATGATTACTCCAGGGCACATTAAAACCTGCCATTATGTCTGGATTTGAACCCAATTCGGTTACTGCACATTGAAAATCCCCATCTGCGTTTTCACACCACTGACTACCGTATTTTCACACCACTGACTTTTCCTTGCCCTGTAACTAGAGTAAATGTGAACACAAAACGCACAGAAAAGCTTGATGACACTAAGCCATGTGTTTCAAAATACTCCCCACTGGAATGCCATCACACTTTAAAATGCCGCACTGAAACTTGGAATTCCCAAATATTCCAGAATATAAAGCACAAGAGACATATCAAGAGATTAGAATCCAAGCATTTTGCAATAGAAAGAAATCAAACTTCCTTTTTGTGGAAACAAATGCTTACAAACATTTCAAAAGATTTCACTGAACTATTTTACTTTTTAGTGAAGCACACCTTGAATTTGCACTTTCATGATCTGATTTGTATATTATTTTATTTCTTTATATATATATATATTTTTATTTTAACGTATCATGGGGGTACAAGTGTTAAGGTTACATATATTGCCCATGCCCCCCTCCTCCCTCGAGTAAGAGCTTCAAGCGTGTCCATCCCCCAAACTGATTTGTATATTATTTTCTTGCTCATTTTCTCTTCCTCTAGGCTTAAAATAATGCAAAGAAGGCCTCTTTTGGAGACCTATAGATGATGCTGTATTTAAATGACTTCATTCTATTGTGCTAGGAGGAAGTAGTTCAGATATCCTCACCCTAAGTGGTAGGTGGCAAATAAGAACATTAGAGTTGCCATCGTTGGCAGGGTATGGTGGCTCACGCCTGTCATCCTAGCACTCTGGGAGGCCGAGGAGGGAGGATCACTTGAGCTCAGGAGTTCGAGATCAGCCTGAGCAAGGGCGAGACCCGTCTCTACTAAACATAGGAAAATTAGCTGGGCATGGTGGCATGCACCTGTAGTCCCAGCTACTCAAGAGGCTGCAACAGGAGGATCACTTGAGTCCAGGAGTTTGAGGTTGCAGTGAGCTACGTTGACACCATTGCACTCTAGGCAGGGCAACAGTGTGAGAAAAAAAAAAAAAAAAGTCCAGCAAAATTTGAATCAAACCTTTTTTTTTTTTTAAATGTCTACCTAATTTTCTCTAGAGACAGTATCTTTCCCCCCGATGATGAGCAGATCTACACAGCTAACCAAAAACCCAGCTCAACCAGAGAGAGAACCTCAGCAGGAAGGTAAACAGGCAAAAAAGGCAGGGAGGCCTGTATTCTGTGATCCAAACTCCAACCGCGTCTTATTACCTCCAGGGATTTCCAAGAGCAGTCAAAAGAATGGCAGACAGACAGACAGACGACTAGAAAATGCTAGCAACCTACCTGCAGAGCTGGGCGGGCCCCTCCCTCTCCCTTCTCTCTCGCCCTTTCGCCTCCGATTTCCAAGGCTCCCTGGCCTTGTCTGTTTTGAATGGCCATGCTCGGTGTCCGGCTAGGGAAATCCTCTCCTTCCCCAGCTGGCTCACCAGGAAATTGTCTAGAAGGCAGCTTTTTCCAGGAGGTGGCCGGCCTGCCCATGCCGAGAGAGAGAGCTTGTGGCCGGGGCTCCTGTGGCCGGCCAATTTGCAGAGCATGGTCTGACCACGGGGCCACAGGCGGCCTCCATGGCTTGCTTTGGATAAGCACCACCACTCACCACGCCCCACCTGCTAAATAGAACTTTTAAGCCACATCTTTCATTTTTTATTTTGTGCATTTTTTTTTTTTAACTTACAACTTCATTAACTTCTGACAAACAAGAGAGCCACCGCAGAGAGTGATGCTTGAGACAGAAGAGGGAAGAGACAGATAATGAAATTATACCAAAACTAAGTAAGATTTTTACCCAAGGGACATTGTTCTTTTAGATGATCGCTTTAGGCTCAGAAGAGTTACCAATAGGTGAAGTCAAGCTATCATTCCACTTATGGGAACTAAAATACAGCAATTATTTTAATTTTTTTTTGGGGGCCGCCCAAAGAACTTGGCAATATCTTTTATTATTTTTTTATTTTATTTTTTACTGTTTTATTTTTTTTAATTTTGGCATATTATGGGGGTACAGATTTTAAGGTTTCAATAAATGCCCTTTCCCCCCTTTAATTTTTAATATACTTAAAAAAAAAAAAACAGCAGTTGCCAGAACCAAGAGAATATGGACAAAATAATGCTATTTTAAGGAATAAATGTTTGACCAGATACTTTGACCTTCAGAATATATGTGCCAATACAATCATCCTTCCTACAAGGTTCAAATACATACAAGGAAGACAAACTTTACTGAGAACGTTTGTCATTTATCTAAGCTACAAATGAAAATGGAGCTTCCATGAGAAGTAAAGAATTTTATCAGTAGATAGGAACAAATTCTTTCAATTTAACAAAAATGTGATTTGGTGGGGGGAATTTGAAATGTGCTTGTTTAGGGGACCTGGAACAATGAGCTCTGTTGGAGGTAATTCAAGTGCTACCTGCAGGCTGGGGGGATGGACAAGGTGACTAACCTCTGAGTGTCCCCTTGGGTCTTAGGATGACATCGTGTGGGACTTGATGCTTTTTCCTTTTCTGCATTGCGACAGGACAATTTAAAGCGCAGAATAAAATAAAATAATTTAAAATATCTAGCATGCACTTCTTTTTTTTTTTGAGGCAGAGTCTCACTCTGTTGCCCGGGCTAGAGTGCCGTGGCATCAGCCTAGCTCACAGCAACCTCCAACTCCTGGGCTCAAGCGATCCTCCTGCCTCAGCCTCCCGAGTAGCTGGGACGACAGGCATGCGCCACCATGCCTGGCTCATTTTTTCTATATATA
This sequence comes from Microcebus murinus, assembly GCF_040939455.1. Classification (NCBI taxonomy): domain Eukaryota; kingdom Metazoa; phylum Chordata; class Mammalia; order Primates; family Cheirogaleidae; genus Microcebus; species Microcebus murinus. The sequence goes on along the minus strand of NC_134133.1, from coordinate 2,927,771 downwards.
TATTAGTTGGCCAACTAATTTCTTTCTATTTTTAGTAGAAACGGGGTCTCGCTCTTGCTCAGGCTGGTCTCGAACTCCTGACCTCGATTGATCCTCCTGCCTCGGCCTCCCAGAGTGCTAGGATGACGGGCGTGAGCCACCGTGCCAGGCCCAGCATACACTTCTTGAATGAAAACCTCTTGTAATAAACCCAGGTGGGACATCCTAACCATCCAAGGCTTGAAGATGTCCTTGTGCATTGGTGTACCAATGACATAAGATTTATTTATAGTTTTCCTGCGACTCATCAGACATTTCTTGCAATGAGACCACGTCACTGAAATCCCTTTACGATGATAGGCTGGCGGAGCACAAGGGGAAAACTGTCCTCAAAGACAAAAGAACGAGGTTCTGGCTGGCAGGCGTCTTTGCAGCAGAAGGCAGTACGTATTTTTTTAGTGAGGATGCAACCATTGTAGGTAAACAGCAGGAACTCTCCTCTCATGCTGCATCCTGTCCTGTTGAACTCATTAATTGAAGAGACCCTAAGCCACTAGAGCAAAAACACTAGCAATGCTTTTGTGACTCCACCCTAAAGCCATTTTATTATGACTATGTAATTGAAGAGAAAAACACACCAGTCTACTTTTATTTTAAACTAACATAGACCATGCACTAAATGGGCTACTCAGATCATCAATGAAATATACTCTTTTGAACTTACTGTGGCCCCACAGTCGTCCATGAAAAGCCTTTTTATTTATTTATTTCCCTATTTAATTGCCTTACACATTTATAATTTCTGCAAGTTTCCACATGTCCACCACTATGAGCAGGAAGACCAAGACAGCCAAACTGCCTGACGCTAATTATTGAAAAACATACAAGCTACATTTCAACCAACGAGATTGCTATTTTATAGTCTTTTGTGTTTACACTGTGAGGAATAGAAAAATCAATAACCCAGTGCTAATTCCAGACAAATTATAATCAGCTAAACGGAAATGACTGCACTTGATCTTGAATCACTCATTAACAGAATAATAAAAAAGTATCCCAAAGATACATTGTCGAACAAACCCTGAAGATGGTTCGTTTTCTAACTTCACAGAAGATAATTTCGATGGCAAAAGTTCAATTTGCCATGATTACCTAAATCATGATGTAGGAGTGACATGGGCTATATATAAAACTCCAGCCCCTCTGATCTTCCTCGGAATGTGTCATTTGCATCTAAAAACCTTTTGGAAAGGAAAGAGGGATTGATTTGGGGAGTGAAAAGACACAAGCAGTCATGGCATCCAGTCTAATGAGGGTTTGGAAGCGGAGCTGACATTCCTCCTAGTCTTTGAAGCCTAGAGTAAGTAAGAGCATTGCAGCCACTTGATAAACGGTTGTCCCTAATATTACTAAGCTTTGGGATCATTTTATGGTCCCCGGAGATCAAGGAAGAATAAAACAAGAAAGAAGAATGTTAAGTGACAACAATGAAAAAAAAAAAAAAATGAAAGAAGAATCTTGAACTATCCATGTGGCAGAGACAGTAAACTGCCTGTTGTCCGTACTAGCCCCTTGTCCCTTAGTAACAGAACGGGTACATCATTGGCAGCCACATGCCAGCAGCTGGGCCAGGTGACCATTCGGGAGGAAAAGCCTTAAAGCATCAGAGTGACACGCAGGAGGTTGCTCACCAAACCCCACTGCTCATTCCAAGCGAAGCAGAGCTTGCAAGCAAAGCGACACCAGGAATGGTCACTCTCTTTACACCTAAGGGGAGCCAGTCAGTCAATCCAAGCTGCTATAACAAAGAACCATAGACTGGGGAAGCTGATAAACTACAGAAATTTACTTCTCACAGTTCTGTAGGGTGGAAGTCCAAGATCAGGGTTCCGGCATGACCGGATTCCGGTGAGGACCCTCTTGTGGGCAGCAGAGTGTGACTGTCTCATTGTGTCTTCACGTGGGGCTGAAAAGGACTTGAGGGAGCTCTCTGGGGTCTCTATAAGGCCACTAATCTCATTCACGAGGGCTCCACCTTCATGACTTAATTACCTCCCAAAATTCCCAAAGGTCTCACCTGCCAATACTATCACATCGTGGGCTAGGATTTCAACATGGAAATTTGGGGGCAACACAAAGATTCAGTCTATAACAGGAGTACCAGCCTTTCCTACTAAGGTTGTTTCCTCATCTTTAAAATTGGTAACATTTCAGCTGGGCAGGGTGGCTCACGCCTGTGATCCTAGCACTCTGGGAGGCCGAGGCGGGAGGATCGCTTGAGGTCAGGAGTTCAAGACCAGCCTGAGCAAGAGTGAGACCCTGTCTCTACTAAAAATAGAAATTGGCTTGTTTAGTTAAAAAATATATAGAAAAAATTAGCCAGGCATGGTGGTGCGTGCCTGTAGTCCCAGCTACTCAGGAGGCTGAGGCTGAGGCAGGAGGATTGCTTGAGCCCAGGGGTTGGAGGTTGCTGTGAGCTAGGCTGATGCCACAGCACTCTAGCCCAGAACACAGCGAGACTGTCTCAAAAAATAAGTAAATAAAATTGGTAACATTTTGAATTTTATTGGACTGTTATGAGTAAACAAAATAACATTTGCAAAGCACTTATCAGAAGTATTAACCATGGTTTATTCACAGCACATGGTTCAGTGGAAGGTCTCTCAACGCCACACAAATCCCAAACCTCAAACAGCCCCTTTTAAAGTTCAACACTTAGAGAAACTCTAAGAGGTACTACAATGTTCCCGGCAACTGATACCATTTTTTACTTCTTCCCTCTGCCGTCCCTCCCCACAAATTCATAATTTGGCACAAAACAGTGTTCAAGAAAAAAAAATTGTTAATGGAATTAAGGTACAAAGAATTAGAATTCCATGACCCCTAGTTCAAACCAAGAGAGTTCCCTAAAACAGGCTTGCATCAAATTGCTCCAGAGCCAGTTTGCTGAACACTGCAACTATGGATGTTTAAGGCTAGACATTTCTTGGTTACCAGGATTGCTCTGTGCATTGCAGGATGTCTAAGCAGTACCCCTTGGCCTCCACCCTCCGGGTGCCAACAGCACCCTCTCAGCTGTGATCACCAACAACATGTCCACGCAGTGCCAACTGTCCCCTGGGGGACACCATGACCCCCCTTTTTGAGAACCATTGCCACTTGACCACCACCAAAATGAGAACCCAATTCTAAAGTCCAAAGCTCTTGGGTTTGACTTCTCTCCTAAATGCAGAAAATAACCTCTTCAGGAATAAGAAGTGTCTCCCAATGGCTTTGGGGTAATAAAGGAAGAAAAGAGTATTCACTTTCTTAGAGAACGCCACATTCTTCTTGACTCAGCCTAAAAATGTGCCTATCTGTGCCTAACTCAAGGTAAGTGCTTCAGAATCCTGCAACTCCCTTAAGCACTTTTGCAATTTCTTAGCAAAATGTAATGAAAAGTGACCTTGAGTTGTTTTTCTCTTAAAAGGCAATGTACTTGTTAAGCATGCAAGACAGCTGAGATGGAAAGTGCTATATAAATGCTAATAGCTTTCCAATTCCTTTTTTGTAAAGAAGAAAGAAAAAAAGAAAAGAAAAGAAAAGAAAAGAAAAGAAAAGAAAAGAAAAGAAAAGAAAAGAAAAGAAAAGAAAAGAGAAAAGAAAGGAGAAGAGAAGAGAAGAGAAGAGAAGAGAAGAGAAGAGAAGAGAAGAGAAGAGAGAAGAGAAAGAAGAAGAAAGGAAAGGAGAAAGGAAAGGAAAGGAAAGGAAAGGAAAGGAAAGGAAAGGAAAGGAAAGGAAAGGAAAGGAAAGGAAAGGAAAGGAGAAAGGAAAGGAGAAAGGAAAGGAGAAAGGAAAGGAGAAAGGAAAGGAGAAAGGAAAGGAGAAAGGAAAGGAGAAAGGAAAGGAGAAAGGAAAGGAGAAAGGAAAGGAGAAAGGAAAGGAGAAAGGAAAGGAGAAAGGAAAGGAGAAAGGAAAGGAGAAAGGAAAGGAGAAAGGAAAGGAGAAAGGAAAGGAGAAAGGAAAGGAGAAAGGAAAGGAAAGGAAAGGAAAGGAAAGGAAAGGAAAGGAAAGGAAAGGAAAGGAAAGGAAAGGAAAGGAAAGGAAAGGAAAGGAAAGGAGAAAAGAAAACAAAGCAAAGCAAAGAAGAGAAAGAAGAAGAAAGAAAAGAAAAGAAAAGAAAAGAAAAGAAAAGAAAAGAAAAGAAAAGAAAAGAAAAGAAAAGAAAAGAAAAGAAAAGAAAAGGGAGCCCTTTGGATATTATAGCTCCTCTGCCCAAGAAACTTCTAGAAAGAAACCCCAGCTCACCAAGGAAATAGCTAAAAGAGTTATATGCCAATCTATTGTCTTGTTTAGCTTAAAAAACTAAACACGTTATATGCCTAAATGGCTTACTCTTTGCAACATTACAGAATAAGAGAAGATGGGGGTAATCCCACAACAAGGGGGTGGTTAGGTAACAAAGAAGAATGCCAATTTTGTTGGACAGCACAGAAATGTATAAGAGCTAGGCAGAGATTCATCATGTAGTATTCGCACCATGCATCATACTGAGGATGATCATTATATGGTATTGCCGGGGTGGGATGGGAAACATGGAACAGAGAATACAAACTAAACTCTTCATGTTATACACGAAAAGCAACAGGGAAACTGGTATGTCATTAATTCAACAGCACTCAAATTTGACAGCACCGATGACAGACCTACTGGGGAGGCCTATTACAAAATGCAGATTCTGAGGCCAGTCCCCAAAACATTCTGATTCTGAAGGACTCGGCGTGCCCAGGAATCTGCATTTGTAATGACCGCCCAGGAGATTCTGAGCCCAGTGACCTGTGGACCATACATTCATCCCATAACAATTTATTGGGTGTCCCGTATCTGCCAAGTCCTGTTCTAGGAGCTAGAGGCAGAGCAGTGAATAAAAGCCACACTTGAGAAACAAGCGCGAGGGTGGTAATAATTCCTTTAAAATTCTTTAATATTAAAATAGTATTTCTCAAATAAATTCCACCCCTGCCAAAAACAATTCACGAGCCAAAATTTCCCTGCTCACCAGCTTATTTTTCACTTAAGAGGAAAAGCACATGAGACAGCTCTCTGGGGCTTGACCCTAAGGCCAGCCCCCAACGTGGACATGGAGGGCATGGAACTGGCTAGCAGAGAGGGAGAACAGCCACCTGGGGTGGCAATCCAAAGGAGACTCAGGAATTTCCTGCCAGCCCTGCAAGCTCTCCAGACCACCGAGGGCCATGAATGGGAATCAGAAAAGGTGATAATGGAGGAGGAAAAAAATATGTGTTACTTCATTTCACAAGACGCACAAGTGAGAAAGAACTTCTGGAAACTCCAAGCCCTGGTCATCTGCATCTTGCTGGCTGCAGACACTGACCTCCCAACTCACAGCCAGGTAGAATCTGCTCCCTGCCTTTTCTGCATTTCATCCCTTGTTCCCTGGTTGGGAACAGCAAAACTTCACTGCATCCTGTTTTGGTCCTTTGCCCTACCCCACCCATCTGGGGTAAAAATTTCAGCAAGCTTCTCCAGGTCTGAAAAAAGCAGAGTCAAGGGTGGCGATGAAATTGCACACAGACCAGAGCAGCCACGGAGAGGTGGCTTGGCCCTGTTTGCCTTGGCAATGGCATTCAGTAAGCTGTTGGTCATGTCATCTGCCCACAAGTAGGCCTGGCTGTTTTGCTGTCATCCTTTTCCCAAAAGTGGCATCCTGACACCAACACACACACACACACATACATACACACGTGGACCAGCCTGCCCCACCACCAGACACGGTCACCATGGACAAGGAAAGGGAAAACAGAAAGGATCCAATCCACGTGGAACCAAACACATAAGAACTTTACATACTAAAAACATTTCTCACCTACAGAGTAAGAAAGTGCAGGAAAAAGTGGGCAGGTGGAGAACTATTATCCAGCTAATGAGTTTACACAACACATTTCTGAAGTTAAATCTAAAATGACAAAATAATGAAAGCTAAGCAGTTACCCCCTAAATTCTATAACTCAAGTGTTTCATCTCAGGTATTTTATATGAATTAATTTCAATTTACAGCTAAACGTCAAGGAAAACTGGTTTGGTTTCTTTGGTGCCTTCAGGTGCTGAGAAACTTATAAATAAATAACATTTTATCCTTATTGTTATGTAAAATAATTCCCCCAGCCTGTGCTTCCTTTAAGTTCTTAAAGGAAAGAAAATCCTGGGATTGCAAGTGAGTTGGGCCTATAAGCTGTGCAGCAAGCAGCTCCTAAAAGCAAAAGAGCAAAAAACCAACAGGCCTCTGTCCTTCTGTATTTATGGTTTTATCTCTACTACCTCGGGGATGAGAATTTGTAAAACCCCAAACAGAACACGCAAGGTACAAATACACACTAAATATAATGCAACACGTGGAAAAATTATATGATCAGCGTAAGATGGGGGGAAAGAGGGAAAAAAAACATGCCTCTTAATTCCAACTTAAGATACATCATAAGGATGAAAATGCCTGTATTTGTATCTTAAGATCATCAAATAAATACAGTGAGATAAATTATAATGGAATTTAAGGTTCAACTTACACTAATTATATAAACTGTACATTTCAGATTAACTGGTGAGAGTTTCAATATTTCTATCTTGGCCGGGCGCGGTGGCTCACGCCTGTAATCCTAGCTCTCTGGGAGGCCGAGGCGGGCCGATTGCTCGAGTTCAGGAGTTCGAGACCAGCCTGAGCAAGAGCGAGACCCCGCCTCTACTATAAATAGAAAGAAATTCATTGGCCAACTAAAAATATATATACAAAAAATTAGCTGGGCGTGGTGGTGCATGCCTGTAGTCCCAGCTACTGGGGAGGCTGAGGCAGGAGGATCGCTTGAGCCCAGGAGTTTGAGGTTGCTGTGAGCGAGGCTGACGCCACGGCACTCACTCTAGCCTGGGCAACAAAGCGAGACTCTGTCTCAAAAAAAAAAATATTTCTATCTTTTCAAAAATAATTTGTAATGTCTACCCTGACAGTGTTATATTTTATCTGTGCCCTGTGATCGAGGAACACAGCCCTGTTCAAGGCATGCCCACCTTGTTTTATGATCCTTTTGTACAGAGAAAAAAAGACTAATGGACATCAATGGACCACTGTGCCCTGGAATATTCTAAGGCAAGACCCACCCACCTCTACTCTTCCTAAATGGCTCCCTTGTTTTATAAGACCTCAAATTTTCTCCCTCTCCTTTGAGACTTTCCTCATTAATGAAAGTTCTCCCTGTTGTACAAGGGTGAATAAAATGCCCAGTACATCTGACCTTTCATTATAATGGAATCCAGACAGCCCAAGTAGAGCTTAAGGTAACTTTGAAACAAGATGACAAATTACTTGGCCAGCCTCATTACACTAGAGTTTGAGTTAGGCCCAGAACCCTGACAATTCTTGGAAAGTTTACTCCAGTTAACCCCAAAAAAAGAAAACATCTAAATCCAGCTTCAAATTTTGGAAATCTTTTCTTTAAAAGAGAAAAAGACAGGCCGGGCGCGGTGGCTCACGCCTGTAATCCTAGCTCTCTGGGAGGCCAAGGCGGGCGGATTGCTCGAGGTCAGGAGTTCGAAACCAGCCTGAGCAAGAGTGAGACCCCGTCTCTACTATAAATAGAAAGAAATTAATTGGCCAACTAATATATATATACAAAAAATTAACCGGGCATGGTGGCGAATGCCTGTAGCCCCAGCTACTTGGGAGGCTGAGGCAGGAGGATCGCTTGAGCCCAGGAGTTGGAGGTTGCTGTGAGCGAGGCTGACGCCACGGCACTCACTCTAGCCTGGGCAACAAAGCAAGACTCTGTCTCAAAAAAAAAAAAAAAAAAGAGAGAAAGACAGAATTCGAACTGGCTCAGCTTGTTTACTATATTTGTAAAACAAATCACTATGGCCCAAGCAAAGACATCTACCACAGGTTTAAAAAGCTACCCATGTCTAGAAATAATATTTAAGCTACTGTTCAAATCTGTTATGACTTTAGCATCATAAAAATCCCCTGGCAGTCATTTAAAAAGCAAATCCGATGGGGCATGAAGAAGATGCCACGAATACACTACCCATGAATCATGCAGCTCCATTTTATGTCCCAAAGCACAAGGACGGAAGTGAATTAGCCACAGTCTCTTCCAACCGCCCAGTAACCAGTCTAAGAAGGTGACAAGAGCAGAAGGAATGAAGCACAGAGAAAAAGACATGCAAAGCAGGTGGCTGTCATCAGACATGTCACTTCCGTATTCCTCAAACCACGTATCACTTTCTGAGCCTACTTCCCTTGCAGCGAAGACAATGACATTTGCCTGTAAATTTCCGTTCACTCAGCTCATTAAAATGCAAGTGCCACGGTCCAGTGCATGTCACATCGGTGACACTCCCAGCACCTGCAGGATATACCTGACGCAAGCTCTACGTCTCCATCTCTTGTGTCACTGGATTCTAGAAGGATGCTCGACAGACTCAGCACCCGCTAAACATGCTTGGATGAGTCCTGAAATTTTGCCAACTGCTGTTTCCGTTAGGTGCAGACTTAAAAATCAAAACAAAACAGGTAGCCCCCGGTTCTCTCCAGGCCTTGCAGAACTGGCGGCCCAATGGGAATCCCAGAGTCAAGAAGATCTAACACTTCTAGGTCAACTTCAGAAGTGTACAAGGTCTGGGAGGCCTGGAAGTCTTTCACCAGAGCTTCATACCCTGCCTTACAGAAAGAAAGAGAGAAAGAGAGAAAGAGAGAAAGAGAGAGAGAGAGAGAGAGAGAGAGAGAGAGAGAGAGAGAGAGAGAGAGAGAGAGAGAAAAAGAGAGAAAGAGAGAGAGAGAAAGAGAGAGAGAGAGAAGAGAGAGAGAGAGAGAGAGAGAGAGAGAGAGAGAGAGAGAGAAAGAGAGAAAGAGAGAAAGAGAGAAAGAGAGAAAGAGAGAAAGAGAGAAAGAGAGAAAGAGAGAAAGAGAGAAAGAGAGAAAGAAAGAAAGAAAGAAAGAAAGAAAGAAAGAAAGAAAGAAAGAAAGAAAGAAAGAAAGAAAGAAAGAAAGAATCCACTGACACATGTACCTTCTGTCTCAGTCATCATTTAGGCTTGTTCAAGTTTACAACTTCATTTTGCCAAGACTACACACAACTCCTCAAGAGCAAGCAGTGCACTTTTTATTCTCTTTTACAAGCCTTAGCACATTATAGTATTCAACAAACAGGTCCAGCACTCGGCTAAAATCGGCGACATGCTTCCAGGTTTCTAAGCCCCCAAAGAGGCCAACTTTCTCTCTACAGTATCGAGAAACACGGCCAGAGCCCACTTACACTGTTAAGTGTCTAAACTTAAATTTCGATATCTACCTAAACCCCAAGTTTCTAAACTTTTATGCCTAAAGAAAAAGTTTTCTTGAACTTTTCTAAGGTCCAGTTTTTAGATTTAAACTCGATCAGGACCAGCAATATTACTGGTTCACAATTTTTTTTAATATATAGCTTGTCAATTTTAATCAAAAGAAAAAAAGAAAGCCACATTCAGTATTAAAGTAAGACCAACAAGTTAGGAGATGAAAGTCGAGCAAGACCGCCCAAGTGGATAACTTAGTACTGGCTGAGATTATCTAGCTTAAGTTCAGAGACCACTTCTGGAAAGGAAAAGACATTTCTAACAACTTTAGCCAGGGGTCTGGGAGCATGAGGCCTCAAGGAACCTTCTGGTAAGGATCCTATAATATGTGGATTTGCATACCCTCCCAAGCCCCCCAAAAAACTCAAAATCCAGCTAGAGCTGTAGAATGATAAACAAAAAAAAAAGGGCACTGTGAATGCATGAATTAAGAACCCATTTAAAAGACTCAACTGTGTCCTGCAACTTATCTGAAAGACACTACAAGTGAAAAAAACAAATACTACAAACCAAGTACTAAAAATCCCTATGTAAATTAAATTCCATTATTATGCCAAGGATTGTTTAAGGAGGGGAAAAAAAAAAACAACACTAAAATCTTTCCTCTCCAAGAATTTGCAAATCCCTCTTTAACTCCAAGGAATGGAAATTGCAAAATTCCATCTGCCACTGACCTGCAAAAGCCACCACTTAAAGAGGAAATCTTTTCCCTAGAATCACAAAAAGCCCCAGAGGGAGCTCAGGGCTGTATGTTGTCACCTCCAAGCCAATACATCAGGGGGCCCAGGCAGGGACAGGCAGAATGGGGGGATACCTTAAGGAGGGGACCCCAACAAGCACCTGTTTCCCTAAACAAATCAAAGTAACAAAAGAGCATGAGCTCTGTCAGTGCAATCTCTCCGAGGGCCAGTCGGAACCACGGCGCTCTCCTTCCAGAAGGTACCGTGTGGAGCCAGGCTCTGGGGCTGAGTGGTCTAACAGGGTCACCCCCAGCCCCATGCAGCCTCTGAGGACTCGTAATGTGGCCCTTGAGGCTGAGGAACTGAATTTCTCATTTTATTTCATCTTCGCTGATCTCAATTTAAATTACTTAATGTGGTTAATGGAAAACTTTTTCATGGTGCTTAGAACCGCCTGGAATCTGCTTTTCCAACACGATTTTGTTCAATGTAACTACAGATCAGGTATTTCCAATGAACCATTGGCATCCCAGCTGAGATGCAGTCTGAACATGAAACGCACACTTGATTCAAAGACTTAGCATGCAAAAAAGTCAAATATCTCATAACTTTTGATATTCACCACCTGTTGAAATGATATTATTTTAAATATAACCAGTTGAATAAAGTATATTATTAAAATTAATTTCACCTTCTCCTTTTTAAAGTAGCAACTAGAAAATGGTATCTTACAGATGCTTCACATTATATTTCTACAAAGCTCTAGAGATTCAAATCAGCTTAAACCTTCAGCTTTCAAACTCCATCTTTTTGGTGCCTGGACTCTGTTGCCAGTCTGGTGAAGACTATTCTTATCTCTGAATAATGTTCATAAATGAAAAAAATAAAATGTGTACAAGTACAAAGAGAATCAATTATACGGACATACAGCTACAACAATATCTGAAAAACAAATTTATGATATGATACTTTTTCTTAATTATGGAACTGAAGAATAAATAGTGGTGAATCTAATAACTGCTGTAATTGATAAGTAGCAATAAGCACAAATGAAACTGCAATGCAATATTAAAACATCTGAGATTCCTGCCGATGACAAAGTCAAGAGTATTGCTCATGCCACTGTGGTTTGGTGCCTACATTCATAATTGAAGGAAATGCTCAAGTTCAGTTAGGGGTTAGTAAAAATGTGGATGTAACTTTTCCCCTCCCCCAATGTATGGATACCCTGATTTCTGTCCATAGGCCTCTTGGGGGGTCCATGGACTTCAAGGTTAAGTATGTTGTTTTAGGCCGGGCGCTGTGGCTCACGCCTGTAATCCCAGCAATCTGGGAGACCAAGGCGGGCGGATCGCTCGAGGTCAGGAGTTCGAAACCAGCCTGAGAAAGAGCGAGACCCCATCTCTACTAAAAATAGAAAGAAATTAATTGGCCAACTAATATATATATAGAAAAAATGAGCCAGGCATGGTGGCGCATGCCTGGAGTCCCAGCTACTCGGGAGGCTGAGGCAGGAGGATCGCTTGAGCCCAGGAGTTGGAGGTTGCTGTGAGCGAGGCTGACGCCACGGCACTCACTCTAGGCTGGGCCACAGAGTGAGACTCTGTCTTAAAAAAAAAAACAAAAAACAAAAACATTGTTTTAATATCTGATGAATTTGTGTGTCTGTTTGTCAGAGATGACCCTCATCCTTAGGATGTCGTTTCACCTTGGCTTATTCCTGTAAATTTGGTGTCCATGACTCACAATTCCTGTTTTTGACCACAACCAAACCAGTATTACAAGGAAACGCTTGCACTTGTTTTTTCCCCCAATACTTTTGCTCTGCAAAAGGAACAGGAAGAACAGCAAGGAGTGTAAATTTAAAAGAAGAAAAAAAAAAACACAACCCTAACAACGGAGGAGGAAAAAAACAATTCTTTTGATCGAATGATTGATTTGCATGTGTTAGAACATTCAGTAACCAGAAAGACCACAGTGGCTCTTCATATAACTGACCGTACAAAGTATTTCCCATTGTTTATTTTCACTTGCAAATGCTTCTATAACACTCAGCTTGCCCAAGTACTAAGTACTGCAAATATTAACTACTTAATCCTCAGTACAACTCTACGAGTTGAGTACTGCTAGTATTATTCCCCTTTTACAGATGAGACAACTGAGGCTCCCAGAGAGGTTAAGTAACTTGCCCGAGGTCACACAGCTGAGATCCCAACACCAAACCAAAACAGACAACCCCAAGCCTCTGCTCGTTACAAGCCGAGCAAAGGTTTTTATTGCCATTCCTGCTTCCAAATCTCTCCCTGAGAAATTAAAACTGGATGGAGGGAGGTAAGGAAGCCTGGCCCGTTCGTAGGCAGGTTTCCAAATTAAGCTGAACGCCTTTCTCTGGGAGGAAGAATAAAGCTCCTCTGTATCTCGGGGCAGCTAATGCTGGCTCTGGCATTTTGCCACTCTTATCTGAACTATGCCGCAGCCCGGTGATAAGCCAAGTTTCGCCTTCAGCACGCTGGCTTCAGGGAGATTGCACACATACTTGGGATTTAACCAGCAAGAGGAGGACACAGAAGCCTTGGTCCCCTTGGAGTCTGGTCCCTGTTGACACACTGTTGCCCTTGCCAAGCAAGAGCTCAGCGCCGAGTTTGCTCTGCAGGGAATCCAGCCCTACAGGTGTGACCAGGAAGGCAGGTACACACACAAGGCCACATTCTTTCCTGCCCTGAACAAATGAGGGTTTGTCTCCCTGCAGAGCCGGGCTCCCAGGCCCAGATAAGCTTCCCCAAGATAATAGTCTCAGCACAGAAACTCTGCAGCCTGCTGCCACTCAGCAGCACCGAAACTAAAACGGTTTTCCAAATGCCAACCACTAAAATCGAGAGGCAAATACTGCCACAATGACATTCATCTGGGAAGAGGACGCTCGTTAGGGAAAATGTAACTCCAGTGACAATCTTCAGGGCAGGTGCCTGGCTCAGAAAACCCAAGCTACCTTTGAAAGGTTCTCTTGGACTTATTTTTAAAAGCTTCGTCCTGCCTGGCCGTGTGAACTGGCAAGGACAAGAGTCCCAGTGGTAGCTCTAATACGAAATCAAATGACTTCATTTCCTCCAGAGGAATATTTCCACCTCAGCCCCCACAGGCCGGCAATACCAGGGGAGGGTGCAGAAAGTCAGGCCTGTGAGGCCTAGAAGGTTCTCAGATTAACAACCTCGGGGTGAAATATTTTCAAGATTTCGGGTAATAACATTTCGGGGCCAGATGAAATTCGTTAAGAGTTTTGCACTTTTGTTTCTGAAAAACCTCTGAAGTCATTTGTTTCCCACAGTTTTTTGTTTCTTTTTTTTTTTTTTCTCTCAGAAGCTATTTTGTGGGAAAGCAGGCCGGGTCCTCGGCAGGGAGCCAGGGAGAACCGGCCGGCCCGCCACTAAATGGCTGACCGGGCAGCTCTTGCCAAGGTGGTTAATGTTTTACCTGGGGGAGAGCTGGAGGGGCTGACAAGGGACATATCTGTGACAAGGAGTGACACAAGCAAGACACACAGACAGTGGACTGTAGGATGCCCAGGCCTGTTGCTTCAAACAGCACAGGAAGTCAGGCCAGACTGTCAAATGGTTCCCTCTGGAGAGAAGACAGCCGAGGGGTGGGGTGGGACGGGCTGTTAGGAGGGACAGTAGTGACAGAGGACACACACTCTGGACCAAAGCGCCTCTTGCATCCAAATCTCAGCTCTGCCGCTTGTCACCAGAGCAGTCTCAGTTGACTAAGCCTTCTCTGCCTCAGTTTCCTTACATGTAAACTAGAGCCCCCTCCCCCTCCCAACCCACAGGGATGTCGTGAGGGTTAAAAGGATTGATACACGCCTGGCACTGAGTGCTAAGGGAGGCAGGTGTGGTGATTTTTGCGACTCTCACATTTGTCCTTCTCAGCCCTCATGACAAATGGGGTCCTTGTCTCTGCTGAGAGATGAAAGAATTGAGACTTTTAGAGAAATTAAGGAACTTGTCCCAAATCATGCAGTTAATGAGAGCCTACCTAGAGGGAGGTGTTCCTGTCCTGTGAATTCAGAGCCCAGGAGTCTTAACCTGTCACTTACCTGCTTTTCTTCCCTTCCCTACTCTCTGAAAGACAGAGACAGAGAGACATAAAGAGAGAGAGAGAGAGAGAAGGAGGGAGGGAGGGAGACAGAGAGAGAGGGGGAGAAAAGGAGGTGTGGGGGCAGGGGAAAAGAGAAGGCAGGCAGAAAAAGACAAGAAAACGTACTAGGGACATAATTGTTTTAGCTATTAAAAAATAACCTTGGCCAGGCACCATGGCTCACGCCTGTCATCCTGGCACTCTGGGAGGCCAAGGCGGGAGGATCACCCAAGGTCAGGAGTTCAACACCAGCCTGAGCAAGAAAGTGAGACCCCGTCTCTACTGAAAAATAGAAAGAAATTAATTGGCCAACTAAAAATATATATAGAAAAAATTTGCTGGGTATGGTGGCACATGCCTGTAGTCCCAGCTACTCTGGAGGCTGAGGTAGGAGGATTACTTGATTCCAGGAGTTGGAGGTTGCTGTGAGTTAGGCTGATGCCACAGCGCTCTAGTCCGGGCAACAGAGTGAGACTATGTATGAATGAATGAATGAATGAATGAATGAATGAATGAATGAATGCATGCTTAACTAATTGCAAATGAAATTCCACCACCAGGTCAAACTGTGGGCAGCTCCCTTAAAACAGGCTACTCTTCTCCCAGCCTCCTGGCCCTCGATTCTAGCCGGGTCCTACTGGGCAGGACAGATGAAGTCCAGGGAAGGGACAAAATCATCCACCTGCAACGACATCCCCTCTCGGGCCCCGGAGTGGCGGCATGACAAATGTGGGCGCCAGGGGGGGAAATGCAAACCCAGCCACCTCCTTCCCACGCTCTCCTCCTTAAAATGCCCCACAGTTACCCTCAAAGAAAAATGCATCTTTCGGTTCTTATTTTGCTTTATACCGCTTTTTCCTTTCTGGGATTGCTACGGTTCTCTTCCAAATATCAGGGTGGCAGCCGCTGCAGTCTGATCTTTCACGACGCCACCCTGGGTCCCCAAAGCAATCGCAGAGAGGGAAGAACAGCAAGGCGGGGGCTGCCATGGTCACAATATTTACCCACGCTGCAGTGTCTTGTTTGTTTTCGGTGGAGGACGCAGGGAGCTGACAAAGGAAAAACAAAACTCCCCAGTGTCAAAACACAAGCTGAAGATGATTTCCTTCCCTGCCCCCGCCCTCATGTCAAATGCACACAAATCCAGAGCGGCCCAGGGCCCGGGGAGTGTTTATGGCTCAGCGGAGCCATAAACACGCCACCCTTCAAACCACACGGAGACATCCGAACATCAAACAAACAAGGGAGTTCCAGTAAAAGATCTATTGGCCTTGGACGTCCTATGCTCCCAGTGCAATAACTTTGTTTCCCCTAAAAATAGATAAACTAAAATAAATACAGGAGGGTTCCAAAGCCATGCAGCCAGCCACTTCTTCTTGTGACTCAGAGTGACCTCATAACTTTTATATATATATATATATATTTAATGACTATGGGCCAGGAACTCAGTGCTTTTTGGTGGAATGACTGATAACGCTCTTCATACCGACTCTGCGAGGAATTATTTGAAATAATTCCCATTTTGCAGAGGAGGAGACTGAGGCTCAAAGATGTCGCATAACTGCGTAGGTTTGCACAGTGTGACGATGGCATACATGGGATTGTGGAGCACAAGGTGTAAGAAGACAGCCCCCCATTCAGTTCAGGCTTCCCAGAATGGTTACCCAGAGGCCCTTCAAACCAGGGTTCAAGCTAAACTCATTCAGCGTCCTGGGCTCCAAATCGCAGACCCATTTCTTTTCAACAAACCACATCGATTTGTAAAATTAAAAGTAGGCATATTTTTAGACGGCCAAAATTAAACTAGTGTCAATACCAAGTGCTGACAAGGATGGTAAGTAATAGAAACCCATAGTAGACTGCTGGTGGGGAGGTAAACTGGAATAATCTTAGAACACTGTTTGCAATTATCTATTGGAATTACAAAAATGCACAGACTATGAACCGATACTACGATTCCACTCCGGGGCAAGCCCCAAAGAAATGAAAGTACATGTGTACCAAAAGGCACGTATGGCCATAATCACAGAAACGTTATTCACGATAGTCTCAATCTACAAGTAACACAAATGTCAACCAAAGTAGAACATGTGCGTAAATATAGATACGTGCATGCTATAACGCTACACAGAAATCGAACTGAACTAACTATGGCTCCATGCAACCTGGACAAACCACAACACAATGCTGAGAAAATGAAGCCAAGCACAAAAGAATTCACGGTGAGTGAATTCACTGATGCAAAGTTCCCAAAGAAGCAAAATTCGTGAGTGGGGACAGAGGTCAGGAACATGGTTATCTTTGGGAGAACAGAGCGAGCCCACGAGGGGACTCCTGGTGGCTACAGAGTCCTAGTTCTAGAGTGAGCTGGTGTTAGCAAGGAGGGTTGACTTTGGGATAACTCCCTCACTGTGGTTTAAGTTTCTCTGTCACATGATCTTCCCTTTCCTCTCTCAAAAAAAAAAAAAAAAACAAGGAAGGACGTGCATAAAACCCTGAGGTCTAAACCAAGTTTTTGAGACTTGCACAGGAAAAAATAGGTACAACATAAGAGACCCTGAACTTAGCTCAATATTAACAGCCTCCAAAGCTCAACCCAGCAGCATGTTCAACTATGTTTACCTTCAATAAAGACCTATTTATTGTGTCATCAAAGAGACACACAACCCATCTCAAGAAGACGCTGCTATGCACAGTGCCTAGGGTTTATGATAATGGAAAAGTCATTTAGCGTCTTGACACATAATATAGCCTGACACTGGGTAAAACCTGAGCATTCTCTGCAGTGGCCACTAAGAAAAGCAGGGGTTACTAGTCTGGTCTTTAATGTCCTTCCCCACGTGGTAGACTTCTTTCCAACAGTCACACAGAAGATGACAGATCTGGGTAACACAACCCACATACCTGGGGTAAAGAGCTGATACCCGTCTTAGTGAGCAAAATTACACACTTTATCCCTCGGCCACTGCAGAAAGAATTCTAGTGTTTTGCACAACTGCCAAAGCACAAATACGTCTCAATCCTTCTGGAAGTTCTCTGAAGGGCACGGGGTAGCTCCAAAACTTGCAAACCCCGGGTCTCTGAACTAGCTTAGCTTGCTCTGCCAACACCTTTATGAGGTTAAATTTTTCAAATATCTCAGACTCCCCTGAAGCTCACAGTGTTCAAACTTTCCCTGATCTCCCCTTCCGCTGTGTTGGGTCCACACCTCTTCTACTCCCTTAGATGGTTGCTCCTTTCCTACAAGCCCTTTACTCGGCTTGCCATACCTGTATGGCATCATGCATACACAGAACATCACCTTTCTGGCCCATCATCGATTCCCCAGGGCAAGGCACAATGTCTGTGCCAAGTAGGTGCTTAACAAAGTATATATATATATATATATATATATATATATATATATATTTTTTTTTTTTTTTTGAGATAGAGTCTCACTCTGTCGCCCGAGCTAGAGTGCCGTGGCACCAGCCCAGCTCACAGCAACCTCCAACTCCTGGGCTCCAGCGATCCTCCTGCCTCAGCCTCCTGAGTAGCTGGGACTAACAGGCATGCGCCACCACGCCCGGCTAATATTTTTTTCCTATATACTTTAGTTGGCCTATTAATTTCTTTCTATTGTTTTTTTTTTTAGTACAGTCGGGGTCTCGCTCTTGCTCAGGCTGGTCTCGAACTCCTGACCTTGAGCCATCCTCCCGCCTCGGCCTCCCAGAGTGCTAGGATGACAGGCGTGAACCACCATGCCTGGCCCTTAACAAAGTCTTAATGGACAAATGAATACATTCTCTTTTAATGCCAACAATAACAAGAGAGGCGAGCATCTTTCTGTTCTTCTCAAAACAATGACTACAGCCCTGTACGTTTCAGGGAGGGATCTGAGCTCGCCCCAGAGGGGGTTTTAGCCAGTCACACGGATTTGCCTTTGAGCCTGGATTCCTCGTGGAAAAGCTCCCAGAAAGGCTTGACTACATAAGGAAAAAGTGATGTCTAGACGATTCCGCTTTAGCCTTCCACTGGGAAAACCTCCAGCTATTTCGCAGAGCCTCATCTAACCAAGTCATAGTTCATATTTCACAGATTCCTCACCAGGCTTTTCACATCCTGGGAGAAGAGAGCTGGGGGAAGGCTGGGCAGACGTCTGTCTACACAGCGACTTCTCACAAACCGGTAAGTACAAACAGTTCCAAGAAGTCCAGGCTGTCACTGGTCCCTGTGATCACCCAAGGAAAAGGAGATCTATCCAATGGAAGGACATCAAAGCGGGCCAGGATAATTTAATTGCAATATTTATTTCTAAAATGAGAGAGGAGAAAAATCATTCACGTTTGAAGCTGGGATTATAAATCTCATTGTCCACACAAATATACACAAGATCTCCCTTGAGCAGAACTGGCGAGAATCCCAGCAGAACTGGGCAGCTCACTCTGTTGCCCAGTCTGGAGTGCAGTGGCGTCCTATAGCTGCTGCTAGCCCACAGCGGCCTCAAACTCCTGGGCTCAAGCCATCCTTCCGCCTCAGCCTCCTGAGCAGCTGGGATTATGGGCATGCACCACAACACCTGGCTATTTTTACATATATATATATATATACACACACACACACATATATACACACACACATATATATATATATACACACACATTTTGGAGAAATGAGGTCTCACTATGTTGCTCAGGCTGGTCTCAAACTCCGGGCCTCCAGAGATCCTCCCGCCTTGGCCTCCCAATGTGCTAAGATTACAGGCATGAGCCACCCTGCCCAGCCTAACTCTCCCATTTCTCCTTGCAATTTTCCCACCTTTGTTTCCATCTAATGTCCCCATCTTTGCTGCTATGTGGCCACCAGGGGGAAAAAAAACCTCTGAAAAATGAGTTTAAATGCCCCAGTTACATGGATTCCTTCCTAGTCAATTAAAAACACATCACTCTTATTATTGGCTCTGAGATCGTCTGTCTCTTCTTGCTACAGAGAGCACAGAGCACAAGGCAGCCTCACTCGGCAGGCATGCAAATATTGACAGGCAAAATGGATAAATGAGTGAATTAGTTTCCTTTTATGCTTTGAACCAACATGAAATCCCAGAATAACCTTCTTAACTTCCATAATACCATGCTTCTAGGGACAAGAAGTGGAGGAGGAAGGGGCATTCTTGCTTTGGATCTGGTATGCCCCTCCAAAAGGCTATTTCCACCTGCTAAGATGCATTAGACGTCCGGGCGCGGTGGCTCACGCCTGTAATCCTAGCACTCTGGGAGGCTGAGGCGGGAGGATCGCTGAAGGTCAGGAGTTCGAAACCAGCCTAAGCAAGAGCAAGACCCCCGTCTCTACTATAAATAGAAAGAAACTAATTGACCAAATAAAAATATATATAAAAAAAATTAGCCGGGCATGGTGCAGCATGCCTGTAGTCCCAGCTACTCGGGAGGCTGAGGCAGGAGGATCGCTTGAGCCCAGGAGTTGGAGGTTGCCGTGAGCGAGGCTGACGCCACGGCACTCACTCTAGCCTGGGCAACAGAGTGAGACTGTCTCAAAAAAAATAAAAATTAAAAATAAAAAGAGAACAAAGTCAGAAGCTGAACTGCTATCACTGGACGATATCCATTGGTGTCAGTTTACATGTTTCAAAAAAACAAGTTTTCCAATAAAGACAGATTCCGTTCCTCTTCTCCTGACCTTCCTGTCGGCCTTCCCCTATTAAGCTCCTGCCAGATAAACATCATGAACATTCCACAGAAGCACCTGAGCCATCAGTTAAGTGGTTTGGAAAAAGTTATTTCTCCATTTGGGATAGTTTCTTTTTTCCTTTTTTTTTTGAGACAGAGTCTCACTCTGTTGCCCGGGCTGGAGTGAGTGCCATGGCATCAGCCTCGCTCACAGCAACCTCAGACTCCTGGGCTCAAGCGATCCTCCTGCCTCAGCCTCCCAAGTGGGACTACAGGCATGCGCCACCATGCCCGGCTCATTTTTTCTATATATATTAGTTGGCCAATTAATTTCCTTCTATTTATAGTAGAGACGGGGTCTTGCTCTTGCTCAGGCTGGTCTTGAACTCCTGACCTTGAGCAATCCTCCCGCCTCAGCCTCCCAGAGAGCTAGAATGACAGGCTTGAGCCACCATGCCCGGCCCATAAATTCTTTACAATTTTAAAAGAGCCCTAGGCCATCGGCTTTTACTTAAATCTCACAATTCTAAAAG
The DNA here is from genome assembly GCF_040939455.1 of Microcebus murinus. Classification (NCBI taxonomy): domain Eukaryota; kingdom Metazoa; phylum Chordata; class Mammalia; order Primates; family Cheirogaleidae; genus Microcebus; species Microcebus murinus. The sequence continues at coordinate 2,907,404 of NC_134133.1, read as the reverse complement.
AGAGGGGAAATCTCCACAAGGACAGAGAGAGCTTGGCTTGTGTCACAGATCTATTTATCTCAAGATCGGCAGGATGCCAGGGACAGAGTAAGCACTTAGTAAATCTGTCGGCTGAAGGTCGACACTTCTTCATACGTCAGACACACGCAGGGCAGACAAACAGTGACGACACTGGTCCTAGACCTCAGGGCTGGCAGGTGGCTGGGCCAGGCTCCCGGAGAAGAGTCACATTCCTGAATCCTGGCATGTAACCACCCGTAAGTCTGGTCCTTCTAGTATTCTGTTCCTTTTTTTTTTTTTTTGAGACAGAGTCTCACTCTGTCACCTGGGCTAGACTGAGTGCCGTGATGTCAGCCTAACTCACAGCAACCTCCAACTCCTGGGCTCAAGCGATCCTCCTGCCTCAGCCTCCCGAGTAGCTGGAACTACAGGCATGCGCCACCATGCCCGGCTAATTTTTTCTATATATTTTTAGTTGGCCAATTAATTTCTTTCTATTTTTAGTAAAGACTGGGTCTAGCTCTTGCTCAGGCTGGTTTCGAACTCCTGACCCCAAGCAATCCACCCGCCTCGGCCTCCCAGAGTGCTAGGATGACAGGCGTGAGCCACCGTGCCCGGCCAGATCAGTGAGTGCCATGACGTCAGCCTAGCTCACAGCAACCTCCAACTCCTGGGCTCAAGCGATCCTCCTGCCTCAGCCTCCCTGCTGAGTAGCTGTGACTACAGGCATGCGCCACCATGCCCGGCTCATTTTTTCTACATATTTTTAGTTGGCCAACTAATTTCTTTCTATTTTTAGTAGTGCAAGCGACTCGCTCTTGCTCAGGCTGGTTTTGAACTCCTGACCTCCAGCGATCCTCCCTCCTCAGCCTCCCAGAGTGCTAGGATGACAGGCGTGAGCCACCGCGCCCGGCCCATACAGACTTTTTGAGCAGCTGCTCGCCTTCATCTCCCCGAACGGAATCTCTAGGCATCATGCAAATCCTCAGGCTTATTCAGGATTTACTTTTAGGGGATTCTCTGAGGGTGCCCCTTTTTGATGTTCCCCAGCCTTGTGAAGCCACGCCCAAGCACGACAGATACACGTGGCTGTCCAAGCCACGTAAGAAATGGAAAGAATTTCCGGGAGAAACTCTTCTGGAAGCCACGAGCATCCGACTCCCCGAGTCCTGGGTGCGGATGACAGCAGGGAGCACTGCGGAGAGACGGGCGAGCTCGCCCGAAGCCCCAAGGCATAACTCGCCTTGCTCCAGGACCTTCCAAAGAGGCCAGAGTCCGCTGCATTTATTTTTCTTAGGCAAGAAACAGATGCAGAGTGAGGATGCTTTTCCACTGAGCACCCCCAAAACAGATGCGACTGGGCAGCAAATGTTCACGCTGCCCGGAGCACCCCCTGTCAGTAGAGAGCAGACAGACAAACTCCCAGGACCATTTAGCTCTGTGTTCCAAAAAAAAACAACACAAAACACGCCCATCATGTGTAACCCTGCCTCTCGGTACCACTTCTACCATTCTACCCCAGCCCTTTTTTTGAAAACACTTCCTTTTTTTCTTTCTCTTATTCTCTTCTTCTCTTTTTTCTTTTCTGGGTATCACTTCTACTATTCTACCCTAGCCCTTTTTTTTTTAAACATTTCCTTTTTTTCTCTCTCTCTTTTTTCTCTTCTTTTTTTTTTTTTTTTTTTTTATGGGATGCTCACCATGTGCCTGATTTTTTTTTTTTTTTCCGGCATAGGGGGTACAGATTTTAAGGTTTCAATAATCATCTTCTCCTCTTTTTTTTCTTTTCTGGGTATCACTTCTGCTGCTCTACCTTAGCCCCTTTTTTTTGAAAACACTTCCTTTTTTTCTTTCTTTTTTCTCCTCTTCTCTTCTCTTTTTTCTTTTCTGAGTATTACTTCTACTATTCTACCTTAGCCCCTTTTTTTTGAAAACACTTCCTTTTTTTCTCTCTTTCTTTTTTCTCTTCTTCTCTTCTCTTCTTTTTTTTCTTTTTTGGGTACCACTTCTACTACTCTACCTTAGTCCTTTTATTTGAAAATGCTTCCTTTCTTCTCTCTTTTTTCTTTTCTCTTCTTTCTTTTATTTTCTTTTCTTTTTTCACAATAGGGTCTCTCTGTGTTGGCCAGGCTAGAGTACACTGTCGTCATCATAGCTCACTGCAACCTCAAACTCCTGGGCCCAAGCGATCCTCCTGCCTCAGCCTCCCGAGTAGCTGGGACTAAAGGCGCATGCCACCAAGCCCAGCTAATTTTTCTATTTTTGGTAAAGATGGAGTCTTGCTCTTGTTCAAGCTGGTCTCAAACTCCTGGCCTCAAGTGATCCTCCTGCCTCAGCCTCCTGAGTAGGTAGAAATAAAGGCACATGCCACCAACCCCAGCTAATTTTTCTATTTTTGGTAAAGATGGAGTCTTGCTCCTATTCAAGCTGGTCTCAAACTCCTGGCCTCAAGCGAGCCTCCTGCCTCAGCCTCCCAAACTGCTAGGATTACAGGGGTGAGCCACCATGCCCAGCCTAAATGTGTTTTAAACAGAAACTTGGCATCACCCCGGTGAGTAGACATACAGAACCAGCTGCTATAAAAAGAAGGCAACTCTAAAAGCAAATACAATGAAAGCAAAATGATGTCACTAAAAACTATGGCATCCCAGTTAAAAAGGGAGTTCAACAAATGTTAGGGGGTGTTAAAGACAGACTGGCAGCTAAGAGCAACTTCTGTGACGTTAATCTCAAGAACTGAGAAGGATTAATGAAAAAGGGACAGAGAACTGAATTTGAATTGAGCTGGGAATTCAAATGAGAAAACAAATTCTGAATCCTCTGTTTGACCCTCTTCTTTATAACCTGCGGTCTGTGTGTGACACCGTTTACTGTAGGCTACTTCTCAGAGACACAGGATGGTGACAAGGCCACAACTTTTACCCTAAATGACCAACGAGGGTGTGGCTTCACCTCCAATCACAGCATAGAGTCAATAGTCACATTTACTTTTTTATTTACTGTTATTTTTTTGAGACAGACTCTCACTTTGTTGCCCGGGCTAGAGTGAGTGCCGTGGCGTCAGCCTCGCTCACAGCAACCTCCAACTCCTGGGCTCAAGCGATCCTCCTGCCTCAGCCTCCCGAGTAGCTGGGACTACAGGCATGCGCCACCATGCCCGGCTAATTTTTTCTATATATTTCTAGTTGGCCAATTAATTTCTTTCTATTTTTAGTAGAGACGGGGTCTCACTCTTGCTCAGGCTGGTTTCGAACTCCTGACCTTGAGCGATCCTCCAGCCTCAGCCTCCCAGAGTGCTAGGATGACAGGCGTGAGCCACCATGCCCGGCCCACACTTACTTCTATTTTCTTTCTTCCCACAAAAGATTTTGCACAGTGAACTAGGGGTAACTTTCTAGCATCTCAGATGCTATAAACAGTTGACAAATGATGGCACTACCCAAATACCCCGTGGTGATTTCTGTCGCACTAGGGCAGGCAGGGCCCAGACAACAAGAGGACCCTGAACTTGAAATGCTCATGGAAGAGAAAACATCTTAACAAGACACAAGAAAAAGGAAGGTTTTCTCTCTCCTGCAAGATCGACCTCCAATAGCTCAAGTCGCACCAACGTAATCAAACCTTAGGCGCTTCGGCCTGTTTTCCAGAATTCAGATGAAGAATTTTTTTTCAACCACAGAAGTCTCTGTCTCCTTACAGAATCCTGAAATTTCTGCATCTTGTGACTAAAAGAGAAAGGGCAGAGATAAAAACGAAAAGAGAAAGGCCTGGAGACAGAGGAAGACAGATTTGTGATCAAACCCCACTGCTGCCAATTACTAGGTTATCAGTTTGCTCATCTGCAAAATGGGAGTAATTTGCTTAAGGTGGTTTCGAAGATCCACGTACGAGGCCACGTACATGAAATGTCTGGTACAGAACCACGCATACAGGTGCTTCTCCCTAAAATCCATGACACCCGTTAAATTCGTTTTTTAAAATCCTTGACATTACTATTAGTGTAGCATTTACTACACTAATGTACCAAATGGTTAACATGCAGTAGCGTCTGTTTTAAATGTTGCCTATGTACTCAGTCATTTAATTTCACAAAACCATACGAAGTTGGCACTATCATTATGCCCATTATACAGATGACAACACTGAGATACAAAGAGGTTCAGCAACTTGTCCAAAGTCACAGGCTTAGTAAGCAGCAGAGCCAGGATTCGAACCCAGGCAATCTGGCTCCACAGTTTGCTATCAAAAGTGGAGTTTGCTATCTAATTCTTTCAACTTTGCGGAATGTTCATATTTTGTCATAGTAAAACATTGGGAGAGGCCAAGCGCGGTGGCTCACGTCAGTAACACTAGCACTCTGGGAGGCTGAAGCAGGAGGATCGCTGGAGCTCAGGAGTTCGAGACCAGCCTGAGCAAGAGCGAGACCCTGTCTCTACTAAAAATAGAAAGAAATTAGCCAAACAACTAAAATATAGAGAAAAATTAGCCGGGCGTGGTAGCTCATGCCTGTAGTCCCAGCTACTCGGGAGGCTGAGGCAGGAGGATCGCTTGAGCCCAGGGGGCTGAGGTTGCTGTGAGCGAGGCTGACGCCACGGCACTCACTCTAGTCCGGGCAACAGAGTGATAAAATAAAATAAAAATAAAAATAAAAATAAAACAAAAAAACATTGGGAGTATCAGGCACATGGCTCATGACTGTAATCCCAGCACTTTGGGAGGCTGAGAAGGGAGGATCACTTGAATACAAGACCAGCCTAAGTAAGAGCGAGACCCTGTCTCGAAAAAAAAAAAAAAAAAACTGAAAAATTAGCTGGGTATGGTATTTGGGAGTTTGAGGTTGCTGTGAGCTGTGATGACCCCACTGTGCTCTACCAGGGTGACAGAGCAGGATTCAGTCTCTAAAAAAAAAAAAAAAAAAGATGGGGAGAGCAAAGCAAGGAAGAGCCCAGAATGTCATTTTCTCTCAAAAATGGAAGAGCACCAAAGACAGCACATACCAACAATGTAAGGGTAAAAGGATTTCCCCACCCCAGCCAACTACTCTCAAAAAGTACCCCAGCTAGGCCGGGCGCGGTGGCTCACGCCTGTCATCCTAGCACTCTGGGAGGCCGAGGCAGGTGGATTGCTCAAGGTCAGGAGTTCGAAAACAGCCTGAGCAAGAGCGAGACCCCGTCTCTACTATAAATAGAAAGAAATTAATTGGCCAACTAATATATATAGAAAAAATGACCCGGGCATGGTGGCGCATGCCTGTAGTCCCAGCTACTCGGGAGGCTGAGGCAGGAGGATCGCTTGAGCCCAGGAGTTGGAGGTTGCTGTGAGCGAGGCTGACGCCACGGCACTCACTCTAGCCTGGGCCACAGAGTGAGACTCTGTCTTAAAAAAAAAAAAAAAAAAGGGACCCCAGCTAAACACTATAGGCAGGGGAATCCAGTTACAGATTGCCCCAACTGGAGTCCACGGCTGGGAGAGAGAGAGAAGTAAATGGGCTGTGAAACTGGGGCTGCTGCCAGCTAAAGAAACCCTCTCCCCACTGCAAGTGTTAATGGAAATGCCAGGCCGAGCCAGTCAACTGGAAACCACTTCTTGACACCATGCATGCAAACTGACACAGGTCCTCTCTCCGGAATGGTGAAGAATGCAGTGGTCCCACCAGGCTTATCTGTAAGCACTGGCAGGGGCCCAAGACAAGTTAGCAGAGTCCAACTTCTAGGGCTCTGCAGATTCCAACTGCTAGGGCTCTGCAGACGGGTACCAGCTCTTAAAAGCCTGCCTGGGAACGAGAGGGAGGAAAGAGAGAGGAATGGGGTGTCAGGCAGATGAAGCTGAGCCAGCCAGGAAGGGGGAGGTGGCGTGACACCCCCCCACCCCCAGAGGCCAAGGAGGAAGCCTGGAGGCCCTGTTCTCAAAGGGGACAGGTTTGTGTCTTTCAAAAACTTTCCTGTGGCCAATATTCTACAGGCTTTGCTAAAGATAATCCTTTGAATCCAAGGCTTGACAGCTTCTAGACTGGGCCCAGGGGTAGGAAGGGAAGTTAGAGAGAGAAAGGGGAAGGAAAAGATGGCGAGAAAATAAGGGGATTAAATTTTAGGAATGTTCATATACAGTTGGTAAAAGTGGAAAAACGGTGCCTCCTTTTTAAAAGGGCCATTCTGCAAGATCTAATAGAAACGTGAAATGTGCACAAACTCCACTACTGGGATTTTATTTTATAAATACAATTATACATGCATAAAGACCACAGTATAGGTTACGTGACTCATTGCAGCATTATTTGTAAAAAAAAAAAAAAAAAAAAAAAAAAAAAAACGCTAGAAAGAACCTTAATGCTGATCAGCAGAGAACAGTTAAATGAACTGTTAATGGAACATTGATTCAAAAGTAAACTCCAAGTCATTGAAAACAATGAAGTCAACTTTGGTGCTGATGGAAAAGGAGCTCTAAAATATACCATAATTCCCTGAAAATAAGACCTACCCATAAAATAAGCCCTAGCAGGATGTCTAAGCATGTACACAATAGAAGCCCTACCCCAAAATAAGCCCTAGTGCTGGGCGTGGCTATGAAAATAAGCCCTAGTGGTGGGCGTGGTTATGAAAATAAGCCCTAGTGATGGGCATGGCTATGAAAATTAGCCCTAGTGATGGGCGTGGCTATGAAAATAAGCCCTGGTGGTGGGCGTGGTTATGGAAATAAGCCCTAGTGCTGGGCGTGGCTATGAAAATAAGCCCTAGTGCTGGGCGTGGCTACGCAGCACATCTGCACAACCCATGCATGTCGTCATGGAGCGGAAAGAACACGAGCAGCCTTTCTCATCTGCCCCGTGAGAGCTCTAGTGCTCCACAGGAGAGATCGGGGCCAGTGGTTCTAAAGGAAATAGAGTCGCAAGACATTCAGGATGGGATTTGGGGTTTGGAGAGTGATGATGATGTTCCAGAAGAAGATGACTTCACTCTATTTGAATCAATGGAGATGGTTGTACCGTACTTAAAAAAAATAACACATCCCCTGAAAATAAGCCCTAGGGTGTCTTCTGGAGGAAAAATAAATATAAAACCCTGTCTTATTTTCGGGAAAACATGGTAGTATTTTCTATTCCTTTTTTTAGCTTCAGCACCTTTGTAAGGAAGTAGAAAAAAGTTCTTTTGGGTTGCACAGGATTCGAAAAGATATTCCATTTAAAGTTCTGACTCTCAGTGACCCCATGACACTCTGATACGAATTTAGCCAGACCAGGCTTTAAGGGCTCTGTGGAATGAATGTCTCCCGTCCCAGCTATAAACTCCGGAAGGCTGCACTGTGCTGAGTGTGGCATGCAAGAATTTACAGAAATGCTCAACAGAGCAGCTAAGAGCTTCAGATCCAGGTTTGAAATTCACCTCCAACTTACTGATCTTTGGACTTTGTGGACTTTGTGCTAATTAACCATTCTAGATCTTAGTTTCGTTATTCATAAAACAGAGATAATAATCATGATACCTTTGGGGGATTAACAGAAGAAATGCACATAAATTGCATGGCACAGAATTTGGAAGAGAGAAAAGCACTCCCATCAATATTAGCACTTATTATTGATTTGGCTCAAGTCTCATTTTCTTTCTCAAATCCCTTAGTACTCTTTTAGTTTCAGAACAATTCATATAATCAGGGGGAAAAATATATAAACAATAAAGATAAATAACCCACTTAAAGCTTGATATGATTTATAAATACTGATGCCATAAAACATAATTTACATTAATTTCATCTAAAACTTCATTTTATAGCATATACCAAATATGGTTTCAACTAATGCTGACTGTTCCTTTTCCAGAATTAGCACAAGGAATATAAAAAAGGAAAGGTATGGAAAGATAAAAATCTATCTTTCTTTAGATACTTATTTCTAAAAGTCAAGTTTAATCCTAGGAAAGTGACGAGGTAGAATTCAACTCCAGCTTTACCAGGGAAAACTAGTCGTCGCAAGCATGGATGGTGGCAATCATCTGAGCATCCTAGTCACCAAGCACTGCTGCTGGGATAAAGTCCCTCAACCCTTTGTTGAAAGCATGAAGGAGACTGACAGGGAGGGAGACATGCATGGATGAATTGATCGACCTTATGTTGCCAGTTTGTATCAGTTACACCTTGCTGCGTAACAAATTATCCCGGTCTTATTGCTGGAAGATATCCTTCTATGCTTACCCACAGCCCCTCACAATGTGACCTTCTGCACAGAGCTGCTCATAATACAGCTCCCCCAAGAGTAAAGGGATCCAAGAGAACAGGGAAGAGAAAAAAACGCCTAGGACACAAGGCAGACATATAAGCTACTCTCAGAAGTGACATGCCATCAATGTGCTATTGGGCACACAGACCAATCCTGGCACGGTATGGGAACAGACCCACAGAGGGGTCCATACTGGGAGGCAGAGGTCATTGATAGCCACCTGGGAGGCTGTAGAGTTCAAAACCATCAAATCTTCTAAGTCCTGAAATGAAGCTCAAGACAGTGACAAACTGTCTAGCACAGCACCATAGGCAGGGGTTATTTTTGCACAGTTGCAAAAACTTACACAAATCATTCATATGATTTTGCAAAGATAAAAATGGAAGCATCTATTTAAAAAAAAAAAAAAACAGTAAATATCCAAGACAAATATCAACTTGAATTTTCTTCCTAACCCAAAATATGACTGACAAGTTCTTGCCGCCCAACTTGCGACTCCTGGCAATAGCTATTTTGATTCTAAAAATTCAGGACTACACTCAGCAAAATACATCAGTGCCCAGGGAGAGTAAATTTACGAAACCGCATCTCTCTCCTTCTGGAGCACAGGCTAGACCTAAAATGAAACAGAGTTGTAGACCACAAAATGACCTGTCCCTTGCGGCTCTCAAACTGGCACGCTGGAATGGCTGGGTCTCCCGCATCTTGCGTAAGGCATAAAATATTTAACAGAAGAAAACAATTTCTAGAATGCCTTATTACTCAAGTCTGCATTGGAGGATGATTTTTTACATCACCAAAGGCGTTGCACTGATTTCTCTCGATTTCTTCGTTTGTAATCAAATGTCACTCCGATTTGGACAAAAAATAAGTCATAACTGATGGATTCTGACTCTCCTGAGTTTGAGCTCTTCTCTAACGGTTCCAAGCCCCGGGTGCACTTATTATGCACCTTCTTCCTTATTTAAGACGTTTCCAGAGGAGGGTGGCTGTGGCCAACATGCATTAATACCAGGTACTCCAAATTGTGCTTCTGAGCTGGGAATTAAAGAGGAAGCAAATGCCAGGCTGAACTCAGTTGCCACTGAATGATGAAAAGTCTCTGTCCCACAGGGCAGTCTTTATTTCTGGCTGCTTCCTAGCCTGGTGCCTTCGAAACTGCCCTTTGCAAATGTTTCAGCACAAATTCTACCCCAAGTGCAAAGAAGCCGGAAGCATCTGGTGAACTCAACCGTGTCTCTCTGCCCTGGTTAGGATCTGACACTGCCCCTCCCTAGACAGCCCACATGTGACACGAGATGACACTGTAAGAGCTGCTGAGTCACAAGATGTTCATAAATAAAGCAAACCATCACCAACATGTAAATGTGGTTTACTTTATTTTTTAAAAAGGTGTGGGTGGTATTAAAACATAGGCCATACGGCCGGCTGTGGTGGCTCACGCCTGTCATCCTAGCACTCTGGGAGGCCGAGGCGGGAGGATCGCTCGAGGTCAGGAGTTCGAGACCAGCCTGAGCAAGAGCGAGACCCCGTCTCTACTAAAAGTAGAAAGAAATTAACTGGACAACTAAAAATATATAGAAAAAAAATTAGCCGGGCATGGTGGTGCGTGCCTGTAGTCCCAGCTACTCGGGAGGCTGAGGCAGGAGGATCGCTTGAGCCCAGGAGGTTGAGGCTGCTGTGAGCTAGGCTGACGCCACGGCACTCACTCTAGCCTGAGCAACAAAGACTCTGTCTCAAAAAACAAACAAACAAAAAAAAAAACACCTATTATCTGCCATGCACATATACAGCAGACGGTAAGGTCTACAATAACAGCAGTTAATAAAAACTAAGGCTTACATTGTACAGAGGACCCACTGTGTGCCAGGCAACAGTACGCACTTAGGTTCTAACGACAGTTTCTAAGCACTTTAGTTGTCACAGCAACCCTAGAAGGCAAGTGACAGCGTTATCCTCACTCATCTTGTAAATGAGAAAACTAAAGCACAGAGAGCTCAAGTAACTTGCCCAAGACACACAGCAACCAACTGGTAAAGCTGGGATCCAGACCTGGGTGTGCGTGGCTCTAGAATCCATGCTCTTAAGCGGGACATTCTGTCACTCCCCACTTCCCATCAGACCACGGACCTGCTCTGTCCTGCCCACAGCTGAATCCCCTCCACCCTCCCAGCCTAGAATGCTGGGAACAAAGGGCTATGGGGAGGGAGCTGACCTGTCCCCTCCCCACGTCCTTCTCTGTCATACCCAATCCTTCCAACTCTGGGATGCCATCTCCCACCCCCACCGGTATGTATACTCGGTTCTTTCCTTACAAGTCTCATTTGGAATCATGTAACGGGGGCGACTCTGCTCCGAATCTCTTCATGCACAGAGCAATGACTTTAAGGATCCAGGAAGCATCTTTTCATTCAAGGAGCCCAACTCTCCACCTCACTCACTCATGCCTTTTTTTTAAATTCCAGAAAAAGGAATCAAGCCAGAGAGAACAGCCAAGTGGTTTTTTTTGTTGTTGTTGTTTTGGTTTGGTTTTTGGCCACAGCTACCCACAGAGATGTCAAGATCTCTAGAACAATAAAAAAAAAAAAGAAGAAGAAGAATTGAACACTAAACCCAACCCAATGTTCTTGCAGTAATTTATCAACGAAGGCACAACCTCATCCCGCAAGTCCTTCCTGCCACTCCAGCTTCTATTTGGGTCGTAATCTTTCTATCTTCCAAAGATCGCATTCCCAGGGCTTGGAAACAGCCCATTGCTTCATCAAAACGCCACCCAACAAAAGCCACTAGCGGTTAAATTCCATTTCCTGCGGGAGCAGTTGGCTGAGAGCTCACTGGGCCATGTGGTTGCAGCTAGTCTGACTCTTCAGGGTAGCGCTGTTTCTCCTCAAAGTAGCCCTGCCACCCCAAGGAAGTCTGATTAACTTCTTTGGGGACATGCGTGTAAATTTCACTGCCCTCCTGGCTCCAGGGGATTTTAATGACACCACTTCTGTTCCACTAGAACCTCAAAATACCCCCCCCAAAAAAATATGAGCAAAAATAGATGCCTTAAATTTGACTGGCTTTTAAAAAATTTTTTTTAATTTAAGTTTATTTAGGTCACAGAATATCCTAAAGTATCACTTAGTTACATTTTTCAGTCAGTGAAGACTGGGTGGGAATGTCAGGGAATTGGTTTGAATGTACTACGGCAATTCACAGGTCTAGCCAAATATTGAAATAGGAGTTTAGGATTTAATTTGCCATGTGATGTTCGGCATCCACTGTTTATACTTTAAACTAAGGTTATATTTTAAGCTATTCGGGATTGCTAGATTTGTGGAGGAATTAGTCACAAGTGACCTTAGAAAATACTGTCATATAGTTCATTTCATCATTTTCTGTTGCAGGAAGCCACTCCACCACAGAATGCTAATATGCCAGTGGTACCTAGTACCTCTTGTATAGAGGTTATTGCAAATATTGTTCTGAAATACTTAACTTCAGAATTGCATTTTTTTTAAAGTAAATAATTGTTTTAAATCTATTTTATAAAGACATAAAGTACAATAGAATCTCTGGAGAACAAATTAAACTATTTGCACTAACACACGTGATGTGCATGATTTAATAAAATAACTTTACTCTCCCTACCAAAAAAAAAATTTAAATAAAAAATAAAAAAAAAAAAAGGACACCTCTCTCAGGATATTCTCTTTGTTCCTCACTTTGTTTTCAGAACACAGGAACTCTGCCTTACCTTGCATAGCGACTTTGATAAACTTGGCGGTTTGGGCTCCAAAGGGGTTTGCTTTTTTGGCTGTTTGTTTGAGGCAGGGTCTTGCTCTGCTGTCCAGGCTAGACTGCATCACGGCTCACAGCAACCTCAAATTCCCGGGATCAAGTGTTCACGTGGCTAATTATTTTTATTTTTTCATTTATTTGTTTATTTATTTTACCAATATTTATTTTTTTTATTTTGTAGAGGCAGCAGGGTCTCACTAAATTGCTCAGGCTGGCCTCGAACTCCCGGCCTCAAGCGATCCTCCTGCCTCAGCTTCCAAAGGGGTTCTTACCAACTGAAAAGCATGTGTGTTCACAGGACGTGCCAATTACTCCAATGTCTGGGGCTGCAACAGCTTAGGTGGTTCTAGCACCAGGCCCCAAGACCAAAAATGCAGAATCAGAGTCCTTAATAAATGGAGCCTGGCAATATTCCAACGTTAAGCTGCACTCTTGACCCCAGAGAGTCACTTTTTTTTAATTTTTTTTTTTTTTTTTTTTTTGAGACAGAGTCTTAGGGTTAGGGTTAGGGTTAGGTCACTCTAGCCCGGGCAACAGAGTGAGAGTCTGTCAAAAAAAATAAAATAAAAATAAAAAAAACAAAATAAAAAATCTTCTTTAGCCGGGCACGGTGGTTCACGCCTGTAATCCTGGCACTCTGGGAGGCCGAGGCGGGAGGATTGCTCGAGGTCAGGAGTTCAAAACCAGCCTGAGCAAGAGTGAGACCCTGTCTCTACTAAAAATAGAAAGAAATTAATTGGCCAACTAATATATATAGAAAAAAAAAAAAATGAGCCGGGCATGGTGGCGCATGCCTGTAGTCCCAGCTACTCGGGAGGCTGAGGCAGGAGGATCGCTTGAGCCCAGGAGTTGGAGGTTGCTGTGAGCTAGGCTGACGACGCCATGGCACTCACTCTAGCCTGGGCAACAAAGCGAGACTCTGTCTCAAAAAAAAAAAAAAAAAAAAAAAAAAAAAAAAAAAAAAAAAAAACCTTCTTTAAATGCACTACCTACCTTCACTTGAAAAGAAAGGGCAGGTCATAGAAACATTAGTCTTGAAGGACCAGCCCAAAAACCGCTTGTAAGAAGACTGTTGGACAATCGCAAGCTAAACGCAAGTAATGTAACCCCTTATCCTTAAAAGAACAGTTAAGCAAACAAGATTCCAAAGTTCCAACTGACATTTCCACTAGATTAACACACCATGGGAGAAAACGATCTCAGCTGCCCGACCTGAGCCAGAGCCAGACTAGCAGAAATGCTGGGACTGCAGACACACACCTTAGAAAAGGAAATCAAACACATCAAGGGCAAAAGGCTCGGGTTGTGTGCATTTGCACCCAGGGAGCAGGAAAGCAAGAGCTAATTTTAGGATTGGCTGGCCCGCTCCATCCCTTTATCTTAATTACAGACTTCTGCTAACAGAGCTTAGCGACTGGCCCCGATTCAGAAGCAAGAGAGGAATTCAGGTGCACAGCCCGACGCATCTAAGGATAAAATTAGTCTAGGTTGTAAATGTATTTATAGAATCTATTTCTTCAGCTGAGCTAAAAAATGTCTATGAAGATAACTTAAGATAACTTTTTAAAAAAAAAAACTTAATCTGTATAGATAAAATCCAAAGCACATCCACAGAAAAACACAATGTAAGATATCAGGAATGGTACGTACAGGGTTCATTGCACGTGCCAATTCAGAGAAATGGAGAATGACATTGAAAATACATCAATGCTTGGTGGTAAGAGGTGCCAGGATCCATCAGCATGGGGCAGGAAATGACCACAGATAGGTAGCCTTTTTTTTTTTTTTTTTTTTTTGAGACAGAGTCTCGCTTTGTTGCCCAGGCTAGAGTGAGTGCCGTGGCATCAGCCTAGCTCACAGCAACCTCAATCTCCTGGGCTCAAGCAATCCTCCTGCCTCAGCCTCCCAAGTAGCTGGGACTACAGGCATTCGCCACCATGCCCGGCTAATTTTTTGTATATATATTAGTTGGCCAATTAATTTCTTTCTATTTATAGTAGAGACGGGGTCTCGCTCTTGCTCAGGCTGGTTTCGAACTCCTGACCTCGAGCAATCCGCCCGCCTCGGCCTCCCAGAGAGCTAGGATTACAGGCGTGAGCCACCGCGCCCGGCAGATAGGTAGCCTTTTGCTGCCTCTATCTTCTACTCTTGCCCTTGCTTGAGCTGATTATCCAAAAGCCAATGGAAGGCAGAGAATCTATCAGCTAGGGTAGAAGTCTTTACAAATGTTTGCAGCACCTAACACATTCTTCTTGACCTGACAGTTCTAAATCAACTCACTGAGCACGTTCAACATGGGCACTATTTTAACTGCTTTAGTTTCAAGATTTCCATTTTCCATCTCCAAGTCTCTTGGCCTTTCTGCAATGCCCAAGTTCACCTGAATGCAGAGATGCAAAAAAATGCGGACCAAACTGGGTCCGTCCCAACTCAGCATCTGAACTCCTCGTCCTCTTGGGCCCACGGCTTCCATTGTTCGGAGACAGTATGACATTTCCCCCAAACAGGTGGCTAGTAAACAAAACGATCAAATACTGGAAATGAAGTTTGCTTTAGGTTCTCAAAGTACCAGTGGAAAAAAAATGCAAGAGATTCCTACTCGATACGGTCTATTAGTCTTGTACTCCAACGATCTTCAATTCCACTTAACCCGTGGGAATGTGACACCTAAAGGAATTGTCGGTTCGAGTTGGACCAGATGCATTTCAAAACTCTTCTCAAGTGATCAGTGTGTACATTTCCAACAAGGCAGAGCCTTATATAACTCTCAGTGCCCACTGAGAACGTCCCTGCCTATGACCAAAATGATCAGGGTATCAAACTGGCCACTGTGACCATGCTAGAAGACATTAAATCCATGAACAAGGTCTCATCTTAAATGCTTCTTCTACAAAAAGCCTTCCTTGACCAGCTGCCCCCATGCAGATGATGGGAAGAATAACCTCTCTCGTGTTTCCAGAAAACTTTAAACTTCTCCATCCAAAATTCAGCATGTTTCTAACAACATGGTCGGGGTAAAGCCATGGCCACCTTGTTGCTCATAGAAACCAAGAAACCAACATAGCCTTTTCAAATCACGCATGCTCGATGAGGACACGCTGGGGTTGCCCCCAATACCAAAGGTGGGGGCAGAAGGCCCACTGCAGAGGGCTGGACTGAGAGGAGGCCCATTCCACACCTAACTTTAGGCAACACCTTCAAATATCTGTCATCAAGTTGCTTCATCTGTAGAGCTAAGGGAAAACTTCCCCTGTCTCCATGGCCCCAAATTAATTTAAGAAATAAAACAGTATTATTAT
This sequence comes from Microcebus murinus, assembly GCF_040939455.1. Classification (NCBI taxonomy): domain Eukaryota; kingdom Metazoa; phylum Chordata; class Mammalia; order Primates; family Cheirogaleidae; genus Microcebus; species Microcebus murinus. The sequence goes on along the minus strand of NC_134133.1, from coordinate 2,892,110 downwards.
TATTTTATTTTGCTTTGTTTTTTGAGACAGAGTCTCACCTTGTTGCCCAGGCTAGAGTGAGTGCCGTGGCGTCAGCCTCGCTCACAGCAACCTCCAACTCCTGGGCTCAAGCGATCCTCCTGCCTCGGCCTCCGGAATAGCTAGGACTACAGGCATGTGCCACCATGCCCGGCTAATTTTTTCTATATATATTAGTTGGCCAATTAATTTCTTTCTGTTTATGGTAGAGACGGGGTCTCGCTCTTGCTCAGGATGGTTTCGAACTCCTGACCTGGAGCAATCCTCCCAGAGTGCTAGGATGACAGGCGTGAGCCACCACGCCCGGCCCAGAATGGTATTATTTTGAAAAAACAATTTTTTTTAATTTTTTTTATTTTCATGAAGGGAGGGATGAGAGTTCAATTTCCCTTTTTATTTTTTGAGAGAGAGTCTCACTCTGTCACCCAGGCTAGAGTGAGTGCCGTGGCGTCAGCCTCGCTCACAGCAACCTCAATCAAACTCCTGGGCTCAAGCGATCCTCCTGCCTCAGCCTCCAAAGTAGCTGGGACTACAGGCATGCGCCACTGCACCCAGCTAAGTTTTCTATTTTTAGTAGAGACCGGGTCTGCTCTTGCTTAGGCTGGTTTCGAGCTCCCCAGAGTACAAGCAATCCTCTAGCCTCGGCCTCCCAGAGTGCTAGAATGAAAGGCGTGAGACACAGTGCCCATTGTCACTAAACCCTTTAACTCATATTTTTTTTTTTAATGTAAAAACAGGCGGGGCACGGTGGCTCACACCTGTAATCCTAGCACTTTGGGAGGCGGAGGCGGGAGCTAAAGGTCAGGAGTTTGAAAGCAGCCTGAGCAAGAGCGAGACCCCTGTCTCTACTAAAAAGAGAAAGAAATTAATTGGCCAACTAATATATACATATATATATATATATATATATATATATATATATATATATATATATATATATATACACACACACAAAAAAAAAAAAAAAATTAGCCGGGCACGGTGGCGCATGCCTGTAGTCCCAGCTACTGGGGAGGCTGAGTCAGGAGGATTGCTTGAGCCCAGGAGTTTGAGGTTGCTGTGATTGAGGCTGACGCCATGGCACTCACTCTAGCCTGGGCAACAAAGCGAGACTCTGTCTCAAAAAAAAAAAATGTAAAAACAATATTTATCTAAAAACAAAATGTATTTAAAGAAAAGCATTTAAATATGCAGTTATGCTATCTAAATCTCATTGTCTGTTCAAATTCTTTTAACCCAAACTATGTGAGCCAATCACAAAAGAGAGAAAAGTCCAGCATTAAAATGCTCACCATTGTTTTTTTATTATTATTTTACTTTTTTTTTAGCTGTCCAATTAACTTCTTTCTATTTTTTTGGTAGAGACGGACGGGGTCTCACTCTTGCTCGGGCTGGTCTCGAACTCCTGAGCTCAAACAATCCTCCCTCCTCGGCCTCCCAGAGCGCTAGGATTACAGGCGTGAGCCACCATGCCCGGCCTCACCACTGGTTTTTTTCTTTTTTTTTTTAAATATAATTTTGTATTTATTCTCTTATATTTATTGTTTTTTTTTCTTTTTAAATCAAACGTTCTCAGATCAAAGATCACCATTGTTTTTTTTTTATAGTTTTTTTTTTTTCGGCATATTATGGGGGTACAGATTTTAAGGTTTCAATAAATGCCCTTTCCCCCCCCCCCCCACAAGTCTGAGTCTCACCATTGGTTTTTAAAGTTATTTCCCAGAAAGGCCTCGGAGAAGCCCAATGTACTGTGCAGTATTCAGATAAAAGGACTTCACTTAATTTCCACCACTTCAAAGGGGAGCACTACTAAACAGTGGTCTGTAAATCAGTAACTACCAAGGCAGAAAGCAAGACCAGAGAAATAAATAGTAAGTCCACATAAAGAAAAGAGAAGCAAATATTTATGTCAGAAAGCAAACACGTGTTTACTTTATGATATGTCCTGAATTCTTCCTCTTCTCTAAGAAACCCCATGCATTAAAATATCTATGTTCCTCACTGTTAAAAAAAAAAAAAAGCAAACAAATTTTGAAAATAAGGTAGAAGTTGCATTCACAGGGCCTAACCTGAGAGCTTTCGGTCCTGGGGCTGGCGAGTCACCTGGGGCTGCAATCTGAGACTTGTGACACTGGATCCTACTGATCTGAGATATACAGTCACTACAATCCACTAATCGGACAGAAATTGCACTGCAATCATCACAATGTTACACCCGAGCCCTGTTAGCAGACCACACACTCTACAAGACATCGATAATTAATATTTTTTATGAAACCATAATTATCTCATAACATCAGTCACTCCACATGGCCTATTATGCATGCATTAAAAGCACTGATTTATTGGGCATAAATATTTAAACTATACCGTCACTTTTGACAGCTGCGTTTTGGCATTTCTTCCCTTTTGAAATGCACCGTGGGGGCTGCCGAGGTGACTCTGGGCATCTGCCCAAGACCCAGGATGGGATGAAGCATTTTTCTGGAAAGGAGGCAAAGGGAAGGAACAGGGCTCTCTGCCTTTTTTCTGGAAGCAGCAGATTAGGATCAAGAACCAGAGGAAGGGCGTGTGGCTTGCAGGGACGTTCTCAGTGGGCACTGCGAGCTGTTAGCAGGTGCACGGGCTCTGCCTTGTTGGAGATGGACAGACCGATCACTTGAGAAAAACTGAAATGCATCTGGTCCAAGTCTGGCTGGAAATTCCTTTAGGTATCACATTCCAACGGGCCGAGAGATAAGCAGAGGCTGGGAGCTAAAACCCCAGGCCAGTCACAGGTTCGAGTGGTCATGGAAACCCTCTTCCCAAGACCTGTCCCCAAAGCCACCAGGAAAGGGCCAGATGCCCAGGGTACAAAGCCAAGAGGCCATGAGATTCAATCCAGCTCTGGTCAAAACAGCACTGCAGGGAAAACAGTCCTTCACTTTTTTATTGTCAATTACACAAGCAAAGTCTCCCATCCTGCAAGGTTAGAAAGTGTTTTAAGAGCTTGGCCTCTGGAGGCACACAGATGTCCCCAGTCACAAGACCTGGTGCAAGTGACACACTGTATGTAAAATGCATGCCATCTTCTGAGCACACAGTACTAACCGGCTCGCACACACATAACACAATAGCTCCTAGGACATTTACAAGCCCATGAGGGGCTATCATTATACCAACGTTACAGATATCAAATTCAAGTTCAAGGAGGCTGAGCTGTTTGCTCAATGTCAGTCAGTTACGATTAGAGAAACCAGGACCAGAAACCCAAGTAACTCCATAACTCCAAAGATCATATTTTATTTACCAACTCCCCAAAAGAGCCAAAGTGGGGGCCATAAGGCTCACCCACAGCACGGTCCGCTAGAACTTTCCGTGACGTTTGAAATGTTCTAAGGCTGAGTTATCCAACATAGTGCCCAGTAGCCAGTTATGGCCACTGAGCTCTTGAAATGTGCTAGCATGACTACGGCGTTAAATTTATAATCTTATTTCATTGCAATTCATTTCATTGTAATTATTTAGCTTTATGTGGCATGAACACTGGACAGAACAAGCTCTAGGGCCAAGGCAGAGCTGGCACTAATGAGTGAGCACTCCGACTCTCAAGCCAGTGCTCTTTCCACAATACCAAACGTTAGGAGTCCCGTGTACCTTCACCCACGCCCATCACTTAGCCAGTCTGAACCTCAGCGACTAATTAGCAACTCTGTACTAAGTCGCAATGGCTTCTGTACGTTACCCATTTATGTCTCATGCACTCATGGGTGCTATATTCCTAACAGTCTCCAAAAGCGTGGCTCAGAGAGGCTAATTCACCCAATGACACACAGCTAATAAGTGGCACAAGCCAGGATTTAAAGCACCCATTTCCAGGCCAGGCACGGTGGCTCACGCCTGTCATCCTAGCACTCTGGGAGGCCGAGGCAGGAGGATCGCTCGAAGTCAGGAGTTCGAAACCAGCCTGAGCAAGAGCGAGACCCCGTCTCTACTAAAAATAGAAAGAAATTAATTGGCCAACTAAAAATATATAGAAGAAAAAAGGCAGCCGGGCACGGTGGTACATGCCTGTAGTCCCAGCTACTTGGGAGGCCGAGGCAGGAGGATCGCTCAAGGTCAGGAGTTCGAAACTAGCCTGAGCAAGAGCAAGACCCTGTCTCTACTAAAAATAGAAAGAAATTAACTGGCCAACTAAAAATATATAGAAAAAATTAGCCGGGCATGGTGGCGCATGCCTGTAGTCCCAGCTACTTGGGAGGCTGAGGCAGGAGGATCGCTTGAGCCTCGGAATTTGAGGTTGCTGTGAGCGAGGCTGACGCCACGGCACTTTAGCCTGGGCAACAGAGCAAGACTCTGTCTCAAAACAAACAAACAAACAAAAAAAAAAAAAACACTGAGATACAGTGTAAGAAAGTCTAAGCTCTAGCTACCATGATAAGACCAGCCTGTAGTTTTTGCTTTCGCCGAAATTAGCAGCTGTTGTTCAGTTCAAGCATTAAGACAAGCCCAACTGCCTCATTCTGAACACAATCAAAGATCCGGGAACAAAAAATAAGCAGTAGGTTCTTGTCATTATAATTAGCAAGAAGTCATTTTTTAAAATGATCACCACTAACGTGAAATACTTGCTCCTCATACTCCATTTTTTATCTTCCCCCAGACTTGTTAATTAACAATATTTATATGCCCAGATGCCCTTAAGACAGTTACCAGAGCATTTTTTTTTTTTTGAGACAGAGTCTCGCTTTGTTGCCCAGGCTAGAGTGAGTGCCGTGGCGTCAGCCTAGCTCACAGCAACCTCAGACTCCTGGGCTCGAGTGATCCTTCTGCTTCAGCCTCCCGGGTAGCTGGGACTACAGGCATGCGCCACCATGCCCGGCTAATTTTTTTATATATATATCAGTTGGCCAATTAATTTCTTTCTATTTATAGTAGAGACGGGGTCTCGCTCTTGCTCAGGCTGGTTTTGAACTCCTGACCTCGAGCAATCCGCCCGCCTCGGCCTCCCAAGAGCTAGGATTACAGGCGTGAGCCACAGCGCCCGGCCTACCAGAGCATTTTAAAAGTGCATTTTCTCCACTGACCCTTCCTCAACTCTGGGAGACATGCCCGGTAAGGATCAGTCTCTCCATTGGACAGTTGACTTAAAAGGCTCAGAAAGATGCAGGCAATTAATTGCCTGTAATCCTCAAATTCATCAGCGGCAGAACTGAGCTTGGAAGCTAACTGTGCTCAGTTTCACTCCAAGGTTCTATCACAAAATCATATACTTAAAATGCTGCCTGTGCCGACAATATTCAGAGCACTGTAATTGTTCCTGTGCAGCCAGTAAGTCCCAAAAACGGCAATTTTTAAGAGGATGAATATAGAAATAATGTAAAACATGGATTTGAGCAAGTAGAGAGTAAAAATAGTAAGGATATTTGACCACATTCTAGGCTGAAGTGTTTTTCAATGTTGGCTGAATACAAGGCTAGACTCACCCAAGGAACTTTCTAGAAAAAACTAACCTGTGCCCCATGCCCAGAAGTTTGGTGTAGAATCTCTCTTTTTCTCACCGAGCTTCTGCCCTAAAAGGCATGCTGGGATCAGTTTAACACGTCAACTGCCATGTGAGTTATATTTAACTCATGGTAGTTTTAAGCCCTGTGGCCCTCGTGAAGCAAAACCCGGGCAAAACCCTGCAGCTGGTTCCTGAAAATCTTACTTGTTGATGTTCTTCTTCTGGTTATAATTAATATGGACAAATTAATTCTAAAAATGTGGATTAAATGAATGGAAGTCAATCGATTTCATTTTTCATTAAATTAGAAAGGATCATTTTGTTTTCAAACATTTTATTCTATTTTCATAATAAAACACCATGGCCCCCATGAAAAAATATTCTTTTCCAGTGCGGCAGTCAATGTGTTAAAAAATAAATTTTAGCCAGGCGCGGTGGCTCACGCCTGTCATCCTAGCACTCTGGGAGGCCGAGGCGGGAGGATTGCTCAAGGTCAGGAGTTTGAAACCAGCCTGAGCAAGAGCAAGACACCGTCTCTACTAAAAAAATAGAAAGAAATTAATTGGCCAACTAAAAATATATAGAAAAAACGAGCTGGGCGGTGGTGGTGCATGCCTGTAGTCCCAGCTACTCTGAAGGCTGAGACAGGAGGATTGCTTGAGCCCAAAAGTTTGAGGTTGCCGTGAGCTAGGCTGATGCCACGGCACTCCAGCCCGGGCAACAGAGTGAGACCCTGTCATCCATCCATCCATCCATCCATCCATCCATCCATCCATCAATAAATAAATATGAAAGCCATGTCAATCAATCAATAAATATGAAAGCCATGTCAATCAATCAATAAATATGAAAGCCATGTCAATCAATCAATAAATATGAAAGCCATGTCAATCAATCAATAAATATGAAAGCCATGTCAATCAATCAATAAATATGAAAGCCATGTCAATCAATCAATAAATAAATATGAAAGCCATGTCAATCAATAAATAAATATGAAAGCCATGTCAATCAATAAATAAATCTGAAAGCCATGAGGAAGAAGCATGCAGGAAGATGGCATGGAAGGGCTTGGTTGCCAAAGAGATGTGGAGTTTGATCATGGCCAAGTAAATTAATCTCACGAAACCACGTCCTCATGAAGTTGCAAGAGGATCAGATGAAATAACACCCAGAAGGCTGCCTCATACACTAACTGGTATACAAGAGGCGCTTCATAAATGTCACCTCTCTTTTCTTGCATAACCCAGAAAATTGCGAATCTCAGGAAAAAGGGCCTCACCAACGTGGTGACAAAGACGTCCCTCCTAGGAACAGCGCAGCACCAGCATTCACCCGCCCTCCAGATCCCTGAGGACAATCCTTCCATCCCTGCGATGAAACAATGTGGATCGGATACCGTCCACACTGCAGTAAACCTGGGTGAGAAACCGGGAGCAGGCGTGCAGTCGCTGTGCCTTGCCTGCACGCAGAATTTTTCCTTGCATTTCCAGCACTTTGCCTTCCTTCCCTCCAAGCCCAGGACCCTCTAACCAAAATGCCCCCCACCCCCTTTCCCTTCCAAGGGGGTCTTGCCAAAATGCAGATTCTCATCTGACAGGCCTGAGACTCTGCATTTAGTAAGCCCCCAGGAGAGGCTGAAGCTGGCGGCTGGCCCGCGGGCCACATCTGGAGTCATGAGACCTTCAACGCCACCAATGCCCCCGAGATCCCTGGGAGGGAGGACAGGAGGAGAAAGGGCCATAGACCTTATCACATTCTCCCAAATTCCCTTCTCTTTCCAAGAGTCTAGGTATCATTTCAGCTTCATTTCCAGTTGCTCCAGACGGGAAACGAAATATCCAACAGAGCACCCCATTTTTTTTATTTCAGCATATTATGGGGGTACAAATTTTAAGGTTTCAAATAATGCCCTTGCCCCCCCACCCCACAAATCTGAGCTTCAAGTGTGACCATCCCCCAAACAGTGCACATCTCACTCATTATGTATGTATATACCCGCCCCCTCCCACCCGCCCAGTACCCCATTAATGTAGTTCTTATATGTCCACTTAGGTGTTGATCCGTTAATACCAGTTTGCTGGTGAGTCCATGTGGTGCTTGTTTTTCCATTCTTGAGATACTTCGCTTAGTAGAATGGGTTCCAGCTCTAGCCAGGAAAACACAAGAGGTGCTAGATCACCGTTGTTTCTTAGAGCTGAGTAGTACTCCATGGTGTACATAGACCACATTTTATTAATCCACTCATGTATTGATGGGCACTTGGGTTGTTTCCACAGCTTTGCAATTGTCAATTGTGCTGCTATAAACATTCGAGTGCAGGTGTCTTTTTTATAGAGTGTCATTTGATCTTTTGGGTGGATGCCCAGTAGTGGAATTGCTGGATCCAATGGTAGATCTACTTGTATCTCTTTGAGGTATCTCCATGTTGCTTTCCACAGAGGTTGAACTAGTTTGCAGTCCCACCAGCAGTGTAGGAGTGTTCCTCTCTCTCCGCATCCACGCCAGCATCTATTGTTTTGGGACTTCTTGATAAAGGCCATTCTTACTAGAGATAAATTATATCTCACTATAGTTTTGATTTGCATTTCCCTGATGATTCAAGATGTTGAAGATTTTTTTCATGTTTGTTGGCCATTATTCTGTCTTCTTTTGAAAAGTTTCTGTTCGTGTCCTTTGCCCACTTTTTGATAGGGTTGTTTGATTTTTTTTTTTCTTGCTGATTTTTGAGAGTTCTAAGTAGATTCCAGTTATTCTAGATGTGCAGGATGCAAAAACTTTCTCCCATTCTGTGGGTTGTCTGTTTGCTCTCGTGACAGTTTCTTCGGCTGTGCAGAAGCTTTTTAGTTTGATCAGGTCCCATTTATTTATTTTTGTTGCTGCTGTGATTGCCTTTGGGGTTGTCTTCATAAATTCTTTGCCTAGGCCAATGTCTAGGAGAGCAGAGAACCCCACTTGACCCAACAAGCCCCACGGAGCTGGTGACAATGACATATTACTCATCTGCTTGCTCTGACATGACGTTACCAACAACCAGTCCGATGCCAGCCTCCCTACGACACTTCCACGTCCCTGCCTCACTTATCCCTCGGGCCGTGGACCTCTGCTGGCAGAACTAGCAGCCACAGTGTAGCCACACGCCAGAGATTCGCTGCAGGAATCCACTGGCAACTTGAAGCACCAGCAAGCCCTTAACGAACACCTCCGGAACAAGAATGACACGCAGAGAAATGCACTTGACACAACAGTCATTCACCCAACAAACATTTATGGGGCACCAACTGTATGCCAACCACTGTTCCGGGCCCCAGGGACTAAACCCCAAAACTTGTAGCATTTCCACCCTTGGTGGACACTTCATTTTTATTTTTATTTTTGATCAAATTAAAAGAAATTTGATCACAACAAGTGAGTTAGGCGGCTCAAGTGCTATCTCATCAGACACTGGGTGTTACATCGCCCTACCTCATTTTCAGACTCCAAGAGGTAAGCGTGGAGTAGTTAAGATCTCTCTCTTGTACACACTCACACACACATGCTCTCTCACACACACACACACACACACACACACACACACACACACACACACACGGCTTGGGTCATTAAGTAAGCTTCTCCCAGCTAACACAGCTAATAAAGGCCAACACTCTAGAAACAAAATAAAATCCCACCTCGTTGCAAGAACCACGCTCTTAACCTGTGGTCTATGCATCTATGTTTCCTTCTTGGAGGAGAAAAACAATTGCCTCCCTGCCCCTCAAGAAGTTTATCATCTCAGGAAAAAGGAGAGCACAACCCACAGCCGGGAGGCACCAAAACAAACTTACAAAAAACAGCAAATGACTAAAACACCCTAGTGAATCGGTTTCAAGGCAAAACACTCTAGGACTCAGCAAGAAACTCACTGCCTCTCCCACTTGGAAATGCTTAGTAAACTTCTTTCTTTTATTTATTTATTTATTTATCTTTTTGAGACAGAGTCTCACTCTGTTGCCCAGGCTAGAGTGAGTGCCGTGGCGTCAGCCTAGCTCACAGCAACCTCAGACTCCTGGGCTCAAGCGATCCTCCTGCCTCAGCCTCCCGAGTAGCTGGGACTATAGGCATGTGCCACCATGCCTGGCTAATTTTTTCTATATATGTTTTTAGTTGGCCAATTAATTTCTTTCTATTTTTAGTAGAGACGGGGGTCTTGCTCTTGCTCAGGCTGGTCTCAAACTCCTGAGCTCAAACGATCCTCCCGCCTCGGCCTCCCAGAGTGCTAGGATGACAGGCGTGAGCCACCGCGCCCGGCCAGTAAACACCTTTCTTGCTACTCACACTCTAAGCACTCTGGGGTACAGACACTAGCCCAGTGACAAGCCCACCCTAGGTGCTGGCGAAATATTTCTTGAATTTATTTGTTTCGATCATCGACTGTTTCATACCAAACTACCCATAAACGTAGTGGGGCTCGGAACCAACCACCGTGTCCTGTTTGTCACAATCCTGTCCATTCAGAATTTGGAAAAGGGGACATCAGGCTGTCCTGTCTCACCTCCCCCAGCTGCCTGGGGGCCTCTGCAGCCACAAGTGGGGGGTCCCAGCGAGAATGGCCCAGACAGCCGGGGGGGGGGGACTGGCTAGAGTCGCTCAGCTGGAGTTGCACAGGATCATCCCCTGCCACGCTTGGCAAAGCAGTGCACCAGCCCTCCCTGCCTTCAACGGGAGGGGACTCTCTAAGCGTGTATCACCTGCATGCAGGTGGCGCTCACAGGGGGCCATCTAGCTAGCAGCGCCCCCGTAACTCACAGGCACGAATGAACAAATGAATGAGCCACAGCCACTGCTGTCCTCCATGAAGATGAGTCATCTGCACAGGCAGGAAATTAACTCATCATTTCCCCGGGTGATGTCACAGGAAAGGGAACAAAGGGTTAAACGGCCAGGTGCTAAACATAAAGGACAACCAACACCCCACCTATAAGCGTCTTGGGGACCAGGACACTGTCTGCTTCCCATAGATGCTTAACGCCCGCCCCTGTCACAGGCCCGGGACAGGCGAGGAAGGAAGCGTGACTCTCCGATGACTCACAGAGCCTGCCCTGGCGTCTCCCTGGGGCGTTTCCAGAAAGGTGCAGGGCAATCAGCAGCCCAAGTAACAAATGCAACCCACTCTGGGGACGGATTCTTCGCCCCACAGTGCTGTCCAGAGGGGCTTGGTGACAACCAATAATGACAGTGAGTCGCTGGGAGGTTAAGAGGCTCACTCACACTGTCCCAACACCGGGGAGCCCAGGAAGAATAAGACAGACAGACACAGTCGCTCCCACTGAAACCTCAAGTTAGTTAGAAATTTAAGGTAGTTTTTAAATGGCAGAGCTGATAGAGATAAGAGGACACAGACTTGTCACCTGTTTTCCCCAGGGGGGTATACAGCTTTTTTTTTTTTTTGAGACAAAGTCTCACTGTGTTGCCCAGGCTAGAGTGAGTGTCGTGGTGTCAGCCTCCCTCACAGCAACCTCCAACTCCTGGGCTCAAGCGATCCTCCTGCCTCAGCCTCCCGAGTAGCTGGGACTACAGGCATGCACCACCACGCCCGGCTAATTTTTCTCTATATTTTAGTTGTTTGGCTAATTTCTTTCTATTTATAGTAGAAACGGGGTCTCACTCTTGCTCAGGCTGGTCTCCAACTCCTGAGCTCAAGCGATCCTCCCGCCTCGGCCTCCCAGAGTGCTGGGATGACAGGCGTGAGCCACCGCGCCCGGCCAGGTTTTTTGTTTTTGTTTCTTTTTTTCTTTTTTTTGAGAAAGAGTGTCTCACTTTCTTGCCTAGGCTAGAGTGAGTGCCGTGGCGTCAGCCTCGCTCACAGCAATCTCCAACTCCTGGGCTCAAGCGATCCTCCTGCCTCAGCCTCCCAAGTAGCTGGGACTACAGGCATGCGCCACTATGCCCGGCTAATTTATATATATATATGTGTATATATATAATATATATATATTATATATATATATATATAATCAGTTGGCCAATTAATTTCTTTCTATTTTTTATAGTAGAGACGGGGTCTCACTCAGGCTGGTTTTGAACTCCTGACCTTGAGCAATTCGCCCGCCTCGGCCTCCCAGAGTGCTAGGATTACAAGTGTGAGCCACCGCACCCGGCCTGTTTCTTTTTTTTCTTTTTTGAGATAAGGGTCAGATCCAAAGTGTGTCACCAGGCGCCAAGCAGCGAATTCGAATCCTACTCAGGTAACGAGGGGGAATGACAGAACCAGCAAGCAGAGTCCTCAGGTAGCAAATGCCACAGCTTCCCAGGGTCTCTCCCTCTGTCCCCTGCTGGCCCCATCTGCAGTCACCCGGGGCGCTTCTTTCCACAGGACCCAGCGCCGACCCAAGTCTGCTCCCTGCAATCCTGGAATGGATCCTTTCAGGCAAGACCATGTGCAGCAATTACAGAAGATCTTTCTACGCTTTCTAAAAAAACAAATAACCAGAGTTCTCAGAACTTGGATCCCAAAGCCTACACACGTGCATTAGAACCTAGAAGCCACCACTCATTAGCTTAGATAACCGTGGGCAACTAGCCAACCTTTCTGAGCCTCAGTTAACTCATCTATAATATGGGCGTAATGATAGCACCCCTCTCATAGGGGGTTACGAGGATTTTTTTAAAAAAGGAAAGGTATCATGAATGTCCAGTTCTGCACACACAACACGGTACACAGTAAACTCTCAATAATAGCTAGTTACTATTATAATTTGTCTTTTTTTTATTAAGACAGAGTCTCACTCTGTTGCCCAGGCTAGAGTGAGCACCGTGGTGTCACCCTCTATCACAGCAACCTCAAACTCCTGGGCTCAAGCGATCCTCCTGCCTCAGCCTCCTTAGTAAGCTGGGACTCCAGGCATGCGCCACCATGCCCGGCTAATTTTTTCTATATATTTTTAGTTGGCCAATTAAGTTCTATTTTTAGTAGAGACAGGATCTCGCTCTTGCTCAGGCTGGTCTCGAACTCCTGACCTTGAGCGATCCTCCCACCTCAGCCTCCCAGAGTGCTAGGATACCAGGCGTGAGCCACCGCGCCCGGCCTAGTCAACTTTTCTGAACCTCAGTTCCCTCATCTATAATATGGGTGTAACGACAGCAACCCTCTCATAGGGAGTTAGGAGAATTTTTTTTTAAAAAAAGGTATCATGTATGTCAAGCTATGCACACACAACACAGCACACAGTAAGCTCTCAATAATAGCTAGTTACTATTATAACTTGCCTTTTTATACTGCACCTAACCCTAAATTAACCGTGCAACACTTCATTTTTTTTTAAGCCTCATAATTCCACCCCATTCAATCTAACTGAATTTTAAAATATACACCAAAAACTAAAAAAGAGATACAGGCACAGCTGCCAAATGGCAAGTAAAAAGCCGTAATTTTCCATCATTGAAATATATTTAGTAATAACTATAAATGAAAAACTAAAGGGGAGAAAAAAAAAAAAGCCCCCACTTAAAGCCATCCTCCCAGTCTGACAGTCTGAAAACCAAAAATGAAGTTAGACTTCCGCTAAGCTTCGCTGCTTTCCACTCCCGTCTGTCAAAGCAGGGTGGAGAACACCCACATTTTCCTGTTTGAGCCGGGAGCTCTCTGCCAGACAAAGCAAGAGACGCCCAGGCTTGTGTGTGGGGCAGCTGGAACCACAGGGGGCCGGGCACTGAGGAAACGTCCTGTGGTTCTTTCTAGGTTAGTCCCGATGCTATCAGCACCCTGAACTGCCCGAGGGCTCCCTGGTGGCCAGGGCGAAAGCTGAAATTATCAAAGACTGGCATACTTGCAACTTAACAAGTACCTCTTGATGCTGTCATACACAAATGATCAAATGACATCATCCCAAACACACACCTTGTCAGGTGTTCTCAACTTCTAGTCTCACCTGCTGCCTTCCCAAGTCTCCTTAGTAGAGGCAGAAATTTAATTAGAATCTATGTGGTTCTTTATTTTCTTTTGCTCCCTAGAACAGCAGAGCAGAGTTCTTTTTCTTTCTTTCTTTCTTTTTTTTAATTTTTATTTATTTATTTACTTATTTATTTTGGCCTTCCCAGAAATCTAGATATCCAAGTACAGAGAAGAGTTTCGGTCCATGGTAGGGAGAATTTCAAAACATGTCTCTGTACACACCCTGGCCCCAGTGGTCACTGTCACGCAGTACCTGCCCAGGTACACTGGCCAGCACTGTGTGGGACTTCACTCGAGATCCAAACCGGTGAAACCTCCACCGACTTGTCCACCCACCAAAGTTCAGATGTGCCAAGCTTTATAAAGCGACAGCAATGTCCTGCTAGCAAGAAAAGAATCTCAGCCCTAAAGAAGTCAATAAATAGACCAGGGTTGGTGAGGGTGATAAGAAAAAAATAAAAAAAGAAAAGAAAAAATATTCAATCAATAAATAAATAAATGAGAAGTCAATAAAAATGAAGAAAATATCACGCACGGGACTAAATGTCACTGAGCTCTGTTCTACGGCATCACCGTGTCCACCTTTGGAAATCGACCTGCTCCCCTGTTTGCTTTTGTGTTTTCTGTCTTTTCCCGCCACCCTGTCCCCCCATGACAAGAACATAAGATCACGACAGCCAGGACTTTATCGGTCCTGTTGGCCGCCTGTCACTCCAGCCTCACAAGATGCGGCAAACAGCAGTCGTGGTGGATTCAGTTGTTTCTTGGCAAATATTCTGTCCCTCCTTCTCGCCCGATCCCCATGGGAGGACAGTATTTCCCTGATTTGCTCCGGATGTGAGCTGAAATGACAGAGTGCCCTGGCAGGCCCAAGCCCAGGCTGCAGAATGGGACACCCAGAGTACAGTCTCCAGTCAACCTGCAGGCCTGGGAGCGTGAGAACAAAGACTTAATGTCGGCCGGGCACGGTGGCTCACATCTGTAATCCCAGCACTCTGGGAGGCCGAGGCAGGAGGATCGCTCGAGGTCAGGAGTTCGAAACCAGCCTGAGCATGAGCAAAACCCCATCTCTACTAAAAACAGAAAATTAATTAGCCAACTAAAAATATATAGAAAAAATTAGCTGGGCATGGTGGCGCGTGCCTGTAGTCCCAGCTACCTGGGAGGCTGAGGCAGGAGGATCACTTGAGCCCAGGAGTTTGAGGTTGCTGTGAGCGAGGCTGACGCCACGGCACTCACTCTAGCCTGGGCAACAGAGTGAGACTCTGTCTCAAAAAAAAAAAAAAAAAAAAAGACTTAATGTTGAATGCCAGAGTTCAGGGTGATTTGTTACACAGTGTTTTTGTGCCCAGAGCTGACTGAGACAGCAGGCTATCAACAAACATTTATTTAAGTAACAAATAAAAAATTTCATTCCAGTTAGTACTTCCAAAAATCCATTGATTATTATAGTCATTCTAAGCCTGCTTTTTGCTCTCGGATATACTCCTTTAATAAAGAATACATGTTTAGAAATTAAGACTTAAGGGACCAAGACTAATCTGTTAGGTCTTCCTTATTTAACCAGAGCCAAAAGATAATAACCACTTATACCATTTGTGGATTGTACTCTGACACCATTTGATTTTTTTTTTTTACCCTCTCTTTTCCTGAAATGCTGGTGAAAGCTTCAAGCCCATAAGATACCAATATTTACAGGGTAGTATTCCTTTCATCTAGTGCAAAAAGCCTTGAAGCTCATAAATCGAGGCTATAAACTTTTAGGCCACATAGCTACGTAGGGTTGGTGCTGATGTATTTCTATTACTTGGAACATTTAATGGAAGTAGTCTTACAGTTCACTTACATATTGTGTTTACAATTACTTCGTTTCTTAACAGAAAATAGAATCACATCTAAATGGGGATAAAAACCACGTTACATTTTATGAGTACCTTTTCATTCCGACCCTTAATCGCTCAAGGCAACGGCTATAAAAGAGTCTCTTTTCAATGAAATCACAATTTAGGGGGCAGGAAGAGGACAGACAGACAGAAAGCAGACAGGACCCATAAAATCGGAGCCCAATATGCCTCCCCATCTACTGATATGCTGATTTTCAAGGTGCCAGGCATCTGAAACACCAAAATTCCCTATGTGCGTGTGATTATCATATAGTAATACCTTTCCCCCCACCCCTCAGGTGTGAACAAAATACAGAAGGAGCACCTAACAGAGGACCCAGGCCTTATGGCAAATATATGGTGAAATACTCTGTGACTCAAACGAGTCTATTTTAACCTATGTTTTAATGACCGAAAATTCAGATTAATTCCAAATGTTTCCCATGCCACCTTGGGAAGTCCACTGTTTTGTCCCCGTTGGGACGCCCAAGTCGCTTTCTGACACATGGTATTCATGTTGATTCAGGCCTTTCTTTTATTATCTGGCTGCTAAGTTGCCTTTTAAGCCATGAGAGCATGCATTCCCAGCGATGCACAATCGTTCTGCCATCAGGAATGAACTGCATGGTGTTTCACGAACACAGCCCAGTTTGGGAGCAGCCTGAGCTGCCCAGTGCAATTAGGAGGTCAAGAGCAACCCCCCTGCTCCGGACAGGCCCCATGTAACCTCACAGAGTGGAGACCATGCCTTCTACAAATAAAGAAACTTGACATGTCAGTTAACCCAGGTAACCACAGCTTTAGAAAATGTACTCTTATTCATCATGTCTGTCTTTTAATGACCCATCAGCTTGAGATTCCTTCCCCAAATGGCTTTTAAGGACTCCAAATGCACTCAGTAACCAGGCTGGAAACCAACGTTAAGTTTTAATCCCAATTTCCATTTTTTTTTTTTTTTTTTTTTTTTTTTTTGAGACAGAGTATCACTCTGTTGCCTGGGCTAGAGTGCCGAGGCATCAGCCTCGCTCACAGCAACCTCCAACTCCTGGGCTCAAGCGATCCTCCTGCCTCAGCCTCCCGAGTAGCTGGGACTACAGGCACGCGCCACCATGCCCGGCTCATTTTTGCTATATATACTTTTAGTTGGCCAATTAATTTCTTTCTATTTTTTTAGTAGAGACGGGGTTTCGCTCTTGCTCTGGTTTCGAACTCCTGACTTTGAGGGATCCTCCTGCCTCGGCCTCCCAGAGTGCTAGGATGACAGGCGTGAGCCACCACGCCTGGCCCATCTGAAGCTTATTGTGATTACTACCTGCCAGGCACTGCCATGAACCACTTGACAGACAAGATCTCTCTTAATCCTCACAACAACTGGAAGAGGTGGGTCCTATAATTATCGTTAAATTTACAGAGGAGGAAACCGTGGCTCAGAGAGGTTAAATAATGCCACTTAAAAATCACGTGACAGCTGGACTGGGCAGCTCACGCCTGTCATCCCAGCACTTTGGGAGGCCGAGGTGGGAAAAGACAGCTTGAGGCCAGGAGTTTGAGGTCAGCCTGGGCAACACAGCAAGACTCCAGCGCTACAAAAGATTTTAAGACTCAGCCAGGCATGGTGGTGTGCACCTGTAGTCCCAGTTACTTGGGAGGCTGAGGAAGGAGGATCGTGTGAGCCCAAGAGTTCAAGGTTGCAGTGAGCTGTGATGATTCCACTGCATACCAGCCTGGGCAACAGAGTAAGACCCTATCTCTTAAAAAAACAAAAACAAAAAAATCGCAGGACAAGTAGATCACGGTTCAGACTCCATTGCTATATAACACAGAAATCAACATGATTGTAGCCCGAGTGTCACACGGTGAGTCTCATAAACAACACAAATGCCCAGCACAGAAACCTCTTGCCCGTCAAGTGACTTGCATTAGTTCTCCTGAGACAGAGCATCCAATTCAATACTTAGCTTAGAGAAATAAGGTGTTTTTAATTAGCATTTTTTTTAGAAACTAAGGGCAAATTTGCAGACATGAAAAAAAAAAGGCATCTTGATCAGGTAGGGGAAATCTCACAATGCTAAATGTCTCTATAATAAAGAATTCCCTAAGCTCCCAATTTCAATCACTTGACATTTTGTTTCCTTTTAATGCAAATATACAGAAGCCAGGCACGGCAAGCTACAAATTTGATTAGTAAACACACAGCTCTTAGGCAGGACTTAGAGGCTATTTTTTCAAGACATTTTAGAGGAGGAAAGAAGAGCTGTCTTTTCTGAAATGACTTGGTATTGCCTAAGCCTCATCTGTCCCACGG
The DNA here is from genome assembly GCF_040939455.1 of Microcebus murinus. Lineage (NCBI taxonomy): Eukaryota > Metazoa > Chordata > Mammalia > Primates > Cheirogaleidae > Microcebus > Microcebus murinus. Next base: position 2,874,486 of record NC_134133.1, on the reverse strand, counting down.
GGTCTATTTTTCAAAAATAGAGCTTGTGATGCCTCACACTTCAAAGTTGGCCTCCCTGATATATTAAGGGACAACGGGCACAGGAAGGGCAATTTGCCCAGGCAGGTAAATTACATCTAAAGATTGATATTAACAGGAGAATTAGCGCAGAGTTGGAATTTCTTTTTGTTTTTTTTTTTTTTTTTTGAGACAGAGTCTCACTCTGTTGCCCAGGCTAGAGTGAGTGCCGTGGCATCAGCCTCGCTCACAGCAGCCTCAAACTCCTGGGCTCAATAGATCCTCCTATCTCGGCCTCCCAAGTAGCTGGGACTCCAGGCATGCACCCCCATGCCCGGCTCATTTTTTCTATATATTTTTAGTTGTCCATCTAATTTCTTTCCTTTTTTTTTTTTTTTTTTTTTTTTTTAGTAGAAACTGGTCTTGAACTCCTGACCTTGAGCGATCCTCCCACCTCGGCCTCCCGGAGTGCTAGGATTACAGGCTTCAGCCAGTGCTCCCGGGCCCAGATACAACTTTTAAAATGCATTTACTTATTTACACACCAGAAAAGACAGGAAGGTATTAAGTGCCAGGACCTCCCGTGCGAATGCAAACACGCTTTACTGACACACAGTCCGGGCTCAGGGGAGTCCCGGCTTAAAGGACAGTGTGACCTCCCAGGAAAGTGCTCACCTGCAAACTAAGAGGCCAGAGCCACGTGCTAGCCGGGGGACCTCAGGCAAGTCACTTGTCCCTGGGCATTGGTGTCCGTGAGACAGAGGCAAAGATGAGGTGACCCCAGGATTCCCTCCCAGAAAATATGCTACCAAATACTGATCAAGCCTGGCAAGGAAAGGTCCCCACGGGCAGGAAGCCAAGAAGGAAGATAACTCAACACCAGGAACACAACAGGTCTATGGGATGTCACAAAACCAAATGCTTTCAAGAGCCAAGTTAGGAAGAAACCTCAACCGCTTTTAAGGCTAATCTGGTGACGGCCTGGGACAAATTCTCACTTTTTTGCTTATTTGTCTTTAGCAATGGAACAGCACCAAGGGAAGCTTGAGTTCATTGCAACAATCTACCCCCATTCCCTGTATAAACTCACCGTGCTACCTCCCTTGTGGCTGGGAGGGGACCTCACCCAGTTCGTAAGGTGATGCTTCATGCTCCCAAAAACATACATGGAGAAAAAAATCCCACTGACATTTCATTAGGATGTAATGTCTTTCCCCAGTCTCTCTCTCTGGTTACTAATGCTCCAAAATAAGGCATCCCAAAACTTTGTGGTTAAAAAAAACACACAAAAAAACACCATTTGATTATGTTTATGGCTCTGTGGTTCGAGAAGTCACATAAGAACATAGTGGAGACCAGGCGCGGTGGCTCATGCCTGTCATCCTAGCACTCTGGGAGGCCGAGGCGGGCGGACTGCTTGAGGTCAGGAGTTCGAAACCAGCCTGAGCAAGAGCGAGACCCTGTCTCTACCATAAATAGAAAGAAATTAATTGGACAACTATAAATATATAGAAAAAATTAATTGGCCAACTAAAAATATATAGAAAAAATTAGCCGGGCATGGTGGCGCGTGCCTGCAGTCCCAGCTACTTGGGGAGGCTGAGGCAGGAGGATTGCTTGAGCCCAGGAGTTTGAGGTTGCTGTGAGCGAGGCTGACACCAGGGAACTCCAGTCCAGGCAACAGAGTGAGACTCTGATTCAAAAAAAAAAAAAGAACATAGTGGAGATAGTTTGACCCTCCCTAGTGTCTGGAGCCTCAGCTGGGGGTGACTTGACAGCTGGGCACAGGAGTGTCCGGAGGCTGACACTGGCTGCCGGGCGGACCACCTACCTGCAGGGGGCCTCTCTGCATGGGCTGGTTGGGCTTCCCTGCAGCATGGCGGCTGGGCTCCAAGAACAAGCATCCCAACGGCAGCAAGACGGAAGGAAGCACACGGCATCTTTCCGGTCTAGCCTCGAACGTCACACGAGGTGACTTTCTGCCATACGCTGTCGGTCCGGCTAATCACCAAGGTCTGCCCAGGTTTAAGAGGAGAGCACACAGACACACCTCCGCCAGCCCCACGGAAGGGCAAAATCTCGCCGTCGTATGTGGGTTCGGAGATATTTTCGCAGCCGTCTTTGGAAAGATGGAATCTGGTGGGAGAATCCCACACACAAGGTAAGCCTAAAACTTCTGGGTCTCAGGCATCCTTGACCGTTGCAGATTTAAAGCAAACACTTCAACAGGCAAAAGATCACAGGAGAGAGCTCGAGGCATGGGACGTCAGCCACGGACGCCCACCAAGGGGCCTTTGAGGCCGTGATTACAAACACTACCGAGTTTCCCCCAAAATAATCCCTCCCCATAAAATAAGCCCTATCAGGATTTTTAAGCATGTGCACAATAGAAGCCCCACCCAGAAAATAAGCCCTGGTGATGGGCGTGGCTATGAAAATAAGCCCTGGTTGTGGGCGTGGCTATGAAAATAAGCCCTAGTGGTGGGCGTGGCTATGAAAATAAGCCCTGGTTATGGGCGTAGCTATGAAAATAAGCCCTGGTGATGGACGTGGCTGTGAAAATAAGCCCTGGTGATGGGCGTGGCTATGAAAATAAGCCCTAGTGATGGGGCGTGGCTATGAAAATAAGCCCTTGTGATGGGCGTGGCTATGAAAATAAGCCCTAGTGATGGGCGTGGCTGTGAAAATAAGCCCTTGTGATGGGCGTGGCTATGAAAATAAGCCCTAGTGATGGGGCGTGGCTATGAAAATAAGTCCTAGTGATGGGCGTGGCTATGAAAATAAGCCCTAGTGATGGGCGTGGCTATGAAAATAAGCCCTAGTGCTGGGCGTGGCTATGAAAATAAGTCCTAGTGACGGGCGTGGCTGCGCGCATCTGCACAACCCATGCATGTCGTCGTGGAGCGGGAAAGAACACAAGCAGCCCTTCTCATCCGCCCCGTGACAGCTCTAGTGCTCCACAGGAGAGATCGAGGCCAGTGGCTCTAAAGGAAATAGAGCCGCAAGACATTCAGGATGGGATTCGGGGTTTGGAGAGTGATGATGATGTTCCAGAAGAAGACGACTTCATTCCATTTGAATCAATGTAGATGGTTGTACCGCACTTAAAAAAACCAACACATCCTCTGAAAATAAACCCTTAGGGTGTCTTCTTAAGGAAACGTAAATATAAGAACCTGCCTTATTTTCGGGGAAACACGGTAGTCCTGGTGACAGTTAATGGGTCCCCAATGTGTATCGCTCTATGTACCTTTGCTTTGTCACTGTGGCTCCATTCCTTCTGTAGCCCACTGACATTTGATTGAAATGTACAAGAGCATTAAAACATCTGCTGAACTGAAATTCCAAAGTTCAGATGGCATCAAGATGAAATCTATGAGTCTGCCATGTTAAAGAGCATTTTTGGTTTTTGTGGAACACAGAGAGCAGCTGTTTTGAGAGCAGCCCCATGTGCAACGCTGCGGGTTGGGTTTAACTCGGAGCTGATGTGAACCTAGAGATCTTTGGATGTGATGCAAGGGAGACCCCAGTCTTCAATAATGTCGCCTCTCCCTGCAGGCTGCTCTGGGGAGAGCAAGGAGGGGTGGGGGGAGGGGATCTGCAGCGAGTGGCCCACGCCCTGATTTTCGGCATCTTTCCTCCCAACCTAAGAACCAGTCTCCAGGGTTCTTCCCTCGTTTTTTGTTTATTTGAGTCAGAGTCTCACTCTGTCACCCGGGCTAGAGTGTCAGGGCATCAGCCTCGCTCACAGCAACCTCAAACTCCTGGGCTCAAGCGATCCTCCTGCCTCAGCCTCCCGAGTAGCTGGGACGACAGGCATGCGCCACCATGCCTGGATCATTTTTTCTATATATTTTTAGTTGGCCAGTTAATTTCTTTCTATTTTTAGTAGAGACGGGGTCTAGCTCTTGCTCAGACTGGTCTCGAACTCCTGACCTTGAACGATCCTCCCACCTCGGCCTCCCAAAGTGCTGGGATGACAGGCGTGAGCCACCGCGCCCGGCCTCGTCCTTTGTTTGAAGGACAGAACAGGCTCACCTTCCAGACTTGCGGTTACATCACTAAGCACCTCTGTATTATAAGTAAAGCGCCACCCCCAGCTGTTCAGCGATCAATATTCACAGCCTCTCTGCCTCTCCTCGTCTGCTAAGAAAATCTTCGGCACCTCCCACTCAACACTCACCCCATTCCTGAATCTCCCACCGCTTCCCTTTGGTGCCTTCCTATCCATCTTGAGGCCATCGCCGGGTACGAATGGAAACGGAGAATCCAAGGGAGAGAAGAAAATAGCAGCTGAAGGACAGGGACAAAGACAGAGAATGGCACAAAGAGGAACAGCAACATCACGTCAGGGGAAGATCTGGTGGGGAAGACCAGTCGCATGGAGAAGGACCATGCGACAAGGAGACCTCCCAGGTACCCGCCAGGTCTCTAGAACTGGACCGAAGTCAAGCATGCAGAAAAGGAAAGGGCACTTAAGAAGTGCTGTAGAGGCCGGGCGCGGTGGCTGACGCCTGTCATCCTAGCACTCTGGGAGGCCCAGGCAGGAGGATCACTCAAGGTCAGGAGTTCGAGACCAGCCTGAGCAAGAGCGAGACCCCGTCTCTACTAAAAATAGAAAGAAATTAGCTGGACAACTAAAAAATATATATAGAAAAAATTAGAGGGGCATGGTGGCGCATGCCTGTAGTCCCAGCTACTCGGGAGGCTGAGGCAGGAGGATCACTTGAGGTCAGGAGTTCGAGACCAGCCTGAGCAAGAGCGAGACCCTGTCTCTACTAAAAATAGAAAGATATTAATTGGCCAACTAGAAATATATAGAAAAAATCAGCCAGGCGTGGTGGCACATGCCTGTAGTCCCAGCTACTCGGGAGGCTGAGGCAGGAGGATCGCGTGAGCCCAGGAGTTGGAGGTTGCTGTGAGTGAGGCTGACACCACGGCACTCACTCTAGCCTGGGCAACAGAGTGAGACTCTGCCTCAAAAAAAAAAAAACTTCTAAAAGTAAAAAATATCTGAATTCAAGACCTGGTTCCACCACTGACTGCCTGGACAAGGTAACTTCTCTGAGCCTCCATCGATTAAACAGGAATAAGAATACCTACATAATAAGGGTCCCGAGAGGATCAAACAGTAGAGTCTACCAAGCCCTGAGCATGACAATCACACACAGCAGGTGTTTAATAAAAGATACACTATCTTTACCCAGCACTGTGGTTCTCAGCCTGCCCTCATGAGCACATTAACTCTTGAAGCTAAAAAAAAAAAAAAAAAATTGTTTCTTTATCCAAAAATAATTATGATTGACATGTAGCAAATGCTTACTATGCACAACACTAAGCAACCCGTATATTATTAAGCCATCGCAATTAATGCTATCAAGTGGGTGCTGCTATTATTTAACTCTGTTTTACGAAAAAGCACAGAGAGAGCGGGTCTTGGCTGGGCTCCCAGTGGACGTGACCCTGGGCGGTAATTTGGGCAATTCACGAGGGCTTCCCTCACTCACTCCTGGCCTCCTTGAAGCATGGGACTCTCAGTCAACATGACAGTCTCTGGCACCCAACGAGGCCTGGCGCCCTCACATGACAGGCTGAGCGACAGACGCTGCCTCCCAAAAGAACCCCAACCTCCGACCAGGGTGGAGACAGGTGGACGGTGACAAAGGCGGAAGGCAAGTGCACTTCCAAATGGTCCCCACTCGCTCCTGTCCAGCGACAAGACGCTTCCTGTGGCTTGGCTGCACTCCGGTGTCATTAGTAAAGGCAGTTTCCTGAAAACCCCTAAGGACTGTATTTTGGTAAAATGTCACTTTATACGTTCCAGAAAACTCCAGGTTTGCGGCATTCAGAGGAGCCGCCTGACTCCTACTTTATCTCAACCGTGAACTTGAACCCTGCTTAGTTTCAAATTGTTCTGCACTCGAGTCACCACTAAGCTGGTGTTTACAGGGCACCTTTGCCCTGGGGAATCTCCAGGCAGTGATCAAAGCACAGAGCAAATATTTTAAGGCTGGTCTTGTCCTAGTGTCGTGGAGTGGGGGGGACAGAGAATGCCAGCCAGCTGCAAACACAGGAGCAGGACTCTTGAAAGCTTTCTGCGGGAGGAAGCCAAGTGTCACCGGTGGTATTTAATCGGTAAGGGGCCCCTGAGTCAAGTGCTTCCCCCAGGGAAGTGGAGGGACACCCGTTTGCTCAAAGTCACCCCTGGGTTGGGGACATAACACAGGGCTTGAGTTCAGACCTTCCCTCCCGCTGATGATTCATCGAGGACAAATGAATGTACCTTTCCTTCCGACTTCCCATGACAAAAGGCTGCAGACGCCGGAGACAGCCAATCCAGCCACCCTCAAGACTGTCCCCCACGGCGGCACAAGTGCAAAACGAAAGGGACTGACCGCCCCGAGCATGCTTTCCTGGGCAGCCAACACTGCGACAGCCACAGAGCAGCACAAATGTGAGTTTGGGAACCAGTGGAACGTGAGTTCAAATCCAAGCACATCGGTTTCCCAGACGTGTGCCCGTGGGCAGCGTGCTGAGTAAAGGGACACTTATTATTAAGTCAGTTACACGCAGACACACCCCTAGGTGACATGCTCACGGGCGGTGAATGCCATTGCCGTACTATGCCACCGGGCTCCAGTGTCCCCCTGCGGGACTTGTCTAAGGTCACGTGCCCTGCCTAGAGCAGACCCTCCAACCCGGGCTGACACGGGTGTAGACAAGCCCAACAGGACAATGCTGAAGACCTGTCTCGACTTCAGAGCTTCCTGTGGGGCCACCGAGGCCTGGCGGCCACTGTCCCACAACCTAGCCGCCCCTCCCTCAGCCCAATTCCTCCCCCGGGGCTTGAACCCATGCACATTCCCTAACAAATGCCCTAGACGGTAGCAGTCCGTGAGCTTCCCTTCCAAGAAGCCAAACAAATGCATGATTCACAACAAAACGAGGACTGGAAGGAGAGCTAGTGAACCAGGACCAGGTAACAGTACTAAATTAGCTGATTTGTCACTTCGCCAAGGTCAAGCAAAATGCAAATATAAAAAAACAAAAAAATCTGACTTTTTTAAAGGGCTGATACGATACCCAATAGATTCTCAACATTCCCTTTCTCCATAGTTCTAACTCTCGCTACATCACATGAACTTGTCTAAATCAGAAGATCCGCTTTGGTTTGTGTTAATTAGGATGAGCAGCAAAATGAGTATACGAAAGTTACATCCTTTAAATTCAAAAGAATACCAGACACTGAAATATGCTATAGTCACTGAACCTGAAACATGCAACTTTAAAATGCATATAGGTTTTAATCTGTCAAATTTTTAAGTAAGCCGGGCGTGGTGGCTCACGCCTGTCATCCTAGCACTCTGGGAGGCCGAGGCGGGAGGATTGCTCGAGGTCAGGAGTTCAAAACCAGCCTGAGCGAGACCCCGTCTCTACTAAAAAATAGAAAGAAATTAATTGACCAACTAAAAATATATATACAAAAAATTAGCCGGGCATGGTGGCGCATGCCTGTAGTCCCAGCTACTCAGGAGGCTGAGGCAGGAGGATCGCTTGAGCCCAGGAGTTGGAGGTTGCTGTGAGCGAGGCTGACGCCACGGCACTCACTCTAGCCTGGGCAACAAAGTGAGACTCTGTCTCAAAAAAAAAAAAAAAAAAAAAAAAAATTTTAAGTAAAACTCTGCTTGGACAACTCATCAAGCAATAAGTATCTCAGCAATTATTTATTTTAGCAGAGGTCAATAAGAGGGATTACACCATGATCCACTCAACTCGATACTTTACCCAGTAAACATTCGTTCCAAGTTTTTCTTATAAGTAAAAATATAAAGATGGGGAGAGAGAGTATGATAAGTTTCCCACCAACCTTGAAACACAAAACAAAGATATGAAGGCTCAGTAATAACCAGCCAATTACAGAAAAGCAGAGGTGGAAATGGATGAGAAGGCCGGGCATGGTGGCTCACACCTGTAATCCCAGCACTCTGGGAGGCTGAGGCAGGAGGATCGCTTGAGATCAGGAGTTCGAGACCAGCCTGAGCAAGAGCCAGACCCCGTCTCTACTAAAAAAAATAGAAAGAAATCAATAGTTGCACACCTCTAAGCTGGGAGTAAATTAAAAAAAAAAAAAAGAAAGAAAATTAATTGACCAACTAAAAATATAGAGAAAAAACGAGCCGGGCATGGTGGCGCATGCCTGTAGTCCCAGCTACTCGGGAGGCTGAGGCAGGAGGATCGCTTGACCCCAGGAGATTGAGGTTGCTGTGAGCTAGGCTGATGCACGGAACTCACTCTAGCCTAGGCAACAGAGCAAGACTCTGTGTCAAAAAATGAAATGAAATGAAATGAAATGAAATGAAATGAAATGAAATGAAATGAAATAAATAAAATGAAATAAATTAAAAAAATAAAATAAAATAAAATGAAATGAAATGAAATAAATGAAATGAAATGAAATGAAATAAAATAAAATAAAAATGAAATGAAATAAAATAAAATAAAATAAATAAAATGAAATGAAATAATTGAAATGAAATGAAATAAAATAAAATAAAATAAAATAAAATAAAATAAAATAAAATAATGCAGAGGTTAAGAAACTAGTGGAGTGGAGTGAGCATTAAAATTCCAAACCAGCTGTGGCTCACGCCTGTAATCCTAGCTCTTGGGAGGCCGAGGCGGGCGGATTGCTCAAGGTCAGGAGTTCAAAACCAGCCTGAGCAAGAGCGAGACCCCGTCTCTACTATAAATAGAAAGAAATTAATTGGCCAACTGATATATATATAAAAAAAAATTAGCCGGGCATGGTGGCGCATGCCTGTAGTCCCAGCTACTTGGGAGGCTGAGGCAGGAGAATCGCTTGAGCCCAGGAGTTTGAGGTTGCTGTGAGCTAGGCTGACGCCACGGCACTCACTCTAGCCTGGACAACAAAGTGAGACTCTGTCTCAAAAAAAAAAAAAAAAAAAAAAAAAAAAAAAAAAAAATTCCAAACCAAAAGGAGCCTCATTTGAATCTCGCGTACTTGTGGCAGGTACTCAGCTACTCTGAGCCTCAGATTCCGTAGACAGAAAATGGGAATTTATCCTCCTAGACAGTTTCGGGAAAGAATAAATGAGGCGACAGATGTGAAGTCGCCTAGCACAGTGCCTGGCATGTTCAAAGTGCCCCGTGACGTCCGGCAACTCTGAATCACTGCTATTTTTTAACTCCAGCTATTATTTCCCACCCGGCCCCACTTCCTCTGGGGTAGCAAAGAAAAGAGGAATCCAGCCAACTGAGAATGAAGCCCACTCCAGGTCAACAGTTTGCACGCAGCTCATTTAATGATTCTGATTCCTATTGTGTCTAAATTTACGTCTGAGGAACCAGGGGGTGGGGAAGTTCACAATCTTTACGTTTTCCAGAAAGGTGTGTTGTTTTTTCCAAAGAAGAACTTCAGTTCAACCAGCTAGAAGCCAAACCAAAGATGGAAATCCCCACTAGGTATCTGAAAAAGCATGCTAGTGGCAACCGCTACACACTTTTTTTTGGACAATGAAATCTTCACCCATTTAATTGAAGGCTTACTTAAGTAGAGCAAATGAACCACTATGGAATGTACTAGAGCCAGTTGTAATGACAGTCGGCTTCCCGTTTCCCGTGCCCCGTGCTCCGATCCTCAGAGCAAGGTAAGGTAACCATATAACTCACCACCCAAAGCAAGACACCAAAGGCTGAAAGAGGGCACTATAAATAATTACACCAAGACAACAGGTGCAAACCAGATATTTCTCAAACAAACCGGACATATGGTCACCCTACTGAGAGGTGGCCGTGGGTAACAGATCCACATTGTTCTAGACCTTTTCTTTTCTTTTTTTTTTTTTTTGAGACAGAGTCTCACTCCTTTGCCTGGGCTAAAGCCTAGCTCACAGCAACCTCCAACTCCTGGGCTCAAGCGATCCTCCTGCCTCAGCCTCCCAGGTAGCTGGGACTACAGGCATGAGCCACCATGCCCGGCTAATTTTTTTTATATATGTTAGTTGGCCAGTTAATTTCTTTCTATTTATAGTAGAGACAGGGATCTTGCTCTTGCTCAGGCTGGTCTCAAACTCCTGACTTCGAGCAATCCGCCTGCCTGGGCCTCCCAGAGTGCTAGGATTACAGGCGTGAGCCACCTCGCCTGGCCCCACCTCATTTTTTAATGGACTATACAATATGCCCCCATAGGGAAGTGCCATATAATTTTTCAACCACCTGCAACACGTGTAAGTCAACTCAAATTGCTGTCTTTACAAGCAATGCTATAGAGAACACAGCCCTAAATATATCTTTGATGGGTTTGATTATTTACAGAGGATAGGTTTCTAGTAGTGGAAAAAGATAGGTCAAATGTTAGCATTTTTAATGTCTTCTTCTCGAATCCTCTCCAAAAAAAAGGCTTTGTCAAATCATTTCAAGACCAAGAGTTAATGAAATTCCGCCAATCTGGTAAAGGACACGAGCTCTCTCATTCCATTCCTTCCTTACATGTTCTCCCAATTCCAGATGCTCTGGGTCCGGGGAACACTTGGGATTTTCCTGCCTCTGGGCCTTTGCACCTGCTCTTTAGGATGACATTGCACCCCATCCCTACAAATATCCTACTAATGACAAACACTACCTCTTCTGTAAGGCTGGTTGTGACCCTCACTGAGGACAAGCCGTCTTCACAGCACAGTTTCGTCCTGGGAATGCCAGCGTCACTGTTTAATCCACTCCACCCGCCCCACGACCCAACGCAGAGTCTATAGCCAACCTGAAATTATGGGGACCTAGAGACAAGTGGCTGCACGCAGGAGGCCCAGGCACAGAGTCACAGAGACCTAGAAGAGTTCATGTAAACCTTTTCTGGCAAAGCGTGGCACACAGTAAGGGCTGGCTATGTAAATGCTAGATATTAGATAGCTATTACTTATAATCACGATTAAACGAGAAAAAAAGGATACCACCAAATGTATAAGCAACAAACGTCCAGTGGCTTCATTTTCATCTCATTCAGAGCTGGGACGATCAGTAGAAAGAAAAACTGACCAAGACAGGCAATGACCCTGAAGATAAAGTTTATTTGGAAATGTCTGCATGCATTCTCTACCCTGGCTTTACATCAGTCATTCTAGAACACTAAAGACTCAGGGATCATTTCGTTGCTCTATAATCACTCGCAGCTCCCCACAGAGAGTGGTGACTAAATTCAGACTTCAAGAGATCTCAGGGAAATAACACGAGGACGTAAAAGACAGTATACTTAGAATGTGTTTCTATCAAATATGCTCCACACAATTTGGTCCAACAAATTCGGCTCCATGAAATCTGAGAGGAGGTGGCAGTGCCAGGGAAGAAAAAGAAAAAAAAAAAAAAACCCAGAGTGTTAAACAGAAGTGTTTTGAGTCAATTACGTAGTCAATTCAGCGCCTCCACAAACCTAAAATCAAGTTATCAGATCAAAGGAGGGAAAGTGACAAACTTAATATGATAATAACCATCAGCGGCTCAGTGTTGCCTCTGCTCTGCGTCCCAGGCTGAGAGCTCGCCGTGTCATTTCCTTTAATCCTAGCAGCGACCCTACAGGTATGTGTTCCTATCACGGCCACTTCCCAGAAATAAAGTCCTGCACCCAAGGTCACGTGGCAAGGAAGCGGCAGGAGACCCGATTTGCACCTGGAATGCTTGAAATCCAAACCCCGTGCACCTAACTGCTGAGCACACGGCCCGCACCCCAGAAGGGTGCAAACGTCGAGTGGCAGGACGGGAGGCCAGGTGACCCAGAGGCACACCCTTTGCAAAGATGCAACAAGGCCAGGCTGCTGGCAAGGCTCTGCCCTGGCGGGATGCCCCCAAATCCAGAGCTGGAGACAATTAGGTGCTCCCGAGAGACCTGGGAAAGCAAAGCAAAGCTGAGAAAAGAAGAAAAGCAGAAGGAAAGAGGCCAAGACATCAAGAAAAATCTAACTACCTCTGCTTTGAGGGCAGTGGGAGGGCAAGAGGCCAACAGAAACAGGTGGACCATGCACAGACGAATGGATGCACAAACTGCTGTGCAAATGCACACAAAAGAGCACGATTCCGCCTTGAGGAAGGAAATTCCCACACTTGCTGCAACACGGATGAACCTCCAGGACATTGTGCTAAGTGGGATGAGCACAAGCACAAAAGAGCAAACACTGCAGGATTCCCGGGGTACCCAGAGTAGCAGACGTCACTGACACAGAAACTTTTAACACAGGTGTTACCAGGGGCTGGGAGGACAGGGGGATGGGAAGTTCCCAACGGGGACAGTTGGGGACGATGAAAGCATTCCGGAGACGGATGGTGGCGACAATCGCAAAACAGCGCGAGTTTTACTTAAAGCCACTGAACTGTGCGCTTAAAAGGGTCAAGTTTATGCTATGCGTATTTTGCATACACATTTGTAATTTGCATACACATCTGTAATTTGCATGCACATTTGTAATTTGCATACACATCTGTAATTTGTATACACATCTGTAATTTGCATGCACATCTGTAATTTGCATGCACATTTGTAATTTGCATACACATCTGTAATTTGCATGCACATTTGTAATTTGCATACACATCTGTAATTTGTATACACATCTGTAATTTGCATGCACATCTGTAATTTGCATACACATTTGTAATTTGCATACACATCTGTAATTTGCATGCACATTTGTAATTTGCATACACATCTGTAATTTGTATACACATCTGTAATTTGCATGCACATCTGTAATTTGCATACACATCTGTAATTTGCCACATTAAAAAAAAAAGTTGCATAGACCCCTGTTATGTGCATGAAGTGCAAGTTCACTACCTGCAACCCCAAGAAAGCGGGCACTGGTTGGCACTGGAAGACGCCAGCACCTGTCGTCTAGACACGTGCAGGGCACGGCCACAGACCAGCAGACAGACGGCTCTGTCCTGCCACCCGCGTGCCAGGCTCTCCAGGAAACCGCCACCGAGGCAGAGACACTTCCCAAGCGAGCAAGCGAGGGTGCAAGCACGGTGAGGGGCCCCAGTTCCCTCCGACGTGACTCCAGGGGGTCCCCCGCCCTGGGTGCACACAAAGGTGCAGTGGCAGCCCTAAGGGGACGGCGCTGCCTCCCATGCAGTCATAATGCCACGCGTGGAGGGGTCCACGCTGGAGGACACCCATTGCTGTCACCCGCTTGGCCGGGAAGCCTCAGGCACTCAACGACTTCTCCAGGCTCCGCGTTCTGTCGTCCGGACTAGGGGACAGCATGTACACGCCACGACGCGCACACGCGTGACAGCTCATGCTGAGGGTTAAGGATGGCGCACGTGCGGCCCCAGAGCACAGCCCGAGCCGGGAGGCGCTAAATCGAGCTCTGCTATTGTTGTCACCGTCCGTATGGCTCCTCTCGCCCCAGCCCCCACGCTCCCACGCGGAGCCCAACAGGCAGGTGACGGTGACAGGACAAAGGGGGCCAGGTGACAGCTGGATGGCTTCCCGCCTTTGGGAAGAAACACGAGTGAGGCAGAGAAAGCCACTACAGCAAGCCCAGCAAGGAGGATGCATAGAAGCAACATGACAGAAGAAAAAGCAAACAGCTTTACTCTTTTTTGGAGAATCGGTGTCCGTAAATTGCTTTCTCTTGCATTCATCTCTTTTTCCGCTTTGATCCTGGTCTGAGATGGGTCCCTAGTTACTGCTGGTTGTGCTTCCCGTGTGTACACACGCACGACCGAGAGACAAAGATAAGGTAGCATGCTCTGGGGTGCGGGGGGCTTTGCACGTGCACATTTAATGTTGTTTTCTTTTGCAAACCTTCCCTACACACCCCACCCCCGCAGGATGCATACATGAACAGAATGCATACATGTACAGAATGCATACATGTACAGAATGCATACATGAACAGAATGCATACATGTACAGAATGCATACATGAACAGAATGCATACATGAACAGAATGCATACATGAACAGAATGCATACATGTACAGAATGCGTACATGAACAGAATGCGTACATGAACAGAATGCGTACATGAACAGAATGCGTACATGAACAGAATGCATACATGAACAGAATGCATACATGAACAGCCCCTGCGTATGTTTCACTTTTAACTTGCTGCAACCAACAGGATAAAGGCAGACGATCTTCCTCCAAAGACTGTGCTACCGATTAACAGTATTTGGTCACTCTCTCTTCCCAATACAGGCTCATCACGCCTGTGATCCTTGCACTCTGGGAGGCCGAGGCGGGAGGATCGCTCAAGGTCAGGAGTTCGAGACCAGCCTGAGCAAGAGCAAGACCCCGTCTCTACTAAAAATAGAAAGAAATTAATTGCCTAACTGAAAACATATATAGAAAAAATCAGCCGGGCGTGGTGGTGCATGCCTGTCGTCCCAGCTACTTGGGAGGCTGAGGCAGGAGGATCGCTTGAGCCCAGGAGTTTGAGGTTGCTGTGAGCAAGGCTGACGCCACGGCACTCCAGCCCGGGCAACAGACAGAGACTCTGTCTCATTCATTCATTCATTCATTGAGAGAGAGAGAGAGAGAGAGAGAGAGAGAGAGATGAGCATGGTACCCAAGGAAAAGGAAAAGGCCCCTCTCAATTACCAGACCGATGCTAGCACCATGAAGCATGAAAATGACCTTACACACACACACACACACACACACACACACACACACACGTGTGCACCCAGCATTTGCCCCCTATAAGAACTAGCAGCTCAAATCACTCCACTTGCCTTTCTACCCCTGATCCCCTCCCCTAACCAGGGTTCAGTCAAGTGCACAGCAGGGTCTGCTTCTATCAGGGGTTAGGTAACTGCAATTGACCAGGCCAGGACCTGAGAACCTGCAGCCTCCAACTTTGCACACCCCCCCCCCCCCCCCCGGTCAGCCAGAACTTCTTTAAAGGCAGTGGATCCACCTAAGATTCTGGTCCCGTAAGGTCTGGGCTGGGGTCCAGTGACCCCCCGACGGTTCCAACTCAGTGGCTATCTGGGGACCATGCTTTGCAGTTGGGGCACAGGGACTGCTGAGCAGGGACGCCTGAGTCAGAATCACTAACGGAGCCAGCCCCAGACGACCTGTAACTTGAAAACTCTCCCAAGTAATTCTGATGTACCCCAAATCCAGTGTGTGGGCCCCTGTTTCCGAAGCTGATCAATTTCTTCTTTTTTTTTTTTTTGAGACAGACTCTCACTGTATTGCTCGGGCTAAAGTGCTGTGGCATCAGCCTCGCTCACAGCAACCTCCAACTCCTGAGCTCAAGCGATCCTCCTGCCTCAGCCTCCTCCCGAGTAGCTGGGACTACAGGCACACGCCACCATGCCCGGCTAATTTTTTCTATATATATATATTTAGTTAGCCAATTAATTTCTTTCTATTTTTAGTAGAGACAGGGTCTCATTCTTGCTCGGGCTGGTTTGGAACTCCTGACCTTGAGCGATCCTCCCGCCTCGGCCTCCCAGAGTGCTAGGATGACAGGCGTGAGCCACCGTGCCCGGCCTACAAAGCTGATCATTTTCTTCAAGCAGCTCTGCCTGCAATCTGTTAGCAGCCATCAGGTGAATATAAGTGCCTGGGAACAGGTGCACAGGACCACAAATCTCCCCTGCACCCTTTTCCCCAAATGTGTCTCTTCCCTCCGGAATTCAAGCAACAGGGTGACTCACCATGTTTGTTAAGCCTTCCACCAAAAAAGCCTCCCATCATAATGACCAGCTATCACATTGCCAGTAATGGCTTCTCCTTACAATTATCTTTAAGATAATTCATTGCACAGAGAATAGCTTGAGCTCACATTTTTAGATAAAATGTCACAGAAACAGATTCCCATTGCTTAAGCAAGCCAGGGCCTTTCTTCTGTACGGCAGTATTTTCCCACAGTTAAAAACACATAAATAGGCAATGGCTACATGAATTCTTCCTTTGCTTGGGCACTCTACTTCCCTGACTCATCTCTTGCAAATAATGATATGTGTATAATATATCAATACTGAGATAACACCCTGCACTTTCAACACCCTGAGTTTTCCTTTTTAAAAATTAAAAGGAAAAATAAATGTGTTGGAACAATAAATGAGGCCCACAGGTTCAAACAGGCAGAAGCAAGGGCATATTCTTGGATGCAAGTATCAGAAACACCAGTTGCATCTGACGGTCTTCAGTTGGAATGAATGATTCTTGATTTACTTTTCCCATCTTTGCATAAACTCAAGATTTAAAGTCCAAAATTGGGCCAGGTGCGGTGGCTCGTGCCTGTAATCCTAACACTCTGGGAGGCCAAGGCAGGAGGACCGCTCAAGGTCAGGAGTTTGAAACCAGCCTGAGCAAGAGCAAGATCCCGTCTCTACTAAAAATAGAAAGCAATTAATTGGCCAACTAAAAATATATAGAAAAAATTAGCCGGGCATGGTGGCGCATGCCTGTAGTCCCAACTACTCGGGAGGAGGCTGAGGCAGGAGGATCGCTTGAGCTCAGGAGTTGGAGGTTGCCCTGAGCTAGGCTGACGCCACAGCACTCTACCCTGAGTAACAGAGTGAGACTCTGTCTCAAAAAATAATAATAATAAAATAAAAAATAAATTAAAAAAAGAAACAACAGTTGCATCTGCAATTCTTCAGTTGCAATGAATGACTGTTGATTTTTGTTTCTTTCCATCTTTGCATAAACTCAAGATTTAAAGTCCCGCATGGACCCAGTTTTGGGTCAAGTGTCAGCAATTCACACAGGGAATCCCACTGCCTCAGTTACCTACTGTCATCATAATGCCGGTTGATAAACAACCGTGAAACTGCAGTGACGTTCAGCAGTAAGCATGCATGACGCATGCGCCTAGGGTTCACTCGGGGTCAACTAGCGAGCCCTGCTCATCTTAGCTGCAATTTCAAAGTTTTCAGATGCACTGTGAACGTGCTTAACTGTGACGCACTGTGGCATGGCTAGACTACTTTTTAACAAAGACCAAAGCACAGAAACTTTACCAGGGATCGCCCAGCCTAAAACACCATGGGACATATACCTTCTGTGCAACATCTTACCACTGAGCATTTTATTTTATTTTATTTTATTTTATTTTATTTTATTTTATTTTATTTTATTTGAGACAGAGTCTCACTCTGTTTCCCAGGCTAGAGTGCCGTGGCATCAGCCTCGCTCACAGCAACCTCAATCTCCTGGGCTCAAGCCATCCTCCTGCCTCAGCCTCCCCAGTAGCTGGGACTACAGGCATGGCCACCATGCCCGGCTAATTTTTTCTATATATTTTTAGTTGGCCAATTAATTTCTTTCTATTTATAGTAGAGACGGGGGTCTTGCTCTTGCTCAGGCTGGTTTCGAACTCCTGACCTTGAGGGATCCTCCTGCCTCGGCCTCCCAGAGTGCTGGGATGACAGGCGTGAGCCACCGCGCAAGGCCTCATTGAGCATTTTATAGCAGCAGACAGAAGCCAAATTTCATGCCAAGCTGGGGGGCTCCCAGGGGCCCCAAAAGTAGTTATCGTAACGAAAGAAGTGGATCAGGGCACACAGTAGTCTAAACTTGAAAATTCTCCTTAGTTTTGTCTCACATCTGAAATCCTGGATTATGTACAGCATATTCTATGTAAAATTTGAATTCCTAGACAGCCTATGGGAATGTTCCATTCGGATATGGGAATGGAGGGGAAAGGGGACAGGAGAAAGAGGGAAGAGACACACAATCCAACATCTGAACCCAGCAAAATTTTAACTCCATGAGTTGGGCTTTTGTGGACAACCTTATAGTTTCCATTTTGCGAAGGCCCTTCCTTGCTTGGCTCCTTGATAGAAAAACTGCATCGACTAAACTTCTCATCTGAATTACCTGAGTCCCTTTTCTAATCCTGGTGCGGCAAACCTGGTGCCGGGCATGAATTATGCAATGCACAGCAATCCATTATGCAGGCAGGAAAGCCAGGAGGGCTGGCTGCACTGTTTTCAAAAAAAAAAAACACAAAATTCCACCACGTTAACACTGGCATCAAAGAACAGATGCCTGTTCCTCTTAATGATCTGACAGCAGCCACTCTTGGAGGGAAGGTTAGGGTCCTAATTATACATAGGATGCCCAAACGAGTTGTGTTATGTGGCACTTTCCTGCCATACCTAAAACGTCCCTAAGTGGTATATGTAAAATGCATCCATTCTTTTATTTGTAAAGCCATGCATTTCACAATAAAATCACTTCAGAGAAGAGAATGGATGGCATCCATGTACTGAGAATTCATACCCATATGCACATGGGTTTCAAGATGTGATTTAGCACCCATTCTACAACCCAGCAGGCTGGGGGGATAGGGCGTGCGGGGGGGGGGGGGGGGGGCCAAGACGAAATATTCCAATTGTGATCAGCTGTCAAAATGCACACTCTCTCCAGCTCTCCGTAACTAGAATCAGGGACCTGTCACCAGCCGGGCCTCTAGTGAACCTACAAAGACCACCAGTGCCAAACGAAACCACTTCCAGAACATACTATTCACGTGAACACGTACCTCTTGGCCCATTTTTTGGGGGAGCCGGTCACTATTGTGGGCCCCGAGAACACAGACGTGAGTCATGCTCTTGGAGTGATGGAGTGAGAGACACAAATACATCCACAGGAGGTCCCAAGCTTGTCGCCTGAGGCCCAAATGTGGCTCCCAGCTGTGTTTTGCTGGCTTCACCCATATTTCTGAAAGAACTTGCAACCAACATTTTGAAACTGACAAAGTTCATTTAAAAAAAAAAAAAAAATTTCCAAGCTTCTGGGTTGTCTTGAAAACCTGAAAGATCTAGCAAGGCCAAGCCAATGTTCCTATAGGGCTGCAACAGGCCAAAGAAGAATGGCAACTTTCCCCTTGGAACAAGATAAACCCTTCTAGTTCGCCCCAGTCCCCACTGCTCCCTATTGTCCTTTAAGATAGCTACTTCGGTATTTGAGTTTGTAATGACTGTTTATTAGAAATAAACAATGCCCATGGAAGGTGTTGCCTCTACAAGTGAGACAAGAACTACAGGACTCTGGTATACATGGGGCAAGGGCATACAAGTTGATATATTCTCTGGAAGGTAACATGATGGTGGTGGTGGATATTTAAAGTCTTAAAAAGATATAATGCACGTGAGCCAACAGCTTTACTTTGAGACATCAATTTGAATTAAAATATCTGAAGATGTTCACTACAGTGTATATACAACGATATCCATCAATATGCTGAATAAAACAGGGAACAACTGAAAACAAGCTAAACGTTCATTCTCAAAGCATGCCTTGATAGACGATGAAGCAACCAAAAATAGGTTTTGCAGGCACTGAAATAGTAAACTTGATCTATACGTAGTATAAAAAGAAAGTCCATGATATACTATTAGGCACAAAGAAAAATCCCACCAAAAGAGATGTAGTGTAGAGTCCTATTTTCATAAGAAAAAGACCCCCCCACAAATCTACATACACACACATATATATTTATATATATATACGTATGTGTATATATATATATATATATGATATATATGGTATGTGTATATACATTTGTATGTCTAGATAAAATACATTGTTAACAAATGTATTTCACCGGGGTGGGGTTATGGGCAATGTGGACACATTTTTCTTCTGTATTAACATCTTTCTGCATTGTATACATTTTTTTTAACCTAAATCTAATGCCAAACATTGTTTAAATGAGAAAAAAAAAATTGTTACTTTCACCAGGAAAACACATAAACTGTGGAAGCGCAGATCAACTTTGGATTGTGACTGGTGGTCAAACAAGGTCCCAATAGTATTTAAATTTTTTAACAATCAGAGACCAAAAATCTATTTGTTTATTATTATTTATATATATATATATATATTTTTTTTTTTTTTTTTTTTTTTGAGACAGAGTCTCACTTTGTTGCCCAGGCTAGAGTGAGTGCCGTGGCGTCAGCCTCGCTCACAGCAACCTCAATCTCCGGGGCTCAGCAATCCTCCTGCCTCAGCCTCCCGAGTAGCTGGGACTTACAGGCATGCGCCACCATGCCCGGCTAATTTTTTGTATATATATTTTTAGTTGGTCAATTAATTTATTTCTATTTTGGGTAGAGACGGGGTCTCGCTCAGGCTGGTTTCGAACTCCTGACCTTGAGCGATCCTCCCGCCTCGGCCTCCCAAAGTGCTAGGATTACAGGCGTGAGCCACCACGCCTGGCCTATTATTTCTATATTTTTAATATAATTTATTTTTCATATTTTTTTAGCACACAACACACCTGGGAAAGAGACCCCCAAAAATCTAGATGCCTCTGCTTTTTATAAACACACACACACACACACACACACACACACACACTCTCCAACACCAGAGAAAGTTATTTTTTAACAACTTGATCTTGAGTTCTGAATTCTTTACCGAATCACACAGGCTTAAACAGGCTGATAGCTGGAGGAGGAAATGAACATGCTCTCCCTATCAGATGTAAATTCTAACTGCTTCGCCAAGAATCCAGGTGGTTAAGATACTGACTCTATTTAAATCAGGCCAAGGTGGTACATTCCACAAGCCACACTGCACAAACAACAGGCTCAACCACTGTGCACACATCTGGCCAGAATAAAGTCCCTCTAAGACCTTCGACACAATTAACTCAATATTTTCTCTATAGTTCAAAATGCCACAACAACTGGCAGAGAACCATCTTACATCATCACGGGAAAGAAAGACATATGGCTAAGTATATTTAATATGCCTTAAAAATAAGACGCAGATTTTTCTAGCCAACAAGATCTTAGGCAAAAAAAAAATGTTGTTTTTTTTTTAAATTATGCCTACTCGTTACCCTCAAAAAGAATTCAATTCAACAGATATTCCTGAGCACCTACAGAGGCCAGAGATTGCAAAGATCCAGAAAACGAGTATGCTGTCTTCAAGAAACACACAATCAGTCCGGGCGCGGTGGTTCACGCCTGTGATCCTAGCACTCTGGGAGGCCGAGGCGGGAGGATCGCTCAAGGTCAGGAGTTCGAAACCAGCCTGAGCAAGAGCTCTATTAAAAATAGAAAGAAATTAATTGGCTAATTGAAAATATATATAGAAAACAATGAGCCAGGCATGGTGGCACGTGCCTGTAGTCCCAGCTACTCGGGAAGAGGCTGAGGCAGGAGGATCACTGGAGCCCAGGAGTTGGAGGTTGCTGTGAGCGAGGCTGACGCCACGGCACTCACTCTAGCCTGGGCAACAGAGTGAGACTCTGTCTCAAAAAAAAAAAAAAAAAAAAAAATCCCCCTTCCCCCTGTGGTGACACTACGTATTGAGTGTGGCTCCACATACGAGCTGCTACCTGTGCCAACCGTGTGGGGTCACACTCGACATCCGAGTGCAAAGGGTTAATCCTCACAACCACCCTGCGACGTAAGTATAATTCCCCTTTTCAACTGGGAGAATTGATGGTCTGGGCCAGTGGTCCTCAAATTTTTTAAACAGGGGGCCAGGTCACTGTCCCCCAGACCATTGGAGAGTGTGCACTGTGGGCCCGGGACAATGCAGCTGCAAAGCAGGACAGGCAGAGGTGGCAAAAAACACTGGGTGGGCCGGATAAATGTCCTAGGTGGGCCACATGTGGCCCACAGGCCGTAGTTTGAGCACCCCTGGGGTCTGGGAGGTTCGCCTGGCCCATGGTCTCTCAGCTGGGAAGTGGCAGAGTGTGGATTTGAACCCAAGCAGTCTTGACTCCAAACACGTATAACCACTAAGCCTCACTGCTTCCCCAGCCATTCATTCCTGATGAATGTCCGGGCGCCTGGACATGGTCCCAGGAAGATGAGAGGACCACAGAATGACATTCTCCAGCATCATTGTTGCTTGGGACACCCAAGGACTCTCCCTCCCTCCACACCTGACCGCCACCTGGGACCTAAGGACCGTCATTACAACCAACCCATCACCGGTGACAGCGTGGGAGAACATAAGAGCACCAGGCAGCTCATGTCACGTGGTCTGCTCACAGCTCCTCATCCTATTCCTCTATCTGCCCTAGAAAGTAGGGTACCATTATTACCCCCATTTTCAGAGGGGGGACAACCTGGCTCAAAGAGGCGACGTATTCTGCCCCAGGTCACCCGGCGAGCCAATGGAAAAGCCCGCCTTCCCACCTGGGCTAGCCTGAGCCCAAAATCTGAATCAACGACATATCAATCATTTGATATTTGTTGTGGATTATTTAATAAGCATTACAGTCCTGTTGACACTGCACATAGCGATAATTTTGAAACACGGCTTATGATCAAGGTGTGATCGCCTTCTAATTGCACCATCATGCCACTGTCCATGAAGACAGCTCCAAGATTAGCCTTATGGTGGGAACATCACCATTAAAAGCACACACAAACGCCTCCATCTGCAATAATGATGGGGTAGATGCCTTAGCCGGGACAGTGTAATTCTCTTATGTATGTAGCTCATTCTCATGACGGAGATGGTAACAGGACACGTCTACACCCACGGCCAAGAAGAACCTCTCAACAGTCTGTTTGAGGGTGACGTTGCAAAGCTCCGTGACACCCTGAATATTTTCCCCACAGTGGTGACCTGCTCTTTAGACACCTCTGTTGGCCTCTTTTGACACCCACGTCTCATTTCTCCCTTCTGGTGCTTCCTGGGAGCATCTCCCAAATAAGCCACTTGCTCTCAAATCCTCATATGGAGTCTGTAGCTAGAGAGTCAACCTAAGAGGCAAGGGTGTTGGTGGCAGGCTGCAGGACTGAAAGTGGACTGCTTGGTGTCAACGACTTGCCCAGGTAAGGGCACAGACCCGCTCCTAACTCAACGAGGTCCTCATGGGGACTCAAGTAGCCTCAACTCCCCTGTTTGGATCGACTACTTGGTAACCCTTGTCACTGCCATATCCCAAATCCAAGTAACCCCGGGAATCAGGACACTCAATTGCTCTTAAAGGACCTTGTTCATGCAGGGAACTAAAACTGGATGCACAAGTTAAATGTGACCTTCTCTCTTGACTCCAAAGAGACACTCATGGATTCTTCCCTCTTCTTCTTGACAGGAGACCAAGGATCTTACAGGCAAACCCGTACTATGAAGACCAGTTGAAGCAGGCCAGCAATGCTCACTGTCTTCAAGAATACTCCAGGATTCTTGGAGTATCCTGTCACGCCTGTCATCCCAGCACTCTGGGAGGCCAAGGCAGGCAGATCGCTCAAGGTCAGGAGTTCAAAACCAGCCTGAGCAAGAGCGAGACCACGTCTCTACTATAAATAGAAAGAAATTAATTGGCCAGCTAAAAATATATAGAAATAAAAATTAGCCAAGCATGGTGGCGCATGCCTGTAGTCCCAGCTACTCAGGAGGCTGAGGCAGGAGGATCGCTGGAGGTTGCTGTGAGCGAGGCTGACGCCACGGCACTCACTCTAGCCCGGGCGGCAGAGTGAGACTATCTCAAAAAATAAATAAATTCCGGCTTCTGGGTCACTGACCTCCACGGGGTTCAGCTGTGAATTCACAAGAACTGCCACCTCGATGCCAACATCCAGAGAGGCACAACAGAGCAAAGTTCTGGTATTTTCCAGGTATTTTTTTTTTTTTTTGCAAGGTTACAGATCTCACCCACGAGCTGCACGAAGACAGGCAGGCACGAGGTAACCTACTTTTCTCGGAGGTGAATGTCAGCCCTTAACGAATCTGACAGCCTTTGTGCTCAGTGTATACAAAAATCAGTATATCCTGTTACGCGTATACCCAAACTCAAGGGAAGGACCGCTAACATCAGAGGGTGATGTTTTGCATTAAATAACCATCGTTTACAAAGCAACATCCTTCATGTAAACCCTTGTGGGGAGAAGATGTCAGAATGTTTTCTCTTACAAAAACCACTTCATCCCCCTTGGTGGGTATCATCGATCCTGCCATCCAAAACTAGCTGGGCAAGGAATGCCAACAAATGCAGTGAGCCAACTGCATGCCATCGCCTCAGAAGGTCAAGCTAATCTATTTTTTTTTTTTTTTTTTTTTTTTTAAGACAGAGTCTCACTTTATTGCCCAGGCTAGAGTGAGTGCCGTGGCGTCAGTCTAGCTCACAGCAACCTCAAACTCCTGGCTCAAGCAATCCTCCTGCCTCAGCCTCCCAAGTAGCTGGGACTACAGGCATTCGCCACCATGCCCGGCTAATTTTTTGTATATATATATTAGTTGGCCAATTAATTTCTTTCTATTTATAGTAGAGACGGGGTCTCGCTTTTGCTCAGGCTGGTTTGGAACTCCTGACCTTGAGCGATTCTCCCGCCTCGGCCTCCCAGAGAGCTAGGATGACAGGCGTGAGCCACCGCGCCCGGCCAAGTTAATCTATTTTTAAATAGCTCAGCCAATGGCAAAGAGTGGCCACCGGAAACAATGGACAAGTTCGTTGGGTTGTGCATCCTTGCATTATTTTTTGCAAAAGCTGTAGAGTGTTCCCACAGCGTGACCTTAAAATATCGCTCTGAGAGTGGTCTTTTGGCACCAAGAACAAAAACAGATTGATTTTTGCAAGTTTAAGTTTAAAAAAAAAAAAAAAAAAGATACATAAACACAAACACAATGTAGGAGACAGTGAGGGCTGGAATCGGACGGTTTCCTGCAGCAAAGATGCAACCTGCTCAGTTGGCTAGAGAGACGGTCCCCAAGGACAACGCTGTAAGGACACGGAGGGAAAGTGTCATTCTCAGAGAGGCTGACACTAAGCAGGTACCCCCCCATCAAGAGAAAACACACACCCCCCTCATGTCCTGCCTGCCCAACATCCGAAATTTCCCATTTGGAGAATCACGTGTTAACACCGCAGTTGCAGCCGACAGTCACAGATACTTGAATTCGCTAAGCTTTGCCATTCGTTTGCAGCCAGCATAAACCGGTAGGCAAGGGGAGTCACCAAGTGAACACATGAGGACCCTAAACAAGCAGCAGTAAAAGATGAGCAGGAAGAAAGGGAGGAAAGGCGTGGCATCGTGCTTGCCTTCTGAAACAATGGGAAATTCATTCTCACAGCCAGCAAATTTTAGTGAGCACCTACTATGGGCTGGGCATTATGTCAGACACTGGGCAATGGACGGATGAACAAAAGAGATGAGTTTCTTTCTTTTTTTTTTTTCTGAGACAGAGTCTCACTCTGTTGCCTGGACTAGAGTGTCGTGGTGTCAGCCTCGCTCACAGCAACCTCCAACTCCTGGGCTCAAGCGATCCTCCTGCCTCAGCCTCCTAAATAGCTGGGACTACAGGCACATGCCACTGTGCCCGGCTAATTTTTTCTATATATTTTTAGTTGGCCAATTAATTTCTTTCTCTTTTTAGTAGAGACAGGGTCTCACTCTTGCTCAGCCTGGTCTCGAACTCCTGACCTCAAGCGATCCTCCCACCTCGGCCTCCCAGAGTGCTAGGATTACAGGCATGAGCCACTTTGCCAGGCCAAGAGATGAGTTTCTTGTTTCCGTGGAATTTCCACTCTAGTGGTAGGGGAGATCGTATATTCCAATTGGTCAACACACACACACACACACAACATCAAAACAAAACAACAACAAAAAAAAACGCACAAAAATACTATGCCCAACTGGATGTGGTCACAATTCCCTCATTACGGTGAGGGGGAAGGGACTGGCAGTGGTTTTCTGGTTTTTAAAAAATTGTGTCTTATTTATTGTCTCCATTCTGCCAAAAAAAAAAAAAAAAAAGAAAGTGGAAGGACAGTTTCTGTTCCTAAGGAATTTAAAAACCTCAAAATCCACCTATAAAAACATGTAAGCACGAGCTATAACACACCAGTCTGGAAAACTATAATCACACCCTTTTAAACCTCTGGCGTCTGGGTTATTCGTGGAAGCGCAGTGTTTCAAGCCTGCAGAGGCGCACCCACTTATTTTTGGCATGAAGAAATGCAGAGGGCGACTTCCAAGGCATGACAGCACCACCTGGCAGAGCTTGTTCTAGAACTCACATCACCTGCCTCATTTGATGCCATCTCCGGTTCAGTCTATACCCCAGGGCGATGGTTCTGATGGTTCTCAAAACTCAGCAGCAGAATTACCTGAGGACTTGTTGAAACCTCCCACGGGTGCGACCCCCAAACTTTCTGAATCAGCAGGGGGAAGGTTGAGGCCTGGGAATCTGCATTTCTAGCCGGTTTGCAGGTCATGCCAATGCAACTGGGCTGGAGACCCGCTGTGCCAGGAATTACGAGTGTGGGCTTTGGCATCAGATACAGCCGAGTTCCAGCTCTACCTCTGCCACCTGTTTTGTGACCCTTGGAAAAGTGACCCAAACTCTCTAAACTTTGTTTCTGACATCTGAGTCCAGTTGTGAGGACTGAAAACAAAAATTATCATAATGCATCAGCTAAGCCAAGCGCCTGGCATATTCTAAGGCAAGAGCTTAATAAATACTAGCTACACCCTGTATCAAAGTTTTCTTTGATATATTTTGCCCTCCTAGAATATACTAGAATGGCTAAAATTCAACAGACAAAATCAAAGATTGGCAAACAAGTAAAGCAACTGAAACATTTACGACAGCTTTATTTATAATAGCCCGAAATGGTAAACGGTCCAAATGTCTATCAACAAGCAAAAGGACAAACTGATAGGTGTATGCAATGTAATACCACGAAACAATAAAAAAGAACCAAATAAATTATATACACGATAATGTGAAATCTCCAATTTCACTTTGTAGAGTGAAAAAAAGCCAGACACAAAAGAGTACAAAACTGCATTATTTCATTTTTATAAAGTTTAAGAAAAAGAGAAATCTAATCTAATCTAGTCTCAGGACTAATCTCTGTCCTGAGGCAGGAGGATCGCTTGAAGCCAGTTTAACATTGCAATGAGCTATGATTGCACTCCAGCCTGGGCAATAGAGCGAGATCCCATCTCTAAAGAAAGAAAGATCCCATCTCTAAAGAAAGAAAGAAAAAAAAAACTTATCTATAACTATGGCAAAAGAAATCAAACAGGCTTTGCCTCTGCAAGGAGTGAGAGAAATTTCTGGGGTGATGCAAAATGTTCTGTATCTTGATTTGAGTGATGATAACATGAGCATGAGTTGTCAAAAACCGTCAAATTACTCGAATGTTTATAGCAGCACAATTCATAATTGCAAGGCTGTGGAAACAGCCCAAGTGCCCATCAATCCAAGAATGGATTAATAAAATGTGGTCTATGTATACCATGGAGTACTATTCAGCTCTAAGAAACAACGATGATAGAGCACATCTATCCCATACTACTAAGTGAAGTATCCCAAGAATGGAAAAACAAGCACCACATGGACTCACCAGCAAACTGGTATTAACTGAGCAGCACCTAAGTGGACACATAGGTACTACAGTAATAGGGTACTGGGCAGGGGGGAGGGGGCGGGTATAGACATACATAATGAGTGAGACGTGCACCATCTGGGGGATGGTCATGCTGGAGACTCAGACTTTTGGGGGGAGGGGGAAAATGGGCATTTATTGAAACCTTAAAATCTGTACCCCCATAATATGCCGAAATAAAAAAAAAACCGTCAAATTATAGATTTAAGATCTGTGCATTTTACTATAGGTAAACGATACCTTAATATGCATATACAATGACATACTCTATAAATTTGTTTAGGCATTTGTAACAAAGGCCTGTCTTCTCCATTTAAAAATGAACTAACTCCAACCTGGTAGATCCATTTACTTCGATTCCTTCACAATCCAGTCCTGCTTCACATAATACCATTTGCTGCAGACTATTTTGGTCCATGCATCTTTCCAGAGAAGTGCCACGAAATAGAAACAGCAGAATCTTCCCCCACGAGAAGATCGTGACATTTCCATACAGACAGTACCCAGAGTTAACCCTTGTCCCTAGGAGAGTGGCTAACCCGGGCTGTAACCAACACAACAAGTAATATTTTTCTTTAACCATATCCCAAGCATGAGCCTACCTGATAGGATTAAGAAGGGACACACCGACAAAGACACAGTAAAAAAACAACACTGGCATGCAATTTAAATCGTATTCTCAACAGGAAAGAGGGAAGAGAAGATGGGTGCAATGGTTTGTTTCTAGGGCCATCTTTACTGGCGATGACAATGTCAGTAGATGCAACTGTGTCATGATTAGATGAAATCATAGCTTTCACCTTGCAGTGGGTTCCAGGCCATTCAAGTTTCCCAATCAAGCATCTTTTTTTTCTACAAGTACATTCACACACACACACACACACATTTGCCCAGCAGCGAACATTCCTGTGCACAGAAGGGAATTAATACTTGGACACACGACAGTCTCCTTTGAGTCCTGGGGTGTCTGATGCCAAACCCACTGGATTATCTCACCCTCCAGGGTGGTTCCAGGCTGGGGCAACCCCAAGACCATGCCTCCTGGCTCTCGGGTAACTGGGGGAAGGAGGCAGCTCAGCCACCTGGGCCTTCTTGCACACTGCAAACAAGCCACCGTTCAGGACCTGCGAGATGCCACCAGACACCCCAACAGAAGGCAGGTACTCCTGCCTGTCACCCCTCCACCCTTCCTCCAAATCGGCCTTCCACTGAGTCCTGCAGCTGCTCCCATCAAATGCCTCCAGACAGTATTTTTAAAATAGTTCTCGATAGTTCTACCAAGTCATAATCCAGGTTCCTGACATTAAATTCAAAACCCGGGTTCCTGAACCCTGTTCTAGTCTTGGAAATAAATAACTGCTCGATTTCGATTCAAACATAAAGCTAATCTTGAATGAGGGCTTACTGCGTACCAGCACGGCTTGGTGCACTTTCTGAGCAGCACCTTATGTAATACCCACAAGAAAGCCAGGTTTCAGATAAGGACACTTTGTCGTTGTCCTGCCAGGCAAGGTTTGGAGCCCCAAGCAAAGCCGGGGAGATACGCAGTGAATGAGGCCCAGTCTCTACCTTTAATGAGCTTACTCCCCTGAAAGGGAGTAAGGAAACAGAGACCTAACCACGCACGGTTCAGAGTAAGTGAAAAACCACAGGCTATAAACGAAGGGAGCTGAGAGGAGGAAGAATTTGTTCATCCTGGCAGGATGCCGGAGGGCTTCCCGGAGGAGGCGTCCAAGTGGAGAATGGAGTCATCAATAAATGAATGGAACTTTCCACAGCTGCCAAGCCCCTTCGGCTCTCAAAGCTACCAGAAGGCCAAGCTATTCCCCCTGACCCCTTCCCTCCCTGTCACCTGGAACATGCCTGTTTCTGAGAGGGGACCGGCTTGCCCCAGGCCAGGACTTGTCTTCCACACCTTCCTCCTGCCTGTCCTTATGGGAACTTTTCACCACGTCCAACTTTGCCACCTCCTTTGGTGCAACGTGGCACTTGGTAGCACAAGTGACCCCTTTAAGGCCTCCTTTACTGGCCTGACACAGGGACAGCCCCGAGCCTGCACCCAGCTGAGGAGCGAGGGACCTGCCACCCCGGGCAGCCATCAAATGCGTCTTTTCAGCGGCCACCCCTCTTTGTCTACAGACTTCCCAGGTAGGAATCAGCCCCTCCAGTCCCCTCGGGTCATCCCCCCTCCCTTCCTCCTCCTCCTCCTCCTCCAGAGCTTAACCTCTGCAGCCAGGGCTCAAACGCTCAGTGACCTTGGGCAAGTCACCTAGCCAACGTCAAAGTCTCAGTTTCCTCATCTGTAATATGGAATTCACAAGAACAACCGGATCCCAGCACTGCCGTGGATCGGAATGCGAAATCGTGCAAGCGAAGCACTTTACACGGAGCCCGGGACGGAGCAAACTAACGGAGAATAGCGGCTGTCATTATCATCAAACATAATGACGGTGGCAGTGGCGGCAGGGTAAACTTGGGACTCGATTTGCGCTAAAAGCAAACAGCCCCTCCCCCTCCCCGCCCTCACCCCACCTGCACCCCTGCTGGCGGCAGGGCCGCTCGGTGGAGACACCTGCGTCACCCAGCCCAGGGGTGCACGCAGCTCTCCCGGCCGGCCGCGGGCTCGGGGACCGCCCCAGCGCGCCTAAAGGGGTCGCGGGGTGAGACCCACTTCCTGATGGAGGGGGTGCCACAAACCCCGGACCCCGGTCTCCCGCGCGCCCACCCGCCCGGTCTGGAAACTCACTAGTGGCAAAAGGCCGCCGGCAGCGCCGGCCAGCTGCAAGCCCGCGCCCCCAAGGAGCCAGGGAGCGCGTTCACCTCGCCCCTGCCTCAGTTTCCCCACTCTCCTGCAGACGCCAGCGAAGCTGCGCGCGCTGCACCTGGGGGCCGAGGGAACAGGTTGGCAGACCGGGGCCCGGGACACGTTGTCCCCGCGTCCCCCTGCGCAAAAAAAAAAACCAAGTCCCCTCTCGCAGACGCAGGTTTGGGCAGGCAACACGCGACCTCACGACAACTTGGCGCGCGTGTCGCCGCCCCGGGGCGCACGGCCTCGACTTCTCCTCCCCGCGCGCGCTCCAAGGAGGAGGAAAGCGGGAGCCGGGGCCGCGCGGGGACACCCCGGGCACCGGCCCCCCGGCGCAGGGGCGCGCGCCCCGTCCTACCTTGTCGGACGGCCTTGAAGGTGACGGCGTCCCCGCAGCTGCCGAGGACGCCCAGCACGTCGTAGCGGGGCAGGCCGGACACGCGGACGCCCTGCACCTCCAGCAGCAGCTCGCCCTCGCCCAGCCCCGCCGCCCGCGCCGCCGCCTCGGCCGCGCCGACGAACGCGAACTCGCCGTGCTCCGCGCCCCCCAGCACGGCCAGCCCCAGCTCGCCGCGGGGGCCCCGCCGCACCGTGCACTCGCGCACGCGGCCGGTCCAGTGGCTCTTCTTCTGGATCACTTTCGACATGACGCCCGCTCGCGCCCTTCCTCCTCCTCCTCCTCCTCCAAAAAAAAAAAAAGAAAAAAAAAAAGAAAAAGTCCAAAGAGAGAGACAGGTGCCCCCGCCGCGCGCCCCGCGGGTCCCGGAGGCGCCGCGCCCCGCACGGCCCGCGCACTCAGGCCATCGCCGCCAACAAACTTTGCGGGCTCCCCCGCGAGCCGTGCGCGGCGCCCGCGAGCTTTGTCTGCGCCCCGGTGCGCCCGCCCGCCGGCTGCGCTCCCTCGCCCTCCTGCTCCTCCTCGCCGCGCGCCCGCCCGCCCGGCCCGGCTCGGCTGTGCCCGCGGGCGAGGGGAGCCCGTCCGGCCGGCCGCCGGAGCCCCGGGCACGCGGGGCGGCGCGGGCGCGGGGGACGCGGGGCGCAGCGCGCGGCCCCTTTAAGCCGATACAAAGGCCCGGCTTGTTTTGTTACAGTTCATTCTATCCCCGCCGCCGCCGGCCCGGGGAGACGCGCGCGCATGCGCCCCGCGGCCGCCCGCCCGCCGGCCCCGCCCCCGCGCCCCGCCCCCCGCGGGCGAGACTCCGGCGCGCTTCCCGCTGGGTCCTAAAGCCGGCCGCCGCTCCCCGGGAGCCGCCGAGTCGCCGGTGCTCCCTGCACGCCGGCCCCGCCACCCCGGGCGTGCCTCCTCCCTCCCGCGCCTCGGGTGGCCCCGACTCCGCGGGAGCCCTCCGCGGGCGGCCGGCGGCGCGGGGGGCGCGCGCGTGCTTGGCGCCTACTGTTTGCAACTTTCGAGACGCGGGCGGGCCCGGCTCCGGGCGTCTTAAAAGCCAGTCTCAAACAGGTGGGGGGTGGGGAGCGCGCACGCGCACGTGCGCGCGCGCGCGCGCGCGCCGGCCCGAGCCCGCAGGCCGCCCTCCGCCAGTGGCCGGCCGAGCTGTCGGTCACGCGGCCGCGTTCCCCTCTACCCCGGGACCGGCCCCCGGGCGCGCGCCCGCCCTGCGCCCCTGCCACCCCGGGGAGGCGCGGTGGGGACCCCGGGACACCCTGCCGGGGTCCCTGCCACCCTGGGGAGGGGCGGTGGGGACGTGGGGTCGCCCCTGCCCTGCGCCCCTGCCGCCTGGGAAGGGCGCGGTGGGGACCCGGGGACGCCCCTGCCCTGCGCCCCTGCCGCCTGGGGAGGGCGCGGTGGGGACCCGGGGACACCCCGCCGGGGTCCCTGCCACCCTGGGGAGGGGCGGTGGGGACGCCCCTGCCCTGCGCCCCTGCCACCTGGGGAGGGGAGGTGGGGACCCGGGGACGCCCCTGCCCTGCGCCCCTGCCGCCTGGGGAGGGCGTGGTGGGGACCCGGGGACACCCCGCCGGGGTCCCTGCCACCCTGGGGAGGGCGCGGTGGGGACCCGGGGACGCCCCGCCGGGGTCCCTGCCACCCTGGGGAGGGGCGGTGGGGACGTGGGGTCGCCCCTGCCCTGCGCCCCTGCCGCCTGGGGAGGGGCGGTGGGGACCCGGGGACGCCCGGCCGGGGTCCCTGAGCGCGTTGCGCGCGCCCTGAAACTTTGCGGCCAACTTTGCAGGACGCGGGGGAGCGACAGGCGAGGGACGGCAGCCACAGGACCGGCGCGGGGCCGGGTCCCCAAATGCGGGAGAGCGGCTGGCTCTTAGCCGTCCTGCCAGCAAAGGCTGCTGGCCCGGCACCTGCCCCGCACTGGCGTTCCTGGCGGCGCCGGGGAGCCTGGCCCCCTGCCCGGCCGGGAGGTAAGGTCGCCCGGGTAGGGGACGGGCCACGCGTCCTGGCGCCCGCGGGGACGTGCGCGCCGGGGCCACCGCGGGATTCGCAGCCGGAGGACGGGCGGGACGGGCGGAGCTGTCGCCTGCGGCGCCGCCCGGGGTGGCTGTCGAGTCAGCTTCTGTCCCGGTGAGGTTGGGGACAAGAAGAATATTCTAGACTGGGAAGGCTGCCCTTCCCAAATCAACCCCACATCGGCCTGCTTGATCGTCCCCCAGGCAGTCTCTTTTCCTGCTTGGTGATGTGTCAGTTCTGTTCGTTTTTTTGGGTCGCAGGGGAGATTCCAAGAAATAAAGGGAGGTGAGTTGGAGCGACTCGGAGAGGATGCGGTGCCACCGCGGTGCGGGACGCACGGAACCCCCACCCCGTGTCACCCCGAGCAAGCCCCGTTCCTTCTCCAAGCCTCCTTTTCTCGCAGGTTAGACGAGTGCAACACTAGCTCTCAGGGTTCTCGAAAGTACTACATGGGAGGACACTGATAAACTGAATTCTTGTGAAGTGGCATATCATAAAAAGTTATTTATGGTAGCATTAGTGCATGGGAAGCGAATAGGAAATCATTTGGGGTTTCAGATTAGGTGATGATGAATAAGTCCCCTCTTTTCTAGAACTTAAAAAAAATATGTGTACATTTATATATGCTTTTAAAACACTGCTTGCAGGGTACTATTCTAAGCCAATAAAAATAAGGGGAGAATGTTGATGCTTTCTAGAACTGAAAGTCCCATTGCTTTGTAGTATTTCTGAAAGAAAGAGGTGACCAATTATCTTGGTGATAGGAACTTCAGCTTCTTTCTTCAGAAAAGAAATCGTCTTAATCCCATAACAAGACCCAGTCTCTACAAAAAAGAAGAAAAATTAGCTGGGTGTGGTGGCGTGCACCTGTAGCCCCAGTTACTTGGGAGACTGAGGCAGACGGATCGCTTGAGCCCAGGGGTTCGAGGCTGCAGTGAGCAATGAATCCCACTGCTGTGCTCCAGCCTGGGCAACAAAGCAAGACCCTGTCTCCAAAAAAAGGAAAAAAAAAAAAATGGGCAGGCACTTCAAAATGTAGATAACCAAACCAAACGCAGATCCAGCCAGTTGGAATCTCAAGGGTAGGTTCTAGCACCATCTGGACTTTTTTAAGGTTCCCCTTAAGTAGTGCTGGAAAATAAAACTGCGAACCACATCTCTTTGCGGAATATAAGCTCAAGGAGGGCAGGGAACATAATATCCCCCCGTTCTTAGAACAGTGGCTGGTACCTAGTAATGCTCAAATGAATCTTCCCATAGAAATGTACATTTTTTTTCATAGCATCTTAGGGGGGGGGCTCACAGATTCCCCTACGAATCACTAGTAAGTTTGACCTTGTGTTTCCCAACTTTGCCAAGCCATATTCTAGTAAAGTCTAATTATTTGCCAAGAATACCCCTAACCGACCTTGAATTAGTGGTCCCCCACCTTTCCACCTGACTCTCACTCCTGCCTGGGAGAGCCCAAGAGATGGGCGAGGCCATCTGTGATTCCTTCCAAAGCAGCAATGCCCTCCTGTCCCAGGAGTCCAGGTGTCCCTACCGCAGCTAAGAAGGCAGAAAGGACTTGGGATTTTTAGCAAACCTCAAGGTTTTAGATGTGGAATAGTCCCAAGAGAAGAAGGAGAGCAGGTGGGTACAGAAGGAAAAACAAATAGAGATGTTATTATAATCCAAGAAAATAAAAGAAAGAAAATTTGAAATGTCATCAAAGCAGCCAAGAATGCCAAGTTCCAGACACTAAGTTTGGGATGTTCTGTCTGCTCCTTTCTCTCTACTGTGTCACCTTATCTAGTGCCTGTGTCTGTCCCAGACTGGAAACAAATTTCAGGGCAGAAATCCTATGTTTCCAATGTAACCTTTCAAAGCCCAGTGCCAAAAGCCGCGGCTTGTTTGCAGTGTGTAACATGCACAGCTGTTGAACGAATGCATGCATGAATGGACGAAGTGTGAGATGAAATTGACATACGACCTTTGAACCCAAAGCCAATTTCGGTTGGGTGGCTAGAACCATGTATTTTTGGTTTTCTTGAAAGCACTTGCAGTTCTCTCATTTTGAAGTAGATTGTTCTCGAAGAGATGTCAAGTGGGATCCTTGTGTTCTGACTTCTCTCGTTTATGCTGTGAACGTGGCAGTCCGTTCTAAAGGGATGAATAATAAAGCTAAACTTTGAAGCTCACCGTGCATGCCAGGTATATAGTTACATGAGTGATTTTATGCAATCATCACAACAACTGGGTGAGGCTGGAATTATCAGGGACGACCTTGATTTTACAACTGAGGAAAGTGAAGAAACTTGCCCAAGAGCTTAGAAAGTAACAAAGCCCAGAAGTGACCCAGAGGCATGACCCCAAACCTATGTTTCCTATGCAACCTTTCAAACCTCAGTACCAAAAGCCATGGCTTATTTGTAGTGTGTAACATACACAGCTGTTGAACGGATGCATGAATGAATGGATGAAGTGTGATGTGAAATTGACATATGACCTTTGAACCCAAAGCCAATTTAGGCTGGGTGGCTAAAACGCTCAGAGCAACTGTGCTACGCCGGTAATGCGACCATTTAGCATACTTGGGGCTCTTGAATCTGCCACGTGGTATGTGCGCAGTAATTAAGTCCCTTTCCTCTCCATCTCTTCCCTTAAATCTGAAATAATCCAGTGTTCCACTCCAGAATCCAATCTTTGGGCTCTCAAGCTCGAATAATTTACAAGAATGTAAGGGGGATCGATTTGCAAACGTTCGTACAGTGCTTGGGCTGGAGTACAGGTGGCGTGCCAAACATCCTAATATTGTTGTCATGTAAACATTTCAACGATGAGCTCTTAATAAACAACAGTAGATCTGGCAGAGATTTCAACTGGAACACAATAAACTCTCAACAAATTGAGAGCTTAGAGTTCTGCTAGAGGAAAAAAAAAAAACACCCCACAAATGTGAAAGGTGCATTTCTTCTGCTCCCAAATACATTTCTTCCCAAATTTTTCCAGTTGTGATTAAAAGAATTTTACAGTTACAATGGTAATTATAGTCTAAAGTGGTATTTTTCTTCATTTTTCTGAAAATGTGAGGTTGGTCAGCTCTGGGGCAAAGGAGGACATATAAATTGTTGTCTTTTAATTTCTTTTTTTAAATTTTCAAATATATTACTTATTTTTCTTTTCTTTTTTCTTTCAAAGCTTTAAGAACTCTTCCTGTGTCATCTTTTTTTTTTTTTTTTTTTTTTTTTAAGACAGAGTCTCACTCTGTTGCCCGGGCTAGAGTGAGTGCCGTGGTGTCAGCCTCGTTCACAGCAACCTTCAACTCCAGGGCTCAAGCAATCCTCCTGCCTCAGCCACCTCCCAAGTAGCTGGGACTACAGGCATGCACCACCATGCCCGGCTAATTTTTTCTATGTATTTTTAGTTGGCCAATTAAGTTGTTTCTAATTTTAGTAGAGACGGGGGTCTCCCTCTTGCTCAGGCTGGTTTCGAACTCCTGACCTTGAGCGATCCTCCCGCCTCGGCCTCCCAGAGTGCTAGGATTACATGGCCATCTTTTAATTTCTAAATAAAGCCATCAGAAGGTGTGCATGGGAGATGTCACTGTAACCATGTTGTATTCAGTAAGGCAACTGACTCCAAACTGGTGCCTTAGAGCAAAAGACCAGTGGGGAGATTGAAGCCATTGGGGCAGGTGACAGATGGCAGGGGGGACCATATTCCTGGTCATCTCATGGAGGCATCTTTGTGGCTTCCTTGATAACTTGTTCTCTTCCTCATCAGGGAGGCAGATGGACAGTTTCCTCTGACCATGGTCTTCCTCCCTTTAGTACTTTCAGCTAAGCAAGAATAAATAAAATATTACTTTTTGTGACCTTTCAAGATATCATATACGACCTATTATTTTAATACCCCAGAGAAGAAAGTCCAGGAAGAGGGTTTAAATCCTGGCTACTGTTCTAGTTCACTTACATGCAAAAAAAATGAATAATGGGAACTGGAAGATTTGAAGTTAGACGGCAGATCAGAGGAACCAAGAGAAACTGGAAAATTTATCATTAGTAACTCTCCTAAAAATTCCCAAATGGTTCAGCTATGTAAAACACTAAGTATCTCAAATTAGCATATCATCCTCCGTAATTCCACTGAAAATATACCTGATGATATTGCTGATTTCTTTGAGAACAGGAAACTTTTTTTTTTGAGAACAGACATTTATGTATCTCTTTTATTCCATCTCCCACCAACTCTGTAAAAGTATGGCAATTTGAACATAGTAGATGCTTAAATAAAACAACATTTTATTATTGAAGGTGTTTGCCCTATGATATTTCTTCCTTATTGTGTGTCTTTATCAATTTACTACACCAAAAAAGAACTGAAAAGGGAAGGAGGAAAATATGCATTGAAACCAAGGATGGAATGTCCATGTTTTTAAAAATACCCTATTGCCAAGTACAGTGGCCCACGCCTGTAGTCCCAGTTACTCCAGAGGCTGAGGTGGGCGGATCACTTGAGCCCAGGAGTTCAAGGCTGCAGGGCACTAGGATCTCGACTGTGAATAGCCACAGCACTCCAGCCTGGGCAAGATGGTGAGACCCTGTCTCTTTAAAAAAAAAAAAAAAAAAAAACCTGGCAATATGTTTTTGCAGGACAATTTTTAACATATATAAGTAAAAAGACAGCATTAAATCAGTCATTCACAATCTTACTACCAATAATTAACCACTTTTTAAATTTGGGCATGCACATACTCTTGAAGTTCATCTCTCTGTTTCCATTTGGGATTTATAGTTAGTTTATGGAGTAAAGTAATCCACTTTTAATCCACTTTAACCTTTTTCCCCAACATGTTAATTTTTTATTTGTAAACATAGACCTACGTTTATCATTTTGAATAGCTGAATGATATTCCATTCTTTGAAGGTTTCAAAATGTATTTAACCAATGTCCTATTGATGATCATTTAGGATTCTGAAGAAGGCTGAAATAACAGCTTGTATTGGGATGGTTTTGGCTGCCAGTGACAGAAAGCCAGTGTAACTATCTTAAGTGGAAAAGGAAATATTTTACTTGGTGTAACCGGCAAGACCAGAGATGCAGCTAGTTTCCAATATGCCTGGATGAAGAAGTTCAAGCCATGTCCTCAGCTTCCTCTCTGTCCATCTCTTGGTTCTGTTTTCCCTTATCTGTGCCCTCATCTTCTACTCCCTACAGCTTGGCCTTCCCCACCCAGCCAGGAAAGATAGTTGGCTGCTAGCAGCTTAAACGGTGCACGTCTAGCAATCCCAGCTTGAAAGGAGATTTTCACTAACAGGGGGGGAAAAGAAATCAGAGAAACTTCAGTCTCTAACAAAGTCATTTTAATAGTTGAGAGTAGAGGTATAAGTAGAGGCTGCTGCTAACTTTTCAGTGGCCTTGACAATAAACTGCAGGTGTGGCCAGGCGCGGTGGCTCACGCCAGTCATCCTAGCACTCCAGGAGGCCAAGGTGGGTGGATCGTTCAAGGTCAGGAGTTCGAAACCAGCCTGAGCAAGAGCAAGACCCCGTCTCTGCTAAAAAATAATAGAAAGAAATTAATTGGTCTGGCCGTGGTAGCTCATGTCTATGATCCTCACCCTCTGGGAAGCCAAGGTGGGAGGATCACTGGAGGCCAGGAGTTCGAGACCAGCCTGAGCAAGAGCAAGACTCCATCTCTAAAAAAAATAAAAAATAAAATAAATAAACAGATTGGCCAGTGGCCCATGAGTTTCTAAAAAAAAAAAAATACAAATTAATTGGTCAACTAAAAATATATAGAAAAAATGAGCCGGGCATGGGCACATGCCTGTAGTCCCAGCTACTTGGGAGGCTGAGACAGGAGGATCGCTTGAGCCCAGGAGTTGGAGGTTGCTGTGAGCGAGGCTGATGCCACAGCACTCTAGCCTGAGCAACAGTGAGACTCTTGTCTCAAAAAAAAAAAAAAAAAAACCACCAACAACAACAAAAAAAACGCAGTGCGTCAAAAAACATCATCACCAGCCTGCTGGAGCCTGGCAGAGACAGTATGTGTAGACTTGGGACTATCTAGGGAAACCCCATCAAAGTGGGTCCCTCTGCAGACTCTTATCAGGGTCACCTTTTATACAGTTACCTAAAAATTCCAAGGATTCAAATATAATGGGAGTTTGATTTCAATCAAAGCTGCCGTGGTTGGCCCATATTTTTTATCGGTCTTTTAAAACTATTCTAAAGCTGGCAACAGGGCGGGATTGAACCCCTTTTACAATGGGAGCGAGTCAAGTATTATTCTTGTTTAATACAGATGGCTTGTTAAAATACATAACATCAATTGCAAAAGTTCCAAAATGAGTCTTGAGTTGCTCTGAGGATGAGCTGAAAAAGACAATATTCCAAGATCACGCGAGACAGTTGGTAGATTGTTTTTATTCATTCATTCGTTTATTCAACAAATATTTGATAAATACTCATTTTGTCAATTCCTAGTAGACACGGATGGTACAGAACTAAAAGACACACTTCTTTTCTTTTTTTTGAGACAGAGTCTCACTGTGTTGCCCAGGCTAGAGTGAGTGCCGTGGCGTCAGCCTCGCTCACAGCAACCTCCAACTCCTGGGCTCAAGCGATCCTCCTGCCTCAGCCTCCCGAGTAGCTGGGACTACAGGCATGCGCCACCATGCCCGGCTCATTTTTTCTATATATTTTTAGTTGGCCAATTAATTTCTTTCTATTTATAGTAGAGACGGGGTCTCGCTCTTGCTCAGGCTGGTTTCGAACTCCTGACCTTGAGCAATCCTCCCACCTTGGCCTCCCAGAATGCTACAGCATGACAGGTGTGAGCCACCACGCCCAGCCTAAGATATGCTTCTTTTTTTTCTAGTAGAAACCTACCTCCTGATTTGGTACTCAAGACAAGAAAAAAGACCAATGTTTGGTAAATTCAATGACAGGAAAACCCAGGAGTCCTGTTTTTTGACGCATCTGCATTTTTTTTTTGTTGTTGTTGTTTTGGTTTTGTTTTGTTTTTTTTTAATTTTATTTTAATTTTTTTTTTTTTTGAGACAGAGTCTCACTCTGTTGCCCGGGCTAGAGTGAGTGCCGTGGCATCAGCCTCGCTCACAGCAACCTCAGACTCCTGGGCTCAAGCGTTCTTGGAGAACATGTTTTGGGGGAGGATTTTAATTTCTAGACGTGGCTTTAGAAATTACAAGTGCCATTGCTAGGAGAATTTCTTGCCTCTTCCTCTCTCATTTATTTTTAATAGTATTTTAAGAAGTGAAAGAGGAAGTCCAGTTTTATGATCACATAATGGGTCTCAAAGGTGTGTTTTATGGAGGCATTCCTAGAGTTCTCAGGTGGTTGACCCTGCCCGTACTGAGCCCATGACAGTGTGACTACCCACAGCGTGCACGGTTGCATAAAGACTTTATCTGGCCCCAGAGCTGACCCTGCAACTACTAGGTGGGGCTTTGGGAAATGACTCAGAATAAGGAAGCAATCTGGAGGCTGAGCAACCTTGCTCCTTGAACCGTGCCATCCCTGGAAAATTGTCCCCCACCAAATCGTGTAGCCAGATGAACGAGGACTCCAAAAAATGTATTATTATACACACTTTCCAGATTTAGCAAGTTCCTAGAATTTGAAACTCGTTTTTTATGGGCTGCTGCCCACGTGACGGGAGGCTTAGCCAAACCCAGAGAGGTTATGAACAACATCCCCCAGGGAACCAGCGCCCAAATTTGGAGTCCTTGTATCCTGAGCACTCCTGCCACTCCTGGCTGAGAAATTCCGCCTGCCCGAGTTTGAGTACCCCAAGGATTTTGGAGGCAGCTGAGGACTGCTGAATTAAGCCACGTGTTGGAAGATACTGCTGTTTTAATTATTAAGTTAGCCCTCCACTTTAGTGAATGCACAAGCTGGCATCTGCTTGCGAATGCGTCTGCCTCCAGACTCACAGCATCTGCATTTTTCAGATGTTTGACCTTGATCTTGTGACCTTGCCTCTAAAACTCTGAGAGCACTGGGAAAACTCGCAGCTGAGGGATGGGAGCAAAAACTAGACAGATAGCAATCCTCTCTTTTTTCTTTTTTCTTTCTTCTTTCTCCTTTTTTTTTTTTTTTTTTTTTTGTTCACTTAAACCAGGGTTGCCCTGTTTCAGACTAGGCTCAACTTCCTTCATTTATCAATTTGATTTTAACATACAGTCTCAGTATGACTTTACTTTTTGAATTGACACCACTAAAGCCTAAAACTATTAAAGCCATGCAATCTGCTTGCTAAGGCAAGCTGGCATTTCCTGACACTGCTCTCTGGACAGCCGAGAACCTTCTCTAGGTTCATGTTTTTCAAACTTTTGTGATTGCTGTTCACAATGGGAAATGTGGTTTTTTTTGTTGTTTGTTTGTTTTTATCACTATCTAGCGCACACATACACGTACAGGTAGGATTGAAACCTTTGCCTGAAGGTTTCATGAAGCTATACTTATCCTTTCTGTGTGTGACACGTCATGGCAGGAATGACAGCCTGCAGCCAATGCATTCCTCAACCTGTCTTGTCCCTGCATGACTCATAAGCTAAGAATGGCTTTACGCTTTTAAATGGCTAAAAAACAAATCAAAAGAATATTATTTATATGGAGACATTTACATTTACATGGCATGCACTGCTCTACATCTTTGCATTTATTGTCTCGTTAAATCTTTACAATAATTTTTCTTTGTCTCAGTCAAAATCATGACCATAATAGCAATGGCAGCTAACGTTTTTTTGAGTGAGTGCTCATTGTGCTGAGCACTTTGGTCAGTACTTTACATGACGCATTTATTTCATCCTCTGCACTTTTTATAAGGCAGGGAGGACGAGTATTCCCATTTTACAGGTGAGAAAACAGAGGCTTGACTAGGCTGTGTCACTTGTACAGGGTCCTATGCCCAGGAAGTGGCTGTGGGATTTGATCCTAGCTTTGTCTGCTTCCGGGTCAATGATACTGACTATTATTCACCTTGGTAGCTCTTTGCCCACAACTTGACATGTAGCGTGTGCTCGGTGCATATTTGAAGAATGAATGGATATATGCAGGCATGCATGAAGGAAGGAAATTGAGATGGAATGATAGTCTCTCGGGGATTCTAACCAACTAGGTGGACACAGACAAATTAGGTGATTGCTCTGTGCTTTCTAATGCAACCAAACAAACAAACATCTCATTTATTGAATGTTTACAATATGCCAAACACTGCCTGTATTTTCTTTTTCTTTCTTTCTTTCTTTCTTTTTTTTTTTTTTTTGAGACACTTTGTTGCCCAGGCTAGAGTACCATGGCATCAGCCTAGCTCACAGCAACCTCCAACTCCTGGGCTCAAGCGATCCTCCAGCCTCAGCCTCCCGAGTAGCTGGGACTACAGGCATGCGCCACCATGCCCTGCTAATTTTTTCTATATATTTTTAGCTGTCCAATTAACTTCTTTCTATTTTTAGTAGAGATGGGGTCTTGCTCTTGCCCACGCTGGTCTTGAACTCCTGAGCTCAAACGATCCACCTGCCTCAGCCTCCCAGAGTGCTAGGATTACAGGCGTGAGCCACCGCGCAGGGCCAGCATGCATTTTCAATATGCTTTCTCATTTGATCCTCATAATGACCCTATGAGGTAGATGCTATTGCTGTTTTACAGATGAAGAGAAAGGTTCAGAAAAGTTGAGTGTCTTGTTTAAGAAGACCCAACCAATATTCAGACGTGGTGTCGCTGAGACTAAGACCAAAACCATGTTCCCAACCACTTTACTTCCATTTATTAATTTCTAACATCACTGTAATATTGTCTACCCTACAGTTGTGTAGGCAAAGAAAGCAATATCATAGAGCCTTCCTCAATAACTATAATGTGCTTCAGTGATATATTTCTCTATCGAAAAGGTTAAAACTCAAGGTGGCAAAAATAGAGGAGGCACAGGGACACCTTCTAGCACATTCTCTATGGGGATGATGTTACTAAAATATTATTATGTAATCTTTGCAGGTTTTCTGTAAACCTAAAAATATTCTAAACTTAAAGTTTATCTTTAAAAAACACTCTGAGGCACAGGAAAATATGTGCTGCATCATTAGTCATTAGGGATATGCAAATCTAAACCACCA
The DNA here is from genome assembly GCF_040939455.1 of Microcebus murinus. NCBI lineage: Eukaryota > Metazoa > Chordata > Mammalia > Primates > Cheirogaleidae > Microcebus > Microcebus murinus. Next base: position 2,831,802 of record NC_134133.1, on the reverse strand, counting down.
TAAGATGCCATTACACATCTACCGGGGTGAGTATACTTCTTTAAAAATGGAAAATAACAAATGTTGGTGAGAATGTGAGGAAATTGGAACCTTTATACATTGCTGGTGAGACTATAAAATGGTATAGCTGATATGGAAAAAGGTTCGGCAATCCCTCAATAAATCAAACATAGAACTACTACATAACCCAGCAATGCTACTCCTAGGAATATATACCCCAAAGAATTAAAAACGGTTGTGCAAACAAAAACTTGTTCCCAGTGTTCATAGACATAATATTGACAATAGCCAAAAGGTGCAAACAACCTAAATGTCCATCAATGGATGAAGGAATAAATTAAATGTGGTATATTCATACAATGGAACATTATTTAACTGCAAAAAGGAATGAAATGTACTGATAGCTGCTAAAACATGGAAGAACCTTGAAAACATGATGTTAAGTGAAAGAAGGAAAACACAAAAAGATCACATATTGTAAGATTGCATTTGTATAAAATGTCTAGAATTGGCAAATCCATAGAAACAGGAAATAGATTAATGGTTACCAGGAGCTAGGGGGAAGGGAGAGGCAGAAATGCTGATTAATGGTTTTGAGATTTCTTCTGGGGGGGGCAGGGATGAAAAGATTCTGGAACTAGATAGTGGTGATGGTTACACAACAGTACGAATATATTAAGTGCCACTGACTTGTATAGTGTAAAACGATTAAAAGGGAAACTTTATTTTAGGTGAATTTTACCAATTTTTTTAAACCAATTTTTTATTTAAAAACAACTCTGACACTATTGAAAATGATGATATACTAAAATAATGTGGAATGTGCTGTATAATGTAACTTATAAATCAAATAATGAAATATGACAAGAAATACCAGTGCTTAGTATACAGCCTCTTGATTTACAGCATGGACTTTTATAACTGGAACCAAAGTGGTGTTTTGACACATAATGGCTAGATGTCCCCAGACAAATTTTATGACCTATCTGAGCGCCACTGTTTTCGATCATAAAATGTGTGTGGTTACTATTAGTTATCACGAAACACTTTTCCCATGAAGTTGTCATCTAGCCTAACTATAATAATGAGGATGGTTAATATATACTTCATTCTTTTTTTTTTTTCTTTGTATATAAATTGGGTATTGCTAATCTTCCTAGTGATCATTACATTCAAAGCAAACTGATCTGTTTTTTGGGGGGAGATAACAATCACATTTTGAATGGCTTTTTATCTCCATGTGAGGATTTCTGCAGCCTGGGAAAATATTCTGTGCACAGCTCTTTAAAGTAGTTTCCAAAGGAGTATACAATCCACTATAATGATTATGCAGGATTATGTTGAAATTTAGGCTAAATTGCTATCACTAAAATTTCTAGTCTGGTCCCAGCCTGTTACCATGTAAGAACAGACATGGAATCTAGGAATTAAGGGGAAAGACTTTATTAAGGAAAAACATACCTATTTCTCCTTCCCTTCCCCTTAAGGGTAACTAAGCTGTCACCATGAATACCAAGACTGCTATTTCTTCTCGAATTTGCATTTGGCATCCTCCCAGGTAATTTCTGGAGCACATCCTGACCCAGCTCCGGAAGAAACCATATAGCTCCTTTAGTATCATTAGTAACTAAAAAGACCAAAATGTTTAAAGGCAGAGGAAATTCATCTCCAAAAAGGAGTCATGCACAGAACTCTCTGCTCTGTACCACACACGATTTCTCTACCCACACAAGCCAGCCATCGTAGGAAAGAGAACGAGACTTCTAGAACCCTGCCCTCTAACCTCTGCTTTTCTTTTCTTTTTTTTTTTTTTTTTTTTCCCCCTCTCTGCTTCTCCTGGGAGTTGAGGAATTCTGGAAAATTGCTGCAGGCTTTAGCTTCCAGTTGGTCCACCGCGATGCTGATTTATCTATGGGACATTTTCCATCTCTATTCTTGGCAAGAAACTGCAGAATTGCACAAGCTGTCACCTGAACGAAAGTATGTCGAAGAGCAAGGGGGTGGGAGAGATGGAAATTTGTGAAGTCAGGGTCTAACAGGGTTCCATGCCTGCTTGTACATCTTAGCCCCCCCCCACCAGCTGTAAGAAAGTTCGATTGACGTTTGACCTGTTGGGCTCACAAAAGCAAAAGGGCTGAAAATCTCTTTCTTATTCTGTATAACTTACGAGACTCCTCCAACTGTGCAAAACTCCTCCCAAATGCCCCGTGTTTGTTTCAGTAGCACCTGTCCTTCCTTATCAGCCATTCATTCATTCCAAAATATTTATGGAGTGGCTACAGTGTGCGAGACCATCTGCAAAGCCTGAGTTACTGATTCATCCTTTTATTCGATAAATATTTACTGAGCAGCCAAGACACATCAGGTACTTGATGAGTCAGTGGGGGAAAAGCAGTCAACTAAATGGGCAAAGGCTTTGTTCCCATGGAGCTTACATTCCAGTGGGGAAAAACACGAATGAGAAACAGAGGCTTTGAAGACAGGTGCAATGATCCTAGCACTCTGGGAGGCCGAGGCGGGAGGATCGCTCAAGGTCAGGAGTTCGAGACCAGCCTGAGCAAGAGCGAGACCCCGTCTCTACTAAAAATAGAAAGAAATTAGCTAGGCAATTAAAAATATATAGAAAAAATCAGCCAAGCATGGTGGCGCATGCCTGTAGGCCCAGCTACTCGGGAGGCTGAGGCAGGAGGATCGCTTGAGCCCAGGAGTTGGAGGTTGCTGTGAGCGAGGCTGACGCCACTGCACCCTAGCCCAGACAACAGAGTCAAACTCTGTCTCAAAAAAAAAAAAAAACAAACTGAAAATAATATGCAAATGCTCTTACCCTCATGGGGCATAGAGTCTCTGGAGGCCAGAGCTGGGAGACAAACAGTAATCAAACATCTCCCTAAGAGGTGTCTAATTCCAAAGAGGCTGGTAGGTGCCAAGAGGGAAACGCAGGTGAAGCTGGAAGACCCTATAAAGACATCTGATCGAATCTGAGGGAAGGATTTATCGGGAAAAGTAGTCAAAGTAAAACCAGAAGGGTAGAGGCTGACGTGGAGAAGGGGAACGAGACTGGGGAGGCGTGGGCAGGACATTTTTTTTTTTAATAAAGGGACCGGTGTGTGTTCGAAGGGGAGAAAGAGAACTAGATCTAAGAACTAAAAGATCCAGGCTTGCAGAGGATGAGGGAGAAGGCATCCTCAATAAGCTGCAAGACAGGCCGGGCGCGGTGGCTCACGCCTGTAATCCTAGCTCTTGGGAGGCCGAGGCGGGCGGATTGCTCAAGGTCAGGAGTTCGAAACCAGCCTGAGCAAGAGCGAGACCCCGTCTCTACTATAAATAGAAAGAAATTAATTGGCCAACTAATATATATATAAAAAAATTAGCCGGGCATGGTGGCGCATGCCTGTAGTCCCAGCTACTTGGGAGGCTGAGGCAGGAGGATTGCTTGAGCCCAGGAGTTTGAGGTTGCTGTGAGCTAGGCTGACGCCACGGCACTCACTCTAGCCTGGGCAACAAAGTGAGACTCTGTCTCAAAAAAAAAAAAAAAATAATAAGCTGCAAGACAGCAGCTAGGGGCAAATCCCATAGACCCTTCCACAGTTTTGAATTCACTTAGCTGTCTAAATAAACAGGTGCACTATCTGCCTTCCCCGATAGACCAAGCTGCAGCGGGGAGGGGTGGGGGGCCAGGACCCTGTCCCGTTCCCCTGCTGTAGCCCCAGTACCCACCAGAACGTGGCACACAGCAAGGGCGCACAGTTTGTGTTTATTGACTGGCTGTTTAACGACTCAAACAATCTGACACGACCATCTGAAAGCCTCCATGGTGAAGATGCAGCTTGCGCTTGGTTCTGCCAGACTCTGGGTTTAGAAAAGGCTAGCAGACTCGGCAGTATTCAAAGCTGTGATTTCTCTGTTCCAAAACCACAGAAGTCTTTGTATTCAAAGTAAAATGGGCGGGGCGCAGTGGCTCAGGCCTGTAATCCCAGCACTTTAGGAGGCTGAGGCAGGAGGATCGCTTGAGGCCAGGTATTTGAGACCAGCCAGGGCAAGACAGCAAGATTGTGTGGCTAAAAAAAAATGTTTTAAAAATTAGCCAGGCTCAGTGGCATGCACCTGTAGTCCCAAGCTACTCAGGAGGCTGAGGGAGGAGGATCGCTTAAGGCCAGGAGTTCAAGGCTGCAGTGAGCTATGATAGCACCACGACACTCTGGCCTAGACAACAGAGCAAGACCGTGCCTCTAATAAAAAGTAAGGCTGGCCGGGCGCGGTGGCTCACGCCTGTAATCCTAGCACTCTGGGAGGCCGAGGCGGGAGGATCGCTCAAGGTCAGGAGTTCGAAACCAGCCTGAGCAAGAGCGAGACCCTGTCTCTACTATAAATAGAAAGAAATTAATTGGCCAACTAAAAATATATGCAAAAAATTAGCCAGGCATGGTGGCACATGCCTATAGTCCCAGCTACTCGGGAGGCTGAGGCAGGAGGATCGCCTGAAGTTAGGAGTTCAAGACCAGCCTGAGGCAAGAGCAAGAACATATAGTCCTAGCTACTTGGGAGGCTGAGGCAGGAGGATCTCTTGAGCCTCGGAGTTTGAGGCTGCTGTGAGCTAGGCTGACGCCACGGCACTCACTCTAGCCTGGGCAACAGAGTGAGACTCTGTCTCAAAAAAAAAAAAAAAAAAGTAAGGCTGGGCGCTGTGGCTGACACCTGTAAATCCTAGCACTCGAGGAGGCTGGGGAGGGAGGATTGCTTGTGCCAGGAGTTCAAGGCCAGCCTGAGCAAGAGTGAGACCCCTGTCTCTACAAAAAAAAAAAAAAATTAGCCAGGCATAGTGGCCAGTGCTTGCAGTCCCAGCTACTTGGGAGGCTGAGGCAGGAGGATGGCTCAAACCCAGGAGTTGGAGGTTGCTGTGAGCTATGATGACGCCACGGCACTCTAGCCTGGGCAACAGAGTGAGATCTTGTCTCAAAAAAAAAAAAAATTAAAAAGTAAAATGAGGCCGGGCGCTGTGGCTCACGCCTGTAATCCTAGCTCTTGGGAGGCCGAGGCGGGCGGATTGCTCAAGGTCAGGAGTTCAAAACCAGCCTGAGCAAGAGCGAGACCCCGTCTCTACTATAAATAGAAAGAAATTAATTGGCCAACTGATATATATATATAAAAAATTAGCTGGGCATGGTGGCGCATGCCTGTAGTCCCAGCTACTCGGGAGGCTGAGGCAGAAGGATCACTCAAGCCCAGGAGTTTGAGGTTGCTGTGAGCTAGGCTGACGCCACGGCACTCACTCTAGCCTGGACAACAAAGTGAGACTCTGTCTCAAAAAAAAAAAAAAAAAAAAAGTAAAATGATCAGATCATTTTTGATCTGATCAAACAACATCATCAGATCATGATCAGATCCGATCATTTTGATCTGATCTGATCAAAATGATCGGATGATCATTTTTTGATCAAAATGATCGGATGATCATCTTTTTGATGAAAAAGATGATCAACATCATCTTTTTATTTTGAGCACATGTGGGGTGTTACCCAAGATATCACTGTTATCCACCCGGCAGACTGATTGTCAAGGCATCTTCACCAGGAGAAAAAAGGTATGTAACTTTGGGACAAAGCGCAGAGATTTAGCCAAGCGTTCTCATTGTGGTGAGCCTGAAGATCAACGTTGTGAAGCCAATTCTGTGCATTTACCTTTGGGGTTGCTGGAACGGGTTTGGTGCCTGCCTCCCTGCCCTCCTTCCCGCAGCCCTCATTGTGCACGAGAGGAGACCGGGGGTCCTGGGCAGGTGGATTTGGCCCAGGACAGGAGCAGGCAACCCCAGGTGCAGCCAATGCGCACGTTTGGTTCACGTGGCCGCAGTTCCCGATTCAGCTGCAAATCTAAAACAGGCTGTTCCTTGCTCCTTAGAGTGAATCTCTCGTGTTGTAATTGGAGTGTGAGACCTCTGTCTTCATTCTGCAAAGCGTGCTGAGGTTGCAGATCCAGGGCCTGGAATGGGGGGTGGCCATTTTTTGGCCACCAACTGGATACGCCTGCATGTGGCCAGTGCTAATTTGCAGGAGGTCACAGTTGAGAGGATTGAAGGGTAACAGAGGTGGAGCCTGGAATCAACCGCACCTGAAGCAGGCTCTACTTCCGGACTCCTCTGCGAAGTAAGTCCATGCATTCCGTTTGTTGTTTAAATTGGGATTTCTGTAATCGGTGGTCAAGTTGTCCTAGCTGGTAAGGGCGATAGAAATTCAGAAACAACTTTGTGCTCTTTAAAAATATAGCAGCAGCAGCATGGAGGCCGGGCACGGTGGCTCACACCTGTCATCCTAGCACTCTGGGAGGCCGAGGTAGGAGGATCCTTTGAGCTCAGGAGTTCAAGACCAGACTAAGCAAGAGTGAGATGCTGTCTCTACTAAACAAAAAAAAAAAGAAATTAGCTGGACAACTAAAAATATATAGAAAAAATGAGCCGGGCGTGGTGGCGCATGCCTGTAGTCCCAGCTACTTGGGAGGCTGAGGCAGGAGGATCGCTTGAGCCCAGGAGTTGGAGGTTGCTGTGAGCAAGGCTGACGCCACGGCACTCACTCTAGCCTGGGCAACAAAGCGAGACTCTGTCTCAAAATAAATAAATAAATAAATGATACAGCAGCATGCAGAGAAAATTAGAATGAGGGTGGAATAGCTCCAAAATCCATCTTCTTTTAACTTGTTTTTCTTTTTTTTAAGTGAAATCTTCCCAGAGTTAATGCCTTAAATATATAAGTGATCTTTGGAATAAGTAAAAATGTATTTTTTTAAAAATGCCAACAGTACAAAGAGGTGTACAGTGAGAAGTGTCCATACCACTCTTCTCAATTCCTTTCCCCAAAGACAACATTTTTTGCACAGTTCCTCGCATATAGTTTCTACAATATTTTGTGCATAGGTTTTTTGTTTTTTTTTTTTAATTTTTTTTTTTTTTTTGAGAAAGAGTCTCACTTTGTTGCCCAGGCTAGAGTGAGTGTCCTGGCGTCAGCCTAGCTCACAGCAACCTCAGACTCCTGGGCTCAAGCGATCCTCCTGCCTCAGCCTCCCGAGTAGCTGGGACTACAGGCATGTGCCACCATGCCCGGCTAATTTTTTCTGTATATATTAGTTGGCCAATTAATTTCTTTCTATTTATAGTAGAGACGGGGTCTCGCTCTTGCTCAGGCTGGTTTTGAACTCCTGACCTTGAGCGATCCTCCCACCTCGCCCTCCCAGAGTGCTAGGATTACAGGCGTGAGCCACCGCGCCCAGCCTGTGCATAGGTTTTTTAATTTATACCAATGGTACTATACCCTGTCGGCCCCTTGCTTTTTTTTTTTTGCTTAGAAATATATCTTAGAGGTTGTTCCATATCAGTAAATATTCCCGCTGCTGCTTAAATATGGCAACATGGCTAGAAGTTTTTCATTCTTCATTTTATTGCTACGAACTCTACCTGCAAATGGGGGTGAGTGGATTAGTTTATTTAATCAGTGAAATGAAGCAACAGCAGCATACACTTTCCCAGGTGTCTGAAATTCATTTAAAATTGTTAAACAGCTGCAAACTATTTCATTTTTTGGGTTCCGTAACTTATTTAACCAAGCTCCTGCAGAAAATCATTTCGGCTGGGACCTTTAGCTGCCTTACACAAAGCTGAAGCAAATGCGTATGCTGCTTTGCTTGAAAGCTATATAGAATGTTCTGGACGACAGCCTAGGCCAGGGGTCCTGACACTTTTTAAACAGGGGGCCAGTCCGCTGTCCCTCGGACCGTTGGAGGGCCGGACTACCATTTAAAAAAAAAACTATGGGCCGGGCGCGGTGGCTCACGCCTGTCATCCCAGCACTCTGGAAGGCCGAGGTGGGCGGATTGCTCGAGGTCAGGAGTTCGAAACCAGCCTGAGCAAGAGCGAGACCCCGTCTCTACTATAAATAGAAAGAAATTAATTGGCCAATACATATATATGTGTGTGTGTATATATATATATATATATATATATATATATATATATATATATATATATATATATATAAAAAAATAGCCGGGCATGGTGGCGCATGCCTGTAGTCCCAGCTACTCGGGAGGCTGAGGCAGGAGGATCTCTTGAGCCCAGGAGATTGATTGAGGTTGCTGTGAGCTAGGCTGACGCCACGGTACTCACTCTAGCCTGGGCAACAAAGTGAGACTGTCTCAAAAAAAAAAAAAACAAAAAAACTATGAACAAATTCCTATGCACACTGCACATACCTTATTTTGAAGTAAAAAAAACAAACAGGCAAAAACACCCTCATGTGGCCCCCGGGCCGTAGTTTGGGGACGCCTGGCCTAGCAAACACAGGCTGGTGAACCAAAACTTTTGAATTTGAGATGCTGAGCAAAAGAATTCCAGAACTGTTTCTTGTTGGTTTGTTTTTGGCATGTAACAAATAGATTCCTTTTTCTTTTCCCCTACAAAGAGATTCCTTTTTCTCACTCATGGATCCATCCATTCATTTATTCAGCAAATATTCGGGGGCACTCAGTAAGTGCCAGGGAATATTTTGGGGTGCTGATCCTTGCCTCCGGCGCCTAGCCTTACATGCTCATTTGAGAAGCAGGTGATGGGTACAATGACTGCCCAGTTGTCTGTGGTTATTTATTTATTTATTTATTATTGAGACAGAGTCTCACTCTGTTGCCCAGGCTAGAGTGAGTGCCGTGGCGTCAGCCTCGCTCACAGCAACCTCCAACTCCTGGGCTCAAGCGATCCTCCTGCCTCAGCCTCCCGAGTAAGCTGGGACTACAGGCATGCGCCACTGTGCCCGGCTGAATTTTTTTGTATATATATATATATATATATTTTTTTTTAGTTGGTCAATTAGTTTCTTTTTATTTTTAGTAGAGGCGGGGTCTCGCTCAGGCTGGTTTCGAACTCCTGACCTTGAGCGATCCTCCCGCCTCAGCCTCCCAGAGTGCTGGGGTGACAGGTGTGAGCCACCGCCGCACCCGGCCTGACCTGTGGGTATTTAGGCCAGTCCCCAACCCTTGGGCTGAGGACCCAAGGTACCGGTCTGTGGCCTGTTAGGACCCCCCCCCCCCCGACAAACAGCAGGAGGTGAGCAGCTGGCAAACGAGGGAAACTTCATCTGTGTTTACAGCCGCTCCTGGTTGCTCACATCACCGCCTAAGCCCTGCCTCCGCCAGCTCCAAGCAGCCGCAGGAAAACGAGCTCAGGACTCCCACCGATTTTGCAGTATGGTGAGTTGTGTAATTATTTCACTATGTGTTACAATGTAACAGTAATGGAAAGAAAGTGCACGATATGTGTGATACACTTGAATCACCCTGAAACCATCTCCCCCACCCCCCACCTGCCCTGGAAAAATTGTCTTCCATGAAACTGGTCCCTGGTGCCAAAAAGGTTGGGGACTGCTGATTTAGACACAGTTTTGCAGTCATGTGCTTTGTCAACACCAACAATGCCAACCACGAACCACCTACATGGTCCCAGGAGATGACCAAACCATATTTTTACTGCGTCTTTTCTATGTTCAGATATATTTAGACACACAAATACTTGCCATTGAGTTACAGTTGCCTACAGTATTCAGGCCAGTAACGTGCTGTGAGTATTTCTGCCCTGGGAGCAATAGCTACAAACCATATAGGTGCATAGAAGGCTACAACATCTAGGTTTGGGTAAAGTCCACAACACATGTCTCGGAATGTACCACCATCATTATGTGACAAATGGCCTTACTTAAAAGACTTTGGTTATAAGAACTTTCCAGTTATTTCTATACGAACCAACTCAGTCTTGGATTTGTATCAAAGAGGTCATTTCTATGTTGGATCATTCAATGTTTCTTTCTGTTTTTTTTTTTTTTTTTTTTTTGAGATAGAGTCTCACTTCTGTTGCCTGGCCTAGAGTGCCGTGGCGTCAGCCTCGCTCACAGCAACCTCCAACTCCTGGGCTCAAGCGATCCTCCTGCCTCAGCCTCCCCAGTAGCTGGGACTACAGGCATGCACCTCCATGCCCAGCTAATTTTTTCTATATATTTTTAGTTGGCCAATTCATTTCTTTCTATTTATAGTAGAGACGGGGTCTCAATCTTGCTCAGGCTGGTTTCGAACTCCTGACCTCGAGCAATCCTCCTGCCTCGGCCTCCCGGATTGCTGGGATTATAGGCGTGAGCCACCTCGCCCGGCCAGATCATTCAATGTTTCTAAGTGAAAAAGGCAATATGAGCCTAACAAATAGAACATAGTAACAGGCATCATTTATGGAGCCTTTGCTTTATTAGGGATAGAAACAAATTTAATAACTAGCTAGATGTTATCTCAGGAATGGCAATGAGTCTTGCAGTGTGTTCCTAAATTCATTACTGTAATATTGTTTATTCTGTGCTTTTAAAGAATATTTAATTTCCTCTTGATTTTTACCATCAAGTATGTAGGAACCAATTCTGGCTCAGTATTTGCAGTTTTTTCTACAGTTGCAATATTTCATTGTACCATACAATCCTCAAAAATATTAAAACACTGAGAAAATGAGAAGTGTTGCCAAGAAAATGAAGCTGAACTCTTCCTGCAGCCTAGATTCGCTGTTGTTGACGAATTAGTGCAGTACTAAAATGACGTAACTGTGAGGAAATTCGTGATCACATTCATTACAATCAGAACTGGAAAGCTCTGTTAGAAGTATTTTATTTTATTTTATTTTATTTATTTATTTTTGAGACAGAGTCTCACTCTGTTGCCCAGGCTGGAGTGCCAGACTCCTGGGCTCAAGCGATCCTCCTGCCTCAGCCTCCCCAGTAGCTGGGACTACAGGCATGCGCCACCATGCCCGGCTAATTTTATATATATATATATATATATATATGTGTATATATATATATATGTATATATATATGTACATACACATATATATATAATTTTAGTTGTCCAGATAATTTATTTTTAGTAGACAGGGGTCTCCCTCTTGCTCAGGCTGGTCTTGAACTCCTGACCTTGAGCAATTCTCCCGCCTCGGCCTCCCAGAGTGCTAGGATGACAGGCGTGAGCCACCGAGCCCGGCCTAAAATTAAATATTCATTGTTTGATTATTTCTCATGTTTCTCCTCCACTGCACCCTGACCTTCATGATATCAGTGACTGGGTCTATTTGTGTATCAGTTTTCTCAGTGTCTAACACAGATAGGTGCTCAATTTGGTGGAATTGAATTTATTTGGTGGAATTGAATTTATTTGGCCATGTGCTTATTATCCAAATGGACTAAGGCAAGAGTAGCTTGTAGAATCAAATTAAAAATAATAAGGCCAGGCGTGGTGGCTCACACCTGTCATCCTAGCACTCTGGGAGGCCGAGGCGGGAGGATCCCTCAAGGTCAGGAGTTCGAGACCAGCCTGAGCAAGAGCGAGACCCCGTCTCTACTATAAATAGAAAGAAATTAATTGGCCAACTAATATATATAGAAAACATCAGCCAGGCATGATGGCGCATGCCTGTAGTCCCAGCTACTCGGGAGGCTGAGGCAGGAGGATGGCTTGAGCCCAGGAGGTTGAGGTTGCTGTGAGCTAGGCTGATGCCACGGCACTCAGTGTAGCCTGGACAACAAAACGAGACTCTGTCTCAAAATTAATAATAATAATAAGAAGAAAAAATTCAAATGAAACAATCAATTGAAAATAAAATAGCTCATTAATCAACTAGTGAAAATGAAGCAACAAGGCTAGGCATAGGAATTTCTTTTATTGTTTGTTTCGTTGATAGGAACCCTGTCTATGGCCAAGGGCAAGTAAATTCTTTTAATTGTTGAAATGAGGCAACCACCTTCATAGGCTTCTGTGGAAATAGTCTAAAATGAACATGCTCTACATACTTTCAAAGAAATGTAGGAGAACTTGTAATAAAAATGACAGAGTGACACACCCAAGTGACCCCTTTTATCTCAAGACCTTGAGACACTGTACAAATGGTAATTAGCTCTGACATCATCCCTCTGAGGTAAGAATTTTTTTTTCCCTCCATTTATAACTGAGCCTCCATAAAATTATTTCTCCCGTAGTCTCAAGTCTGGTGTCTGAATACTTCACCTCCTAAGATATATGTGTGAGTTAGCCCATAAATCATCATGTTAAGAAAAATTTTAAATCGGGGCACAGTGGTGTTTGGGCTATCAAGAGACTAAGCTCATTGGGGAATTCAGATTTAAAGCAAAAATTCCCCTGTCATCAGTGGAAATAGGAAAGAACTGGAGGAATTTTAAGATAACAGTCTGTTTAGTTCTATTTCATATTTTAATGACACTTCCAATATTTGGATGGCCTAAGAGCTGAACTGACCTCAAAGCACATTCTGAAATGGCAGGTGACCGAAGCCAAAAGAAAGACCGTCTGACCAGGCATTCATTCCCAGGGAAATGATAATAAAATCCTAGGCTGGGAGAATGTTTCATTTTATTGCCCAAATCCATGGAAATTCACCATGGCGGATCGAACTTTTAATATCTGGTCACAACAGGACGCCATGCTTAATGGCAGCCAGCTGCAGAGATTATGTGCTTGGACTTTTCATCCCTACGTTTGTGCTATGATAGATCCTGCATTTTAAACTTGCACAATTTGCAAACTTTTCTTTGCAAATAATTACAAGTGTCAAGAGAAATTACAAGAATAGTACAAAAAAAACTCCCACATACCTTTTTTGCTAGATTCGCCAATCATGAACGGGCTGCCCCATTTATTATACTTTGTCATTTGTCATCTGAAAACAATTTTGCATGCATCCTGCCGCCTTGCCCTTGAATTCTTGAGTGTGTATTTCCTAAGAGCAAGGACATCCTCTTACATAACCACCATAGTTATCTTCTTCAGGTAATTAAACGTCGATCGATACTTTATGAATCTACTGTCCATAGTCCAATTTTCTTGAGCGACACAATAGGGACTTTCATTGCATTTTTTTTCCCTCCAGAACTAGATTATTATATTTTGTGATTGTCTCCTTTAGTTTTAATCAGTTCCTCAGCTTTTCTTTCTCTTTCATGACAATGACATTTTTGAAAAAAAGCCCATTTTTAAATGGTTTACATAGAAATCTTTTTGAGAAACCTAGGTTTTATGGTTGTTGGTCTTTTCTAATGAACAGCTTTTTTTTTTTGAGACAGAGTCTCACTCTGTTGCCCAGGCTAGAGTGAGTGCCGTGGCGTCAGCCTCGCTCACAGCAACCTCCAACTCCTGGGCTCAAGCGATCCTCCTGCCTCAGCCTCCTCCCGAGTAGCTGGGACTACAGGCATGCGCCACCACGCCCGGCTCATTTTTTCTATATATTTTTAGTTGTCCAGCTAATTTCTTTCTATTTTTTTTTTTTAGTAGAGACAGGGTCTCTCTCTTGCTCAGGCTGATCTTGAACTCCTGAGCTCAAAGGATCCACTTGCCTCGGCCTCCCAGAGTGCTAGGATTACAGGTGTGAGCCACTGTGCCTGGCCCCCAAATTTTTTAAATCCACTGACATGGTGTGTGTTCTGTTATCTTTTTCCTTAGATCATTTTATATATATATATATATATATATATATATATATATATATATATATATATATATATATATATAAATATAAATAAAAGTTTCTTTCCTTATTTGTTCATTCCTTCTCTCCACACTATAGGATACCAAAAGCTCAAGTTGGATTCTTCTAAATTAAAATTGGTGGAGTTTTTTTATTAATTAAATTAAATTTTATTACTTAATTACATCTCTGTAACTTTGTGAACATCATTCACACTTGATTACATTTAAATTTGAAAAATTCTTTATGTTCTTTTGTCCACAAATTATAATTGTAATCACATAAATTATTAGATAATATAATTGATTTGTTCTCTCAAAGTTGACATTTATCCTACAAATGGTATATTTTTTATTTATTTTTTATTTTTATTATTTTTTTTACCTCAAAGATCAAGATCATTGAGTAACAAATGGTATAGTTTTAAAATTATTATTGTCTGCTTTTTTCCCTTTACTTCCTTTTTTTAATTATATATCGTGTTTCCCCCAAAATAAGACAGAGTCTTATATTTATTTTTCTTCAAGAAGACACCCAAGGGCTTATTTTCAGGGACTTTTTGGAGTTTTCGAAAAGGTTTTTGGCACCTGAACGTGCTAAGCAAAAAACAATTATATATATATATATATATATATATATTTATATTTATATTTATATATTTATATATATATTTAATATATATAAATATATTTTTATATATTTAATATATATAAATATATATTTTTATATATATATATAAATATATATATTTTTTGTTTTTTTTTTAAGAGACAGAAGTCTTGCTATGTTGCCCAGACTGAAGCCAAAGTAAAGACTATCTGACCAGGCATTCATTCCTAGGGGAATGATAATAAAATCCTAGCCTTGAGAATGTTTCATTTTATTGCCCAAATCCATGGAAATTCACCGTGGCGGATCGAACTTTTAATATCTGGTCACAACTCGAACTCCTAACTCCTGGGGTCAGGCCATCCTCCCATCTCAGCCTCCTGCATGCCACTGTGCCCAGCTGCTAAGCAAATTTTGAAAACGAAAAGATTAGTAAGGGTACCAGGCTACTCTACTTAAGGAAGTCAGTAGGGCTTTGCTTAGGTGCCATTTGTATACAAGTGTTGGGTTAATTGCAAATAGTTGCTTGCTGTTATTTAGTGACCACTTAGGGGACACGTAGTGTGTTTCAGCTTACCTGCTAGAACCCCCACACAACCACGTTTCAACCACAGACAGGTAACTGATGTTCCGAGGGAAATATTATAACTAGCCCAAGGTCATGGCGCCGGTAAGTGGCTCAGCTGGGATTTGCATTCAGGCCACCCAGTTGCACCTTTGTCACCCTGCTCTGTACCAGACTAGTTTGGTGTGGGTAGATTTCTACGGTCTTGCATCTCTGTTAGGCAGAATAAAAGTGTGATTAGGTACCAGCAAAGCAATTTCACCCCCCCAAAAAAAACCCATTTTTTAAAGAATTAATAAATATTAATTAATTAATGGCATTAATTAATATATGCCATTTCAGGAAAATCAACTAGGTAGCATTTGCAGGAAAACTAAAAAACTTCAGCCTTCTTTTTCCCTTATTTAAGGCTGTTTTTATTTTAAAATACAAGGTAGGGTATGGAAATGGCCCTCAGAAACTCTTCAGTCTTTACAGCCCCCTGAAGCCCTAACTCCAGCCCCGGGTCCTTTAAAAATAATAAAACAGCGTTTCATTTAAAGATATTCTTTTTCATTACTCTAGAGAAAGCTTCGCTTACGTTGAGTTGATGAGCTTTTCCTGCAAAATTCGGTTGTGAGATTTTGCTTTTGAATTACCCGAGTTGGAGCACATTCTGAGCAATTAGAACAGCTCTTGAGATAAAAAAAAAAAAGTGATCACTTGGTAGAAAACACCCACATTTGTGTTGGGGGGCAGTTGCAATGCAGATTTCGGGCGCAGCAGTACTTTGACTTTTTATTATTTATATTTGGTCAGCTAAGGATTAACTTCTTCATATTCTGATAAAATGCCCATCTGAATACTTAATAGCCCAATCTACAGATAGGTGATTTCTTTAAAAATTCTTTTGCTTTTTTTTTTTTTTTTTTTTGAGACAGAGTCTCACTTTGTTGCCCAGGCTAGAGTGAGTGCCGTGGCGTCAGCCTAGCTCACAGCAACCTCAAACTCCTGGGCTCAAGCGATCCTCCTGCCTCAGCCTCCCGAGTAGCTGGGACTACAGGCATGAGCCACCATGCCCGGCTAAGTTTTTGTGTATATATATATATTAGTTGACCAATTAATTTCTTTCTATTTATAGTAGAGACGGGGGTCTCGCTCTTGCTCAGGCTGGTTTCGAACTCCTGACCTCGAGCGATCCTCCCGCCTCGGCCTCCCAGAGTGCTAGGATGACAGGCGTGAGCCACCATGCCTGGTCTAGATTCATTCTTGATTCCTTCCTCTCTCTCTCCCCCTCTCTCTCCCTCTCTACCTTGTATATCCTATTGATTGCTAAATCCTAATGGTTTTACTCCTCCATATTTCTATATTAGGGTTTTTGTTTTTCCCTCTGCGTTAGTTCCCTATGACTACTGTAAAAAAAAAAAAGAAAGAAAGAAAGAAAAGAAACAGACACTTAGTGGTTTTGCAGGACACAAATGTATCCTCTTACAGTTCTGGAGGTGAAAAAGCTGAAATGAGTCCACAGGTCTAAAATCAAGCAAGGGGTCAGCAGGAGACTCTAGAAGAGAATCTGTTTCCTTGTCTTTTCTAGTTTCTAGAAGCCGCCTATACCCCTTGGCTTGTGGCCCCTTCCTCATACCACATTACCTCTTCTGTCCCTGCTTTTGTTGTCCTGTGGCCTCCTTCCTCTTCTGTAGCTGAATCTCCTCCCTCTGCCTCCCTCTTATAAGGACAAGTATAATTACATTTTGGGCCTGCTCAGATAATCCAGAGTCATTCCTCCCTCCCAAAGTCCTTAACTTCATCATAGCTACAGAGTCCTCTTGTCCATATATGGTAATATTCACATGTCCCAGAATTAGGACGTGGATATCTTCAGGGGGCTGGTTTTCAGCCTACCACAGCCTCTTAGCCTGGCTCACACCCTCCAGATCTCTTACCTCCTAGCTGGTTTTCCAGCCTTTAGTCTAATTCATCCTTCCTCCCTCTACCCGTGACTTAGAGCACTGGGTCCCAAAAGCAGGCCCATAAAGTGAACCCGTGGGAGGTTGTTAAAAATGTAGGTGCCTGGCCTCTATCTCTGGAGATTCTGATTGAGAAAGTCTAGTGGATCTATATTTTATTTCTTTCTTTATTTTTAAGACAGAGTCTCACTCTTTTGTCCTGGCTAGAGTGCCGTGGCGTCAGCCTAGCTCACAGCAACCTCAAACTCCTGGGCTCAAGCGATCCTCCTGCCTCAGCCTCCCAGGTAGCTGGGACTACAGGCATGCACCACCATGCCCAGCTAATTTTTTCTATTTTTAGTTGTCTGGCTAATTTCTTTCTATTTTTAGTAGAGACGGGGTCTCGCTCTTGATCGGGCTGGTCTCGAACTCCTGAGCTCAATCAATCAACCCGCCTCGGCCTCCCAGAGTGCTAGGATTACAGGCATGAGCCACTGCACCCAGCCTCTATGTTTTATAAATCTACCACCATGCTGATTGAAGTAAATAAAATGAACAAATAAAACTTTATGCCATGATGACAGCTCCAACATTTTTATATAGGGAAAACTCGGGACAGGAGTTCGGGGCAGTGACGCCATAGGGGAATTGCCTTGTAACTCTGTTTGCATAGCAAGCATTACATTCACTGAATGTTACATCATGAAAAGAGCAATTTCCCATTGCTAAGAAGCATTTATTCATATATTACATTAGTTGTTAAACAGTTCTGCTTTGTTTTGTTTTATTTGAGACAGGATCTCATTCTGTCACCATGGGTAGAGTGCAGTGGCATCACCATAGTTCATTGCAACCTCAAACTCCTGGGCTCAAGTAATCCTCCTGCCTCAGCCTCCCGAGTAGCTGGGACTACAGGCACGTGCCACCATGTCCAGCTAATTTTTCACTTTTTAGTAGAGATGAGGTCTCACTATGTTGCCCACACTGGCCTCCAACTCCTGACCTCAGGCAATCCTCCCACCTCAGCCTCCCAAAGTGCTGGGATTACAGGTGTGAGCCACCACACCCAGAGGTACTTGTTTTTAAACTAGAAGTCACTTTATGGGATTGATGGAAACTGTTGGGAAAAGGGGGAGAATGCTAAAACCTTCCTTCCCGACACCCCACCCTTTCACCCTGCTGTTTCTCCGGGTCATTCTGATGCCCCGTGAGCTTTGAGAACCTCTGATTCTGACCATGAACTTCTTGAGGACAGAGATTGTGTCTTGTCCTCTATTTCACCCCCAGCACCTATGGCTCTATCTGGCACATGGTTGGCATTCAGTTAACGTGTATTCAATAAATGATGCAATGAATCGATGAACAGATTAATGGAATAAATGCTAGCACAAAAGGATTTGTCAAATTGTTGATAAAAACAGCCTACAGGCCGGGCGCTGTGGCTCACGCCTGTAATCCTAGCTCTTGGGAGGCCGAGGCGGGCGGATTGCTCAAGGTCAGGAGTTCAAAACCACCCTGAGCAAGAGCGAGACCCCGTCTCTACTATAAATAGAAAGAAATTAATTGGCCAACTAACATATATATAAAAAAAAAAATTAGCCGGGCATGGTGGCGCATGCCTGTAGTCCCAGCTACCCGGGAGGCTGAGGCAGAAGGATCACTCGAGCCCAGGAGTTTGAGGTTGCTGTGAGCTAGGCTGACGCTACGGCACTCACTCTAGCCTGGGCAACAAAGCGAGACTCTGTTTCAAAAAAAAAAAAAAAAAAAAAAAAAAACAGCCTACAACAATAAGGAACTGAGGTGAGGGATTAAAGGAACTGTTGGAAGAAGCATAAACAACCAGATTGTTCAGAGGTCAGTGTGAGTGTTTATTGTTGCAGAGTGTTACTGAGGCGGCTTGGTAGTGACTTGTGTCTAGTGTGGGCACAAACGTTTCCGGGCACTGGACAGCCAAGCAGGTGCACATTGCTTTGTATCCGTCTAGATATGGGATCTACTGACAATGGTGAACACCCAAGAAATAGTTACAGGCCGGGCAAGGTGGCTCACACCTGTAATCCCAACACTCTGGGAGGCAGAGGCGGGAGGATCGTTTGAGATCAGGAGTTCGAGACCAGCCTGAGCAAGGGCAAGACCCTGTCTCTACTAAAAAATAGAAAAAAATTAGCTGGACAACTAAAAAAAAAAAAAAAGAAAAGAAATATATATATATATATATAATTAGCCAGGCATAGTGGCGCATGCCTATATTCCCAGCTACTCGGGAGGCTGAGGCAGGAGGATCGCTTGAGCCCAGGAGTTGGAGGTTGCTGTGAGCGAGGCTGACGCCAGGGCACTCACTCTAGCCTGGGCGACACAGTGAGACTCTGTCTCAAAAAAGAAAAGAAAAAAAAAGAAATACTTTCAATGAGTTAGATACTGTTCCAGGCACTGCGTGTATATTAACATATATGTGTATCATCTCATTTAATTCTCACAAGAACCTTAACATCACACAAAAACTCCATTTTCTCATGATGAAAAAGTGTAATTGTATAACATGCCCATGGTCATAGAGCTAGGAAGTGGATTAAAACCCGGGGAGCCCGGTTCCAGAGTTCTTACCCACTGCACTGCAAGGCCCAGAGACCTGTACCCCATAGCCAGGCAAAGAACAAGAGAGACAGAGAATAGGCCCTGAATGCATGATCTGTTAGGCTGAAGGAACACAGCATCTATGGCATTTTGGGACTAGGGGCAAGTAGTTTAATAATGCAAATGCACCTGTACCCTAAAGTCTTAGAGACTTACATAGGACAAGTGACTTGTCCAAGGTCGTGCTAGGAAAAGGCACAGCCAGGACTAGAACCCAGCTCTGTCTGAGACCAGGTTGAAGTGCTTTAAAATAATAATGAGAATTTCTAAATTGGGTGCCAAGGGAATGCATACCCAAGGCATTTTATTTAATCTTGGGCCAAAAAAAAAAAACAAAAACAAAAACAAAAACCTGGCCTCATTATTATGGTTTATTGTATAATGCAATGATTTTGATTAAATGTATTGAGTTGTATCATTATCACCACGATCCAAAGTAGAATATTGTCATTACCCTAATAAGATCCCACATGCCCATTTAGTTAAACCCTGTTCCCACCTCCAGTCAGAGAAAACCACTCATCTACCTTGGGTCTCTATAAATTGCTTTCCCTTAGCTGGCAGAAAAGATTCAGACCCATGAATGTGTCTTAGATTCATCCATGCTGTGGCAGGTGTCAGCATTTCTTTCCTTTTTATGGCTGAGTACTATTCCACTGTGTGACTAGGCTACATTCTGTTTACCCAGTCACCAGTTGACGAATATTTCACTTTTTGGCTATCATGGCTAATATCGATATGAAGATATGAATGTTTGTGTGCTTTGCATGGACAGGTGTTTCCATTTCTCTTGGGATAAATATACCTAGAAATGGAATTGCTCCGTTGTACGGTAACTTTGTTTACTTTTGCTTATGTTTAATTTCAAAGAAACCATGGCCCGGCATTGAAGCCAAGATCTGAAGGCTGAGGAAAGAAAGAACCAAGGGGAGAGGGGAAGGGAAAATGTTCTGGGTAGTGACAAAAGCACTAGTTTCTTTGTTTCACATGAAATATCTAAAAGGAAATAATTATCACATTTTGTATCTAAAACCCAAGGCAGAATAGTGTTATCAAAGGACATTTGTCAATTTCTTGAAGGTGATAAATGTCCTGCATCACAACACAGTTGCCTTTTCCTAGTTCGAATTGAAACATTCTATGAGAATTCACTTAAAAAAAAAAAAAAAAGCAAAAAAACCCTCCAAACTAATTAAAACAAGACAAAGCAAGCAAACAAACAGAAACCCAAACTCCTGGGCCTGATAATCTGATATGAGAGGGGTGTTTGCCACAAAATCCAAGGCTATTCCTCCTGTTTCTCTTTTTTCTGTGTCTCAGCAAGTTAAGCACCCCAACGCATAGCAATAATATTTAAAGAGTCTGAAAGCCACCATTCTGTTTGCATTTCTTCCCGGAAGACAAATGGTGTTCAGCAAAATGCAGGAAAAAAATAATCATACCCAAGCCATGTTTTTGCAATATGCATTCTCCCCTTTTTGTTAAATTTTGTTAAAGGGGTGTGTGTGTGTGTGTGTGTGTGTGTGTGTGTGTGTGTGTGTGTGTGTGTGTGTGTGTGTGTGTTTTCCCTTTCTATGTACTTTTCAGCACAAGACAGAGCGAGTATTCATGACTGCAAGCAGTTCAGCCAATCAGTTGTGTACACAATACACTGGTCGTTAATCCAAGGTGACCTGCAGGTTTAAACTTCGTTTGCAAAGGCAGCTACAGTATAACCACAGAGGCAATTACGGCATTACAAACCATGGGCATAGAGTCAGAGAGATGATTTCTAGAAGACCCCAAAGAGAGTTTTTCCTTCCTAGGCTTATGACCAGAAAGAAGTTCATGGCACATTAAGTTTTCCGTCTGAAAGCTAGGACAATCACTTGCCACGGCCTTTCCTAATTTCTAAAAGTGATAGGAGGTACAGCTGCTTGTTCTTTTTCAAAAATAAATAAATAAAAAATAAAAGTGATAGGAGAGACAAAAATGTCAGAATTTCTCTCTATGAAAAGCATTCTCCAAGTACGGTGACACTCCAGCTTCTTTTCGGGACTTCTAAGACTGAATCGAGGGAGGGGTTAGTGGTCTACACGGTGCTATAGTTTGGATATGGCGTGTCCCAGCCAAAGCTGCTGTTGAAATTTGCTTGCTGTGTGCTGGTGCTGGGAGGTGTTTGGGTCACTCAGACCCGCAGAACAGTCTTGCTCTCTCGGGAATGGATTCATTCCTGCCAGAGTGGGTTGTTATAGAGCCCTTGGTCCCTCTTGCCATGTGCCCATTTCCTCTTTGACCTTCTCCTCCATGTTTCTTTCTTTTTTTTTAATATTTTTTTAATTTATTTTTTTCAGCATATTATGGGGGTACAAATGTTAAGATCACGTATATTGCCCTTGCCCCCCTCCCCCCTTGAGTCAGAGCTTCAAGCGTGTCCATCCCCCAGATGGTGCACATTGCACTCATTATGTGTGTATACACCCGTCCCCTCCTCCCCACCTGCCCGACACCCAATAAATGTGATTCCTATGTGTCCACTTAGGTGCTCATCAGTTAATACCAATTTGCTGGTGAGTCCATGTGGTGCTTATTTTTCCATTCTTGGGATGCTTCACTTAGTAGAATGGGCTCCAGCTCTAGCCAGGAAAACACAAGAGGTGCTGGATCACCGTTGTTTCTTGTAGCTGAGTAGTACTCCATGGTGTACACATACCACATTTTATTAATCCATGTTTTGATGTAGCACAAAAGCCCTCAGCAGAAGCCAAGCAGGTGCCAGCACCACGCTTCCTACACAGCCTGCAGAGCTCTGTGCCAAATAAACCTTTTTTTCTTTATAAATTATCCAGTCTCAGGTGTTCCTTTGTAGCAACACACAAAAAAGACAAAGGCCTCTGGTTAGAGGTCACTCACCAGGGGCTGTCGTGTTCATCCTCTACTTAAAATTATGGTCCCTAACTTTTAGAAATGGCTCCTCGATTTTTCCTTTGTGCAATGCCCCCATTCTCAAGTGCGTGTGCTTTGCTGGGTCTGACCCCACCAACACCATGCACGAGGGGTAGACACGGGACCCAGACCGAACAACTGGAGCCAGGCATGTCCCTGTTCGCAGTGAGACCCATTTCTGGGGTAATGAGATGCCTGGAGCTTTTGCCGAGATAGTCAGCGAAGAGGCAGGTACCCTCTCCCCTGTGGGCTGTTAGGCTGGAAGAATTTAAGTCTAGAGTTGCTGATAAATATTTTCCCCGGCTTCAAGGAGGCGTCCTGTCTACAACAGGACAGAATAAAGCCACCAGAGAGCCATCATCTCAGGATCTAGAACCAGAGCTGCTGAAACCTACTGAGCCCTTGGCCAGGGGTCCTCAAACTACAGCCCGAGGGCCACATGCGGCCCACCAAGGACATTTATCCGGCCTGCCGGGTGTTTTTGCCACCGCTGCCTGTCCTGCTTAGCAGCCGACTCGTCCCGGGCCCACAGTGCGCACTCCCCAACGGTCTGAGGGACAGTGACCTGGCCCCCTGTTTAAAGAGTTTGAGGACCCCTGCTTGGACTATTTAAGTTTAAGCCAGTAATTTCTTTCGTGAGCGTTTGCATGGTAGGAGGTTCTGTTACTGGCAACCTAAAAAATTCTGACTGATTTAGGGGCCACCCAAAGCTGTGTTGTTTCATGCTGGAAGAAAATGGGCTTCTCCCCTCCTTTTTAAGCCCCGGCTCTGAATCAACATAGAAATTCCAAAATAATCGCATCACGTGAAGTTGGCGTCACCGTGCTTTTGCTTTTATTTTTATACAGGTGCCATGCGTGAACATCTCAGCAGGTTAAAAGTGGAGAAATCCCAGAAGATTGGAGCCCTAAAAAGGTAAAGTGACTGTCCAGGGGCACGTGCTGTGGTATGAAGGAAGTGTCATGGTGTTGGAGTCTTCTACTGTCTTTCGATACCTTTTGGTGGAATGCATTTCAAAATTTAAGATCCTGCGGAGAGGTGGATTGTAAAATCGAGCATTGTCAACGTTGGCTAGTGATCAGCTTTTTTTAAAAAAAAATGTGAGATAGAAGCCGGGCGCGGTGGCTCACGCCTGTCATCCTAGCACTCTGGGAGGCCGAGGCGGGAGGATCGCTCAAGGTCAGGAGTTCGAGACCAGCCTGAGCAGGAGCGAGGCCCTGTCTCTACTAGAAATAGAAATTAATTGGCCAACTAAAAATACATAGAAAAATTAGCCAGGCATGGTGGCGCATGCCTGTAGTCCCAGAAGGATCGATTGAGCCCAGCAGTTCGAGGTGGCTGTGAGCGAGGCTGATGCCACGACACTCTAGCCCGGGCGACAGAGTGAGAGACTGTCTCAAAAAAAAAAAAAAAATGTGAAATAGAATCGATAACATGAGAATGCACGACACATCGATTCTCTGCCTCATGGCTAAGGTCAAAAGCAGGATACATCACATACAATAACGGTAAGAAATATTTTGCAAAGTTTTGTTTCTGTTGCATATAAAAATCAATGTCTATCCACGAATACATAGTTATTGATGCAGTGAGTCTGATATGCACTGTGTATTTTTTATTTTTTTTATTTTAGCGATGCACCGTGTATTTTTTTTCTTTTCTTTTTTTTATTTTGGTGTATTATAGGGGTACAGATTTTAATGTTTCAATAAATGCCCATTTCCCCCCTCTCCCCCCACTGTGTATTTTTTACTGTAGTTCATAGTCAAAATTTGAAAGCTGCTTTAGTGCATACTTGGGTTTCCTTATGAGCATGTTTTCACCTGGAAGGGAAAAAAAAAGTACATTTTTCATAACAGTAAAGGGCCCCTGGCATCCCAGCCAAGCTGGCCCATGTGGATGGCCTGGATTCTAAGGAAGCTTCTGACCCTGAGTTATGAACACAGCATTTTTCTGTTTGCCTTCCGCCTCGCTGGGGCTACCGGCAGCAAGAGTGAACTTTTGGAATGCATCTGGGATTCTTTGGAGGGTGAAAGCGCCGCATAAAGTTGAGTCTGGTCTGGATGTGATTCGCTGTGCCCAGAGATCAGGCCGTGCAAGGCGGTCTGAATTGCACCGCATCTGATTTTCATTAACTGCCCGCGATTTCCCCTCCCCCGGATCCGGTCTGTCTGCCCGCTCTGAATTGCTGTGCACGTGGCCGGCTCCCACAGATTGCTCAGCCCTGGTTGTCTGCAGCCGGGTCCGCTGCTCTGTTAGAACCCGGGCTGCAATCGGACTGGGCTCGTGTCTGGCGCGTTTTAGACATAAAAATTCTGTCTAGTGGTGAAAGAAACTCCCCTAAGCTAAATGCTGCTGCTTTAGAGAGTTTATTACCAAATACTGTGGAAAAGGGGGAGATTTGATTTCTGAGGCCTAGAGAATGACAACTGTACAATAAATGTTTATTACCAAAATTTGTATGGTGCTATTGCCTGAATTGTGTCCCCCTAAAATGCATACTTTTTTTTTTTTTGAGACAGAGTCTCACTCTGTTGCCCGGGCTAGAGTGCCATAGCGTCAGCCTCGCTCACAGCAACCTCAAACTCCTGGGCTCAAGCCATCCTCCTGCCTCAGCCTCCCGAGTAGCTGGGACTACAGGCATGCGCCACCATGCCCGGCTAATTTTTTCTACATATATATTTTTAGTTGGTCAATTAATTTCTTTCTATTTATACTAGAGATGGGGTCTCGCTCTTGCTCAGGCTGGTTTTGAACTCCTGACCTCAAGCGATCCTCCTGCCTCGGCCTCCCAGAGTGCTAGGATTACAGGCGTGAGCCACCTTGTCCAGCCTAAAACACACATATTAAAGCACTAACCCCTAATGTGATTGTATTTGGAGAGGGGGCTTTTAAGCAGTAACTAAGCTTATATGAGGCCATAAGGTTGGGGTCCTAATTCAATAGGGTTTGGGGCCTTATCAGAACAGAAAGAGAGAGATCTCACTCCTTTTTCGGGTGTACACTGCATACACCCAAGGAAAGGCAAGGTGAGCACACGGAAGGTGGCCATCTGCTCACCAAGGAAAGGGCCCTCACCATAACCTGGCCACGCTGGTAGCCTGACCTTGGGCTTCGAGCCTCCAGAACTGTGAGAAAATGGGAGTCTATTGTTTAAGTCTATGCTCTTTTGTTATAGCTGCCCAAGCTGACTCATACGGCTAGGAAGCATTGACCTATCTCAATTCCTTTTTAGTATCAAGACAGTATTGCAGGCCAGGCATGGTGGCTCATGCCTGTAATCCCAGCACTCTGGGAGGCCGAGGTGGGCAGATTGTTCAAGGTCAGGAGTTCGAGACCAGCCTGAGCAAGAGCGAGACCCCATCTCTACTATAAATAGAAAGAAATTAATTGGCCAACTAATATAGATAGAAAAAATTAGCCGGGCATGGTGGTGCATGCCTGTAGTCCCAGCTACTCGGGAGGCTGAGGCAGGAGGATCGCTTGAGCCCAGGAGTTTGAGGTTGCTGTGAGCGAGGCTGACGCCACGGCACTCGCTCTAGCCTGGGCAACAAAGTGAAACTCTGTCTCAAAAAAAAAAAAAAATTAAAAAAAAACAGTATTGCAGGCCGAGCATGCTGGCTCACGCCTGTCATCCCAGCATTCTGGGAGGCCGAGGCGGGAGGATCGCTTAAGGTCAGGAATTCAAAATCAGCCTGAGCAGAAGCGAGACTCCGTCTCTACTGTAAATAGAAAGAAATTAATTGGCCAACTAAAAATATATAGAAAAAATTAGCCGGGCGTGGTGGCGCATGCCTGTAGTTCCAGCTACATGGGAGACTGAGGCAGGAGGATGGCTTGAGCCCAGGAGTTGGAGGTTGCTGTGAGCCAGGCTGATGCCACAGCACTCTAGCCCGGGGAATAGAGTGAGATTCTGTCTCAAAAAACAACAACGATAACAACAACAACAGTATTGCAGACTTTTTCTTAACCTAATAAATACTTAGGTAGTGTCAGGCATGTTCTAAATTGTTAGCAGTCCTTAACTCATGCAGTCTTCATAGCTCTCAGTCAGGGTCAGCTAAGTTATGCCGCAGTAACAACCAACTCCAAAATTGCAATTGCAAAGCAATTGCAAAAGCAATTGCAAAATTGCTTGTTGCAAAGCGCAAGTGTGGATTTCTTCCTCACACTTGTGTCCTCCTTTGGTCTGGTCGGGGGAAGGCAGGAGAGGGGACTCTCTGGAAGTGACACATCCCTCCATTCATTTTTCATCGACTATAGCAAGTCACAGACTTTTCCCTGAACTTCAGGAGGACATGGAAGTGCTCTCCTGCCATCTTTCTGGAAGGAAGAGAACCAGGCATATTTGCTGAACAGCAGAAATGACTACTGCACCCGGAATATTCTTTCATATTCCCATTTTACAGATGAGAAAACAGAGACACAGAGAGTTTATATAACTTACTGTAGATCACAAAACTGGTAAATGCAGTAGGGTTACCAAGCTTAACAAACCAAAACACAGGACATCTAGTAAAAATTTGAATTTCAGATAAACAACAATTTTTTCGTATAAATATATCCCATATGCAGATTTGAGACATTTTTCTGCTAAAAATGTATTTGTTGTTTATCTGAAATTCAAATGTAACTGGCTGTCCTGTATTTTATCTGGCAACCCTAAACCAGGCAAATCGTCATCAGCCAGGATTTTTTATTCAATTGTTTTTTTTTTTTATTTTTTGAGTAATTATTCCTTCACTACCAAGTCAGCCAGGATTTGAACCTGAGTAATTTTGCTGCAGAAAAGAATATTCTATTCAGTACCATTGTCTTGTGTCTCTGATCTTTTTTTTATTCTTCTTCCAGTGTTAATTTCATATCTGCTCCTTAGCCATATGAATAGGGCCGAAAGCAAATTTGGGGACTTCTCTGTCAGAGGGGGCAAAAAGAACTTTGCAAATGTTTTCTCACTGCATGTTTTCTCAGGCAGAGTCCTGGGAGCTGGGGCGTTCAGGAGGCTGGAGGAATAGGAGGAAAGGGAATCTCTGGTGCAAACATGAATCGTGCACTTTCAGACCTGTCTGGTGACCTGCCCCCTCCTGCTTCTTAGCCAGTGGAAGCAGATAATCAAAGTGACAGTTAATCCCCCAAACTTTCCCCTGTGACTTGGAGATGCGGAGTGTTTGCTTTTACGATCATGCAGTGCTTAGGCTGATAATAAAATTAGCTTGCGTGCTCTGACCATAGTATGCAGGCTTGAGAAGTTGGTTCTATACCACTGGTAGACAGTGGGCGCATAATTATGTACGTGGGTGAGGATTTGAGCTTGAGAGAGGGAGTGTAAAGCCAGCTGAAGACTCAAACTTTTTCAGATACTCTCCCACAGGGTGGATGGCAGACATGCAAATAATTAAGTGTCGATAATGATAATAGCTGATACATGATTAACATTTAATAAATACTTATTAATTACTTGGCTCAGAGCCTGGCGTAAAGCGGGAATTAAATATTTGTTGCATCAAGGAGTGATTGATACCCTGTAAGGGAGATACCATCATTTGCCCTAGTTTGCAAATGAGGAAATGGAAGTCAGAGAGGCTAAGTGACCATCTGATTAAAATCAGGCCATCTGATTAAAGTCAGAAGAGCTTTGAGTCCAGGCAAGAATGCTGATTTGTCCAAGCATTGGTTTGAAGAGCTCCTCATTACTACTTCCCTTGATTCCACTTGGCCTTCGAAGACCTTCCATCAGCCGGCTGAAGCGGGTGACTCATCACCCCTATTAATAGGGATAATGGCTAACGAATAATTAGGAAGAATGATCAACATGCCTGAGCCCCTGGATAAAAAGATAACCAAGTACAGAAGATTAGCATTTTTGTCATTTCTATGTGGCCTAAAGTTCCACTGCTTAATTCCCTGCAAAAGGAGACCAAACTTTTCCCAAGGCAAGGTTTTAAAGCCAAGTACAGCTGTCCCTGGAGGAGTGGGTTCAGGACACCTGTGGGTATCAAAATCTTAGAATGATCCCTCATATAAAGTGGTGCAGTGTTTGCGTAGAACTTACACACATCCTCTGCGCCTTAAAATCATCTCTAGATTACTTGCAATATCTAATACAGTGTGACTGCTTCATAAATAACAGTCACATGCCGATTAACATCGGGGATATGTTCTAAGAAACGTTCTTAGGTGATTTTGTCATTGTGCAAACATCACGGAGTGCAAAATCTAGATGGTATGGCCTATTGTCCCTGTGGTATTGCCTAAGCCAGTGGTCCCCAACCTTTTTGGTGCCAGGGACCGGTTTCATGGAAGACAATCTTTCCCATGGATGGTGGGGGGATGGCAAGCAGTAGTGGCTATAAATACCGATGACACTTCACTTGCTTGCCTCTCTCCCACCTCCTGCTGTGAGCCTGTCCCTACAACAGGCCAAGGACCAGCATTTGTCCTCGGCTGCGGGGACCGCAGGCCTAGGCTATGTGGAATAAATAGCCCTTTGCTCCTAGGCTACAAACCTGTGCAGCGTGTGATTGCAGAGAACACTGTAGACAATCGCAATACAATGGTTAAGTATTGATGTATGTAAATATAGGGAAAGTACAAGAAAAATATAGTATAAACGATAAAAAATGGTATGCCCGTACACAGTACTTATTATGAATGGAATCTGCAGGAATGGAAGTTGCTCTGGGTGAGTCAGTGAGTGAGTAGTGAGTGGATGTGAAGGCCCAGGACATTGTAGACTTCAGAAACACGATGCACTTAGGCTACACTCAATTTATAAAAAATATTTTTCTCACACCTGTAATCCTAGCACTCTGGGGGGCTGAGGCGGGTGGATCGTTTGAGCTCGAGGAGTTCGAGACCAGCCTGAGCAAGAGCGAGACCCCGTCTCTACTATAAATAGAAAGAAGTTACTTGGACAGGTAGAAAATATATAGGAAAAATTAGCCAGGCATGGTGGCGCATGCCTGTAGTCCCAGCTACTCGGGAGGAGGCTGAGGCAGGAGGATTGCTTGAGCCCAGGAGTTTGAGGTTGCTGTGAGGGAGGCTGATGCCACGGCACTCTAGCCCGGGCAACAGAGGGAGACTCTGTCTCAAATATATATATATAAAAAATAAAAATAAAAAATATTTTTCTTTAATAATAAATTAACCTTAGCTTCCTGTAACTTTTTACATTATAAACCTTTAAAATTTTTAAAACTTCTTAACTCTTATAATAACATTTAGCTTAAATCACAAGCACATTGCTCAGCTGTACAGAGAATATTTGCTCTGTATCCTTATTCTAGAGCATTTTTTATGTTTAATAATTTTAATTTTTTTAAACTGTTTAACTTTTTTTTGTTAAAAACAAAGACACAAACACACACATTAGCCTAGGCCCACACAGGGTCAGGATGATCAATGTCACTGTCCTCTACCTCCACATCTCGTCCCCCCGGAAGGTCTTCAGGGGTAATGACACGAATGGAGCTGTCATCTCTTATGGTAACAATGCCTTCTTCTGGAACACTTCCGGAAAGAACTGCCTGGGGCTGTTTTGCAGTTAAATTTTCTTTTAATAAGTAAGAATAAGGCCAGGCACAGAGGCTCACACCTGTCATCCTAGCACTCTGGGAGGCCGAGGCAGGCAGATTGTTCAAGGTCAGGAGTTCGAGACCAGCCTGAGCAAGAGCGAGACCCCGTCTCTACTAAAAACAGAAAGAAATTAATTGCCCAACTAAAAATATATATACAAAAAATTAGCCGGGCGTGGTGGCGCATGCCTGTCGTCCCAGCTACTCGGGAGGCTGAGGCAGGAGGATCGCTTGAGGCCAGGAGTTGGAGGTTGTCTGTGAGCGAGGCTGACGCCACGGCACTCACTCTAGCCTGGGCAACAAAGCTAGGCTCTGTCTCAAAAAATAAAAAATAAAATAAAATAACAATTAAAAATATAATAATATCTAAACTAGTAACATAGTGATTTATCATCACGATCACGTTTTCTGTGCTGTGCATAGCTGTACGTGCTAAACTTTCACACGGCTGGCAGCGTGGCATATGTGTTTACCCCTAGTGTCACCTGGGTAACGCATTGCACTGTGACATTAAGACAGGAACAATATCACCCGACTATAGGAATTTTCAGCTCCGTTATAATCTTATAGGGTCACTGTTGCACATGCAGCTCATCATTGTCCTAAATGTCACTATGTAGGGCGCGACTGTAGTTGTTGTGCTGTTTAGGGAATAATGACAAGGGGAACAAAGTGCATACGAGTTCAGCACAGATATAAGGTTCACAGGCCTCACTACATACATCTGCGGCTGGTTGAACCTGCCGACGTAGACGTCAGCCACACTCCTTTGCTGATCCAGCAGCTGAACTGCCTTTCTTTAGATTTTTGTCTTGCAGAGACACAACCTGAGTGTTGTCTGTTCCAGGAATAACTGCTGTATGCAAAAGGACCCGGGGTGCTTTGTTTCAATCCTTGTACCTGGCTGAGTTCAAAGAAACTACCTTTCTCTGGGGGGGCCTGTGCAGACTAATTTCAGATATTAGCGTTGGATTTCCCTTAGCATCCTCCTAGTGGGAGAATTGGTGCAAAGGCCAAGCAAATGCAAGTCTGAAGAAGTTGTTCTTGGTCAAGAAGCTGCTCAACATTGATGTGTTTCTTTGGCTATTAAATAGATCCGGGCTACTCACTATGGATATATTAATAAGCTAGACATGCATACCCCATAGATTTCAATAGTGTAGCAGCAAATAACACTCCGTATTAACTATTTTTATTTAGTTATTATTATATCCCAAGTCCTGTCCTAAGTTTTTTTTTTTGTTTTGTTTTTGTTTTTTTGAGACACAGTCTCACTCTGTTGCCCAGGCTAGAGTGAGTGCCGTGGCGTCAGCCTCGCTCACAGCAACCTCCAACTCCTGGGCTCAAGCGACCCTCCTGCCTCAGCCTCCCAAGTAGCTGGGACTACAGGCATGTGCCACCATGCCTGGCTAATTTTTTCTATATGTATTAGTTGGCCAATTAATTTCTTTCTATTTATAGTAGAGACGGGCTCTCGCTCTTGCTCAGGCTGGTCTCGAACTTCTGACCTTGAGCTATCCTCCTGCCTTGGCCTCCCAGAGTGCTAGGATTATAGGCGTGAGCCACCGCGCCCGGCCCTGTCCTAAGTTCTTTATCATGATTTTTTTTTTTTCTTGAGACAGTCTCATTCTGTTGCCCGGGCTAGAGTGCCATGGCATCAGCCTCACTCACAGCAACCTCAAACTCCTGGGCTCAAGTGATCCTCTTGCCTCAGCCTCCCGAGTAGCTGGAACTACAGGCATGCGCCACCATACCCGGATAATTTTTTTCTATATATTTTTAGTCGTCCACCTAATTCCTTTCTATTTTTCATAGAGACAGGGTCTCGTTCTTGCTCAGGCTGGTCTCGAACTCCTGACCTTGAGCGATCCTCCTGCCTCGGCCTCCCAGAGTGCTAGGATACCAGGCGTGAGCCACTGCGCCCGGCCAGGATCTCTACTGTGTTGTTGAGGATCTCGAAGCTTTTCAGAGATGCCCAAACCCAGATCCACTGGAGTCCAGTGTGCTCTGCCGTCTACACTGTAACCTGTTCCTCCCGATGAATGGTCAGGCATTAAAAACAGCCCCTGGCCGGGCGCTGTGGCTCACGCCTGTAATCCTAGCTCTTGGGAGGCCGAGGCGGGCGGATTGCTCAAGGTCAGGAGTTCAAAACCAGCCTGAGCAAGAGCGAGACCCCGTCTCTACTATAAATAGAAAGAAATTAATTGGCCAACTGATATATATATAAAAAATTAGCCGGGCATGGTGGCGCATGCCTGTAGTCCCGGCTACTCAGGAGGCTGAGGCAGAAGGATCACTCAAGCCCAGGAGTTTGAGGTTGCTGTGAGCTAGGCTGACGCCACGGCACTCACTCTAGCCTGGACAACAAAATGAGACTCTGTCTCAAAAAAAAAAAAAAAAAAAAAAAAAAAAAAAAAAAAAACAGCCCCTTTGTGGTGCTACTTTTGGTGAAACACAGACCCAAAAAAAAAAAAAAAAGAGAGAGACAAAAGAAGAAAAAAGGAAGTTATTAGTAACTCTCTAGAATGAATCAGACCTTTGAGATGTGTCATTTCGATCGTCCAGGGGACCCTGGTACTAACTGCAGTTCTGTACTGGTACAATGAGTGACATCTGATAACTGTGTCCAAGGCCATTGTCCGTTGCTGCCCACTGCCACTCCCTTTCTGGGGACCAGCAACAATTGTATCTACTGCAGAGTCTGACTTTTCCCCCTCCTGTCACCAGCTGAGAAGGAAGGACCAGCGAGATAAAGAAGGATAAGAAATCTCCAAGGTCTGTTTGTTCAGGAGAAAGCGTCCATTAGACCAGCACTTTCTTTACAAAACAGAACAAACGTGCAAACCAAGATAGTGACTGTGGTCTTTTAAAGATTACCAATATGGCCGGGCGCGGTGGCTCAGGCCTGTCATCCTAGCAGTTTGGGAGGCCAAGGCAGGAGGATCGCTCAAGGTCAGGAGTTGGAAACCAGCCTGAGCAAGAGCGAGGAGACCCCTGTCTCTACTATAAATAAAAAGAAATTAATTGGACAGCTAAAAATATATAGAAAAAATTAGCCGGGCATGGTGGCACATGCCTGTAGTCCCAGCTACTCGGGAGGCTGAGGCAGGAGGATCGCTTGAGCCCAGGAGTTGGAGGTTGCTGTGAACGAGGCTGATGCCACGGCACTCTAGCCTGGGCAACAGAGTGAGACTCTGTTTCAAAACATAAAAATCAGCCGGGCATGGTGGCGCATGCCTGTAGTCCCAGCTACTCGGGAGGCTGAGGCAGGAGGATTGCTTGAGCCCAGGAGTTGGAGGTTGCTGTGAGCGAGGCTGACGCCACGGCACTCATTCTAGCCTAGGCAAGAAAGCGAGACTCTGTCTCAAAAAAAAAAAAAACAAAAACATAAAAATAAAATAAAATAAAATAAAGATTACCAATATAATGTGCAGAATCAAACAACTTCAGAAATTAAAAACCTAAATGTATGCAGATGTAGGAGAGGTCTAAAAAAAAAGAAAAAAAAGAAAAAGAAAAAAAAAAACCCTAAACGTGAACAGACTCTCTTCCCTAAAAATACCCACTGTTAACTCTTGAGCATGTCTTGTCTTTCCTTTTTTTTTTTTTAATTGTCATCCATTTGAACTAAAAAAAAAAAAAACAGTGGAAAGTTACAAAAAACCAGAATTGTGTGGAATGTTGGCACACTTTATCTAAAACGGTATTGTCCAATATTGTAGCCAAATGTGGCTACTAAGTAGTTGAAACACGATTGGTCTAAATTGAGATGTAAAATACACAGAGGATTTCAAAGTAGGAGAAAAATTATGTAAATATCTCAGTGATATTATATTGGTTATATGATAAAATGATAATTTTTGGACATACTGGGTTAAACATAATAAGGTATATGACTCGATTACTAGAATTTATACAATTTTATCTGTGACTCATATTTTTACTGGATGGGCTAATCTGGCATATTGCTTGGCCTTCATAAAAAGATACAGAGGAAAACACAAGGGCTTTAATTTCATGGCATCATTCTTTGTCTTTTGATAATCTTTTTTTCTGATTATAAATGTATCAGAACATAGTAAAAAAAAATTGGAAACACAGAAAAGCATAGATTAGAAGGCAAAAGCTATCCCATAATCTGAATTATCATTTTTTATTAACGATACAGTTTATATTCTTATGAACTATATATACACCTACATACTGTATGTAGCTCTTGCTACACAAACTTTTTTTTGGCTAAATCTATCATGGACTTCTTTCTATAATAACATATAGGTGGATATTTCACTATATTAAATGTACTTTGTTTATCCAATCTGTTATTGATTTAGGTTGAAATTTTTTCCTTTCTTATGAAAACTGCTATTGCTTTTGATGACCCTCTAGTCTATATACATCTTTTGGTATTTGTTCAATTCTTTCCTTAGAATCCATTCCTAGAAGTATTGTTCTTGGGTCAAAGAACAGAGATGATAAATTTCAGATTCGAACACTTCCTTGTTTATCGTTTGTGTTTTACTCTTAATAATAATAAGTTCCCAGGCTTAGGGGTTATTTATTTTTGGTATAATTCACCCTTGCATGTTTATGGGCAGGGGTCAGCTTTGTTGGTTCCCCCATTCCCAGACCCCTATCCCCTTTTCAGCTTTTGAACAAGTTGAGGCTAAAAGATCATTTAGGTTTTGATTGATTGCAAAAGAAGTTGGTTGGGTGCCCTTGGGGAAAAATCTAACTGACATAACTCTGTAATTCTTGGTACTAAATCATGACCTAGGGCACTGTCTAGCTTACAGATCGGTTTTAGTCACCCTTGAGCAGAGTGGTGGAGTCCCACATGGCCCAAAAGTGCAACCCAAGTGTAAGGGTACCTTCAAAGAGGGTGATAGCGAGACAGGCACTGACACTAGCTTGTCTGGTGAAGTCCCTTTGACCAGGACAATAGAAAGCAAAATTCGTAATGGGGTCCCAAGGTCATTTTCCCTGTAGTTGCAAATGTTAAAGACTGTTTAGTGCAAGAGATGTCTCATTGCAGCCCAGACCGATGGTTTCAACCTCCTTGCCAAGTGCTTGGGGTTTGATATCCACTCAAGGACTTCTATTACGTTGAACTGACTTTGAAGAGATAACAAACGTCGAGTAGCCCAACTGTGGCCCTGGCAGCATGAGAGCCACCCTGTGCCGTGTCTAGTCACTCCACATTCTGGGAATGTGCTTCAGTCCCACCCACGAACAACCTTGGGATTCAAAAACCACAAGATTAATGTTCTATGTGATGCATTTTTTTCCCCCCACTGGGAAAAGAATGAAAATGTCACCTAATAGAGTTTCTAATAGTACTTTCATCATGAATGCATAGCAATTTTAGTGTGCTAACTCTTGAAGGAGTGCCTGGAAATTAGTAGGTGCTCAGTTGCAATAACTAACTGAATTGGATGCCAGGTACCTAGCCATTATGCCAGGAGACTCAGTGTCCAGTTTCTTAGAAACATAAAACCATTCTGTATTCTGGAAACCTCCCTTTGGACCACAAATGCACCTCTCTAGGGATTGAAGACCCATAGATTAACATTCTTTACAGTCTTCCACGAGATTCTTTTATCATCAAAATGGCACCCACGGAAGCATAATGGCGACATTCTACAAGAGCTATGTGGAAAAACCTAAAGGTCAGAGGTTAATGGGACCGTCCTCATGGCTAAGTAGGCAGAGTGGGCTGTGAGCCACAAGCGTGGCACTGCTGGCCTTGTTTTGATCTCTTTGAAGACCCCCACTCTGAGGGAGAGTGTGGCAGTATGGGCTGTGCCACCAGGGCAGGCCGGGAGGGGACACACAAGCAGGCAGTGACAGAGCGCATTAACTAAGGAAACAGGGCACCATCAGAAGTCCCTCGTGTTGCCATGGGGAGGGACCAGTGAGTCTCCAAAGAACCTATGAAACTGCCCCGAAAGAGAAGGAGCCCACGTTTGAGATTTTATGTCACTGGTTCAGTAAGACCATATTGTTCCCTTCCACAAGCTCTTCTAACCCCCTCCACTGCAATCCTGTGGGGTCCAGAAGTAAGGCCGGGTGGGGTGGCTCACGCCTCCTAACACTCTGGGAGGCTGAGGCAGGAGGATCGCTCAAGGTCAGGAGTTCGAAACCAGCCTGAGCAACAGGGAGACCCTGTCTCTCCTAAAAATAGAAAGAAATTAATTGGCCAACTAATATATATAGAAACAGTTAGCCGGGCATGGTGGTGCATGCCTGTAGTCCCAGCTACTCGGGAGGCTGAGGCAGGAGGATCGCTTGAGCCCAGGAGTTGGAGGTTGCTGTGAGCTAGGCTGACGCCATGGCACTCACTCTAGCCTGGACAACAAAGCAAGACTCTGTCTCAAAAAAAAAAAAAAAAAAAAAAAGAGTACATTAGCTAAGGAAACAGGGCACCATCAGAAGTCCCTAGTTTTGCCATGGGGAGGGACCAGTGAGTCTCCAAAGAACCCATGAAACTGCCCCGAAAGAGAAGGAGCCCACGTTTGAGATTTTATGTCACCAGTTCAGTAAGACCATATTGTTCCCTTCCACAAGCTCTTCTAACCCCCTCCACCGCAATCCTGTGGGGTCCAGAGGTAACCGAAAGTGGTTAAAAGAGGAGACAGAACAAAGAGGGAAAGAACAAATCCCTCTTGCTTTCCTGCCTGGTCTCGGGTCTGAGCTGCTGGGGAGAAAAGCTTGAATTGAGTAAGAAACTGAAGTTCTGATACGATCCTACACTGGGCATTTGGGTGCCTGACAATGGGACTGTTGACGCTTGAATGTCTTGCAGAATATTCATGGAATCTGCCCTGGATATTAATGGGGGTTAGGGAAGGAAAACACAACAGAGAGAATTCGAAGAGAGCAATGGGGGTAAATGCATTTGCTTTCTTCTGTGCCTTGTCAAATCCAACCCACTTAATGAGCCAGTTCCTCCCAGTAAACCTTCATACTGTGTAAACCGGATCTCAGTTGTATGCAACCTGAGATAAGTAGATTGGCAGGGGGTCAGATGTGACTGGTTCGTTAGAAAACCGAGGAAGATCAGCATCACCTTTCTTTCCAAAAAGAAAGAAAAAAAAAAAAAAAAAAGAAAAAAAAGAAAACCGAGGAAGACACTCTGCTAGAACCAGATGGAGCTGCTAGTCCTGCAGCCTCCCTAGTCCCATCCTAGACCCCCAGGATGAGAATCTGTATCTTAGCAAGGCCCGCAGGGACTCATACCCACAGTACGGCTTCAAAAGCGTTGATTAGAGAACTCAGAATGTTCTAGATTGTCCGCCAGGCAGGAAAGTCCTCATTTCGATCTCAGCATCGTGGGATGCGGAATGAGAAGCAGCTCAGAATCATAACCTGGACCCTAGCTGTGTCATCTCGGTCCAGTCATTTCTAGGACTTTGCTTCTGTTTTCTCACTGTTGTTTGATCAGATAAATGGCCCAGTCTGGCTCTGGCGTTCTGTACTTGTAAGAAATTTCAGTTGAATCAAAAGAAAAAAATACAGGCCGGGGCGTGGTGGCTCACGCCTGTCATCCCAGCACTCTGGGAGGCCGAGGCGGGAGGCTCGCTTAAGGTCAGGAGTTCGAGACCAGCCTGAGCAAGAGTGAGACCTCCGTCTCTACTAAAAAAAAAATAGAAAGAAATTAATTGGCCAACTAAAAAATATATAGAAAAATTTAGACACTTAAACACAAGACTGTTGATACTTGAATGTTCCTGCAGAACATTCATGAAATCTGCCCTGGATATTAACAGCATGCCCTGGACTATGGGCATGGTGGTGCATGCCTGTAGTCCCAGCTACTCGGGAGGCTGAGGCAGGAGGATCGCTTGAGCCCAGGAGTTGGAGGTTGCTCTGAGCGAGGCTGATGCCACAGCACTCTAGCCTGGGCAACAGAGTGAGACTCTGTCTCAAAAAAAAAAAAAAAAAAAAGAAAGAAAAAATACAGCCTGGTTGAAATTTAATAAACATGGTAATATATTGATTAAAGGGTCACTGTGCTTCACCATGTCACCGTACAACCATGACAAAGGCCCTGTCCAGACACTCCATCCATCCAAGCTTGTTGTGTGGTCCTTTGGGTTAGCCCAGATGAAAAGTAATTTCCTGTTTAATAATAATTATCCCTCCTGCATTGAGAAGAATGCGTATTTGATTTAAAAAAAAAAAGATATTTGCTAAAACAAAATGACATTTGGGGTGGCAGGCTGCCACGAGCTTCTGGGTTATTTGTATCGGAATGATTAGTGAATTCTTTATTTGAAAAGCATGGCTAATTGGGATGATTTTGGTATGTAAGGATTTTTTTTTTTTTTTTAAGAAAAGATGAATTGCCCTGTTGAAAAACAAGACAAAAACAACACACCTGTAAGAAATTGATACTTGAACTTTTGAATGCAAGTCCTGTAATGGTGTGGACAAGAGAATACTAAGGTCTAGTACTAGGTATGGTGAGGTGGCTCATGCCTGTAATCCCTGCACTGTAGGAGGCCAAGGCAGGAGGATCACTTGAGGCCAAGAGTTCCAAACCAGCCTGGGCATCATAGCAAGACACAGTCTCTACAAAAATTTTTTTAAAATGAGTGGGGCAGGCTGGGCGGGGTGGCTCACGCCTGTAATCCCAGCTCTCTGGGAGGCCGAGGCGGGCGGATTGCTCGAGGTCAGGAGTTCGAAACCAGCCTGAGCAAGAGTGAGACCCCGTCTCTACTATAAACAGAAAGAAATTAATTGGCCAACTGATATATATATATAGAAAAATTAGCCGGGCTTGGTGGCGCATGCCTGTAGTCCCAGCTACTCAGGAGGCTGAGGCAGGAGGATCACTTGAGCCCAGGAGTTTGAGGTTGCTGTGAGCAAGGCTGACGCCACGGAACTCACTCTAGCCCGGGCAACAAAGCAAGACTCTGTCTCAAAAAAACCCCCACAAGACCAAATGCAATCCTCAAAAGGAAACTGGATTAAAGTACTTGGTAGAGTTCAGAAAAAGAGTACATTTATAGTTGAGGTTTGTTTTTTTTCTTTTCTGTCATTGAATTCTTTTTTTTTTTTTTTTTTTGAGACCAAGTCTCACTCTGTTGCCTGGGCTAGAGTGCCATGGTGTCGGCCTTGCTTACAGCAACCTCAAACTCCTGGGCTCAAGCGATCCTCCTGCCTCAGCCTCCCTAGTAGCTGGGACTACAGGCATGCGCCACCATGCCCGGCTAAATTTTTCTATATATATTAGTTGGCCAATTAATTTCTTTCTATTTTTAGTAGAGACAGGGGTCTCGCTCTTGCTCAGGCTGGTTTCGAACTCCTGACCTCGAGGGATCCTCCTGCCTCGGCCTCCCAGAGTGCTAGGATTGCAGGCGTGAGCCACCGTGCCCAGCCTAAACATCTTTTTATATGGTTAAGAGACATTTTTATTTCTTTTTCTGTGACCTGTCAACATTTCTTGCTTATATTTCTGTTGCTCTGTTGACAGCTTTTTTTCTTCATAATTTCTAGGAGGAAAATTTACTCTTTTTCATGAACATTTACTCTAAGGATCTAAGCTAAGTTACCTGCCCCCCACTCCTTTTTTTTTTTTTTTTTTTTTTAAATAGCTGGGGTCTCACTATGTTTCCTAAACTAGACTCAAACTTCTGGGCTCAAGCGAGCCTCCCATGTCAGCCTCCTGAGTTTAAGCTAAATCCTTTATGTGTGAACATTCATTTAGCCCTCGGCAAGCCCGGGAGTTGGGTATTGCCAGTCCATTTTAAAAATGAAAAAACAGTGGGTCGTGGTGGCTCCCACCTGTAATCCTAGCAATCTAGGAGGATCCCTTGAGCTCAGGAGTTCGAGACCGGCCTGAGCAAGAGCGAGACCCTGTCTCTACTAAAAATAGAAAAAACTTAGCTGAACAACTAAAAATATACACAGAAAAAATTATCCAGTCCTCATGGCGCATGCCTGTAGTCCCAGCTACTCGGGAGGCTGAGGCAGGAGGATCGCTTGAGCCCAGGAGTTTGAGGTTGCTGTGAGTTATGATGACACTACTGCACTGTACCTGGGGCGGCAACAGAGTAAGACTCTGTCTCAAAAAGATAAAAATAGAAGAAAAAACAGAGGGTCAGAGTAGCAGAGTGACTGTAGGCCACACGGCCAGGAAAAGGCAAAACTGGTGTTCAGAACCAAGCTGGTCTTACTCTTAACTGCCCACCGTTACTGTCTTTCTTAGGCCGAGGCCGGAGGTAGCTCATGCAAGCTGATTTTCGTTTCCCAAGCACACAAGGTGGCGGGCCAGCATGTCGCTGAGCTCATGCAGCGTGTCGCCCAACTGGGATTAGAACATGCCATGCATGATCCACCCGGCGACTGACCCCCGGGGAGATGGATCGTACGACCCACCCAGGCAGAGTCTTATGATGGTGCCACTGAAGCCAAGAGGGAACAGAAGTGACAAGTGTCTGTGACATAGCACAGGAAAGGGATCGTACCGAGTGAGGCAGGCATCGTAACAGCGCGTGCATGGCCCCTGCCAACCGAGCACGTAAACCAAGCTGCAGCAAGAGTGGCTTCCCACGAGGAGCCCAGAAAATTTTTAAACATTGCAGCGATTACTGTGGCTGCTGCCTTAAAGGAGGTTTCAGGGGGGCCGGGCGCGGTGGCTCACGCCTGTCATCCCAGCACTCTGGGAGGCCGGGGCGGGAGGATCGCTCAAGGTCAGGAGTTCGAGACCAGCCTGAGCAAGAGCGAGACCCCCGTCTCTACTAAAAAAAAATAGAAAGAAATTAACTGGGCAACTAAAAAATCCACATAGAAAAAATGAGCCGGGCATGGTTGCGCGTGCCTGTAGTCCCAGCTACTCGGGAG
This sequence comes from Microcebus murinus, assembly GCF_040939455.1. Classification (NCBI taxonomy): domain Eukaryota; kingdom Metazoa; phylum Chordata; class Mammalia; order Primates; family Cheirogaleidae; genus Microcebus; species Microcebus murinus. The sequence goes on along the minus strand of NC_134133.1, from coordinate 2,791,182 downwards.
GCTGAGGCAGGAGGATCGCTTGAGCCCAGGAGTTGGAGGCTGCTGTGAGCGAGGCTGACTCCACGGCACTCACTCTAGCCCGGGCAACAGAGTGAGACTCTGTCTGAAAAAAAAAAAAAAAAGGAGGTTTCAGGGAAAAGCAGGTGATAGGTATTGTCTGAAGTCCCTCACCAACTTTCTAAACAGCATGGCCCAGCTCCTGGAGACGCAGGAGTTCTTGGGGAGGACGGTTTCTCTTCCCAGGTGTCCTCGCTATTAAAAGTTGCTCATGCTGAGGTTGAAAAATTGAGCTGGCCCCCCAAAGAGCAAGACAGATAAAATTGTGTTTCCTTTGTGGCTTTTGACAGATCTGCAAGATTCCTCGCAAGTGCATTGCCAAATGATTAAAACCCCAAGTTCTCCCCCCTGGGAGTAAATGTATAAGCATGTTATATTACTCCTGAATAATGTAATCTCTGCAGTTTTCTGCCAGTTTAAAAATATGGCCAAGATGCCCTTTTTCACTCTATTTACCCATTATGTCCTAAAAGCCATGCTTGTCATAGCAAGTTTCCCCATTTTCTTTCACTCTAGATTATTCTGATTTAATAAAATTTGAATCCAGTGGATTTAAACTTAATTAAAGCTACAGCCATTTTTTTTTTTTTTTTTTGAGACAGAATCTCACTCTGTTGCCCGAGTTAGAGTGCCGTGGCATCAGCCTCGCTCACAGCAACCTCAACCTCCTGGGCTCAAGCGATCCTCCTGCCTCAGCCTCCAGAGTAGCTGGGACTACAGGCATGCACCACCGTGCTCAGCTAATGTTTTCTATATATTTTTAGTTGGTCAATTTCTTTCTATTTTTAGTAGAGACGGGGTCTCGCTCTTGCTCAGGCTGGCTTCGAACTCCTGACCTTGGGCGATCCTCCCACCTCGGCCTCCTAGAGTGCTAGGATGACAGGCGTGAGCCACCACGCCTGGCCTGGGCATTTTTTTTTAAATAGAGTACAGTGAGATATGATCATAGCACAGATTTTTAACAATGATAGCTATATAAAATAACTTGGAATTCATTTTTTAGAGAAGCAAGTAAAAATCTTCTGCTTTGAGGCAGTGTGGATAGCAGGACTGGACTTTAGGAGTCAGATGCAGCCAACTTTGAATTGTTGCTTTGTCAGTTTCTGGCTGGATGGCTAACGTCTTCTCATTTCTCTGGGACTGGGTTTCCAAGTCTTTTTTTAAGTACTAAAATTTCCTGTGCTAGGATGAATCAATGGCATAAAATCACCTGAGAGAGTATGCATCAATTATAAGCACCCTTTATTTTTATTTTTTATTTATTTATTTTTTTTGAGACAGAGTCTTGCTTTGTTGCCCAGGCTAGAGTGAGTGCCGTGGCGTCAGCCTCGCTCACAGCAACCTCAGACTCCTGGGCTCAAGCAATCCTCCTGCCTCAGCCTCCCGAGTAGCTGGGACTACAGGCATGCGCCACCACGCCCGGCTAATTTTCTATATATATTAGTTGGCCAATTAATTTCTTTCTATTTATAGTAGAGACGGGGTCTTGCTCTTGCTCAGGCTGGTTTCAAACTCCTGACCTCGAGCAATCCGCCGGCCTCGGCCTCCCAAAGTGCTAGGATGACAGGCGTGAGCCACCGCGCCCGGCCTATAAGCACTCTTTAAATGCTGGATTGGGCTGTGACATTTGCTCTCTCCACTGGGGACTTGCTATATTTATTGACAGCATCATGGTGACAAACAATACATCCTGGACTTTTATTACGATCCTAGCCCAGTGTAAAAATCACTGAGCTTACTCTTTACTTGGCCAAAGTAGATCTGTGGTTTTTTTTTTTTTTTAGCACTTAAAAAAAAATTCAGGAATAACATATCTGCAGCAAAGCGAATAAATCTTAAGTGTTCCCTGCTCGGTGGAATTTAAATATGTATGCACCCACCCACCCACCTCCAATCCAGATCATCTCATGATTCAGAATATTTCCAACACCCGGGTTTCCTCATGCCCTTCTTAGTTGGTACTTGCTCCAAGAGTAACTAGTATTTTCATTCTTTTTTTAACTTTTCATTTGGAAATAATTTCGGCCTTACAAAAATATTGCAAAGCGGAAGAAAGGGTCCCTGCCTGCCCTCCAGCCATTTTTCCCAAGTCACCGGACAATTATCAAAACAGGGAAACTGACCTTGATACGATTCTATTACCTGTTGTACTAGTAACTTTATCCCCGTTTCACTAATTAGTCCACTAATGTCTTTTTTTTTTCCTGGTCTGGGATCCATGCCAGGTTCACACATTGTATCCTGTTGTCCTGTCTCGTTAGTTATTCCAACCTGGGACTGTGCCTTTGTCCTTCCTGTCTTTCATGACATTTTAAAAGAGACTGGTCAGTTATTTTACACGATGTCCCTCCGTTTGGGTTGGTGTGATGTTTCCTCGTGATTAAATCCAGGCTACACATTTTTGGCCACGATGTAACAGAAGCAATCTTGTGTCCTTAGTGCATACTATCTAGAGGTACGTGACAATGTCTCATTATTGGTGACATTAGCCTCGATCACAGGATGAAGGAGTTACCTGCCAGATCTCTCAAGTTAACATAGTATTTCTCCCTTTCTAATTAATAACTATCTTTTTTTTTTTTTCCAAGACAGAGTCTCTCTCTGTTGCCCCGGCTAGAGTGCCGTGGCGTCAGCCTCGCTCACAGCAACCTCAATCTCCTGGCCTCAAGCAATCCTCCTGCCTCAGCCTCCCGAGTAGCTGGGACTATAGGCATGCGCCACTTTGCCCAGCCAATTTTTTTCTATTTTTAGTTGTTTGGCTAATTTTTATTTATAGTAGAGATGGGGTCTCGAACTCTTGAGCTCAAAAGATCCGCCCACCTCGGCCTCCCAGAGTGCTGGGATTACAGGCATGAGCCACTGCACCCGGCCGATAAATATCTTGTTGGGAGATATTTTGAGACCAGGCAAATATCTTATTACTTATCATACATTTACCCGATAATTTCAGCACTTGTTATTATTATTTGCCAAATTGTGGTTCTCTCTCTTTTTTTTTATCATTCCTTCTACATTTATGAATTGGCATTCTACTGTAAGAAAGAGATGTCTTTTCCCATTTATTTCTTTATTCAATTGTTTATCAACTTTTAACACATTAAATTTTATTTAGTAAACATTTTAAGAAATAAATTTGTAATTTTTAAATGATCAGTTATACTCTTTATATGTATTTATTGATTATTTTTTTAGAATCAGCATGTGTTCATGGATATTTCCTTTTACTCTATATGTTACAATTCATTGCTGCCAGTATTTTATTGCTCAGATTGTCCCAGCTTTGGTCATTGGGAGTCCCTTCATTCAATTTGGCTTCTGTGTCTTTTAAATGTACGCCACATTAAAAAAAAAATTTTTTTTTTCTCTAACTTTTTCTAACCATGGGATGTTCCAGGCTTGTCTTGTGCTTCTTTAAGAAGCTCTTCGGGCTTCCATCGAGAAATGGCATGGAGACCGAGATGTGGGCTCTGCACACGATTGTCACTGCCAAGGTGTCACTGCTTTCATTGCTTCTGGGTCCCCTGGGCAGAAAGCACTGGGAGATATACAAGGATGCACTAAATCACAGCGCACACGCACCTGCTTCTATTTCTATGTATCTGTGTAGACATGTGTAGGTAAGCATGGTTCCATACTGATAACTCCAACTCCAGTTTAACATCACATCTTTTATTCTAGTCTTCCTCCTTTTCTTTTCTTTCTTTCTTTTTTTTTTAGACAGAGTCTCACTCTGTCACCCAGGATAGAGTGCCATGGTGTCAGCGTTGCTCATACCAATCTCAAATTCCTGGGCTCAAGCGATCCTCCAGCCTCAGCCTCCCGAGTAGCTGGGACTACAGGCATGCACCACCGTGCCTGGCTCATTTTTTCTCTATATTTTTAGTTGGCCAATTAATTTCTTTCTATTTTTTTAGTAGAGACGGGGTCTCGCTCTTGCTCAGGCTGGTTTCGAACTCCTGACCTTGAGCGATCCTCTTGCCTCGGCCTCCCAGAGTGCTAGGATGACAGGCGTGAGCCACCTCGCCCGGCCTCGTTTTCTTATATGTAATTTTTTTTTCTAATGGGGAGAAACCTGTATCTCATTCATAATATATTCACCAACTTGCTCAATCTTTGTTTTTTTTGTTTTTTATAAGTTACAGCCTCAATAAACTTGCTCAATCTTTGATTATGCATAACATAGCTTCCAAATTGCTAATCCACGGCTGGGAGTGGTGGCTCACACCTGTAATGTTAGCACTTTGGGAGGCAAAGAGTGAAACCCTGTCTCTACAAAAAATAGAAAAATTAGCTGGGCATGGTGGTGGCACATGCCTGTAGTCTCATCTACTTGGGAGGCTGAGGCAGGAGGATCACTTGAGTCCTAGAGTTTGAGGTTGTTCTGAGCTGTGATGATGCCACTGCACTCTAGCCCAGGCAATAGAACGAGACCCTGTCTCAAAAACAAAACAAGAGGCCGGGCATGGTGGCTCACTCCTGTAATCCTAGCACTCTGGGAGGCTGAGGCTGGAGGATCCCCTGAGGTCAGGAATTCGAGATCAGCCTGAGCAAACGTGAGACCCCGTCTCTACTAAAACTAGAAAGAAATTAGCTGGACAACTAAAAATATATAGAAAAAATGAGCCGGGCATGGTGGCGCATGCCTGTAGTCCCAGCTACTCGGGAGGCTGAGGCAGGAGGATCGCTTAAGTCCAGGAGTTGGAGGTTGCTGTGAGCAAGGCTGACGCCACGGCACTCTAGCCTGTGCAACTCAGTGAGACTCTGTCTCAAAAAAATAAAAATACAAATTGCTAATCCAGGCCCCTCTGAAAATTAATTTAACTAGAATACACTATTTGGATACAGTTCTTTAGTCTTGCAATATATGGTAAAAAATGCTGTGCTCTGAACTTAAGTTAGTTTTCCAACCCAACCCCTTTCAGTGATTATGTTACACTCGAGTTGTGTCACAGGTTTGTTTGTTGTTTGTGTTCTGTTTGGTTTCCCCTACATCCTGGTTGATTTCAACTACATATTGATTTTTCAAGTGTGTAAAACATCACCGCAGTTCTAAAACCTAGAACCATGCCGGGAAATGTCACTCTCATGTCATTCTTCCTCTCCACCTCTGTTTCCCCATTCTTTCCGCCCCATATCCGTTTTCTGTCGTCCATTTCTCTTGTGGGTTCCCATTTTATCTGTCACACGTATATCTTCTCATATCCCCTTCTTTCTTGCATGAAAAGTGGCATACAAGAGATACTCTGTTTTTTCTTTTTTTTTTTTTTTTCACTGAAAGCATACTATCGGAAATTACTTTGTACCAGTTCATCGAGAACTTCCTCATTCCTTTTTGACTGCAGCATAGTACTCCATTGTGTATGCACCCGAGTTTATCCACCTGTCTCCTACGTGTGGGCATATAGGTGATTTCCAATATGATGCCATGACCAACAACGGTAGAATTACTTGCGTGTGTGTGTTTTTGTATTGTTGGAAATGTATCTTCCTAGAAAGACAATTGCTGGGCCAGCAGGTAAGTTGGCATGCAGTTTTTTGTTAGATAATCCCAAATTCCCCTCTGCAAGGATTACAGTCTTGCTATCAGAATGACTCGTCATGCTTTTTAATTTTTACAATGCTGGCAGGTGAGAAATGGTATTTCACTGTTGTTTTCATTTACATTTATCTAGTTGGGAGGGAGTTTGAACATCTTTTTTTTTTTTGAGACAGAGTCTCACTCTGTTGCCCAGGCTAGAGTGAGTGCCGTGGCGTCAGCCTCGCTCACAGCAACCTCCAACTCCTGGCCTCAAGCGATCCTCCTGCCTCAGCCTTCCAAGTAGCTGGGACTACAGGCATGCGCCACCATGCCCGGCTAATTTTTTCTATATATATATTAGTTGGCCAATTAATTTCTTTCTATTTTTAGTAGAGACGGGGTCTCGCTATTGCTCAGGCTGGTTTCGAACTCCTGACCTCGAGCGATCCTCCTGCCTTGGCCTCCCCGAGTGCTAGGATTACAGGAGTTTGAACATCTTGTCTTCAGTTTAAGAACCATTTGTATATACGTGTTTTCCGTGGCAAATTGTCCATATGTCTTTCTCCTGCTTTTATTAGGTTTTTAAATGTTCTTTATGTATTAGAGATATTAGTTATTATACATGACATTTTCCCAACCTACATACCTTCAGTGAATATGTTATATGCGAGTTGTATCACAGGTTTATTTGTTGTTTGTGTTCTGTTTGGTTTTCCCTACATCCCAGTTGGTTCATTAATATCTCTAATACATAAAGAACATTTAAAAACCCAATAAAAGGAGAAAGACATCATGTATAATATTAGACATTATACTTGACACATGTTGCAAATATTTTTTTCTCAGTCCACTTGTCTTTTGTCTTTGTTCATGGTGTAGTTTTGTTATGCAAAATTTTTAACATTCTGCAGTCGAATTCATCACTTTTTTATTGCTTCAGGAATTTTGAGTCATTATTATAAAGTCATTCCCTACATTAAGGTTAATGAGGAATTCACTTATGTTTTCTCTTAGTACTTGTATGATCTTATTTTTTTCCATTTTCCATTTATGTTCCTTGATCCATCTGGAGCTTATTCTTGTGGATGTGGGAAGTATGCATTTAATTTTATTTTTTTGCAATTGGCTATCCAGTTATCTCAGCACCATTTAGTAAATATCTTTGCTCTAGTGAATTGACATGCCATCTTTATTGTATGCTAAATTATCATATCTGCTTGGGTCTATTTTTGGGCATTTTATTTCATGAGTCTATTTGTCTTTTCTTTTGTAAATACTACACTGTTTTTTGTTTGTTTTTTTCTTTAAGATAGAGTCTCACTCTGTCACCCAGGCTAGAATGAGTGCTGTGGCGTCAGCCTCGCTCACAGCAACCTCAATCTCCTGGGCTCAAGCGATCCTCCTGCCTCAGCCTCCCGAGTAGCTGGGACTACAGGCATGCGCCACCATGCCTGGCTAATTTTTTCTATATATTTTTAGTTGGCCAATTAATTTCTTTCTATTTATAGTAGAGATGGGGTCTTGCTCTTGCTCAGGCTGGTTTCGAACTCCTGGCCTTGAGCAATCCGCCCGCCTTGGCCTCCCAGAGAGCTAGGATTACAGGCATGAGCCACCGCGCCCGGCCTACACTGTTTTGGTTATAAAGGCTGTTTGGTAAGGGAAGACCGCCCTTGAACTTTTTACTTTTTTTTTTTTTTTTTCCTGGACATTGTCTCACTCTGTTGCCTGGGCTAGAGTGCTGTGGCATCAGCCTCGCTCACAGCAACCTCAAACTCCTGGGCTCAAACAATCCTCCTGCCTCAGCCTCCCAAGTAGCTGGGACTACAGGCATGCACCACCATGCCCGGCTAATTTTTCCATATATTTTTAGTTGGCCAATTAATTTGTTTCTATTTATAGTAGAGATGGGGGTCTCGCTCTTGCTCAGGCGGGTCTTGAACTCCTGACCTTGAGCGATCCTCCCGCCTCGGCCTCCCAGAGTGCTAGGATTACAAGCGTGAGCCACCACGCCCGGTCATAAAACTTATATTAAATAAATGTATATGCTTTTTTTTCTCTTGTTAGTCTGTCTTTTGTCATGGGACCTTGGCCATGAACTTGTGATAGGTGAGGAACCGCTCTTACATTTTTTTTTCTCCTATAGCTGCTCTGGACATTTTAGTACATGAGTTTTGGTGTACGTGTGTCTCCATTTCTTTTGGGTCGCGATGCAGTTGTTTTTGCCTGTGAATCTGTTAACTTGGTCATACATGTTCAAAACCGTTGCTTCCATGACATTTTGCCCATCGTTGAAACAATACAGGTTGAGCTTAATGGAGGGTCTGGGATACTTCTGGAATTCCACTCTAAAATGATTATATCCACAGCTTTTGGGGATACAGAGGCAAAGTAGCAGGGTGCAATGGATGCAACGTTGTAACAGATGTTCACTCAAGGAGGAGTGACATGGATTCCTCCAAATGTTTTGTGGAAAAGGCCTAAGAAAACAGATAACACTCGCAGAGATGAACCTGCCAGTCGCACTTGAGTTCATGCCATCTCTCATATATGTGCAAAAACATTTCCCATCATGTGTCAAGCTGTACGGCTGATGACAGGAGAAACACACAAATTCCTGGGACCGGATGAAAGACATTTCAAAGCAGCGAAGACCCGATGCGTGACATTCGTGTGTCGTGCAGGCCTGCCATGAAAGGCCTTGGGTCACAGTTTAATTGACAGCATTTTAATTATTTTCCTTGGAGGTGGATGAATAATGCATTTACTAAGAACGCTGTCTGATGGTGGATGAAATATGATAATTAGAGTGATAATATCAAAGCTGTAACTTATTGGTCCAAGCCTTGTGCTCAGCAGTTTACAAACATTCTTTCCCTGAATTTAAGCTTCACAGCAGCCCTAGACGGTGGGTCATATTTTTAGCCCTGGAGACATTGGGCACCTTGTGCAAAGTGACACTGGTAGTAAGTGACAGAGCCCAGACCCTGCCCTAAGTATGTCATTTACGGAATGCTGATGCTACCCAGCGCTGGAGGTTTGAGGTTTTCCAGCTGTTCTCTTGGGGGATAAATTCAACCGAGGTGGCCAGAGACAGGAAGATCCTTCTGGCATCCTGTCTAGACAGTGACCTTCACTCCAGGGGTGCCAGCCATAGAGCTGCCGCTCTGGCCCAAGTTCTTGTCATCTGTTGCCCACATTAGTTGTCATAGTGTCATAGTTCCCTTGGAAGTCCCTCTGCCTCCAAGTTATCCCCCCACCATCTGTTCTAGCACAAAAGGTAGAGTGAGCATCTAAAATACAAGTCAGGGCCGGGCACGGTGGCTCACGCCTGTCATCCTGGCACTCTGGGAGGCCAAGGCGGGAGGATCGCTCAAGGTCAGGAGTTCGAAACCAGCCTGAGCAAGAGCGAGACCCCTGTCTCTACTAAATATAGAAATTAATTGGCCAACTAAAAACATATAGAAAAAATTAGCCGGGCGTGGTGGCGCATGCCTGTAGTCCCAGCTACTCGGGAGGCTGAGGCAGGAGGATTGCTTGAGCCCAGGAGTTTGAAGTTGCTGTGAGCGAGGCTGATGCCACGGCACTCTAGCCCGGGCGACAGAGTGAGACTGTGCCTCAAAAAAATAAAACAGGCTAGGCGCGGTGGGTCACGCCTGTAATCCTAGCACATTGTTGCCCGCCTCGGCCTCCCTCTGGGGGAGGCGCCCACTGCGGGCCTGCAGATACGCTGTTCCCCTTGCCTGGAACTTTCTTCGCTTTCAGAGCTACGCCCAGTTGGCTGCTCAGGTAGGCCTTTTCTGATTCCCTTCCCCAAATTACTCCCCAACTCCCAACACACACGTGTTGTTGTCGTTTTGAGACAGAGTCTCGCTCTGTCGCCCAGGCTAGAGTGCCGTGGTGTCAGCCTCGCTCACAGCAACCTCAGACTCCTGGGCTCAAGCGATCCTCCTGCCTCAGCCTCCCGAGTAGCTGGGACTACAGGCATGCGCCACCATGCCCGGCTAATTTTTCCTATATATATTGAGTTGTCCAGCTAATTTCTTTCTATTTTTAGTAGAGACGGGGTCTCGCTCTTGCTCAGGCTGGTCTCGAACTCCTGACCTCAATCGATCCTCCCATCTCAGCCTCCCAGAGTGCTAGGATTACAGGCGTGAGCCACCGCGCCTGGTCACATGTGTTTTGTTTATTCTCTTTCTTCCTCTACTAAATAGAGACACCAGGAGGGCAGGAATTTTGGTCTGCTATGTTCCCTGCTTTATCCCCGATATCTAGCATGGTGTCTGGTTACATAGTAGGAGTTCCGTAAATATTGAATGAATGAATGAAAGTTCATTTAAAAAAATCTCTTCTTTGAGGCTGGGTGTGCTGGCTCACTCCTGTAATCCTACCATTCTAGGAGGCCAAAGCAGGAGGATTGCTTGAGCTCAGGAGTTCGAGACCAGCCTGAGCAAGAGCGAGACCCCATCCCTACAAAAAAGTTAGCTGGGCATGGTGACACACGCCTGTAGTCCCAGGTACTCCAGAGGTTGAGGCAGGAGGATCGCTGGAGCCCAGGAATTTGAGGCTGCAGTGAGCTACAATGATGCCACTGCACCGTAGCCAGGGTGACAGGGCAAGACTGTCTCAAAAAAAAAAACCAAACAAAAAAATCTGTCATTTGTCTCCTGTGTCTATTTGTCAATTGGCTTGCAATTGTTAAGAATGAAGAATATGGGCCGGGCGCTGTGGCTCACGCCTGTAATCCTAGCTCTTGGGAGGCCGAGGCGGGCGGATTGCTCAAGGTCAGGAGTTCAAAACCAGCCTGAGCAAGAGCGAGACCCCGTCTCTACTATAAATAGAAAGAAATTAATTGGCCAACTGATATATATATAAAAAATTAGCCGGGCATGGTGGTGCATGCCTGTAGTCCCAGCTACTCGGGAGGCTGGGGCAGGAGGATTGCTTGAGCCCAGGAGACTGAGGTTGCTGTGAGCTAGGCTGACGCCACGGCACTCACTCTAGCCTGGGCAACAAAGCGAGACTCTGTCTCAAAAAAAAAAAAAAAAAAAAAAGAATGAAGAATATGATTAACTGGCATCTGCAAACTGTAGCACACACCTATTATATTAGGGCCTGATTGTGAGTGGCCTTAAATGCCACCCCACCTTCCCCAAATGCTGAACATCTACCCTGCGCCAGGCACTGTTTAAAGTACTAGGAATAATACTATGATATGTCAGCTGCAAATGACTTGGCAGGAAGTGACAGGCACACCAAACGCCATGGCTCACACCAAATAAGGGTTTTATTTTCCTCCTGTAATTAGGAGTCTAGACTTAGGCAGTGGCTGCACGGGGCCACCAGGGACCAGGTCTGCCTCTACCTTCTCCTCGTGGCCCCCAGCTTGCCGAACTTCCTCCAGCCAAGTCCGCATTCCAGGCGGGAAGGGGAGAACGGAAAGAATAAAACGCACGTTCCAGAAGATTCCACCCCCTGCAATGCTTTCCTGAAAAACTCCACCCGGCAATTTCTGGTTGTGCCTCCTTGCCCATCTTGTGGCCACTGCCAGCGGGAAAGGAGCTAAGAAAAGTAGCTTTTGTTTGTCCTTGTTTGCTTTGATGCGCTCCTTGTTTCTGTAAATAAATTTGGGAGGAAGGGTGCAATTAAATGCATCCTGAGTTGGTGGCTGGCAATATCTACCGTGTAAGACTAATAAGAACCGTGGTCTCTTGACATTGTCACCGCAGTGCAGGCGACAAGAAAATAAGAAAACAAACATACACCCACTGAGACATACACACCCACTTGCAAAAATGCCAAAGAGCCACAAAGTGCCGTGCAGGGTAGTAAAATCAGGGGGAGTTAGAAGGTGACTCCACTTGTGCATTATAAGTGGAAATCGAGGCAGCAGCTCTCCAAAGAAATGTCGCCGGAACTGAATTCTGAATGATGGGGCAGAGGCCACCTTGCCAAGATCAAATGCAATTTTTTCTGATCCTTTATTGGTTATAACTTAATATCCCGGTCAAGAAAGCAGCCTATAAAATCCAGCCTTCAAGATGTGGGACAAGTCATCCTTATTTTTCCGAACCGTTCGCTGTCCTCTCAAAGCTGTGACATGAATCCTTTTCTCCTTCTGGCCCTCTTCTCATTCTCTTCTCTCCTCTCCCACAGCAAAAATTGAGATTGTTCCTTGACAATAGTGGTAAATGATCGTGGGGTGGTAGGAGGGAGGGAGTTTGTGTTTGTTGTTGTTTTTTTTTTTGTCTTGTTTTTTTGTTGTTTTTTTTTTCTTTGTTTGTTTTTTTTGAGACAGAGTCTCGCTTTGTTGCCCAGGCTAGAGTGAGTGCCGTGGCATCAGCCTCGCTCACAGCAACCTCCAACTCCTGGGCTCAAGCGATCCTCCTGCCTCAGCCTCCCGAGTAGCTGGGACTACAGGCATGCGCCACCATGCCCGGCTAATTTTTTTTCTGTATATATTAGTTGGCCAATTAATTTCTTTCTATTTATAGTAGAGACAGGGTCTCGCTCTTGCTCAGGTTGGTTTCGAACTCCTGAACTCAAACGATCCGCCCGGCTCGGCCTCCCAGAGTGCTAGGATGACAGGCGTGAGCCACCGCGCCCGGCCTGTTGTTGTTTTTTAATCTAGCAAAGCATAGTGCCAGAAAAAATATCACAGGGAAGTAAGCCAGATGCGGGCAATTTACAAGAGACGGAGTAATTCTAGGAAAATTCTGCTTAACCCATGAGACAGTCTGGGGGATGTAGGTGTTATTAAAGAAAATGCAGGCCGGGCGCGTTGGCTCACGCCTGTCATCCTAGCACTCTGGGAGGCCAAGGCGGGAGGATCGCTCGAGGTCAGGAGTTCGAATGCAGCCTGAGCAAGAGCAAGACCCCGTCTCTACTATAAATAGAAAGAAATTAATTGGCCAACTAAAAATATATAGAAAAAATTAGCCGGGCATGGTGGCGCATGCCTGTAGTCCCAGCTACTAGGGAGGCTGAGGCAGGAGGATCGCTGGAGCCCAGGAGTTGGAGGTTGCTGTGAGTGAGGCTGATGCCATGGCACTCTAGCCTGGGTGACAGAGTGAGACTCTGTCTGAAAAAAGGAAAGGAGAGGAAAGGAGAGGAAAAGGAGAGGAGAGGAGAGGAAAGAGAAAAAGAAAAGAAAAGAGAAAAGAGAAAAGAAAAGAAAAGAAAAGAAAAGAAAAGAAAAGAAAAGAAAAGAAAAAAAGAAAGAAAAGAAAAGAAAAAAATGTATTCTGCAAGTTCGATGTTTTAGCTTTAAGAGTCAATCCGTGGCATTGGCATTGGGCGAAACTTTGTTACATTCTCATGACCTACAGCCTTAGAGGCGCTCTCACCTGCTTAAGTACTGTAAGTCAGTAATAATGGAGAAATGTGGTTTTTACATATGGAAGGTTTTGCTGGTCACTATTAGGGATTCAAGGGTAACTGAACTGATTTCTTCTCGAAACTCTGCTGCTCTATGGTTTCTTTTTTTTTTTTTTTTTTTTTTTTGAGACAGAGTCTCACTTTGTTGCCCAGGCTAGAGTGAGTGCCGTGGCGTCAGCCTGGCTCACAGCAACCTCAAACTCCTGGGCTCAAGCGATCCTCCTGCCTCAGCCTCCCGAGTAGCTGGGACTACAGGCATGCACCACCATGCCCGGCTAATTTTTTGTATATATATTTTTAGTTGGTCAATTAATTTCTTTCTATTTTTGGTAGAGACGGGGTCTCGCTCAGGCTGGTTTCGAACTCCTGACCTTGAGCAATCCGCCCGCCTCGGCCTCCCAAAGTGCTAGGATTACAGGCGTGAGCCACCTCGCCCGGCCTGCTCTATGGTTTCTTGCTGCGAATTATTTTCTCCCAGTGTTTAATGCTATAATTAGGTACCCTTTATCTAATATATGCTACAGACAGAAACACTTTTGTACAAATGGGGAGCTATAGCTCCTATAAAATCCTGGCTAGACCAAAGTCAGCAGGTGCATTCAAATCCACGTTCAAGAGAATCAACAGGGAGGAAGGTCAGCGAACATCGTGGATATATCACCTTACGTTACAGGTACCAGTGACTTTTTATGCTTCATGTAGAAATGTTCAAAACATTTCTCATTGCATTTCATTTTTAGGTTGAAGTATTGTCATCATGTTTTTCCTCTTGTACTTGGAAGCTTAAGTACTCTTTTACCCCAGATATTAAAAATATTGTATAGACGATTCAGAACTTCTACAAAACTGCCATATCCAGCTTATTTTTCATCTTGTTTATCATTTTTCATTCTTTATCTGGATATCTTGGCATCGTGTAAATGCTGCCTAAATGGGAACATTTTCTTTTTAATTGTAACCAGTATTATGGTGGGTTCAGATACATTGATATCTTTACTGCACATAACTCTTTTTTTGGTAATGATTTTTCTCTACATAGGAAGTCTCTGATCTTTATCCCATTGCATTAGGAACTGCTGATAATAAAACCCTATATTCCTCATTTCTGATTTGCATGACTTGCACATGCAATAATTCCACTTATGGAATAAATATCTGAGATGAAAGATTTTGATAACCAAAATTTTTTAAAATATTACTGGGATCATTTAAATGAACTAATAAGGGCCGGGCGCGGTGGCTCACGCCTGTAATCCTAGAACTCTGGGAGGCGGAGGCAGGTGGATTACTTGAGGTCAGGAGTTTGAAACTAGCCTGAGCAAGAGCGAGACCCAGTCTTTACTAAAAATAGAAAGAAATTAGTTGGCCAACTAAAAATATATAGAAAAAATTAGCCAGGCATGGTGGCACATGCCTGTAGTCCCAGCTACTCGGGAGGAGGCTGAGGCAGGAGGATTGTTTGAGCCCAGGAGTTTGAGGTTGCTGTGAGCTAGGCTGATGCCATGGCACTCTAGCCTCTGTCTCAAAAAAAAAAAAAGCTTATGGAGTAAAGAAGTTACAGTTCCTTATTATTGCAGAAGGAAATTAAAAAATAATAAGTTTAGTGTAGCCTAAGTGTCCAGTGTTTATTTTATTTTATTTTTTTTGAGACAGAGTCTCACTTCGTTGGCCAGGCTAGAGTGAGTGCCGTGGCGTCAGCCTCGCTCACAGCAACCTCCAACTCCTGGGCTCAAGCCATCCGCCTGCCTCAGCCTCCCGAGTAGCTGGGACTACAAGCATGCGCCACCATGCCCGGCTAATTTTTTCTATATATATGTTAGTTGGCCAATTAATTTCTTTCTATTTTTAGTAGAGACGGGGTCTTGCTCTTGCTCCGGCTGGTTTCGAACTCCTGACTTTAAGCAATCCACCCGCCTCGGCCTCCCAGAGTGCTGGGATTACAGGTGTGAGCCACTGCGCCCGGCCAGTGTGCAGTGTTTATAAAGTCTACAGTTGTGCACTGTAGTGTCCTGGGCTTCACATTCCGTCACCACTCACTCACTGACTCACCCAGAGCAACTTCCAGTCCTGCACGCTCCACTCATGGTCAGTGCCCTGTACAGGTGGACCATTTGTTATCTCTTATACTGCATTTTTTACTGTACATTTTCTATGTTTAGATCTATACATATTTACCGTTGTGTTACAATTGCCTACAGCATTTAATACAGTGATGTGCTGTGCAGGTTTGTAGCTTACGAGCAATAGGCTATTCCATATAGCCTAGATGTCTAGGTAGTAGGCTGTACTGTGTAGGTTTGTGTAGCACACTCTGTGACATTCACACAAGGGCACGGTTGCCTAACGACACATTTCTCAGAAGAGCATCGTCATTGTCAAGCCATGCATGACTGTGTATGTCTGCATCTATAAGCCCAGGGAGAGAACTAAGGGGTTTTCCAAAAGCCGTGTGTTTTTCAATAAACATAAAGATGAAGGGTTGAGATGACGGTTGTTAGAATTACGATGAGAAGATGAGAGCGAAATCCGTGAGAAGGCAAAGTCATGAGATGAAATGCACAGAGAAGGTGGCTCAAGTGGACGCCTGATAAGGTCTGCCCTCATCAGCTGGACATCAACACAGGCTCATCGCCCCTGTTTCCAGATTGCTTCTAGAGCCTTGTTCTGTAAGACAGGAATGCAAATGCATGCTACATACAGATCATAAGAAGATATAAGAGAAATACTGCACATCTCCCCTGTTTCCAGATTGCTTCTAGAACCTTCTAGCTGCCCTTGTTCTGTAAGACAGGAATGCAAATGCATGCTACATACGGATCATAAGAAGATATAAGAGAAATACTGCACATCTCCCCTGTTTCCAGATTGCTTCTAGAACCTTCTAGAACCTTCTAGCTGCCCTTGTTCTGTAAGACAGGAATGCAAATGCATGCTACATACGGATCATAAGAAGATATAAGAGAAATACTGCACATCTCCCCTGTTTCCAGATTGCTTCTAGAACCTTCTAGAACCTTCTAGCTGCCCTTGTTCTGTAAGACAGGAATGCAAATGCATGCTACATACGGATCATAAGAAGATATAAGAGAAAAAATACTGCACATCTCAGGTACTCAATTAGAGTTACGTTTTTATTATATTCACTGTCACCCACAATTGGAAGGAAAGAAGGGCTAGAACACTAAAATTACCATTTGTGCTGAGACTGCAGCGTGAGATGTTTAGAAGTCTATTTTAGCAGACTTCCCTCCAGCTGGAAAGCAAAACAGGGATAACTGGCTTGACTGTGTCCCTTTATCTCTTTCCATTTAAACACAGATATCCTGTTGTGATAACCTCTGACACTTTATTACACAGGCCATGGTAAATAATAACCGCCCCTATTTTGTAATGCCATCCCTGGTTAGACAGTGCCATTAATTATTGAACATAAAAGTTGAAGTTTTTGTGAATAGAAGGAAATGTCATTCGAATGCCTTTGTTGTGTTCACTAAATGTCCTGGACAGCTTGGGTGGTTTAAATGGCTGAGAGAGAATCGTTGAGTTGTCGGTTTGTCATAGAGAATTGCCCCACTACCATAAATAAGAACCAGCCAATCTGGAGCCAGTGGGAAAATGTTCAGAAACTCACAGGACTTCGTCGGAAACCTGTGTTTGTGTCTCCATGAAATTAAGAAATAAACTTCCAAACATCCTCAAATTACCTTAATTGCTTAGGAAATGGACCTCAAGTGGCCTTTTTTTACTGTATAAAATGATGCTTTTTGTTATTGAAACAGTGTTTCAGGACTTGCAAAGGGATGAGTTAAAAAGTCACTAAAAAATCATTATGTACATCACTTTGAAGAAAGTCTTGCAAATTGTGTTGCCATCAATTTCTCTATCAAGACACTGAGTCAGAGATTTTGTCACTTTTCGACTTTGATAGTTGTCATTTTCAGTATTTCTTAAATAAGGAAAAGCCTGGCTTTACATAATTCAAATTTTACCGGAAGTTGTTTCCATTTTGTTTTTCTATTATCAACTTTTATTTTTAATTACATTTAAATTTCAGAAATATTTTTCATCTTTGTTTCGGGTTGATTTTCAATTTACTCCTCACCTCTTTGAAACTTAGGTTCAGTAAGATATGAACAAACATTGTAACATGCTAGGTGACAGGATACTACAATTTTACAATTGGAAGGGGCCTTAAAGTTCATCTATTCCATATTTTCCATTAGTTATGTAATTATAGTACAATAGAATCATTGGTGATATTTTAATGCCACCTATTATTAATTGTGAACAGTTGTTTTCTACTTGATGCATTTTTGATTGTAAATATGCTATTTTTAAAAAATAGGCCAAGTGCAGTGGCTCATGCCTATAATCCCAGCACTCTTAGAGGCCGAGGCAGGAGGATAGATTGAGGCCAGGAGTTCAAGACCAGCTTCAGCAAGAGCAAGACCCCATTTCTACAAAAAGTAGAAAAAACAATTTGCTGGGTATAGTGGCATGTGCCTGTAGTCCCAGCTACTTGGGAGGCTGAGGCAGGAGGATGGCTTGAGCCCAGGAATGTGAGGTTGCAGTGAGCTATGATGACGCCATTGCACTCTAGCCAGGGTGACAGAGCAAGACTCTGTCTCAAAAAAAAAAAAAAAAAAAAAAAAAAATGGTGGTCACTTCTTTGTATCAGGTCTTAACATAAGTGAAAGGCAAAATTTAAGACTTTGGAATAAACAGATGAAGTGATTGGATCGTCTTTCAGTGGAATACCTAAGTCTCCGGGGATCATGTAATCTCACAGGGAATATACATCTTTAGATTTCTGTATTGACCAAAACAATTCAGAAGTTGAGAATGAAACTAATAGTAATGCAAATAATTCTTGTCCATAGTCGTGGCAAGGAAATGCTGTCCTGTGGACAATTAATTGATTTCCCTCACCCATTGCAGAAGAAGATAGTTTTGTGTCCATTTGCAAATTCTTTTCAGCATCCCTGTCTATATATGTCTCTGCTCTTTGATTTCTCCTCTGGCTTTTTTTTTTTTTTTTAATTATTTTTATTTTGGAGACAGAGTCCCACTCTGTTGCCCAGCCTGGGGTCCCCTGGTACACAATCCTAGCTCACTGCAGCCTTGCACAGAGCAATACATTTTTAGTCTTAAAAAAAAATGGCTTTTCCTTTCCTATTGCAGTTGATGCTTATATTTCCAAAATAACTATGACTTGTTATCCGAAAAACTGATAATCCCTTAACCTGGAGAGTCATGGTTATGAAATTTGATTTATGTATTCTTTCACCTAAGCCTTGTCTTTCTGCTGCTACATTTGTCTGTTCTGCTCTGGCTGGGATATTTTCTCTTGGCTTTGCACCAAACAGGACTTTGTTTCTCAAAGCCCCAGTTGGTGTCATTTATAGTATGCATTAAATTGCATACAAAGCTGTTGCCATCTAGGATTTGCCCAGACCTTCTGATTATGTCAGGAAGATGAGGTGATAGCGTGGTTTTAACACCTCTCTCATACTTGCTACTCTTCCTTCAGTCTTCTTCTAAAACATGTGCATCAAAGATTACAGACCCTTGGCCGGGCACGGTGGCTCACGCCTGTCATCCTAGCACTCTGGGAGGCCGAGGTGGGAGGATCGCTCGAGGTCAGGAGTTCGAGACAAGCCTGAGCAAGAGCCAGACCCCATCTCTAATAAAAATAGACAGAAATTAATTGGCCAACTAAAAATATATAGAAAAAATTAGCCGGGCATGGTGGCGCATGCCTGTAGTCCCAGCTACTTGGGAGGCTGAGGCAGGAGGATGGCTTGAGCCCAGGAGTTTTGAGGTTGCTGTGAGCGAGGCTGATGCCACGGCACTCTAGCCCGGGTGACAGAGTGAGACTCTGTCTCAAAAAAAAAAAAAAAAAAAAAAAAAAAAAAAAAACAAGATTACAGACTCTCCCATTCATTAAAGTAGAGCCATTTTAATTCCAGGTTAGAAGCGTTCAGACATGATCTTTCTTTTAATAGGATGTTTCAGTCAAAAGTATTCAAACTGATATTTTACTTTCATTAAAATCGTTGGCACAAAAAATTTAAAAAATAAGATCATTGCTATAAAAAATTAAAAAAGGGAAATTCCTGAGCAATAGTATATAATTTTTTAAAATTATGCTCATTTAATAGTTATCTTTTATTTTATGGAAAATAATTCTGATTTGAGTTGATAGTAGCATGAAGCTTCTTGTAAAATATGTTTCATTTCAAAATCAATTGAGATAAAAGAAAGTGGTAATTAAATCGCTCACGTAATAATTATGAGCTGGGAAATGGCAAAAATCGTAACTCTTACTGAAACTTGGGAAGGGGACAAGGTTTTAGAGACGAAAATCAACTATACTCTGTCCGGCCATGGAATAGCTAAGTGGCCCCCGTCACTCACTCATACAAATTTATCTGTTAGCCGGGCGTGGTGGCGCACACCTGTAGTCCCAGCTACTCGGGAGGCTGAGGCAGGAGGATCGCTTGAGCCCAGGGGTTCTGGGCTGTCGTGCTTTATGCCGATGGGGTGTCTGCACCAAGTCCAGAATAGATATGCTGACCTTCTGGAAGGGGGGACCTTAGGCAATTGTCCACCAATTGCCTAAGAAGGCGTGAACTGGCCCAGGTCAGAAACAGAGCGACTCAGAGCTCCTGTGCTAACCTTAGTGGGATGGTGCTGGTAAATAGCTTCTGCACTCCAGCCTGGGCACCATAGCAAGATCCCATCTCTTAAATAAATAAGTATATTTTTAAGAGACCCAAATGTATCTGTAAAACTCAGGACACTACTACCTACCTCACTGCTGTGGTCTCAACGTGTCCCCCGAAAATCCATGTGTTGGAACTCAATGGCAACGTGATGGTGTTAAGACCTAGGGACTTTAGGAGGTCACCGAGTCACGAGTGTGGAGCCCTCATGAACGGGCTCAGTGTACTTACAAAAGATGGGTATGTAAGGGGACATTCGTCCCTCTTGCCCCCTCTCCCCCCCCCCTTTTTTTTTTGAGACAGAGTCTCACTTTGTTGCCCAGGCTAGAGTGAGTGCCGTGGCGTCAGCCTCGCTCACAGCAACGTCAAACTCCTGGGCTCAAGCGATCCTCCTGCCCCAGCCTCCCGAGTAGCTGGGACTTCAGGCATGTGTCACCATGCCCGGCTAATTTTTTGTATATATATTTTTAGTAGGTCAATTAATTTCTTTCTTTTTTTTTATTAGAGACTGGGTCTCGCTCTTGCTCAGGGTGGTTTCGAACTCCTGAGCTCAAGCAATCCACCCACCTGGGCCTCCCAGAGTGCTAGGATTACAGGCGTGAGCCACCGCGCCCGGCCGCTCTTGCCCCTTTATCTCTTCTGCCACGTGACGACACAGTGCTTGTCCCTTCTGCCTTTTCTACCAGGTGACGCTGCTGCCACTGTGTGACAAATGGCCGTCTATGGACAGTCCTTATCAGACACCAGATCTGCTCATGCTGTGGTCTTGGACTTCCCAGCCTCCAGAACTGTAAGAAACAAATTTCTATTGTTGATAAATGACCCAGCCTGGGGTATTTTGTTATGGCAGCAGGAATAGACTAAGCCACTCGTAGAGTCATTGTGAGAAGGAACTAAGATGACGAGTGTAACCATAAGCTTCCCGAGGTCAGAGTGTGTCTAACTTAGCCTGCTATTCCCCTGCTGCTAATACTGTCCCTGGTACCTAGGACTCAAGAGCTCATTTTCTTTTCTTTCTTTTTTTTTTTTTTTATGTCCCCAAGAGCTCATTTTCTTCTTTGCTTCTGTGTTGCTAATTAGTATGGTCGCATGGACATTTTCTATGGCATTATTAAACAGAGTATTACATATGAACATATAAAATGCACACAAGCATTTACAATGTTTCATTTTTCCCTATGATGATCAAAGCCTATTGACTAACTGTATACATTGTATACATTGAGTGTGCACAATGTATATACGTTTGAAGTAGGGAAATACATAATGAAGCAAGAAAAAAATCATCTCTCAAATCCTACCCACCTCCAAACACATCACACTCTAGAGAAACAACTCTTAATTTGACACATTTCTGTTCTTTTTTTCCCCCTATGATTAAAAAAAATTGGCCAGCCTCGGTGGCTCATGCCTGTAATCCTAGCTCTCTGGGAGGCCGAGGCAGGAGGATTGCTCGAGCTCAGGAGTTTGAGACCAGCCTGAGCAAGAGCAAGACCTGGTCTCTACTAAAAATAGAAAGAAATTAATTGGCCAACTAAAAATATATAGAAAAAATGAGCTGGGCATGGTGGCGCATGCCTGTAGTCCCAGCTACTCGGGAGGAGGCTGAGGCAGGAGGATTGCTTGAACCCAGGAGTTCGAGACCAGCCTGAGAAAGAGCAAACCCTGGTCTCTACTAAAAATAGGAAGAAATTAATTGACCAACTAAAAATATATAGAAAAAATGAGCTGGGCATGGTGGCGTATGCCTGTAGTCCCAGCTACTCGGGAGGCTGAGGCGGGAGGATCGCTTGAGCTCAGGAGTTCAAGACCAGCCTGAGCAAGAGCGAGACCTCGTTTCTACTAATAGACAAAATAGCTAGGGTATCATGGTGTGTGCCTGTCATCCCAGCTACTCGGGAGGCTGAGGCAGGAGGATCGCTTGAGCCCAAGAGTTGGAGGTTGCTGTGAGCGAGGCTGACGCCACGGCACTCACTCTAGCCCGGGCAACAGAGTGAGACTCTGTCTCAAAAAAAAAAAAAATCATCATGTATTTGAGATCCTACTGTAGACACGATTTTGCAACCTATTATTTTTGCTTAGTATCATATCACAAGCATGTTTGCTTGGCATTCAAAATTCTTTGATTTCAGCATGATTTTAAATGTTTGGCCCACGTTGGGGCCTGCCTTTCCTGTCCATCGTGAGCAGCTGCCAGAATGCCAACCTGGGATCCCTGTGGTTAAAATGCTTCCAAATGTTTCCCGATCAGAGGGTGTGGGTGGGGCGGCGGGGGCTGTTTTGGGGACAGGGTGGGGAAAGGGGGAGAGGAAGGGAGGTTGGTAGAGAAGGGGACTTGGAGAAAGCGAGGTTCACCTTGCAAACTAGACTGGGGAGTCCTGCTAAGGGAGCCCTCGGTGGAGCTTGCAACCCTCCCATTAACCTTGCGCTCCCTCTGCTGGCCTCGACACGCTTGTCCAGAGAGAGTGGCTAGTGGGAACGGCCACCACAGTGCACCTGGGGCCGCTCAAATCACCTGCGATGGCCAGGCAAGAGAAAAAGCCACTCTTTTTGCCATTTTTATAACATCGGAGTTCCCATCAACTTGAGCAGATGGAGTGACTGTACTTATTCAGATGGAACAAATTCCAACTCCTGCCTCCTCCCTACCCTTTTTCTCTGCCCCAGGGCAATGAATGACATCCTAAAGGCCTCAGCTTTTTTTTTTTTTTTTTTCAGGATTTCTTACAATTCTCCTGCCTGGTCCCTCGCTGATGGTTGTTTCTCTTAACTGCGTCTCATGCGGTTGCTTTTCTCTCCTTTTCCCCCCTCCCGCCCCTTGCTGGTACCATTTGCAAAGCAAAAAAAAAAATCACGGTGAAAACCTTCTTGCAAAAGCAGGGCTCCATTAGCTGCTGTAATTATGCAGCCTCTTATTTCTCCATTTGTGCTTAATTCAAAGTTGTAAAAAGCTTTTCAAAATAGGTGTACGCTCTGCTTGACAGTTGTGATAAAACAATGCCTCCCCTAAAGAGAAAGCAAGACACATTTGCAATTTCCTTTCCCATAATTTATGGTGATTTAGCTACCCACCCCCCACCCCCCCAAATCAGGAGATAAGAATTTCGGTGGGAACAATTTTCTTTTAATAGCGCCATCTGAAGCAGCACACGTTTCTTTTGCAGTCATTAGAGCGCCTAGCCTACCAAACAGTGACTCGAGATTGAATTAGAATTTAGAGGGAGGCTGCCTGTATCACATAAATAAACAATGAGGGCCCGAGCTATTTCATTACAGAGCTTAAATAAGCAGTACGGATGGCCAGATGCAGCATTGCACATGCATAACCTATTTAAAAGACGACATCCTGGGGTCAGAAACATTAATGTGCTCGCAGTACCACTCATTTGCTCTACTGGAGCTGCTTCTTTTACACTAAGAACCAAAGCCGAGGGTCAGGCTGATTATTGCAGGCAGTAACGGAGACAGATGAGATGATAAGAGAATTGTTGAATGATGAGAGCACGAATGCTAAATTAGCTTAAGGATTTATGGCCCCAAGCTTAACCTGATAGATGCTATTTGCTATTGATCCTTCTCATGGAGTTGCAAGTGACAAAAAATTTAAAAATAGCTCATTCATTTAAGCACACACATGAGAAGGTAATTCATTTACTAGTTTATTGGCTCATGTAGCTGAGTAGTTCAGAGCTTCAGGTACAGCTGGTTCTAGGTGCTCACGTGGGGCTGTCAGATGTACTGTCTTCCACGTTGGCTCCATTTACAGCATACTGTCATTGCTAGTGTTCAGATGTTCCATGCCTATACATCAACACCTGCAAGTCCAGGAGAAAGAGTTTCTTTGTTCTAATCTTTCTAGCAAAAAAGTGTCAGGGATTGCATCTCTTTTGACCCATTTTAGATAATGCATTTTCTGAACCAATGAAAGAATGGAAGAATGTGGAAGAATGAAATGTGTTGATTGAGTCATGTGTCCTTTCTGTGAGCCATGAGTGGGGGGAGGTGTGGGTAGGGTTTGTGGATAGCACCACCAAGACAGCTGGATTAGGAGAGGGCATGAATGGCTCCCCAAAGGAAAATCTACGTGCTATTAGCACAAGAAGGTCTGGTGGAAGCCAAGTAGGCAAAGAGATCTCTAATCCTTCAACCAATGCACTTTTTTTTTTTTTTTTCAGACAGAGTCTCTCTCTCTCTGTTCCCTAGGCTAGAGTGCCATGGCGTCAGCCTCGCTCACAGCAACCTCAAACTCCTGGGTTCAAGCGATCCTCCTGCCTCAGCCGAGTGCCTGGGACTACGGATGTGTGCTGCCGTGCTTGGCTAATTTTTTCTATTTTTAGTAGAGATGGGGTCTCGCTCTTGCTCAGGCCGGTCTTGAGCTCCAGTAATCCTCCCACTTCGGTCTCCCAAAGTGCTAGGATTATAGGCGTGAGCCACCGTGCTCAGCCTCCAGTGTACTTTATTTTTATTTATTTTTTTTGGGGGGGGACTGAGTCTAGCTTTGTTGCCCAGGCTAGAGTGAGTGCTGTGGGGTCAGCCTAGCTCACAGCAATCTCCAACTCCTGGGCTCAAGCAATCCTCCTGCCTCAGCCTCCCAAGTAGCTGAGACTACAGGCATGCGCCACCACGCCCGGCTAATTTTTTCTATATGTAGTAGTTGGCCAATTAATTTCTTTCTATTTATAGTAGAGACGGGGTCTCGCTCTTGCTCAGGCTGGTTTTGAACTCCTGACCTTGAACAATCTGCCCACCTCGGCCTCCCAGAGTGCTAGGATTACAGGCGTGAGCCACCGCGCCCGGCCTCCAGTGCACTTTAGAATGGAACATTCGCTAGAGCCTTCAAGTGAATTAAACTAACACACGAGATGAACCCTACAGTAAATGCTGGAAAATGCCCTCAAGTCTGTTAATTCACCTGTGTAAAGTTTTTCAGCGGTGAAAGAAACGGACAGAGAGAGAGAGAGAGAAAGAGTGGGGGCCAAACCACGTGGCTTTATTTAGCGCTCCCGGGCGAGGTTCTAGGGTCCCAAGAGAGGAAAGCTCAAGAAGTCACATCCGTTTGAAGGCGCTGAGGCTTTTTATACCGTTTGGGCCGGGCTAGGGGCTTTTGGCGGGAAGAGCTGGGGATTTTCCACTGTGACCTTGGGTGGTCATTGAGAAATAGGAGGGGCTGGTGGTATTTGTGGAACCCCAGAGCCGAAACATTCTTATCGGGGTGGACATCTGGGTGTGGTTCTTCTCAGCGGGGCCTGGGAGTTTATCCTTGGCAGGTCTGGTCTTGTGAGCCTTTTATTTTTGATCTAGGGAAGAAGGGGTGGCCGCCACCAGCCTTACAGCCTGAGAGTGTCTACTGGGATATACAGAGAATGTGGGTTTCTGAGAGCAGAGTCTTGGAAGGGCTGAACAGAGGCCAGGAGAATAGAGTGGCCATAGTGCACACCCTCACCTTCCCCAGCAGACCTTGTCAAACTGGAGTAGACCCTGCTTTGCAATCACTGCTGGTGGGTTTAGTGCCTTTGCATCTCTTTAGGCGTGCCTTCAAAAGCTCTGATAATCATAAAGTTCTGGAAAACCGTGGAGATCATGTCTCTAGACCACATTTACAAGAACTGCGTAGGAGAAAGAGTCAGACGTCTGGCTGACTCAGCAGTTCTCCTTGCAACTGGGGAAGGAAGACCAGGCCAGAGGAGGGAGGTTTACATCCAAGCCAAGACTTTTTCAGAGCCATGAGGGAGTGGCGGGTGAGCCAGAGAACAGATGCATGCCGGGGGAAATCCCTTAGAAATTACTGTAAAAAATAAATGATTTAGAAAACTGAATTAATGGGGTTGTGTTAATGAAGACGGTGTTTTCGCAAGATGGGAGGAAAAATCTATGTTATTCTTGTCTTAGAAACTATGAGAAAGGAACAGTGGACACATGAGAAAGTGAAGATACTAGATCACATACATGATTGCATAGGAATCTGAATGGCCCATAAGGTTTGCATGAGTGAATGTCTTTCCCAGTTCATTTTGGTGGATGAATACTTTGTTATCTTAGATCAGTCTGGATCACTTGGGCCTGTAAACGAGAGCACACTCATTTCAAAGCACACCATATCAGGTTCTGAAGTAGCCTTCATATTTATTGTATTTGTAGAACTGCCAATTGGTGAGAACAGCATTTGTGATTGGTTTCAGCCTAATTCTTGGTTAGGACACAGGGTCCCAAATCCTTCTGCCTTGTTTAAAAGGCATTGCTGAATCAAATTCCATTCTGATTGTGCAAAACATAGCTTTTGTGTGTTTTGAAATACTCACTCACCAGTACTTGGAAAGTTTTTTTTTATTCTTTTAAAGTAAAGTGCCTAGGGAAAATGCTATATTCTCATTCAGAGCTAAATATATACCTACAGATAGAAATAGAAATTAGAAAATGTTCCAACTCATTTCAGTTTTCTGCCTTTTTTCCTTTTTATTATGACAGACAAAGAAAGTCACTGAAAACCAGTCAAATCCAAAAATATTCCTCACACATATTTTTCCTGACCTGAGTAAACTCTGAAAGTCACTTGCTTATAAGTGAGAACTCTGAACATGGTTATTTTGTAATTGTTTTGAAAAAAATGAAGTTATTATAACAATAGTAATGTTCTATAAGTATAACATTAATTTTTATATGATTAAAATCTAACCTGCAAATAATACCTTTCTATTACATGTTTTAGCAGGGGAAGTAGACTATATATTCTACACATTTTTACTTTTGAGAACTTTCCATTTAAAAACATAATCATTCCACTTTTGTTGAAAAAAAAAAACCCTGTATGTATATGTATTTACATGCAAAGAATAAAATATGGAAAATTATATCCCAAGGTGTAACAATGTAATTGTATCATCTAGGGGTAAGATTAAATATGATGCTTCTTTTTTCATTTTGTATTTTCACATTTTTTCTATGCTAATATGTATTATTTGTATAACATAGTGGGGTGGAGGGAAGGAAAACTAATGTAGGCAAATCATATTCATTTTCTAATGTAATTCCATTTGTATTAATTATAATTAGAATTTGTTACATTAATTCTAATTAGTGCAATGGGTCAGAGTCTTGGCTTTGAGCAGATGGCACACTAAAGAGTTTAACAAAGGAGAGTCAGGCCGGGCATGGTGGTCACGCTTATAATCCTAGCACTCTGGGAGGCCCAGGCGGGTGACTCACTTGACGTCAGGAGTTCGAAATCAGCCTGAGCAAGAGCGAGAGCCGGTCACTATTAAAAATAGAAAGAAACTAATTGGCCAACAAAACAATATATAGAAAAAGTTAGCTGGGCATGGTGGTGCATGCCTGTAATTCCAGCTACTTGGGAGGCTGAGGCAGGAGGATCGCTTGAGCCCAGGAGTCTGAGGTTGCTGTGAGGGAGGCTGACGCCACGGCACTCACTCTAGCCTGGGCAACAAAGCGAGACTCTGTCTCAAAAAAAAAAAAAAAAAAGAACATGCATTCAAGTCAACAAAGGTTCTGAGGATGCCTCCCATGTGCTAGGATTTTGCAGTTAGGAATTATTTGCTTGCAAGAAATAGAAACCTAACCAAACCGACATGAGCTGAAAGAAACAGCCACCCGTGGAAGTGTAGCCGGGCACTGGTGCAGAGCTGAGAACTCAGCACACTCAAATCGGCAAGTTCACTTGCCCGGACCCTCCCTCCCCCCGCCCTCCTCCCTGTCTCCTCTCCTCTCCTCACTTCCTCTCTGCAGTTGCTTTGATTCTCCTGTTTGGCTGCACGCAGGCTTTTCTGCTTTGATCCCCCTTGAGACCGGACCACCCAGCCTCTCATTTTAAGCACCGACTTTTACTTGTGAACCGGAATCTCTGAGTCCCAAGTTCAAATTTCTAAGAAATGATGAATGCCTTAGTGCATGGGAGGCGTCAACACCAGGGCCAGGTAAATGATGCTGGGTGGTGGAGAGAGTCTCTGGCCTCCCCCCACCCCCTGGCCATGGGGGGGGGGGCCCAGAGGCAGAGGCTCAGAGGCAGGGCATGGGCGGGTGTTCCCAGAAGGGAGGTCGTCGGTAGAGGCCCGTCAGCAACAAGGCCCTGTGCTGAGCGCTGGGGTGCCACTCCCTCCTTCCAGAAGTATTCCCGGGACCCCTATGACATGCCAGGCACCGTTCCAAGTGCTGGAGATACAGCAGTAATCAGGAACACAAGTGGCCGGGCTTGGTGGCTCACGCCTGTCATCCTAGCACTCTGGGAGGCCGAGGCGGGAGGATCGCTCAAGGTCAGGAGTTCGAAACCAGCCTGAGCAAGAGCGAGACCCCGTCTGTACTAAAAATAGAAATTAATTGGCCAACTAATATATATAGAAAAAATGAGCCGGGCGTGGTGGCGCATGCCTGTAGTCCCAGCCCTGGGTGTATATATATATATATATATATATATATATATATATATATATATATGCGAGTGAGACTAAAACATATGTCCACACGGAAATTTGCACATGAATGTTCATAGCAGTGTTATTCATAACAGCCCCAAGTGAAAGCAAATATCCATCAACTGAGGAATGGGTAAATAAGGTAGTGTATAAGCATGCAATAAAATATTCTTATGCTGTAAAAAAGAATTAAGTACTGATACAAACACATGCTACAACATAGATGAGTCTTAAACATATTATGCAAGTGAAAGCAGCAAGATATAAAGGCCACATACTGTCTGATTCCATTTATAGGAAACTTCCAGAACAGGCAAATTCATGGAGACAGAAAGTAGATGGGTAGTTACTAGGGGTATGGGGTATACAAGGAATAGGGGTATGGGGTATACAAGGAATAGGGCAATAGGGTATGGGGTATAGGATATGGGGTATAGGAGGAATGGGGAATGACTGCTAATGGGTAGTCTTTGAGGTTTTAAGTTTTTTTAATTTATTTTTTCTAACTTTATTGAGGTTTGATTGACAAAAATTGCATGTATTTAAGGCGTTCAACATAATGTTTTGATATATGTATACGCTGCAAAATGATTACCACAGTTAAACTAAGTTGGGTCTTTTTGGGGTGAAGAATATGTTTTGGAATTAGTGGTGATGGTTAAGCAGCTCTGTGAATATACTATACCTGAAAGGGTTCAGTTTTATGGTATGTGAATTATATCTCAATTTAAAAAAAAAAAATTTTTTTAAGTAAGAAATAGGGGAAAAGAATGAGCGCTCTAATTCCTTCTAGCAAAAGCAGGGTTGGCCTAGGCTGATGCATTCCACTACGCTTACCAAGGATTGCAGCAAAGTTGCAAGTATTAGAAAGGCTGCCCTACCCTCAAATACCTCCCCACCTACTCGCTGAAGCCTGAGATTCCACTGTGGACTTGCATTCTTGCCTAAGTATTTTAATACTTTGCTCTCACCCTCCACATTCACGGGGTAATCTCTGGGACCAATCTCGTCTCTAAATGAAGACAAGCATAACACAGTATTTTTTGCCTTCAAGGAATGCTGGATGATAATGGTTTGGTGGAAAGGTTGCAAAACAAACAAACACATGAAATCTGCATTTGACCTGAAATCAGAGGTTTTTTACTTTCTTTTTTCTGTATTTCAGTAGGAAGTTTGAAAGAAATCAGGCATGCAACTTATTTATAGACAATTCAATGGAACTAGTAAGTGTGATTTAGTTATTTATTTGTTCTGGCTGGGGGCAGTAGCTCACACCTGTAAGCTTAGCACTTTGGGAGGCTGAGGCAGATGGATCTCTTGAGCTCAGGAGTTCAAGACCACCCTGAGCAAGAGACCCCATGTCTATAAAAAATAGAAGACTTAGCTGGGCATGGTGGCGGGTGTCTGTAGTCCCAGCTACTCAGGAGGCTAAAGCAGGAGGATCACTTAAGCCCAGGAGCTCGAGATTGCAATAAGCTACGATGATACCATTGTACTCTAGCTTGGGCAACAGAGCAAGATCCTGTTTAAAAAAAAAAATTCAATAATTACTTTTTTTTTTTTTTTTTTTTTGAGACAGAGTCTCGCTTTGTTGTCCAGGCTAGAGTGAGTGCCATGGCGTCAGCCTGGCTCACAGCAACCTCAAACTCCTGGGCTCCAGCGATCCTTCTGCCTCAGCCTCCCAAGTAGCTGGGACTACAGGCATGCGCCACCATGCCCGGCTAATTTTTTATATACATATCAGTTGGCCAATTAATTTCTTTCTATTTATAGTAGAGACGGGGTCTCGCTCTTGCTCAGGCTGGTTTTGAACTCCTGACCTTGAGCAATCCGCCCGCCTCGGCCTCCCAGAGAGCTAGGATTACAGGCGTGAGCCACCGCGCCCGGCCTAATAATTACTTTTATGGAAGCCCTCTGTGTACCAGAGTCAAGGTTCTGAGGAGAGGACATTATTATTAAAAAAACAAAACAAAACAAACAAAATACCACCATGGATCTTGGAGCTGAAACGCCTATATTTGAAGTCCAGTTCTATCACATGACTTTGAGCAAGCTAAGCAAGCTTTCTGTTCTACTTCCTCACCAGTAAAATGAGGATAATAATAGCACCTACCTCCCAGTATAGTTGTGGAGATTAAATGAATTAATACATGCAGAGATTTTATTTATTTATTTATTTATTTATTTATTTATTTATTTTTTGAGACAGAGTCTCACTCTGTTGCCCAGGCTAGAGTGCCGTGGCATCAGCCTCGCTCACAGCAACCTCCAACTCCTGTGCTCAAGCGATCCTCCTGCCTCAGCCTCCCGAGTAGCTGGGACTACAGGCATGCGCCACCACGCCCGGCTCATTTTTTCTATATATATTAGTTGGCCAATTAATTTCTATTTTTAGTACAGACGGGGTCTTGCTCTTGTTCAGGCTGGTCTTGAACTCCTGACCTTGAGCAATCCTCCGGCCTCGGCCTCCCAGAGTGCTGGGATGACACGCGTGAGCCACCAAGCCCGGCCACTTGTGTTCCTGATTACTGCTACATCCCTGGCACTTGGAACAGTGCCTGGCATGTCATAGGGGTCCCGGGAATACTTCTAGAAGGAGGGAGTGGCACCCCAGCGCTCAGCACAGGGCCTTGTTGCTGATGGGCCTCTACCGACGACCTCCCTTCTGGGAACACCCGCCCATGCCCTGCCTCTGAGCCTCAGCCTCTGGGGCCCCCCATGGCCAGGGGGTGGGGGCAGGCCAGAGACTCTCTCCACCGCCCAGCATCATTTACCTGGCCCTGGTGTTGACGCCTCCCATGCACTAATGCATTCATCATTTCTTAGAAATTTGAACTTGGGACTCAGAGATTCCGGTTCACAAGTAAAAGTCGGTGCTTAAAATGAGAGGCTGGGGTGGTCCGGTCTCAAGGGGGATCAAAGCAGAAAAGCCTGCGTGCAGCCAAACAGGAGAATCAAAGCAACTGCAGAGAGGAAGTGAGGAGAGGAGAGGAGACAGGGAGGAGGGCGGGGGGAGGGAGGGTCCGGGCAAGTGAACTTGCCGATTTGAGTGTGCCGAGTTCTCAGCTCTGCACCAGTGCCCGGCTACACTTCCACGGGTGGCTGTTTCTTTCAGCTCATGTCGGTTTGGTTAGGTTTCTATTTCTTGCAAGCAAATAATTCCTAACTGCAAAATCCTAGCACATGGGAGGCATCCTCAGAACCTTTGTTGACTTGAATGCATGTTCTTTTTTTTTTTTTTTTTTGAGACAGAGTCTCGCTTTGTTGCCCAGGCTAGAGTGAGTGCCGTGGCGTCAGCCTCGCTCACAGCAACCTCAAACTCCTGGGCTCGAGCGATCCTCCTGCCTCAGCCTCCCAAGTAGCTGGAATTACAGGCATGCACCACCATGCCCAGCTAACTTTTTCTATATATTGTTTTGTTGGCCAATTAGTTTCTTTCTATTTTTAATAGTGACCGGCTCTCGCTCTTGCTCAGGCTGGTTTCGAACTCCTGACGTCAAGTGAGTCACCCGCCTGGGCCTCCCAGAGTGCTAGGATTATAAGCGTGACCACCATGCCTGGCCTGAGTCTCCTTTGTTAAACTCTTTAGTGTGCCATCTGCTCAAAGCCAAGACTCTGACCCATTGCACTAATTAGAATTAATGTAACAAATTCTAATTATAATTAATACAAATGGAATTACATTAGAAAATGAATATGATTTGCCTACATTAGTTTTCCTTCCCTCCACCCCACTATGTTATACAAATAATACATATTAGCATAGAAAAAATGTGAAAATACAAAATGAAAAAAGAAACATCATATTTAATCTTACCCCTAGATGATACAATTACATTGTTACACCTTGGGATATAATTTTCCATATTTTATTCTTTGCATGTAAATACATATACATACAGGGTTTTCTTTTTTTCAACAAAAGTGGAATGATTATGTTTTTAAATGGAAAGTTCTCAAAAGTAAAAATGTGTAGAATATATAGTCTACTTCCCCTGCTAAAACATGTAATAGAAAGGTATTATTTGCAGGTTAGATTTTAATCATATAAAAATTAATGTTATGCTCTGTAAGGTGGCTTTTGTTTCATTGGCAGAAGGGAAATAAGGATTTATGGATCTGTTTGCGGAAGGGCAGAGAGAAGAAGGAAGAGATGAGGACACCGGAGAGTTTTGCCACCCAGCTTTGTCTGATGAATTGGTCTTGAGTCTCAGAGAAGAGCAGAGACAGAGGGAAGAGCCAAGAAGTCCCCAAAAGACCCGGTAAGACGCTGCGCACAGCGCGGCGCTTGGGGACCCGAGTGACCAGGTGCAACAGTGCAGGGGGCCTTCTCCCACGGGGATGCAGAAATGTGGGGCAGCATGGGGCACAGGGGTGCTGAGAGATGCCAGCATGGCAGTGACAGAGCTGCCACATGCTCCCAGAAGCAGGGGGAGGCTGTAGAGTCTGGGATTCCTCCTCAAATAGCTTCGAAGAGGAGGCCAGGATGAGGGACATATTTAGTGTGACCCGGCAAGGCCCAAGTCCTGCTTTAGGAAGCAGAGTCAGCAGGATTGTGGGGTGAACCTTTGGCCCACGGGCAGACAAACACCTGACCCATGTACGTAGACCTTAAAGGCCCTGTGCAAACCAGTTTTTGTGTGTGTGTGTGTGATTTTTTTTTCCTTCTAGAAGATTCTAAGCCTGACAATTAAATGGAACTTTTACCCTAATGAAGAAAGGGAATATGTCAGCACCCATGACCTTTCAAATCCTCATTTTTCTACCAAGCCTGGTGTTTCTCATTACTGTTTTACAGACTGGAAGAAAATAGGTTTTGTGCCGCGTAAATTACGTGGAGTTTATGGTCTCTGGCAGGAAAGGCAGGGCCGATTCCTCAGAGCATGTTTTATGCCAGTCCATTAGAGTGGGCTCCTTATTGATGAGCCATTAAAGCATGCCCTGCAACGGGACCCCCTGATTCATAGTTGATATTCAGGTAAAGCACTGCCCCATAAATCAGATTTTCCTCCCCTGGTAATTGGGGTTTAATTTCTATCTTATTAGCCAGGATTGGCAAATCTTGGGAGATGCTGGCC
This sequence comes from Microcebus murinus, assembly GCF_040939455.1. Classification (NCBI taxonomy): domain Eukaryota; kingdom Metazoa; phylum Chordata; class Mammalia; order Primates; family Cheirogaleidae; genus Microcebus; species Microcebus murinus. The sequence continues at coordinate 2,758,007 of NC_134133.1, read as the reverse complement.
CCAGGCATTTCCTCCAAGAGGCTTCTGGATCCTTCTGTGTTTGTAAGTGAATGGCGCCTTTCAGTAAACAGGGAGACCTGAGATATCCCCACTTTGGGTGCGTTTTAAACCCTAAGAAGCCCTGCCACCCCCTCATTTGGGTCCCCAGGCAACGCTGAAAAGGTAGGGTCAGACAGGGATCTCTCATGACGCCCCATTTCAACAGATGAGGAAACTGAGGCTTGAGAAAGGCAGGAAATGGCAAAAATGGGTCTTGACCCCGATTTGCTCAACTCTAAGCGAGTTCTTTGCGGCATTCATAAAATATTAATAGGGAAACTTGTCAGGTGGCTTTATGGGTTTGTCCAATCAGTTCTGTCCCCCATTTTTTCTACCATTCCGAAGAGCCAGTGGGCTCGAATATGACTTCAGAAGGTAACGCTCAGAGCCAGAACACCGCCAGGATGATGGATCCTTCAGTGCAAATATCGTCCTGCTCGAGCCGAGACAGTTTTAAAAATCAGACAGGAATAGGTAAGGGGAGGCCCTTAGCCCCAATACGCCTGGCCTCTCCCCCCCTGCAGTCCTGCAAAATGCATTTACTCTCTGCACACCACAATCTGCGACAGGACTTGAATCCACACACTGGGTTAATACACGATTATGAAAGTCAGTAGTAATTCAAGGGAACACCCAGCTGACAAAGTTGACAAAAGCGAATGTATTCGAGAGCTTTCTTCGTTTTCTTTTTCTCCCTAAATGTTTCCTCCGGCTGTCGCAGCTTTCGATGGTTTGTTCTCCAAACATCAAATAAACTGATCTAGTCGAGGTGTTATTGGGTGTTTTCAATTATTAGAAGGATAGACTGGGATTCCCTTAAAAAACAAAAAGGACTTTTCTAATCTTGGACCTGGGCCAGGCGCGGTGGCTCAGGCCTGTCATCCCAGCACTCTGGGAGGCCGAGGTGGGAGGATCGTTGAGGTCAGGAGTTTGAGACCAGCTTGAGCAAGAGCGAGACCCTGTCTCTATTTTTTTTTTTTTTTTTTTTTTTTGAGACAGAGTCTCGCTTTGTTGCCCAGGCTAGAGTGAGTGCCATGGCGTCAGCCTCGCTCACAGCAACCTCCAACTCCTGGGCTCAAGCCATCCTCCTGCCTCAGCCTCCCCAAGTAGCTGGGACTACAGGCATGCGCCACCATGGCCGGCTAATTTTTTCTATATATATTAGTTGGCCAATTAATTTCTTTGTATTTATAGTAGAGACGGGGTCTCGCTCTTGCTCAGGCTGGTTTCGAACTCCTGACCTCGAGCAATCTGCCCGCCTCAGCCTCCCAGAGAGCTAGGATGACAGGCGTTCTATTTTTTTATTTTTTAAATAATGATGTTGGACTTGTTCCTTTAAACGTTGTCAATTTGCTCTATGATGGATGGCCGCGTGGAAAGTGGTGACCAACTTCTTTCCCAAGGAATCAGCATAAACGGATTTGAGTCACAGCAAGAGGGACAACGGGGACGCTTGAAATGTTCCCGGTCGTGGAGTGCTAGATTATATGGAGAATCTCCTTTCCATTTTCTTCCATCTTCCCTCCCCCCTGTCATGGACCCTGTGATATAGAAACGTCAAGCCACAGAACCAACAGAAATCATGGAAAAGCCATCAGAATTTTTTCTTTGACTACTAATGATTATAGGGTCAAGTCTGGGAAATGTTTGGAATCTGTTCCAGTGGCAGGGCTTGCTTCACTAAGGCCACAAAGCTCGCAAGGGGCCAGCCCGCATCTGAACCCTGGTGGCCTGTCTCACCTTTTGGTCCCTGGCTCTTTCTAGGAAATCCACCTTTTTTTTTTTTTCTGAGTAGCGAACTACATTCTCCATCCAGCTTGTCTTCCAAGAAGCCCCGAAGTGCATATTGCTCCCAACATCCTTGTTCAAATGCTCACTCTTTTTAGGGGGAAAAAAAAAGCTGTTATTTGAGAGGCATTTTGCTGTCACAATTACAGCCACCGTTTGGTGAAGCTGAGTGAGAAAACCCGAGTGACTTAAAAGACAAACCACGTTCCATATGCCACAATCTGTCGGGGGCCAGCATTTGACAGGAAACAGTTTGATAAAAACTTGTCTCTAGTCAGTTCAAAAGAGACGGGCACCCGTGGCCATGAACCGCTCTGAAACATTGATACACTTTTCTCATTATTGGGTTGTGTTTTCCCAGCCACTTTCGTGTGCCGTCTTCTGATCTTTTTTCCCCTTTTATCATAACCTTTCTCCCAAAAAGTTACAGGCTCTTTGGACTCTGAATACCATTAGCAAGAAGATCACATTTCTTTCTTTTCATCTTTGTCGCCTGACCCTCTGTGGTCCTCTCTCTGGGCCCGGCCACCCTGACACAGAGCTGAGATTCCTACAGTGGGCACCTCCCTCCTCTTCGTTGGTCTTCGGGGTTCCATCTCACCCTCTCAACATACCCCTTGTCTCCAAGGCCTTGATCAAACTCTGCCTGAACCCCACGCTGACTCTGCGGTTTTGCGTCAGAAGTAATTTGCACTAGAAGTTCCTAATAACATCCATGGCTGGGCGTGGGGGCTCGCACCTGTAATCCCAGCTCTTTGGGAGGCCGTTGCGGGAGGATCGCTTGAGGTCAGGAGTTCGAGACCAGCCTGGGCAACATCTCAAGATGCCATCTCTAAAAAAAATTTTTTTTAAATTAGCTAGGTGTGGTGGCACATGTCTGTAGTCCCAGCTACTCAGGAGGCTGAGGCAGGAGGATCGCTTGAGTGCAGGAGTTTGAGGTTGCAATGAGCTGTGATGTTGCCATGACACTCTAGCCCAGACAACAGAGCAAGACCCTGTCTCAAAAAAAAAAAAAATTCCTAATAATCATTCATTTAGACCAGTGATTCTCAACCAGGCATGATTTTGTTCCCCCAAGAGACATTTGGAAACATCTGGAAATGTTTTGTTCCATCCTGGGGGAAGAGATGTGAGTAACATCTAGTGGGTAGAGGCCAGGGACGCTGCTAAACATCCTACAATGCACAGGACAGCCCCTAGAACAAAGAATTATCTGGCCCAAATCTCAATAGTGCTGGGGTTGAGAAACTCTGATTTAGACAACTGATACTTAATACTTATTTCTGTGTCAGGCCTTATTATAGAAATAAAGGAGTCTGTGATAAACAGGACCTTTGCTCTCTAAGAGTTCACTATCTAGAGGGGGTATATTAGAATTATTTTTAGCTGCAAGTTGAAAGACAACCAGAGAATGTCTTCAAGATGCTTTGAAATTTCCTCATGTAACCAAAGTTGGAAAGCACGTTGTTTTAGGATTGTCCAATTGAACAACTCAGCAAGGTAGATATCTGGGCAATCTTTCCCATGATGTTTTTGGCTTTCTCCTCATGGTTGCAAAATAGCTGCTGCATCTCCATTGTCACCAAACAACTCCCAAGGCAGAGTGGATGGAAGGCATCAGGGATCTTCTCTGATGCATCCATTTCTTTTCTTATGAGGGAGAAAAGTCCTTTCCAGAAGTTCCCCAATGCCCCATATGCTTTCTATTTTATGCTACAGGCCAGATTGGGACACCTGCCCATTCTCGAGCCCTTCGGGCAAAGTTCAGAATGGGAATACCCTCAGTGACTGGGGCTAGAGGTCAGCAAACTTTTTATGTAAAGGGCCACATAGCAAATATTTCAGGCTTTGTGTGCAATATATGGTCTAGGTTGCACATTGTTCTTTCCACTTTTACAACCTTAAAAATGTAAAAACTAGGCTGGGCACGGTGGCTCATGCCTGTAATCCTAGCTCTCTGGGAGGCTGAGGCTGGAGGATCACTCAAGGTCAGGAGTTCGAGACCAGCCTGAGCAAGAGCGAGACCCCGTCTCTACTATAAATAGAAAGAAATTAATTGGCCAACTAATATATATATATAGAAAAAATTAGCCGGGCATGGTGGCGCAAGCCTGTAGTCCCAGCTACTTGGGAGGCTGAGGCGGGAGGATCGCTTGAGCCCAGGAGTTGGAGGTTGCTGTGAGCGAGGCTGATGCCACGGCACTCACTCTAGCCTGGGCAATAGAGCGAGACTCTGTCTCAGAAAAAACAAAAATGTAAAAACAATGTTTATCTCGTGGGCTATAGAAAAACAATCCACAGGCCATCCATTTGTTGACCTCTGGCAAAAGGGCTTTTGAATACCTGGACAAAATCAGAGTTCTGTTAGCAAGGAAAATGATGGTAATGGTAACTGGGCCGGCCACAGAGTGGTGCACAAGTAAAAGGCAATTATAACACAGTAGGGACAAGTGTCATGATAAGGATGCATGGAAGAGGCCATAGTAGCCAGCCTTTGCGATGGCCCCCAGTGACCCAGGCTCTAGTGTACATGCCCTTGTGTTGAGTTGGTTTCTTACACCAGTAGAAGTGGCAGTATGTGACGTCAGAGACTGTATCATGGAGACATTGCCAGTTCTTCCTCAGTCTCATGGATTGCCCATTGTAGGGGCAGCCAGGCGCCCTGGTTTGATGAAATTCAAGTAGCCAGTGGAGAGGCCCGTATAGTGAGGAATAGACTGAAGCCTCCCACCCCTCCCAGCTCCAGCTAGCCAGCTATGTGAGCGAGCTATTCTGGAAGCAGACTCCCCAGCCCCGGACAAGCCTTCCATTGGCTGAGGGTGTTGGCTGATCTTGACTGCAGCCTCATGAGAAGCCCTGACTCTGAACTTCTAAGCCAAGCTGCTTGCAATATTCCTGACCCACAGGAACTGCTAGATAATGCATGCCTATTGTTTGAAGTCCCTTAGTTTTGGAGTGATTCGTTACGCAGCCATAGATAACCAATACAGCAGTTTGTAAGGAGGTGGGGATGCCTCAGTCTCCAGAATTTTGGAATGCCATCTTCAGATACCAGGGAGACAGTGAGGGGGGAGTGGTGACGGTGGTGGCTATGGTCGTGGGGAACAGACTGTGATTCAGAAAACCACAAATGGCCACTAGTTCATGTGTAGACTTAGAGCAATCGAATTCACTTCTTTGGACATCATAAATGAGTTCTGGGGAGGAGAGGGTGAATAATTGTCAGAAAAATGACAGAGCTATCAAAAGTATATGGAATAACCTGCATATTGTGATATAGGTCTCAGTTCTATTTTCTCTGAGGTGGTATATAACTTACATGATTTCCCTGTCAGTCTTGAAAAGCAAAATGCAGAAAAAACCTATAGTGTCCAGAGAGCTTGGACAGGAGTCTAAATGCCCAGCGTTAGGAAAAGCAACTATGCATGGAGTGGTGATTCAGGACCAAGGACAGCACCCTAGATACCCCTGTCCCCAACCCCCACCACCCCAACCTAGGGAAAATTTTGGGCTTGGTATGTATTTTCTGGCACCCATTCGCTGATATATAAAATTAGAGGAGTTGAATCATAGGATATTTAAAACTCAGCTCTGATATTCTATAAATGTAAGATTCCAGGTTATTTGCCCTGCTGTCAAACACTTCCGGTTTCTGCCAATGCAAAAGGTCATTCTTGTCTGTAGATGGACACAGCATTGAGGGTGACACACTGAACTCACGCCAATTTACCAGGGAAAGGGGACACACAAAGGGTGCTGATTTATTTCTCTTTTTTTTTTTTTTATTTTATTTTATTTTTTTTAATTTTTCTTTTTTTTACTTTTCTTGCTCCTAAAGACTTCACTGAATGATTTATTTCTCTTTATTGGGCTCGCTTCGTGAATGTGTGCTATCATTTGCCAAGCCCCCCAGGGGATAGAGGGAGGGAAGTCGCAGAATTTTTCTTCAAAAAATTTGCAGTCTAGAGGAGGAATAACACAGACTCAAATAACTCTCCTTACTGCATTTCCCTTTCCTCCTTTAAATCTATACTACACTTGCCCCCTAAATCAGCCTGACTCTCAGAGAAGAATCTAGAAACAGTTTTACTTTGATGTGAGTTTAATTCATTGTGTTACTGTGCATTTAAAACCTCATCTATTTTATGGAATGGAAGGCTTAATCTCTCAAAAGAACGTTGAAGCTATCATCAAACAGGCATTTTTTTAATTTGGTTACATTCACCGTTAAAGATTCTTCATCTGCAAAATGGGGCTAACAGAGTTGGCACTGCCTGTTTGCAGTTTTATGTCAGCTTACCACTCATCTTTCCATTGCTGAACTAGTGTCCCCAACTTTCAATTCCATGTGTTGGGACCGGTAATCTTATCTGCTGCTTGGCCGATGTGATGGCCATAGACCTGAGCCTGGTCAACGGTGGTAAACTAACTGTTCCACTGTTGGCAGAGATTCGTTCAAGGAAGGGCATAGGGCCCTGGGAGGCCAGCTGGGCTCTTGCCACAGGATTTGGTTTCCACTTCATTTGGAATTGCAATCTACAGGGATGATGTAAACTTTAGCTGCCTGCAGGAAGTCATTTGCAACAAGAGAATATGACACTAACATGTTAAATTAAAAAAAAAAATAGTGGGCCGGGCGCGGTGACTCACACCTGTAATCCTAGCACTCTGGGAGGCCGAGGCGGGAGGATCGCTCAAGGTCAGGAGTTCGAAACCAGCCTGAGCAAGAGTGAGACCCCGTCTCTACTTAAAATAGAAAGAAATTAATTGGACAACTAAAAATATATAGAAAAAAAATGAGCCGGGCATGGTGGCGCATGCCTGTAGTCCCAGCTACTCGGGAGGCTGAGGCAGGAGGATCGCTTGAGCCCAGGAGTTTGAGGTTGCTGTGAGCGAGGCTGATGCCATGACACTCACTCTAGCCAGGGCAACAGAGTGAGACTCTGTCTCAAAAAATTAAAAAAAAGTGAAGCCAAGATACAGAAGGGGAAGGAGAAAGAAAGAATGAGAGAGAATAATATGAGAGAGGTAAAGAGAGTGGTAGTTTGATCTCTGGATCCAGCCAGGCCTGAATGCAGCTCTCTTTATATAAGCCAATAAATTCCCTTATATGCTTATGCATGCTTAAGAATGCCTCTTTCATTTACAACCTAAAAGACTAATACATAACTTTGAGAGAACCAAGTAGAATAAGATTTTTGCAAGCCCTTTGTCAAACGCTACACAAAAGGTGCAGCAGGGGGGGAAATGGGCATTTATTGAAACCTTCAAATCTGTACCCCCATGATATGCCGAAATAAAAAAAAAAGTGATAAAAGATTAAAATAAATAAATAAATAAATAAAAATAAAACATATTCAGACAGGGAAAAAAAAAAAGCTGCAGCAATGTTCTCTGGGAGCTAACCCTTCAATCTCTCCCCATGTCTCTGAGTGCTTAATACATATTATTCCGTTCAGTCCTGTCCTACAGACTTCATGCCAAGGAGAAAACCTTCCATTTTCCTTCCTTTAATATTAAGCTAATGTGTTTCATCTATTAAATTTGTTCTTTCAATGTGGGTTAAAATGTATAGCTGCTCAAAGTTAAGTGCCACCAGCCTTTTGCATCACTTTATAACAAGAACCTTCAGGGAACCGCCACTCTTGTGATGTTTTGCTTAAATGGCAGTAAAATAGCTGCTGTTTGGGCCGGGCGTGGTGGCTCACGCCTGTCATCCTAGCTCTCTGGGAGGCCGAGGCGGGAGGATCGCTCGAGGAGGTCGGGAGTTTGAAACCAGCCTGAGCAAAAGCGAGACCCCGTCTCTACCATAAATAGAAAGAAACTAATTGGCCAACTAATATATATAGAAAAAATTAGCCGGGCATGGTGGCGCATGCCTGTAGTCCCAGCTACTTGGGAGGCTGAGGCAGGAGGATCGCTTGAGCCCAGGAGTTGGAGGTTGCTGTGAGCTAGGCTGACACCACAGCACTCACTCTAGCCTAAGCAACAAAGTGAGACTCTGTCTCAAAAAAAAAAAAAAATAAAGAAAGAAATAAAGAAATAGCTGCTGTTTGGGGATAATAGAAAACTCTACTGTTGCAGCCCTTGCTTTCATCTGTATTAAGACGAATCCATGACAGCAACATTCCTGAAATTCTGAGGCAGGACAGAAACTTTCGCAGATGTTTTTTTCTCAAGTTCATTTCTCTCTTCTGTCTGGTTCTCTCGAAAGTCTTCCCTTCCTAAAGTATTTTTTGCAAGTCTTTTTAGAGCTTTGACTTACAGTCAGAACCACACTTTTATTTTATTTTTTTTTACCCCCAAATTGAAATGTGTCTCCTGGAAGGATGTGACTTTGTTTTTTTCTCCGAAAGTAGCCGTGTGTTTGGAATACAGTTTACAGATGTTGGAGATTCAAGGCTTTAAGTGAAAGTAGAAGCTGAGGCAGGGTCTAAAAGTTTGGTGCGTATACACTTCCGGCTGAGAGAAGTAGTTTGGGGACCTTGCTCAAGGAGCCACTTGGCTCAGACATTCCTAAAATATTGCTCTTTGGCCTCACAGGTCTTCCTAATAAGGTATTTAATAATTGAGAACATTCTGGTCCATTCTCGAATTTTTACTTTTGGTTTCCTTGATTTTATTTCCTTTTCTTTTCTTTTCTTTTCTTTTTCTTTCTTTCTTTTTTTTTTTTTTTTGAGATAGAGTCTCACTCTCTTGCTTAGGTAGAGTGCTGTGGCATCAGCCTAGCTCACAGCAACCTCCAACTCCTGGGCTCAAGCGATCCTCCTGCCTCAGTCTCCCAAGTAGCTGGGACGACAGGCATGCGCCACCATGCCCGGCTAATTTTTTCTATTTTTAGTTGTTTGGCCAATTTCTTTCTATTTTTAGTAGAGATGGGGTCTCGCTCTTGCTCAGGCTGGTCTCGAACTCCTGAGCTCAAACGATCCTCCTGCCTCGGCCTCCCAGAGTGCTAGGATTACAGGTGTGAGCCACTGTGCCCGGCCCCTTGATTTTCATTATTACACATAACCAGAGTCTATTCTTAAAAATTTATTAAGTACAGCCGGGCACGGTGGCTCACGCCTGTCATCCTAGCACTCTGGGAGGCCGAGGCGGGCGGATTGCTCGAGGTCAGGAGTTCGAAACCAGCCTGAGCAAGAGCAAGACCCCCGTCTTTACTATAAATAGAAAGAAATTAATTGGACAACTAAAAATATATAGAAAAAATTAGCCGGGCATGGCGGCGCATGCCTGTAGTCCCAGCTACTCGGGAGGCTGAGGCAGGAGGATCGCTTGAGTCCAGGAGATTGAGGTTGCTGTGAGCGAGGCTGACGCCACGGCACTCACTCTAGCCTGGGCAACAGAGTGAGACCCTGTCTCAAAAAAAAAAAAAAATCTATTAAGTAGTTATTAATGCTTACTCAAATTCCATATCCAGAAACTAAATGCAGTGCACTATTAGATTTCCTGAGGCCCCAAATTCAGAATTATTAACAATGCTTTGTGTGCCAGCCGTGCAGGTCCTGTCTCTGTTCTTGAGTAGCAGCAAACTGCTAACCAACCCATGAGGCCTTCGCGCTTGCTGCGTCCTTGGCTTGGTCAAGCAGCTGCCTAGTGCTTACACACTTGGCTCCTGGGAGTCATTCGAACTGACGTAAGTGCCACCTGGGTGCCAAGGTGGAGCCAAGTGTCTGAGGCACCGAGAAACTGCACAAAACTGTACGGCAAGGAAAGGACAGCAGGTGCAAAGGCCCTGGGGCAGGGAAGGAATTTGGTCTTACTCAGGAAAGATGACCCCCCGCCCCCACCTCCGGGCTGCCTTCCCTGCCCTGCCCCATCTGTTATAAATTAGCCGCCCGTCATCCTTGGTTGCCTTACCCTGTTTTATGTCGTGTATTGCCTTTTGGTATTTACTGGTGTCAGTCTCACCCCTAGAATCTCAGCTCCAGGACAGCAAGGGCGTGGTGTGTCTTATTGCAATCCGTATCACCGGCTTCTAGAAACAATGCCACAGGCACCATGGGTGCTGGGTGAAGGTTTGCCGGATGGAAAACATGTGGCCGTCACGCAGCCTCACGTGCTGGCGTGCAGACGCGAGGGTCCTGCCGGGCCTTGGCAGCAGGTAGCACAGGTGCACCGTGGTGCGTGTCGCCAAGCTGAAAAAGAATTGCAGATTTTTTTTTTTTTGAGACAGAGTCTCGCTTTCTTGCCTAGGCTAGAGTGAGTGCCGTGGCGTCAGCCTAGCTCACAGCAACCTCCAACTCCTGGGCTCAAGCGATCCTCCTGCCTCAGCCTCCCGAGTAGCTGGGACTACAGGCATGCGCCACCATGCCCGGCTGATTTTTATATTATATATATTAGTTGGCCAATTAATTTCTTTCTATTTATAGTAGAGACGGGGTCTCGCTCTTGCTCAGGCTGGTTTTGAACTCCTGACCTCGAGCAATCCGCCCGCCTCGGCCTCCCAGAGTGCTAGGATTACAGGCGTGAGCCACCGCGCCCGGCCAGAATTGCAGATTTTTTAAAAAAAGTTTCAGGGTCACTAATGAAGAAGAGAAGGGTTCTACGGAGCGGCACACGGAGAGTTGGGGAGAGTGAGCTTTATTTTGCTGGTGGCCTCGGAGAGGCATATATGTCACCAAACTCTTGCTCCTCTTTCGGGGGCCTTAGGAGTGAGGGGTCAAGCAAAACCCAGCCAGCAGCCTGCCCAGCTGGATCCTTTTTTTTTCCCCCTCCCTTTGGGTTACCCTGGAGAGGCTTGACCCAGCCAAGTCTCAGGCTTTGTGGTCCTGAAGGTGAGATGTCCCCTGGGACTTTGGGTTGTTTGAGAAGGCTGCCCTAGCAGCTTCTGCAGGGAGGTAGCAAAGGCAGCTGCTACTCTTCGAGGGTAGTTTGGTGTCTGAGACGTCCGGCTCTGTCCTGTCTTCGTCACCAGCATGTCTGTTTGTTTGGTGTGTCTGTGTTTTAGGTGCAGAAATAAATGAGCAGCCGCTAAGACCGACCGACTGGTGACAGACGACTTGTTTGGGTTGTGTGTGTGTGCGTGTGTGTGTGTGTGTGTGTTTCCTCCTGTTCCAGCTTGGTGTGCATTTGTCAATACAACGGAGTATTGACACGACACACAACCACGGGACAGAGCCCAGAGCCTTGATCCCTGAGCCCCTGGGGGCTCGCCCTGGACCTCAATAGTGGTCCCCTAAGTTTGCCCAAAAACTGTTTTTCTCGTCAATGTCGTATTGTAGGAGAGGAAAATTACCAGGTAGACAATACCTATTATGGGATGGCAGGGGGGAAGGGTAGTTAAGGGGAAGGGGAGTTCAGTGGAAATGATCTGCGAAAAACAAAATGCTCTGCAAGAGAATGTAACTAATCGCCAATTAATCTCTCTCTATTTTTAGTAGAGACGGGGTCTCGCTCTTGCTCAGGCTGGTTTCAAACTCCTGAGCTTGAGTGATCCTCCCGGCTCGGCCTCCCAGAGTGCCAGGATCACAGGCGTGAGTGTTCTAGCTATTTTTATATATTAGCTTCAGTTTAATATAATCCTCATCAGAATCTATAAGTCATCTGAAAACCACCGCTATTCTACGAGGATGCCAAAATCATTGCTGTTTTACAAATTGAGAAATTGAGTCACTGAGGAGGTCAGCAGTTTGACAAAAGACACAGAGCTGTTAAATATCCGTGCAGAATTCAAATGGCTGCCCCATCCATCTGCAATCCCAGGGTGCCTAACACAGGGGGTACAGAGCCGAGCACAGGGCAAGCATCTGGTAGAGGTTGTTATTGTTTCATTGAAAAAAAGTTACTTAATGTTGGAACAGTTGCTAGCAGAGCTACTCTCAGTATTGTCCCATCCCTGAGGACATTGTGAATATTCTATCTTCCTGGGCCGGAGTGTAGCATGGGTAAACCATGCTTGGACGGCAAAGTTTTTGTAATACATTTCTCTTGGTCCTCAGTGGCAGTGACAACCGCAGCCCAAACTGTGAAGGGCAGCACTCAAGGGCAGCGGCAGTGGGCTCCTCATATCTAGCCTTGTGGCATGATTTTGGTCATGATCCTGGTGGCTTGTTCTAGCCCGGTCATCCTCCAGTCATCCCTAGCAGTCATTTGGTTTCTTTGACATCCTTCTAATAAACCCTCCTCCACCACTTTGTTTTCTTTTTTTTTTTTTTCTTTTGAGACAGAGTCTCGCTTTGTTGTCCAGGCTAGAGTGAGTGCCGTGGCATCAGCCTAGCTCACAGCAACCTCAAACTCCTGGGCTCAAGCGATCCTCCTGCCTCAGCCTCCTGAGTAGCTGGGACTACAGGCATGCGCCACCATGCCTGGCTAACTTTTTCTCTATATATATTAGTTGGCCAATTAATTTCTTTCTATTTATAGTAGAGATGGGGTCTCACTTTTGCTCAGGCTGGTTTCGAACTCCTGACCTCGAGCAATCCACCCACCTCGGCCTCCCAGAGTGCTAGGATGACAGGTGTGAGCCACCACGCCCGGCCTCCACTTTGTTTTCTTAAATATCTTCTATTGCTTGCAACCGAGAACCCTGAGACTGTCATTTCATTTAGTCATCAAATATTTATGGAGTGGAGCCCTGAAGATACAGCAGGGAACCACATAGAAAATGTCCCGGCCAGGCTCGGTGGCTCACGCCTGTAGTCCTAGCACTCTGGGAGGCCGAGGCAGGAGGATCGCTCGAGGTCAGGAGTTCGAAACCAGCCTGAGCAAGAGTGAGACCTCATCTCTACTATAAATAGAAAGAAATTAATTGGCCAACTAATATATATAGAAAAAATTAGCCGGGCATGGTGGTGCATGCCTGTAGTCCCAGCTACTGGGGAGGCTGAGGCAGGAGGATCGCTTGAGCCTGGGAGTTGGAGGTTGCTGTGAGCGAGGCTAACGCCATGGCACTCACTCTAGCCTGGGCAACAAACCGAGACTGTGTCTCACAAAAAAAAAAAAAAAGAAAGAAAATGTCCCTACTGTCATGCAGCTTATGTGATAATGACACTTCTTTTCCATTACTCATTAAATACCCTGGGCATGGTGGCGCATGCCTGTAGTCCCAGCTACTCGGGAGGCTGAGGCAGGAGGACCTTTCCTAGGTGACACCATTGTGTCCCGTCACCATCCTAACCCTTCCCTGTCCTGGTGCTCTGTAGGCTGATGGAGTGTTTGCGAGGAATCTTTTGTAGCAAGTGCTAGAAGCTCAATCAAATTGGACTAAGTAGGAAGAAAAAAAAAATGATTGGTTCAGGAAACTAAAGATTCTAGGTGAGTCACCCTCAGGCAAGACCGATCAGGGCCCTATATTAGTGCTAGGGCGGCCACAGCAGGGTGCCACAGACTGGTGGCTTGAACAACAGAGATGTGTTGTCTCCCAGTTCTGGAGCCGGGAAGTCTGAGATAAAGGTGTCGGTAGGGTTGGTTCCTTTTGTGGCTGTGAGGGGAATCTGTTCTGCCTCTTGTCCTCGGTGACAATCTTTGGTGTCCCTTGGCGTGTAGAAGCATCACTCCAATCTCTGCCTTCGTGTCCACATGGCGTTCTTCTTGTAGGCATGTCTCTGTCCAAATTCCCCTTTTTATAAGGACGCCAATCATAATGGATTAGTGGGCCACCCTAGTGACCTTGTCTTAACTAATGACATCTACAAGGACCCTATTTCCAAATAAGGTCACATCCTGAGGTACCTGAGGTGAGGGCTTCAACATATGAATTTGGGGGTGGGGGGACACACTTCAACCCCTAACATGTTCCAACTGTGTCACCCACAATCTTTCCCTCCGTCTCTTGGCTCTGTTGTCTGTTTACTTCATCCTCGTTCATGGTCTCTCCAAGTTGTGAAGACACGGATCTTGACATCTTCACGATTGGAAAGGAGTACTTTTGTGCAGGTGTTAAGAGAAATAAAAAGTCCCAGAATGGCCTGGGGTTGGCCGGACTTGGGTCACGTACCGTCACCAACCCGGTGCCTGGCTGGGAGGATGCGGGTTTGCCAGGGCTGGCTTTCCCCTGGAAGTGGGGTTTAGGTTGGCTCTATCTGGCCAACGTGGATTGAGAGGGGAGGTGAGGCTGGGGGGGGGTCCCCGAAGAAGAATAGGGCACTGTTAGCAGCAGAGGCCTCGAGTAAGTGGGCCTCTAGAGCTGACTACTACAGTCCTGCAGGTGACACCATTCGGCTAGCTTTGCACCATCTGGGTTCCTAAACCTGGAGTTGATGTTTAAGCATTTTAGGCTTCCCTTTTCTTTTTTCTTTTTTCTTTTTTCCTGAGACAGAGTCTCACTCTGTTGCCCAGGCTAGAGTGCCGTGGCATCAGCCTAGCTCACAGCAACCTCAAACTCCCAGGCTCAAGCGATCCTCCTGCCTCAGCCTCCCCAGTAGCTGGGACTACAGGCATGCACCACCATGCCCGGCTAATTTTTTTCTATATATGTTTTTGGTTGGCCAATTAATTTCTTTGTGTTTTTAGTAGAGACGGGATCTCGCTCTTGCTCAGGCTGGTTTCGAACTCCTGACCTTGAGCGATCCTCCTGTCTCGGCCTCTGGCTTCCCTTTTCTTCACTTACTTGAACTTACATAATCTGTAAGGTACCTTGCAGATGTGAAATTTTATGATTCCCTTTGGCAATGTACTTAAACTCCTTTTCCCGTTCGAGCAGCATTTGATCCAAATAAGGACCAATTCTGTAAAAGAACAGAATTTCCTTTTGTTCAAATGGAGGAGTGAGCTTTATTGGATTTTGATTTGTAAGCTCCATACTGACACAGTGTTCACTATCTGGCATTATGGGGTCTGATAAAAGTAACACGAAAGCCTAACACAGCCGTTGGTAGAATGGGCTTGCTTAAAATGTTAAGTAGAGGCCGGGCGCGGTGGCCCACGCCTGTAATCCTAGCACTCTGGGAGGCCGAGGCGGGAGGATCGTTTGAGCTCACGAGTTGGCGACCAGCCCTGAGCAAGAGTGAGAGCCTGTCTCTACTAAAAAAAATAGAAAAAAATTAATTGGCCAACTAAAAATATATAGAAAAAATTAGCCATTAGGCATGGTGGCGCATGTCTGTAGTCCCAGCTACTTGGGAGGCTGAGGCAGGAGGATCGCTTGAGCCCAGGAGTTTGAGGTTGCTGTGAGCTAGGCTGATGCCACGGCACTCCCTCTAGCCTGGGCAACAGAGTGAGACTCTGTCTGAAACAAAACAAAACAAAACAAAAACCCAGTAACTATTGTTAAGTTAAAAAAAACACAAACTTTTTCCTTTAATAATCAGAAAAACATAAGTGCACTTGTTCATTTCGCTTGCACATGACGTTTGGATAAATGGAATCCTTGAGAAACCGCATCCGGCTGATGCTTTTTAATCTCGAAAGAGGTGCCCTACCAAATTGCAAAGAGAGTGTTCCATTGTGTGTTTAGTCTGCAGCGCAAGAACAAGTTACGCCTCTAAGGAAGTGTTTTGGAAAACTGTCGATGCATATATACAGCGCTGAGTTCTTTAAGAAAAAAACTGGAGCAAATATTCCGGTGTCTTCCGTTGAACTTGAGAAAGGTGTTGAGATGTTATATAAGCGCAGAGAGCTAGGAATGATGGACGCTCTCACGGCCCGCAGGGGAAAACGCGGAGGGAGTGTGTGGAAGGTGACATCCTTTACAAGGGACAGTCCTTGTTTCCTGTAATCTGCGGCTCTAATATGAATTCAGTGCATGGCATGGAGCCTAGTAAATCAAAACTACATTTGAACCTTATTGATTAAATAAAAAAGTCAAATCGGTCTTCTCCTGAAAGCTATTTGCAGTTACAGGATAGTACCTGAAATCTGAGACGATGGAGGGGGTAAAAAAAAAATGCCAGCCAAAAGAAAGCAGAGTGTTAAAATTGAGAAGGTCTCAGACTTTTGTATTTAATTGATCCACAGTTTCAGAGTCTAACGTCAGATTGTATCATACAGAGCCAATAAAACAGACAATATTATTTATGGACAGGAATTAAAGGATGCCTTATATTTATTGTTCTTTCTTCCTCATGACTTTTAGGGTCTGATTGGGGATTTCACTTCTGGTTGCCTTAATTGGGGAAGGGGTGGAAGGTGGTGAGACGCAGGGGAGAGGCTGAGAGCTCTACCCCCACGCCACCCCCATTCCCAGACAGCATGAAAGGCTAGAGGCATCTGGTCTCTATTCCTACCAGATAATTGAGCCTATTACCCTGATGATAAATGCCTCCTTCTAGCCCTATAATTTTGTAATTCCAAGAACAAAGGCTCCCTCTAGCTACCAAGGCAATTAAGGTAAGGATCACACTTAGGCCCAAGTGAGATTGTAGACGAAGTCATCCAGACACTAGCTATCGTCCTCTGCTTGTCTTTGGCACTGGTATGTTTAATCAGAAGAAGGGCCGTCTAGATTGAGTGGATGGACAGTTAATGGCATTCCCTGAGAACTGCAGATTCTCTGGGTACCTCCGTGAAGTCAGCTGGTGTGTTCTCTGCCCTGCAGACTTTTGGAAGTGCCGAGATACGAATAGTTGGGCTGACCACGGCAGATCGTCACATAGGGTTAGGCAATCGGAGTGATAACGACAAGTAACAAGAAGGCTCTGAACAAAGATTAGTTATCCTAAAGAGCACTGGTATCAATGGCCTTTTGCACATAAGGAGAACTGCAGCCGACTCCTAGCAAAATTGGGAATGCAGAGAAAGTTTTCATCAGGAATTCAACAGTGCCTCCCAGTTTCACCCTCTCACCCCCTGAGCTACTGACCTCTCCTTTACCAGCTCCTCTGTCCCCTCTAACTCATGTTCAGTTGCCACTGTTGCTTTTTGCCCCGTGTAGGACCAACACCACGAGCCCCTTTGTTTTGCACAACATAACTATCCTCGGCCCTGTGATGGCCCAGGGGATGGTAGAGAGTGAGATAAATGGGCGATCTAGGTGCCATATGGAATCTTCTCAGGTTATAGACTCATCCCTTGAAGAGCAACGCTTAGCCAAGCCAGCATTGTGGGCACGAGGTGGCGTCAACACTCCGCGATGCAGTTACTGGGCATCCACCAGGTGCTGGGGCTTTAGAAAGAGCTGTGGCTCCTTCCCGTTCGTTAACCATGATCCAGCATGGGACAGCCAGGAAGAAGGTGCCGACGTCTTCACGCTACCGGGCAGCTGCTCTTTCCATTCCACTTCTGGGCAGGAAAGTGGTGGGGTGAGTGGCCTAAACTTAATCGACTTGGTGTGTTTGTTTGGGGCCTGTAAGAGCTAGGCGACTTCAAAGGTGGCCACCCCTTGTTTGGAATCTTCTGAGACAGCCCGTGAGCATCAGAAAACTTGCCTTCCCTGTCATTTGTTGAATTTGAGGAAACGGGGCAGGGCCACTCTGCAGCCAAACTGGATTCTTCTGGAAGGGAGACAGAGGCCCGCCATTGTCTGCTGCCCGGCTTTGATGCCCCAGCCAGAGGTCAGGGTTCAGATGGCCCGGCAGTTCTGGGTGACCCTGGGTGACCCTGGGTGACCAAGCCCCACTGAAGTGTACAATGTGCATCTTTCTTGTGGTTCGAGGTGTGGCCTACGGAAGGTATAGCCCAAAGTGTGGGGACATCAATACCCTGGGGCCATCTTCAACCAAGGAGGAAGAGGATGATGCAGAGGAATGTTCCATCTCCCCTGCCTCTTAGACGATTCCGGGCAATGCCTCACGTGCTTTCCAAGAGGTCCTGGTAGAATGAACCCTTTATTGCCTCTGCCCACTGGCAATTCCAGTACTGCACTGTCTTAGCTCAGTTTGTGTTGCTATGAAAGAAATAACTGGGATCGGGTATAAAGAAAAGAAGTTTGGGCCAGGCGTGGGGTCTCACGCCTTTGGGAGGCCGAGGCGGGAGGATCGCTTGAGCTCAGGAGTTTGAGAGCAGCCTGAGCAAGAGTGAGACCCCGTCTGTACTATAAATAGAAAGAAATTGATTGGCCAACTAATATAGATAGAAAAAATTAGCCGGGCATGGTGGCGCATGCCTGTAGTCCCAGCTACTCGGGAGGCTGAGGCAGGAGGATCACTTGAGCCCAGGAGTCTGAGGTTGCTGTGAGCGAGGCTGATGCCACGGCACTTGCCATAGCCTGGGCAACAGAGCGAGACTCTGTCTCAAAAAACAACAACAACAAAAAAAACCACGAAAAAAAAAAAAAGGAAAAAAAAGAAAAGAGGTTTGTTTGGTTTGTGGTTCTGTAGGCTGCACTAGAAGGATGATACCAGGATCTGTTTCTGGTGAGAGCTTCAGAGAGTTTACAGTAATGGCAAAGGTGAGCAAGTGTGTTGAGAGAGAGAGAGAGAGGGAAGGGAAGGGAAGGGAAGGGAAGGGAAGGGAAGGGAAGGGAAGGGAAGGGAAGGGAAGGGAAGGGAAGGGAAGGGAAGGGAGGGAAGGGAAGGGAAGGGAAGGGAAGGGAAGGGAAGGGAAGGGAAGGGAAGGGAAGGGAAGGGAAGGGAGGGAAGGGAAGGGAAGGGAAGGGAAGGGAAGGAAGGGAAGAAGGAAAGGAAGAAGGAAAGGAAAGGAAGAAGGGAGGAAGGAAGGAAGGAAAGATGGAAGGAAGGGAGGGAAGAGAGGAAGGAAGGGAAGGAAGGAGGGAGAGAAGAAGAGAGGGGGGAAGGGAGGCTTCAAGCCCCAAGCAGTAGCCAATATTGCCAATTTGAGATATATATTCCTCTGGATGTTTCTATTTTTCTTTTCTACCTTAATGTTTGTTGACTTGAAATGCAACTGGGTCTTACCGTGTCTTAAGAAACCCTTAACTTTTATTATCGATCATGTCAATTGGAGAGGAAGCCTTGGTAACAGACAAATTTTTAAAAAATATCTAATTTATTTTCCAGAAAATGTGAGATTAGCACCATGAAAGTTAAATATCCGGTGTGACTTAGGTTACGGTCATATAGACAAGGTTTTCAAGGTAAACAGTATCTGTTCTTATCAATCCAGAATTTTTACTGGGAATAAATCAAGTTCAACCATGTTTCTATCTTTCCTCTACCATCCATTTATAAAAACTAACAACATACCAGCTTTCTTCTATCTTCTATGAGAACTTCTGGTTGCTGGGATTTTTTTTTTTCTTTTTATGATTATAAATAGCCTTCATTAAATTTGCAAACTAAACCCACAGTTCGGAATCTTGTGCATGGCTGCAACTTGGTATTATTCAGTATTATTAATATATGTGCTGAGAGACAAGAGAACATTTTGATAAATACTCATGAAATGTGCCAAATCGATGCATATTTACAGTATCTATTTGCACAGAGCAATGCCATGAACATAGGACTCACAAGTTTTGAAGTCTGATACTGCTAGATAGATTGATGCCCGTAATTTATCATGTGCCGCTAGCAGCAGCGAGATGAATTGTAAAACCTTTTAATGGCTTCTAGCATCCATGCAACGAACCCCTCTGGCCTTTCTCTCTTTGCCCTCAGACTCATCAGCATCTCAGTGAAGTAGGATTCAAGCATGAAGTCAACAGAAAACTTTTTCTCTAGGTTTTCAGGAACAGACCAGAAAAAAAAAAAAAAAAAAAAGACAACCCTGCAGGGAAACACAACCACAAAGGATTTTCCTCTCAGGCTTTTGAAAAAGGACCTGCAGTTTTGCATGCTGCAAATTTTTCTTTCTCTTTGTCTCCCTTTTTACCCCAACCTCTACTACATGGGAACCAGGAATAATAGTTTCTAATGGCCTAAAAGAAGGGGGAGGGGGTGGAAAGAGAGCCACAAAGCAAAGGAAGGGATTTAGAAACTCTTAACTCTTTCATACCCACCAGCACCAGAATCCATGAATAGAAGTGTCTGGCAAGAGGGGAAGAAGGGAAAGTTCTTTTCACTCGCTTCAGAATGCTCTTGAGCAGGAGGGAGAGAGCAGGGTTATATTAAATGTTTTGCACAAAAACTCTCCTCATTTTCTTTGCAGCGGCGCTGCTGGGCATCATGGGAGAGTAGTTTTCTCTGAAAAATTTTGCTGCAGTGGCTGTTCTTGGTCTGATGGGAGTTTTAAGAAATCCCTCCTTGGTGGGAAAAAGTAGACAAACTTTCTCCTCTTTGGAGAATTTGTCTATTACATGTCCATTATGGAATGGAATGTGTCCCTGTCAAATTCATAGGCTGAAGCCCTGAACCCCAGTGTGACTGTCATTGGAGACAGGGACCTTAAGGAGGTTCTTGAAGGTTAAATGACGTCCTAAGGGTGGGCTCAGATCCAACAGGGCTAGCGTCCTTGTAAGAGGAGGAGGAGACAGCAGGAGTGCGTGCACACAGAGGAAAGGCCATGTGGGGACAGGGACAGGGTGGCCATCGGCCAGCCGGGAGGAGAGCCCTCCCCAGAGACCAACCCTGCCGCAGCCACCTTGATCTTGAACTTCTGGCTTCCAGAACCGCGAAAAAAATAAATCTGGATTGTTTAAGCCGCCCAGTCTGGTAGTGTTCTGGGATGGCAGTCCTAGCAAACTGGCAGAGCATGTCTTTTAATACCAAAAGGCAGAATTTTCTTTCCTTTGCAATGCGAGGAGGAAGGAGAGCGGTTGGAAGAATTGGCTGCAGGCCTGGTTCACATCCCAGCTGGTCACTTTCTAGTGGGGTGACCTCCAGCGAGGCACTCCCCCTCTTTATGTCTCCTTACCTGTAGAAGAATCATGAGGGTTTATACCTGCGAGATGGAGATCATTGTGAGGTTGAACACCTCAGTGTACGTAGAGCATGTGACAGTTCCTGGCACTCTGAAAAGGGCTAGCTAGCCTTGACAAGGACGCTGGCAGCCTCATTTGTCTGTCGTATTTTCAGCTGACAAAATATCTCCATAGCCATTATTTCCTTCCATTTTTACAGCGATCTTATGAGATTAGTTTGGGAAGGAAAAACTGACACCCACTAGGAGGGGGGGGGAGGAGACTAAAATGTAGAGAGGGCAAGAAACTTGTCCAAGCTCAAATTTCTAATAAATGTGGAGCCAGGCTTCCAATGAAGGTCCCCTGACTCCAAGTTCAGTGCTTTCCTCACTAAATTTGCAGACTCTCTGCATTCCTCCCTCCCACGGACCCTCACTCCTTGTCTTTTTTTTTCCCCCCTCCCGCCCCCACCAAACACTTACTGAGTTTCTATCATGTTGTAGGCATTTCCTTTTCTTTCCCAGGCCCTGTGTTGTGTGTGTGTACATGGGCATGCCTGTGTGCCCGCACTCCTGCACCCAGGACTGTCATTCTCACCGGGGGGTGACCTCCCGCCTGGAGTCTCCTCTTCTTCTTACCTGCCAGTTTTTTCAGCTCCAAGAAATTGACACTGGGCATTGAAGGACGCCTTATAAATAGAGCCTCAACAGCACTCTCTTTGGTTATCTGAAAACTGACACAAAGCACAGGCAGCCAGGATGAAAAGAAAGAGCGCAGGGTCCCTGGTGGAGCAGATAATCGATATCTTTATATGATTTGAGAGCAGAGATTCCCAAGGGAGAAGTGAGAAGAGACGTGACAATGACAGCCTGTGACAGCTGGTTGGGATCTCCTAAGGACAGAGGGGTGGGGAGAGGGGGGGCTTTGAAAAAGCAGATTTCATATTGCAATGTTTATATTTGGAAAAATGTCCCCCAAACTCTTGTTCTCATAGCACAAACTACAGAAATGCAAGCTCTCCAGAGTCTCCTTGACCCATGGAGCCAAGTAGGAGTCTCAGAAGTTCCCAAAGGGACAGGAGGCAGGTTCTGAATTGGGAGAGGTGAGATCGTCACCATGTGTCCTTTGGCCATTACGGACATGAATCGAAAGAACCGAGAGACACACTGCTCCATGGAGTCTTCAGAAGAGAAGCAGGGCCTGAAAGGTGGAAGGAGTCAGAGTCTGGAAGCTTCCTGCAGAGTCTGAGAAGGCCACCAAAGCCAATGCCCCTATTTTACAGATGAGGCAATGGAGGCAGAGAGAGAAGCCACTGGCATGATGAGGTCTGAATGCTTACAACCGGACTTGCTGAGCCCAGCACTTGCCCAACCTGCCTGCAGTGGCAGATCCATCAGTGGAAAAGATCAGGGACTCTTCAACAAGCCAATCTTCCACTCCTAATAAAGACAATTAATATTATGCCTTTAGGAGGTTGGGACCAACTGGGGCCACTGGCTTAACAGGCCTGAAGGATGCATCTGGGAAGGCTGGGAACACAAAAGCAGGGGCTCCTGCCGTTCTAGAAGGGTTCCTAAGAGTCCAGTGTCCTTTAGGTAGGTCTCTCTGCGGACTGGAAGTAGTGAGCTGGATAGCAAGGGACGTGTAGCCATTGGTTTTCTGTGCATATAGATAATGCCCCGCTGAGGGGTAGGGTGTGTCCCGGTTGTTTATTCTGCACAAAAAATCGCCCCAAATGTGTTGGTGACCCTCACCCTCACACTTTCCCTGACTCTGACCCCTACCCTGAATTTGACCTGACCCTGAATTTGACCTGACCCTTATGCTTTCTCTGACCCTCACAGTGAACCTGAACTTCACGAGGCCTGATTTTGAGTCTTGAGTTGGACCATCCCCTCAACCTGACTTTTACCCTGACCCAGGGCGGGATCTTGACCCTCACCCTGTTCTGACACTGCTGTGACCCCCGGCAGATGCTGGCCCAGTCTCTGAGCTGAGGCTCGCTCTGGTTCTCACCCTCACACTGTCCTGATGCAGACTCCAAACCCAGGGCTGCCCCTGAATGTGATCCTAATCTTGACCCTGAAACCCACCTGACCCCTACCTTCACCCTGACCCTTACCACGTCTCTGACCCTCACTGCGGCCTCACACTGACCCTGAGGCCGACACTGACCTCTATCTTGATGGTGACCCTGGGCATTTTCCTCACACTCTGAATTTGACCTTAATCCTCACCCTGATGCTCATATGGACTTGGATCCTGAACGTGACCTTCACGATCATCTCGACCCGACCTTGACCCAGACGTTCAACATGACTCTCTTCCTGACCGGACTCTGACCTTCAACTTGAACCTCACAGTGACCTTGACTCTCACCATGACCCTGAACTTAGTGCTGAATAAGCTCCTGACCCTGAACCTGACCCTTGCCCTGAACTTTGACCCTGACCTTCACTTTGTCCCTGAACCTTAATTTGAACCTGACCCAGATCCTGACCCAAATACTGATCCTAACCCTTACCATAATCCTAAAGCTCATTGTCATCATGACCTTGACCCTCAACCTCACCCTATGACCCTCACTCTGACCCTCATCATGACCCTGACCCTCATCATGAGACTGACCCTACTAATGACCTCACCATCACCTGGTGGAATTTGAGCATGCAATTGTATATACTCACATGCTAGTTTCACCTAGATTTTTTTATCATTTGCAACAAGAACGTGCTTTTGAGAAATATGAACTTGCTCATACAGGTACTGCCTGTTTTCAGATACGGTGCTCTGATTTGTGTTAATATGGTCCACCTCAAAGTGAGACAGTGCAGTGGGGGAGAATTTGTGGTTCTCACTGATTTGCCACAGATAAAGCATGGGTTTACTCTGCAGCTAATAAGAATTTTCTTTAGACACCAATGTCTGATTTCTTCTTTACTGCTAGTCTGTTCACTAAATCCAATTTTCTATGATATTTGCTTTCACTTACAAAAAGTTACAGTTGAGAAACGTGTAAATATGAACTCATTTTTACATATATAGCTTAGATTCCTCTTATCGTGTTCTAACTCACAGAAAGAAATTGTAATTGAGATGAAGGTGAGTTTCTGAGTTGTTTTTTATTATATACATTTTATACAGATCTTGGTTTAGGCGAACAGAAGTAGTATCGAAAAGAAATCTGTCTGAGTGCAAATGAGCTTGGTCTCAGGCATTCCTCTCAAAAGAAACTCCTATTACTTCTTGGAATAACCCGAGGTGAATATATAAGCACAGATGGATACGTGTCATTCAACTCAAAGGCATATCCTTACTGTGAGGTACGACAGATGAGGAAGGGCCTAAGCAATAGTACTGAAAAAAAATCTGTGTTCGTATTCTTTTATTTTAATTTTTATTTTTTTTGAGACAGAGTCTCACTCTGTTGCCCGGGCTAGAATGCTGTGGCGTCAGCCTCGCTCACAGCAACCTCAAACTCCTGGGCTCAAGCAATCCTCCTGCCTCAGCCTCCCGAGTAGCTGGGGCTACAGGAATGCGCCACCATGCCCGGCTCATTTTTTTTTTCTATATATGTTTTTTAGTTGGCCAATTAATTTCTTTCTATTTATAGTAGAGACGGGGTCTCGCTCTTGCTCAGGCTGGTTTCGAACTCCTGACCTCGAGCGATCCTCCTGCCTCGGCCTCCCAGAGTGCTAGGATGACAGGCGTGAGCCACCGCGCCTGGCCAAAAATCTGTGTTAGTATAAACAAACTCAGTTTCAGACAGCCCTCTCAAGAACATCTTTTTATTGCTTCCTGCAGTGACCAGAGCTGAATGTAAGAGAAGCAGCACACACCCATCGAAGACGCTTGTCCTTCCTTCGAGGTAGGTGTAATGGACTGAATGTTTGTGTCTTCCCCACAATCCAGGTGTGGGGGTCCTAACTCCCGATCTCATGGTAGTAGGAGGTGGAGTCTGAGGTACTGAGAGCAGAGCCTTCATGAATGGGATTAGTCCTATAAGAAGAGTCCAGAAGCTTGCTCCCTCTTGCTGCTTTCCATCCTGTGAGGATATAGGAACCCAGTCATGTGCAAACCAGGAAGAGGGTCCCCACCAGACACCAGATCTGTCAGAGCCTTGATCTAGGGCTTCCCAGCGTCTAGAACCATGAGAAATAAACGCTTGTGGTTTAAGCTGCCCAGTCTATGGTACTCTGTTACAGCAGCCCAAGCTAAGGCAACTGGAGAAATTAGAGTGAATCTAAGCAGTAACATTGGCCGGGCGCGGTGGCTCACGCCTGTCATCCTAGCACTCTGGGAGGCCGAGGCGGGAGGATCGCTTGAGGTCAGGAGTTCAAGACCGGCATCTCATCTGGTCTCAGAGCAAGAGCAAGACCTAATGTCTATTAAAAACAGAAAGAGGCCAGGCACGGTGGCTCACACCTGTAATCCTAGCACTCTGGGAGGCCGAGTCGAGCGGATTGCTCGAGGTCTGGAGTTCGAAACCAGCCTGAGCAAGAGCGAGACCCCGTCTCTACTATAAATAGAAAGAAATTAATTGGCCAACTAATATATATATATATATATATATTTAGCCAGGCATGGTGGCACATGCCTGTAGTCCCAGCTACTCGGGAGGCTGAGGCAGGAGGATCGCTTGAGCCCAGGAATTTGAGGTTGCTGTGAGCTGGGCTGCGGCCACGGCACTCTAGCCTGGGCAACAGAGTAAAACTCTGTCTCAAAAAAAAAAAAAAAAAAACAACCGAAAAACAAAAATCAAACTAAGTAGTCACATTGAAAAGGGCTTGTATTAGTGTAGTCAAACTCAGTCTCAGACATCCCTCTCAAAAGTCCTGCGTATTGCTTTTCGTAGTAAAGCAAGATAAATGTAAGGACAGCAAAACACAAAGACACAGTCTTCCTAAAAAGAAAAAAAAAAACAACAAAAAAAATATACTTCTTACTAAACATAATTTTAATTTGCTCTTCGTTCTTAAAATGTCAGTGGATTAACAAAATATATCAATGCATTTGGATAATAATACATATTTATTTGTATTTGTTTTCTTAAAGCTTTTAATTAGCATGGGATAAAGGTTCATAAAAAATTACCTGAGTGGTTTTTAACTTTCTGTCCTCTAGGTGTCTCCTATGTCTACAGGAAAAAAAAGAAAAGAATTATTACTTTAATTAAAGATAGTAATTGACAAAGATAGCTAGTTATATTGGGTACCAGGATTGCAGAAACATATAGATACTTGTACAAGATGTGATTTTTCTGTTTGTGTATTTTTAAAAGTGCAGTTCATTCACATAATAAATTTAATGTGACACATACTGTTTTGTTTAATATACTGATAATTACACTTTCTTTAAAGCTATAGTTTAAATCTTTATCACATATCTATGTTTGCATATCTATGTCTTTCTCGATGCATACAAAAAGAGGTATATATCCTTTACTACAATTTGTTATGTAAATAATATACCAGAAGAATAAAATTAGAATTTAGGACTTTTGTGTAAAATGACTTATTTTATGCCCAGATCAAGAGGAGTTCCATTTTTGTCACCAGATTATTCTAATGCTCATGCTTTTTTTTTTTTTTTGAGACAGAGTCTCGCTTTGTTGTCCAGGCTAGAGTGAGTGCCGTGTGGCATCAGCCTCACTCACAGCAACCTCAAACTCCTGGGCTCGAGCGATCCTCCTGCCTCAGCCTCCCGAGTAGCTGGGACTACAGGCATGCGCCACCATGCCCGGCTAATTTTTTCTCTATATATCAGTTGGCCAATTAATTTCTTTTTATTTATAGTAGAGACGGGTCTCGCTCTTGCTCAGGCTGGTTTTGAACTCCTGACCTCGAGCAATCCGCCCGCCTCAGCCTCCCAGAGAGCTAGGATTACAGGCATGAGCCACCACGCCCGGCTAATGCTCATGCTTTTTGCATAGTCTTCAACTATTCTCTTAGAGAGTTTCTTTGATAGTTTTCAGCTATTATAATTTTATTTGTTCAATGTCAAAGATGCTAAATTCACAGTGTTAAATTCACCCTTAAAACATACACAACTTCCAAAAATTAAGTCAGTTCATATAACTATCGTCATTGTCCTCACCCTGGCTTGACAGCAAGAAAAAAAATAAAAACCTAAATATTCATACCGATAGTAAATGTGTTTTGTGGGTAGCCCACAAATTCGGAATTATTTAGAAACAAAGGTGTTTCTAACTTTGAAAAAAAACCTGTACGAATTGGATGACGAGTTAAAGAACTTTCAGATGCTTTGCTATTACCTAAGAAAATAGCTATCAAAAAAAAATACAGCCATTGAAAAGCCAAGACCTAGAAACTCATGGTAATGCTTTGGCCGACCACTATGCTACATAAACAGTGTTAACCTAGACAAACACTCCTATAATCCCACAGACAAGAAAAGTCTTGGAGGCCAGGCTTGGTGGCTCACGCCTGTGATCCTAGCACTCTGGGAGGCCGAGGCGGGAGGATTGCTCCAGGTCAGGAGTTCGAGACCAGCCTGAGCAAGAGTGAGACCCATCTCCACTATAAATAGAAAAAAATTAATCGGCCAACTAATATATATAGAAAAAATTAGCCGAGAATGGTGGTGCATGCCTATAGTCCCAGCTACTCGGGAGGCTGAGGCAGGAGGATCGCTTGAGCCCAGGAGTTGGAGGTTGCTGTGAGCTAGGCTGACGCCATGGCACTCACTCTAGCCTGGGCAACAAAGCGTCTCAAAAAAAGAAAAGAAAAGAAAAGAGAAAAGAAAAGAAAAGAAAAGAAAAGAAGGAAAGGAAAGGAAAGGAAAGGAAAGGAAAGGAAAGGAAAGGAAAGGAAAGGAAAGGAAAGGAAAGGAAGGGAAGAAAGAAAGAAAGAAAGAAAGAAAGAAAGAAAGAAAGAAAGAAAGAAAAGAAAGAAAGAAAGAAAAGAAAGAAAGAAAAGAAAAGAAAAGAAAAGAAAAGAAAAGAAAAGTCTTGGAGAAATTCAAAAGAGACTGTTTACTAACTGTCAGAAACAAGTCCCTAATTCAGTTTAGGATGGTCATTACATCTCAAGATGGCCAAGTGATCATGCCAGAGCACTTGAGAATGGAGTTCAACAAAAATTCTTCATGATATACCCATAGAGCATCGAATGATACATTGGCCACAACATTAGACCAACACTGGCGGCCTAATTCTGGACGTAGGTGCCAAGGATGTGTTCCAAAGGCTGTCCTACCTGCCAGTGACACCCTGATAAAACCATCAATGTGGGTCATGGACAGGATTCAAGGCCCCCTAGGGTCCTTTAAACACCTCCAAATGGACTTCATACAAATATCACTTGCAATGATATTATAAATAATGTTTTGCTAATTGTGCATTTATTCTCAGGGTCATGGCGGAGTGAGATGATGGCCTGGCATTGTTTTCCCACCTGGGGAATTCTCACTTACCTCTCTAGTGACAGTGGCCCATTTTACTAGTACTGCTCTTAAGTAGTTTTACACAGAAACTTCACTGTCCTGTCACCTGCAGTCCTCAAGATGAATAGAGAGAACGAATGGAATTTTTTCTTTGAGACAGAGTCTCACTTTGTTGCCTGGGCTAGTGTGAGTGCCATGGCGTCAGCCTGGCTCACAGCAACCTCCAACTCCTGGGCTCAAGCGATCCTCCTGCCTCAGCCTCCTCCCAAGTAGCTGGGACTACAAGGCATGCGCCACCATGCCCGGCTAATTTTTTCTATATAGATATTAGTTGGCCAATTAATTTCTTTCTATTTATAGTAGAGACGGGGGTCTCGCTTTTGCTCAGGCTGGTCTCGAACTCCTGACCTGGAGCAATCCTCCCGCCTCGGCCTCCTAGAGTGCTAGGATTACAGGTGTGAACCACCAGTGCCCAGCCAAATTAGTGGAATTTTAAAACAAAAAATTAATAAAGCTTCCAGAAGCTCCCAAACTTCCATGGCCCGAAGCATTGCAGTTAGCTTTGCTGCCTATAAGCCCAACCCCTTCTTTCCTGGGACCCAGGGGCATTCCCTCCTTATTTTGCAAGGGGGGAACTTTCCTAAAGCAACAGGTGGCTGGACCCGTGACCAGACTTGGGGTTCTCTCCCATTTCCCCCCATGGGGGACTGCAGGGAGCGGCTACAGATCTCCCTGCCTGCCCCACCCCCACCTCCTTTACCACTGACCCAGTCCCGGGTTGCAAGGTGAATGCGCCCAGAACCCTTCTGCAAACTAGTGCTTTTGATGCAAGTCACCCTCCTCCTGCTTCCCAAGGCCAGTGTGCAGGGCAACCCTCCTTGGTAAAGTTTGCAAACTTTGCAAGTTTGCAAAGTTTGCAAACGCTGCCCTCCTCCCTCTCCCCCCTGCCCAGAGCCTGGAGCAGGCGGGACTCACGGTTGCCAGGGAAACGCCCTCCTTCATCCCGTAGCCCTGGCAGTGTGCCGGCCTTCGGGGCAAAGCACCCCACCTGGCCACTGAGCGCGCACATACCGTTCCAGGTGCAGCGCACCCACCGTTCCAGGTGCAGCGCACCCACCGTTCCAGGTGCAGCTGCAGCTAAGCTGCAGGTCCTGAGCAGGCAGCGCTAGGGGCCAGGGCAGCCCCAGCAGGCAGGCTGGGAAAGATCGGGGATTTGCAAGAACCGTTGCATGCCCCTCCATCTGCAAAAGGAAGAATGATGCAGGAGGCAGGGTCCGAGCCCCAGCTAACAGCCAGATTCCAGCCGTCTGTCTCTTCAAGCAAGTGCGCTTGCGCGGGGCAGGGTGCGCGCGCTCAGCGCCTCCACCTGCTGGTAGCGCGCTCCGTGTTCAGGGGTAAGGTCTGTGCCTGCGTTTTAAAATATGAGCCAGTAAAATTAGGCCAGGACTATTGCAAGGGAGGGCGGGGGGTTGTCCTCCAAAAATTTTTTTTGAAGAGTATGCAAAAAAGCATTGAGCATTAACAGAATGATTTGGTGACAAAAGGAGCCTTTATTCATCTGGGCATAAAACAGTGGTTTTACATGGAAGACCTAAATTCTAATTTATTCCTTTGGCACATTATTCATGCAACAAATCATAGTAAAGGATCTATTGATAGCCATCGATTTGTATGCATTTAGGCATGCATACATATACAAACATAAAAATAGTTCCTGACTCTAGCTTTAAAATACAATTATCCTATGCATGGACCTGTTACCTCCACAATCCTTTTTTTTCCCTTTTTTCTTCTTTTTTAAATTCACTATTCTTTTTTTTTTTTCTTTTGGAATGGGATAGGAACAAGGACACCTCCACAGTCCTTATACCCAGTACAATCAACCTCTCCATTAATTTCTGTCTTTAATTAAGTAATCAATCTTTTTTTTTCTCTCTCTAGACATAAGGAACGCCCAGGGGACAGAAAGTTTAAAGTCATCCAGCGTATTTGTTTATGAGAATTTATCTCCTGTTATTTTAAAAAAATTGAAAAGGCAAAAACAAGGGATCCAACCCTGGCCAAACTGACTCCACAACCCTGTGGCTATTTATGCATTTGGCTTGTCAATCAATGTTCTTGAGTCAAAGACTCCTTGCCCGGGGAGCATACCTGGAGATGAATAAGTTGGGCTTATTATGGGTTGCATAACAATGCACACCCCTGGGAACCACAGGGTGACTCAGAAAGAAGGTGTCAGAAAGTGCCTATTATAGAATTTAATCTTTTTTTGGGGTGATTTGATTGAGGGGCTCAGGAAATGAGGGGTTTGCTCTGGTGATGTTAGAAAGTCGGGCTAATTCTATGATTTGGTACTTTGTAGCTATACAACGAACAATTAGGTAGTAATTTGAGGTTTTTAAGGATAGCTTTAAAATATAATTTAAGTGTTAGTACATTAAAGAAAGCAATGTATCACATTTATTATATGAATGAACTGCAGCAACTTTTTAAAATAAACAAATAGAAAATCAAGTATAAACTCTCTGTAATTCTTGTACCTAATATAATCGAGCAATCCACAATGATTATTATCTTGAAGTAATCTCTTTTCTTTCTTTTTCTGCAGACATAAGTGACCCCTAGAGGACAGAAAGTTAAAAACCATCTGGGTCATTTTTTTATAAGCACTATCTCATATACAAACATATATAATCATCCAAGACATTTGCGTATTTTCTTAATTCACTGATATTTTAGGAAATTAGGGTCAATTCAAATTATGGCTTATAAACATATATATGAGGACTGAACTCTAATTTTTTGCTAAAAACTCTGTCCTAAGGAGGCCAGCTGGGTTAGGCTGGCAAATGGTAAGGAGGCCAGCAGGGTTAGGCTGACAAACAGTAAATTCCCACTAAGCGGCTTTTGTTAACCAAACGAAGCAGTGGTTTACTTCTTGACCTGATTCTGGTATGGCATTAACATCACCTAAAAGATAAGAAGCCCCTGTCTTAACTCAAGCATCCTAGCAGATGCCTATTCTTAAATTTAAACCATCTTAAAACATCCTAGCAGGCGCCTATTGTAAATTTAAAGTGTCCTCCTGTCTGGACCTCCCAGCGTGCTCATACCCTTATCTTAAAGTAAGCATATCCTTTCTGGTCTTCTAGATAAAGACTAACTCTCTCAGCCAATTGCCAGCCAAAGAATCTCTAAACCCACCTATAACCTGTAAGCCCCCGCTTCGAGATGTCCCACCTTTTTTGGGCCAAACCAATGTATGCCTCTCATGTATTGATTTGTGACTTTGCCTGTAACCCCTGCCTCTCTGAAAATGTATAAAACTGAACTGTAGCCCAGCCACAGCGAGTCCACTTGCCCAAGGCCTCTTGGCAGTGGCTCCGGGTCATGGTCCTCAAATTTGGCTCAGAATAAATCTCTTTAAAATTATTTTACAGAGTTTGGCTTTTTTCCGTCGACAATTTTGGCGTAGCCGGCAGGATCTCAGAGAAGACTCAGGACCGCCTAAGGAGCAGCGCGGACTCGGCGCCAGGTACCGGCACGGCCCTTTTAGGCCTCCGACTCCGAGCTTCTCCTTCGGCGGGACTGGTAAGTCCTCCTGAGATCCGGACCTCCCGCTTTTGGTTGATGGTCTTGGTTTATTCTGAGCTGGTTCTTTTCCTAGGAATTGTTGTTTGGGATCCTAATTTAGGTTTGGAGGTGCACTCTAAAGAGCTTTCTCCGTTGCCTTTTTTTTTTCCTCTCAAAACTAGTTTCAATTGGCTTGTCTGCGCATTTGGCAAGGAACCCAACTGTCCTATTTGTAGATAGATGAGAGACTGAGTTTCTCAGCTCTGAAGAAAAGGGGCAGCTTACTCCTCCCAGACCTAAGGCAGCTCTGGGTGGCCAGGGCCCTGAATGGGAGTTGCCTGGGGCGATTCCCCAAGGCGCGAGTAGCCCCACAGGGAACCCCCTAACAAATTAATTAAAAGAAGGCTCGTTCAGGAAACGCACATAAGAGCTGATCACTCAGCGTTTTGAGCCCTCTCGGAGGTACTAGACCCCCGAGAGAGAAACTGAGACACGTAAGAGGGTGGGACCGACTCAATGGTGAAACATTGAGGAGCCCCACCCACAAGCAGCACACTGTGATCCACAACACCAAACCCTAGACCACAGTTCGGTTCCTTGAAGAAAAAAAAAAAAAAAAAAGAGGAAGGGCAAGGAAAATGACTCTTTTGGGGGCACCCCAGTTGGTTTGTGGTACCTCTACTTGCAAGTATTTTTGTAAACGAAAAGATTCAAAGGCATGCCAGGTTTTCTAGGGCTCCAGCTGGTTATAGCTAATTCTTGTGCACAAGGTTTTAAGAAAGGGCAAAATTACATCAAGAAAAATTCAGAGCTGAAATGGTCGACCCCCCACTATTAAAATGTCTCAAGCTATCTCTCTTCCTTTCTGGCTACTCTAAAATCTGCTAACTTTTTCTAGTGATGTTAAGATAACTCTTTGTTTGTGGTATTTACAATTGAAAGGCTGCCTGGAGACCTTGCAGCCAGTTCTAGCTAAAATGCTAACATAGAAAACTCATTTTGCACTGAAGAAAAAAAATCAAACTGCCATAGAAACTGCTTTACCCAAAACTTTGATCCACAGGTCTAATTAAGTTACCTATCAGGTCAACTAAAGTTTGCCAGGTGTACAAGTTCCAGTCTCATCAGAAGAAATTTAGATCCAGCTTTCTTTTACAGACTGGTGAGTTTGTGTTACCATTTCATGGCTAACATTCTAAGGTAAAATTTATCAGAACTTTGTGTGTATGTATGCGTCTGAGAGAGTGTATATGTTTGGGTATGTTTTATGTCTGTCCATGTATCACATGTTTGTGCTTATAGGTTTCAGACTGTTTTAAAATTAAGGAAGCGCTCATAAATTAAACCCAAATGCTTCATGTGAATTTAGTAACTGTTGGTAAATAAGCTGTGTTATTATTAATAAATAAGGTGTTATTAGTAAAGTAATAGTAAAAATGCTTTCAAACTGTCAGCATACATTTGTTTTTGCCTGGCTTTTACTGGACATTTTTAAGTTCTTGAGGTGTAAAGGTTTGATAAAAATGTAATGGGTGATTTTTGTTAAGTACATTTAATATTTGGTCAAATGATATTAACTGAATCTGGGTTACCAACAAAAATACTTATGTGTTTAACTTTAAGGTAAAAATGCAAATGTACCTGAGTCAACAAATTAGAATAAATAAAACACCAAGTAGAGGAAAAAAAATCCAAATTTAATCGTTAAAGGTATATAAAAAAAAACATTTTGGTTTTGGTCTTTTAATCCTAACTGCAGAAATAGTTTACCTCTACTCATTCAATGCCTGTAGAGAGGTGCACAAGGTGTGTTCAACTCATTTAACAGTACTGTTAGGAATTCAAAGTTGTCCTGAAAGTTGTAAAGAACTTAAATTGAAAGCTTTAGTTTTACCTTGGTCTTGTCCATTTTTGTCCTACTCTTTACAATCTAGCTGGTTATGATTACATTGTGTTACTGTAATAGAGTTTTTGCCTAAAAAAAAAATTCTAAATTATTAATTTTTATATAGCAATTTAAGATAAAAAGTGAATGATGGTTAAAATCCATGAGACTCTCAAAGTAATCTTACTCTATAAATGTGCTCAAGTTTATGCACTAAACATTGTTTTGAGACCATTTAGATAGTTTGTTTTTTTTTAACAGCTTAATCTTGAACCTCATGTAAAAAGCATGTTACCACTTTGTATCATTGTTTGAGGTGCTAACAAATGGTGCTGAAAGTTTTTTCCTCAGTCTACAGCCAGGAGATCTTATGTTGATGGGATTAAAAAAAAAAAAAAAAACTAGCTTAAAATAAAGGCTTCAGAAGCAAAATTTTCTGACCTTGCTCACCTCTTGTGCCAATTCTTCCCTAAAGCTAGCCATAAAACCTAAAATTATTCATGTAAAATGCCCATAAAGCAATTATCTGACCTACTTTGTTTTTACTTTGTTTTACTGTAAAACCCCATGCCAGAAAGGGCTTTGTCCTACACCCAAAAGGGAAAAATGCACACTCAAGAGGCCAAGCAAAATCTAAATATAAAATGCCTTGCTGGTTCTGCCACTAAGCCTGTTAGAATTAGCTCATATCCTTTTTGTCCAATCATCTTTCTACACAGCTGTCCATACTTTAAACATGAAAAATGGACAATTTCCCCTGCATCTTTGTGTTCATTCTAAAAACGTCCATGTATAAGTTTTAAGTCCTTCTCTTATTAATCCTATTACTTTTAATGTCAGTAGATTTTCAGCAAGCCTTTAGGAGAACAGTGGCCTTTGCTCCCAAACTTTGGGTGCCAGAGACATTCCCCTATGATGCCAATAGATTTTGTTTTGGGATGTGATGTTTTGGAAGGATCTAATTAGCAAATACCTTTAAACAAGATATTCTAAAATGACTACTATGTTTACAAAATTTAGAAGTGATGTTATATTTTGTTTAAAATAACAAGTCTTATTTAAATGCTTATTGTTTCTGATAAGATTTGAGTTTGTATTTTAATCCGTGTTCTGTTATATATATCTAATTTACAGGGTATAAAAATGGTTAATAAAGTAACATAAACTTTTAATAGCTAGGATCTAAGTAAGCTGCTAATATAGATGAATTAGGTAAATACAAATGCAATAAATACAAATAAATCTTAAAGTCATGTTAAGTTAAAAAATAATCATAAAATGTCATTATATGTCCCTTAGAAATGGGTCATTTATAAGGTAAAATACTAGAACATCAGTTCTTAAATATAAGTTTAAGTTTATACCTTCATAGCCTTATATTTAGAAATACTAATACAATTGGTGACTAATAGTTCAAAGTTAATTTAACTTCCTAAGTTTTTCTAAGAGTTGACATTATGATTAGTACGTGTAATTAAAACTTCTAGATAAAAGAAGAACAACTCTGTACAAAAATTCTTTTAATAAAATGTTATAGACTATAGAAGAAGACTGAGACCATCACCAACTGTCTTTTCCCACCCCACCCCCGCCTTTGTTATACCTTCCCTTTGCTGTGACAATGGGTCCCGTTGTCATCTGTGGCATATGTATCATGCTCTGTAAACCTATATCTTGCTCTTGCCCTATAATCCTAGCTTTCTCTCCTCAATAAACCTAATTTTCATGCTTGCCTTAAAAAAAATAATAAATAAATAAATAAATAAATAAAATGTTATACAGCATAAGTATTAGTTTGTTAAAAGATAATTTTGTTTATAGGCATTTATGGAAACAAACTTTCCTCTCAGGACTGCTTTAGCTGTGTCCCACAGGTTTTGACAACTTGTGTTTGATAACTTGTGTTAAAAAAAAAAAAAAATCTTTTGATTTCCATCTTGATTTCCTCATTTATGAAGTGATCATTTAGTAGAAGGTTGTTTAGTTTCCATGATTTTGTGTAAAAATGAGAGTTCCTGTTAGGGTTGATCTCTACATTTACTCCATTGTGATCTGAAAAAAGACACGGTATAATTTCTATTTAAAAAAAAAAAAATTGTTTGAGATATGCTTTGTCCTAGGATATGGGTCAATCTTAGAGAATGGCCTATGAGTTGATGAGAAGAATGTGTATTCAGTGGTTTTGAGGTAGAATGTCCTATAAAATGTAAGTCAGGCCCAATTGTTCTAGAGTTCTGTTTAAGTCCATTATTTTGTTTAATTGGTTTTTTGAAACTACTTATCCAATATGTAAATGATCATTAAAAATTAAGTGGATATAAAAGTTAAAGGTTATAAAAGGTTTATAAAAGTCTTATAGTCTTATAGGTTAAAATTAGATTGATTTGTTTATAAGATTTTATTAAAATTAACTTTGATGATTAGTACACTAACACAATGAAATTTGGTTTTCTCTTTTAAACTAGATTGTCATATGATATTAATAGGAATAACAAGATTTTTTATTCATCTTTTAATAAACTGCAAAAAAGACACAGATTCAGCTTCCTTATTAACTTGTACTGCAGTCTGTCTATTTAGGTCTTATACTTGTTTGAGACACTGAGTCTCCTTTCTCTAAAAAAAAATAGGATTTTGGTACTTAAAAAATATATATATATATTCGAATTATTAATTTGGCTATAATTTTACAGTAACCTACAATCTTGTTTCATGACAAGTGTCTTAGGATAAACAATTCATGACTTCCTACTTTTTAAAATTTTCACTAAAATTTAAAGTTACTAAAAATAAAAATTCTAGTCATTGTATGTAATTCTACATATAAGGTGTACCAAAGAATATAAAACAGAATGTTCTTATTAAAATGTGTAACTTTGTCTAATAAGGGCTAAATCAAAATAAATTTAGAAAGAAAATACAAAATTCCACTTGTGTAAGAAAAAGATGTAAAGGGACAATGAATATAGAAATATATTTTGGTAAGAAAGGTTAAACAGAAAGAATAATGTAAAGAAAGGATCTTGCATGAAATTTTTGTCCTAAAATGAATGGTTATTTAGAAAAAGGGAATGTTAGGACAAAATCGAAAGTTTTAAGGTATGTTTTGTAAATGGTTTGTGGTACGTGCAGGTGAGGATGAAGTTTATAAAAAATTTATTAAAAAATTTTGGCTAAAACAAAGATTTCTGTCAATATTAATTTACTCTTAATGAAATAACATGATGTGTACTCATTTTGATTTTATAACATGTTTTTTTTTCCTTTTAATATAAAAGGTAGTGTAGTACAAAAGGTTTTTGTTTAATTTTGGTAATTGGCATTTTATGCTTTGGTAAAACATTTTATACTTTGTCAGATAATCCCTGTGCTCTCTTTATTAGGTTTTGACTAACTAGAAAAACTAAAAAAGGGTTAAGATTTGTATCCATATAACTTTATCACCTTTAAATTTATTTGATATCTATCTCTTTGTTAAATTATTTTATAGTGGTTTGTGATTATATGTGCACAAATGCTTTAAGCCTTTGATATTTGACAACCTTTCCAAAACTTAAATTCTAAATCCAGCCTTTTGACCTTAAACTAGCTTTTTACACATTAGGATCACCAAAAGTCTAAGACAGACTTTAGATTTATTTTAATGTGTCAAAACTATCCAGGGAACATTGTCAAATATAAAATGGTGTTTAACTTTCTTTGGGCTGTACTTATAAGTATATTATTAATATACTAGTATTGTAAAATATTGACATGTCTTGGTATGTGTTATCAGTAATGATTATGGTTATTAGGTAAATTGCTATATGTCACAAAATAACCAATTTGGACTCTGTAACCATGGCTGGTCAAGTTTTATCTTTTAAGTTATTATTTTACTTTGATTCATCTCAGAAAATGATTCTTTCTGGCTAAGTCTAAAATTGGCTTCTTCAAGTAAAGGCCATGGAAAGGACTGACAAATCCACTTAAATACTGGTTTCTAATAACTTTGGAGATTATGTATGCCACTGGACTAAAAGAAAACGAAGTTCCAAGACTTTAATTAAAAATCTGATATGACCATGAGTATAGCTAATTCGAACCTCATGAGACGAAACTAAATTTTCATATAAAGACTCTTTATTTAAAACATTACTAATTCTTTTATTTTGTTTTCCAGAGTCCTGACAAATTTTAAGTAATTAGCAAGTTTACCTGATCTCTGGGACCTTAAAACCATAGAATCTGCCAAAGCCCTGTTCAAATGTCCTCCCTCTAAGCCCAGGGAATATCGCGGAAGAGGGGGCGTGCCAGATTGTAAGGGCCAATTCTGAGGGATGGAATTAGTTTAGACCCTCCAGATGAAGGAGGGACACACAAAAGCCTAAAGGAATACTAAATAAGATACTCCGTCATTTCAGGCCACATGCTGCAGATAGCCATCCCAATCATAAAAGTCTGTCTCTGCTTCCTATAGACTTAGAACTTACTAAGTATAATTTTTATCAGTTATGGATTTATCCAAAAGGAAATATAATGAGTAATTTATCAGCCACCTTACTATAAATTACTAAATTTCCTCCTTAACTTAATTGTTAATAATGCTTATATTTTGCTACAAGTTGTAGGTAAATTAGTTTTATAACTTTGCCTTTAAAATATTAAAGATCAAATGTTTCTCAAGTTTAATTTATGCCCTCCTCAGGATGTTATACCTATGGAGACTAATTGTCCAGAAGAAAAATTAAATTTATTAGATTCTGAATTGGTATCAGTTTTGTAATCCTCAAATAAAATTTACCATAAAGTTCAATTGACTGTTGATACAGAGGGTAAATGCATTGTAAGTCTGATTAAAAAAATATGATGATGCATGCAAAGGATTTTTTGGCTGGTTAGGCTGCTTGTTACCTTCTGATTCTACCTATGACTCTTATTAAGTTTCCTGTAAATGCTATACCAGATACAGGAAAAGGAAAAAAATCAATCAAAGGCCCAGATCATGATAGCTCGCAAAACAGATCTGGTTCAAGATGTTTTTTTTTCAGAGTAGGCCAGAGGCCTGACTCTATCTGGCCCCCTTTAACAATTGGCTATTAAATCAAGTGGAGTCATGTCCCCCCCCTAAGATATAACACCGCCTATTTCACAACACCATGCGACCAGATAGACAACTCTAGGAATGAGCCTTCCTAGCACCGTGGGACCTCATGCTAGTTATTGGCCTACATATGCATTCCATGGAATGATCTTTGGCCAACAGGGGGAACTGAGGACTGAACTCTAATTTTTTGCTAAAAACTCTGTCCTAAGGAGGCCAGCTGGGTTAGGCTGGCAAATGGTAAGGAGGCCAGCAGGGTTAGGCTGACAAACAGTAAATTCCCACTAAGCGGCTTTTGTTAACCAAACGAAGCAGTGGTTTACTTCTTGACCTGATTCTGGTATGGCATTAACATCACCTAAAAGATAAGAAGCCCCTGTCTTAACTCAAGCATCCTAGCAGATGCCTATTCTTAAATTTAAACCATCTTAAAACATCCTAGCAGGCGCCTATTGTAAATTTAAAGTGTCCTCCTGTCTGGACCTCCCAGAGTGCTCATACCCTTATCTTAAAGTAAGCATATCCTTTCTGGTCTTCTAGATAAAGACTAACTCTCTCAGCCAATTGCCAGCCAAAGAATCTTTAAACCCACCTATAACCTGTAAGCCCCCGCTTCGAGATGTCCCACCTTTTTGGGCCAAACCAATGTATGCCTCTCATGTATTGATTTGTGACTTTGCCTGTAACCCCTGCCTCTCTGAAAATGTATAAAACTGAACTGTAACCCAGCCACAGCGAGTCCACTTGCCCAAGGCCTCTTGGCAGTGGCTCCGGGTCATGGTCCTCAAATTTGGCTCAGAATAAATCTCTTTAAAATTATTTTACAGAGTTTGGCTTTTTTCCGTCGACATATATATATTATATTTTTATTTTTATTTTTTTTTTGAGACAGAGTCTTACTCTGTTGCCCGGGCTAGAGTGCCCTGGCATCAGCCTCACTCACAAGAACCTCAAACTCCTGGGCTCAAGCGATCCTCCTGCCTCAGCCTCCCAAGTAGCTGGGACTACAGGCATGCACCACCATGCCCGGCTAATTTTTTCTATATATTTTTAGTTGGCCAATTAATTTCTTTCTATTTATGGTAGAGATGGGGTCTCGGTCTTGCTCAGGCTGGTTTCGAACTCCTGAGCTCAAACAATCCTCCCTCCTCAGCCTCCCAGAGTGCTAGGATTATAGGTATGAGCCACCGTGCCCCGCCTCCAGACTTGTTTTAATGGCAGAACTTGGTTGAGCCCAAGTTTGATATTAACATTTTACTCATAATATTCTATATAAATTTTGATGAATGAGAACACGCTCCTTACCAAACGATGGACTTTATCTCTAAATGCCTGCACAAAACCATTGACAAATGCTATAAAGTCTCATATAAACAAAGGCAAAGTTAAAACCAAGTTTTTCCCCCTTATCACAAATCTTTCTCATTGTTAATTGAGAATATTTGGGGAAAAAGATAGGCACACAATGTGTATTTAGAAAGGTATTTCTCAACTTAATTCTAAATCTTTATCGTACACCTGTGCCAATATTCTTGTCCATCTAATCTTTCTTTCAGAGGACTGTTGTAGAAGTTGAGAAATAGAGGTGGAAAAGAAACATGGCATAATAGACCATCTGCTATTGCTATTGATAAATTGTTGAAACAGTGTATCAAGAAGAAAAAGGCAATGTTTCCATTTATTAAATATCCATTATAAGTAAGCATAAAGCAAGTACCCTGTGAGTACTTGTACAAGCATAGTACTCCCTGAGTACTAATTAGTGGAACTTACATATTGCATGGGAAAAGATTTTATAGTTAAAACACTGCGGAAAAATTACTCTGTTTCAGATGGATTAGTTAACTGTATTTTTACTTTTTGGAAACTTTTATATTTAATCATTCTTTTTCAGACTTTACTAAAATGAAAATCTAGCTTCTGTTTTTGGTCTTCCTGTTTTATCTCTGAAGCACCCTATAGTCTCATCGCTCATCATAATGACTTTTAAAAAGAGAGCTGATTTCTTGCTCTTGCGAAAGGGCCGATCTATTGCCAACTGGGTCACAACAGAAATGATTCTCATTGCCCTGGTTGGAATCAGTTATATCTCTGAGACAGCCCATGTTTTTTGAAAGGAAATCTTGGCAGGCCAATGCCAGTGAACTCTGGGAGGGGCCGGGGATCAGGGAAATTAGGAAAGAGATTGCTCCATGGGTTCCAATTGCTCTCTTGCCAGAAAAACATATTGCAAATTGACAACCTTTGTTTTCCAACTGTCAAAAAATATAGGAGCAATAGTTTTCTGGGGGAAAGAACACCCTGAACATGCCGATAGCAACACAAACCCTCTAGCATAGATCCCTAAGAGTCTTGGATGCCTTCTGGAACTTCTCAATGCACATTGGCTTTGTTACGAGTTACAGATGAGACTGTGTACCATCTCCTTCATTCCCTTCCTCTCTTCCTTCCTCCTCCTCTCCTGTCTTCTCTTCATCCCAACTATTGAGCCCAGACTACCATGTTTCCTTGAAAATAAGACAGGGTCTTATATTTATTTTTCCTCAAAAAGACACCCTAGGGCTTATTTTCAGGGGATGTGTTATTTTTTTTTTTTAAGTACAGCACAACAATCTACATTTATTCAAATAGAGTGACGTTGTCTTCTTCTGGAACATCATCATCACTCTCCAAACCCCGAATCCCATCCTGAATGTCTTGCGACTCTGTTTCCTTTAGAACCACTGGCCTTGATCTCTCCTGTCGAGCACTAGAGCTGTCATGGGGCAGATGAGAAGTGCTGCTCGTGTTCTTTCCCGCTCCTCGACGACATGCATGGGTTGTGCAGATGCGCTGTGCAGCCACGCCCATCAGTAGGGCTTATTTTCATAGCCACGCCCACACTAGGGCTTATTTTCATAACCACGCCCACACTAGGGCTTATTTTCATAGCCACGCCCATAACTAGGGCTTATTTTCATAGCCACGCCCAGCACTAGAGCTTATTTTCATAGCCACGCCCATCACTAGGGCTTATTTTCATAGCCACGCCCATCACTAGGGCTTATTTTCATAGCCACGCCCAGCACTAGAGCTTATTTTCATAGCCACGCCCATCACTAGGGCTTATTTTTGGGGTTGAGCTTCTAATACTCAAATGCTTAGAAACCCTGCGAGGGCTTATTTTATGGGTAGGGCTTATTTTCAAGGAAACATGGTATGCATCTGGCAGTAAGTATTCAGTGGTGAACTTGATAGACATTGTTTCCGACTTCATGCATTTTTATAGTCTAGTGGGGGAGACAGATGTTAAGCAAATGGGCACACAAATAGAGAATTACAAATTGCAATCAGTGCGGGTGAAAAAAAATACGATGCTATAGGAAAAAACTGGTGGGAGCGTGGAGAATGTGAAGAAGGAAGGTTTCCTCAAGGAAACCCCATTAAATTGAACCCTCAGCAGGAGTTGAGAAAGAAGGAGGAATGTGGGAGGAGGGGGTCCGGCATGTGCAAAGGGCCTGAGGTTAAGGTGTGGACAAGATCGACTCATCTGAGCGAGTGCTGCTAAAGTTTTGCTGGCGAAGAAAGGTGACTAGTGACCCCTGAAGTTGAAGCAATCGTCCGGGGGGGCCAGCTCAGCCAGGCTGAAGGCAAAACCATAAAATGTCTGTTGAGAAATGAAACCTGCAAAAAGGAACAAAACTAAAAATTAACAGAGGCTGTGGGGCCGCACCTGAGTGACACCTTGCCTATTACGGTATTCGCTCACCTTTTGCAAGTGATCCTTTGGACCGATCAAGAAGATTTATGCTGGGCCTGTAGCATTAAGCCTAACGTGTTCATTTGGGACGAGTGCTGGCAGCTCAGGAGAATAAAAGGCCCTTTTGAATGGAGGCCTGCTGCTGGTTTGGCAGAAGGTGATAAATGAAAAGAGCACAGGGCCCCAGAGCGCTTTGGAAGGTTTGCAATGAGGAAGGTGAAAAATGGCAAACTGGGCCCGGGAGAGGCACTAACGATCAAGTAACAACTGGCAACCTCTCATTCTTCTAAACTTGCCATATCGGTGGCTTGTCTGGGGTCTTCTGGCTCTTAATGGAGCCCCCCGCTTATTGCTGTCACCCTCTCTCCCTCCCTCGAGCAGCTCTGCCTTATGAAGGGGGGAGACTTTCATTATTTGTTGATGAATAAACATCGCATGTGTCAGTTTTTTGTGAGTCTGAGAAGCATTTCATCTTTGAACTTCAAGACTTTAACGTGTTCCATCTCCTCTGAAGAAGTATCTTTACTTATTGTGATAAAATAAAACATAACACGAAATGACCATTTGAATCATTTTTTTTTGTTTGTTTTTGAGACAGGGTCTCGCTCTGTCACCCAGGTTGGAGTGCAGTGGTGTCATCATAACTTACTGCAGCCTCAAACTCCCAGGCTCAAGGGATCCTCCTGCTTCAGCCTCCCAAGTAGCTGGGACTACAGGCATGTGCCACCACAGCCAGCGAAGTTTCTTATTTTTTGTAGAGATGGGGTCTTGCTATGTTGCCCAGGCTGGCCTCGAACTCCTAGGCTCAAGTGATCCTCCCACCTCAGCCCTCCTAAGTACTGGGATTATAAGAGTGAGCCACCACGCCCAACCTCATTTAAACCATTTTTAAGCGTACAGTTCAGCAGTACATGCACATTGCTGGGCAGCCAACAATATCATCCATCTCAAGAATTTTTCATCTTCCCCAACAAAAACTCTGTACAGGAATCCTCCCTTATCTGTGGGTTCACTTTCTGAGGTTTCAGTTACCTGTGGTCAATCAGGTAACTGGAAAATATTAAGATATTTTTTGAGAGACAGCAAGACAGAGAGAGACCATATTCATATAACTTTTGTTATTGTTATTATAATTATTGTTATATTTTTATTATTCTATTATATATTAATATAATTATTATAATTATTGTTATTATAATTGTTCTATTTTATTATTAGTTGCTGTTACTTTCTTTTTTTTTTTTTTTTTTTTTTTTTTTTTTTTTTCCACTTTCCCAAACTTTATTAAGGAAAAAAGCAGTGGTGGTAAATCTCTAGAACATTGTCAATTTTCTAGGATTCCTCCCTGGAAAATGTGACATTTGATTTCCAAACACATGCCAGAAGTGTACGTGGTTCCCAACTGTACTAAGTAGGTGAGAAGCTGAAATCTTAGTGGTTCATCTTCCAACTTTCCCCAGTCTGTGGTCTGTCTTTGGATCAGCAATAATTGCCTGAACAGCTACTATGGCTTCATTAATTTTTGTCT
The DNA here is from genome assembly GCF_040939455.1 of Microcebus murinus. NCBI lineage: Eukaryota > Metazoa > Chordata > Mammalia > Primates > Cheirogaleidae > Microcebus > Microcebus murinus. The sequence continues at coordinate 2,714,352 of NC_134133.1, read as the reverse complement.
GTAGCTCTCTGAGCTCTTCTATATGCAGCAATCGTAGAATTTGAGCAGCTTCATTAAGAACTGCATCTCCTGTGTCAAAACCAAGAATATGTTTGTCTAAAGCAACAGGCAAGCCCTCTTTTGTTTGATTTGCTTTAGCAACTGCATCCTGTGTCAGGCGCTCCTGAACCAAAATGCGAATTGCCTTAAGCATTACCAGGTAATCATCATGACGTTGAATTTGAAGGAGATTAGCCAAAGCCATCACACCAGCCTTGAAATCAGGATTATTTACATCCAAATTGATCAATGGCTCTGCATTTTTAGTTGCACTGTCAGCATTTTTTGCGTTATCAGGTACTAAGTCCTTGTATTTTTCAGCATTATCTCCATGTTCAAGTCTAACAGCTAAACCAAGAAGCCAGTCAATTGCTTCTTGTCGATCTTGAATCTTGAAAGGACAGTTAACATCTCTGAGATACTTTTCAAAGAACTTGGGCCAGTCACTGCTGTGGATATTTCTTAAATTACCTCTGTCTTCAATCTTGTAGTGTCTGATTTTCTGGTCTTCTAGCCAAACAATAAAGTTTCTAAATTCTGTTTCATCCTTGCAGTTGAAGCCGGCAGGGTTGTGGTAGTCGAGAGCCGTCAGCTTGCGTCGGAACATGGTCCCCGCTTCTCGCCCTGGACCCCCGGGCCTCGGCCGGGAGACTGCTGTTACTTTCTTATTGTGTCTGATTTATAAAGTAAACTTTATCATTGGCGTGTATATACAGGAAAAAGCAAAGTATACATAAGGTTCAGTACTTTCCCGGGTTTTAGGCATCGACTGTGGGTCTTGGAATATATGCTCTGTGGATTAGGGGGTGGCTACTGTGTCTATTAAACGATAATTCACCGTTTTTCACAATAATTCACAGTAATAATTCACAATAATTCACTGAGGAATTAAACAATAATTCCTTGGCCCCTGGCAACCACCATGCCACTTTCTCTATGAATTTCGATACTCTGGGTACCTCATCTAAATGGAATCATGTAATATTTGTCTCTTGTGACTGTTTTATCTCAGCGCAATGTCTTCAAGTTTCATCCACGTCGTAGCATGTGTCAGAATTTTCTTCTTTTTCAAGGATGGATATTCCATCGGATGTATAAATGTATATTGGCACATTTTGTTTACCCATTCATCTGTCAGTGGACATTTGGGTTGTAGAGAAAGTATCTTTCAAACATGGAGCAGAGACATGATCTTTTCCATTTCTTATATCTTACTTTTCTTTTTTTCCTTTTGCTGTCCTTTCTTTCCTTCTCTCCCTCTTTCCTCTCTGCCTCCTCTCTCTCCCTGGATAGAAGAAGGGTAAAATTTGACCGAGGCTTGTTACCATTGCGAATCTCAAGGACTAATAAAATGACTTCCTTTTCTTTAAAAAAAAAAAAAAAAAAGAATATATATATATATACATATATATATATATAACAGACTTTCTTTTCTTTTCTCTTTTCTTTTCTTTTCCTTTCCTTTCCTTTCCTTTCCTTTCCTTTCCTTTCCTTTCTTTTCTTTTCTTTTCTTTTCTTTTCTTTGACCGAGTCTCACTCTGTTGCCTGGGCTAGAGTGCTGTGGCATCAGCCTAACTCCCAGCAACCTCAAACTCCTGGGCTCAAGCGATCCTCCTGCCTCAGCCTCCCGAGAAGCTGGGACTACAGACGTGTGCCACCATACCTGGCTAATTTCTTCTATATATTTCCAGTTGGCCAATTAAATTCTTTCTATCTTTTAGTAGAGATGGGGGTCTCCCTCTTGCTCAGGCTGGTTTCGAACTCCTGACCTTGAGCGATCCTCCCACCTCGGCCTCCCAGAGTGCTAGGATGACAGGCGTGAGCCACCGCGCCTGGCCACAGACTTTATTTTTTTAGAGCAGTTTTAAGTTTGCAGCAAAATTGAGCTGAAAGTATGGATGTTTCTCGTACACTCCCTGTACCTACATATAGACAACTTCCCCTATTATCAATATTCCTTACCGGAGGGGACATTTGTTACAATCAATGCACATACATTGAAACATCGTCACCCCAAATCCATAGTTTACATTAGGCAAACCACCCTTGGTATTGTACATAATCATGCGTGTTATTGTACATAATCATGTGTGTCCCCTCTTATGGCATCATGCAGAATAGTCCCACTGCCCTAAATGTCCCTGCTGCCCTGCCTATTCAATTCCTCCCTCCTCCTAACACCTGGTAATCACTGATATTTTTACTGCCTCCTTAGTTTTTTCTTTCCCAGGATGTCATATAGTTGGAAACATACGCTATATGGCCTTTCAGATTTGGCTTTTTTCGCTTGATAATGTGCATTTAAATTCCCTCCATGTCTTTTTATGGCTTGATAGCTCATTTCAGCATTGAATACTTTTTCCCTTGTCTGATGTACCCCAGTTGATTTATCGGTTCCCCTACTGAAGGACATAGTGGTTGCCTCCAAGGTTTGGCAGTTAATGATAAAAGCTGTACTATAAACATCCACGTGCAGGTTTTTGTGTGGACATAAACCCTCGGCTCACTTGGGTGAATACCAAGGATCACGATTGCTGAATTGCACTATATCTAGTTTTGTTAAGAAATTGCCAAACTGTCTTCCAAAGTGTCAGTGATTTGCTTCTGAGTTTTATTGGTTTCCTTTCAGAAACTAGGAGTCTAGGCTCCATTGTTACACTTAAGCCAGAGGGTGGCAGTGTAGACTAAAAAAGAGAAAGTGAACAGGGTCTGAAGGTTAGTCCCCTGCATGGGGCTTGACATCAGTGGTTGTAATTTCTCTGACCCACGACGTGGAGGTGTCCAGGTGAACTGAGAATGGGGATATGGAGTCACAGAGGTTTTCTGTGACTGTTTTAGCCATTGAGTCATTATTTTGGGAAGCCTACCAAGGTGTTTTGCAGAGCAAAAGGATAGGAGAGTGTCCCTGAAGGGTTAGGTGATGATTTGGGCATCTGGGATAAATAAGAAGTTGGACAAGAGCCAGGTTTCTTTTTTTTTTTTTTTTGAGACAGAGTCTCGCTTTATTGCCCAGGCTAGAGTGAGTGCCGTGGCGTCAGCCTCGCTCACAGCAACCTCCAACTCCTGGGCTCGAGTGATCCTTCTGCCTCAGCCTCCCGAGTAGCTGGGACTGCAGGCATGTGCCACCATGCCCGGCTAATTTTTTGTATATATATTTTTAGTTGGTCAATTAATTTATTTCTATTTTTGGTTGAGATGGGGGTCTCGCTCAGGCTGGTTTCGAACTCCTTGAGCAATCCGCCCGCCTTGGCCTCCCAAAGTGCCAGGATGACAGGCGTGAGCCACCACGCCCGGCCAAGAGCCAGGTTTCTTAACTGAGCCACTAGAAGGACTATGGGACATGATAAAAAAAAAAAGCAAGCCAGGAGGCTGAGATGTTTATAAAGAGAAAGGCCCACGTGAACACACAACTGGCACTGAGCACTTGCTGATGGAATTAATTTGGAGAATAATAGAAGCTGTTCTTCTGACCTAGCTGGAAGGCTATGATCTAGCGGTGGCTATTTTTCTTTGAAGTTGTTTAAATGATGAATAGGAGATTTATAAACCCCATTTGTGTTTTCCCATTATTTCCAGTACCACAAATTAAAAAACATCTCCAGTTGTCCTTGAAGACAACAGAAGGCAGAGGCTGAGAAAAATCATTTGTTGTCAGCATCTGTGTCAGTAAGTGTCACAGGGTGACCTTTAATTACCCATTGCCACTTCAATAGAGGGGGACACTTATAGCAAGGGGACTTCTGTGTCATATTTCAATGCGACAGACTTGCAGACCTGATGGGCAGTCAATGCACAAGGCGTAAGGTTTTAGGATAATTTCCCCACCCAATAGCGCGGAGATCTTTGTCAGAGAATGTGCAAATCAACTGAGCAACATCTAATCCTGATTATTTTTATAGATGTCTTGGAAACCTAGCCAGAGCTTCATCTTGGGTCAAATATTCAAGAAAAACCAATTACGGAAGATAATTAACTCTATATAGAGTGCAGGCAGGTGCATTTCTACTTGCTCACAGAGAAGGTTGAGGAATTAAACAGTATCACGTGAGTGGCTGTCAGCTAGGTAGGTCAGCAGCAAAAGATTTATATGATGATAATATATAGTAGTGGTAATTATTCATTTAAGATGATCAATAATGCAAAAAAAAAAAGAAACAAAACCCAATTTTTAACATACCCAGAGATAACTAGTCATTGTATAGATCTTTTCCGTGTATTTGTATATATCGCCTCTAAGATTACCCCCAGTGATTCCTGCTGCCTTGTCTTTCATGCCCTTGTCTAATCTACTCCCTCTGAGTGTGGGCTGGCAGAAATGATGGGATGTCACCTCGGAGATTATGCTACAAAAGACGGTCGTTTTTTATCGTGGACGTTCGCTCACTCTTTCTCGTTCTCTTGCTGTGATGGAAGCAGGTGCCATGTTGCCAGCTCCAAGGTGGAGATGCCCACGTGCAAAAGAACTGAGCGAGGGCTTCGGTCAGTAGACAGTGGGGAACGGAGCCCCTCAATCCAACATCTTGGGAGGAACTGATTCCTGCCAACGCTCACACTAGCGGATCCTCCCTCATTCGAGCCTTCAGATGAGACTGCAGCCCCAGCTGACAGCATGGCTGCAGCCTCCTGAGAGACTTTGAGCCAGCAGGACCCAGCTAAGCCTCATCCAGATTTCCGACCCACAGAAACTATGATGTAATAAACGTGTGTCGTTTTATTTATTTATTTATTTTTTGAGACAGAGTCTCACTCTGTTGCCCAGGCCAAAGTGAGTGCCGTGGCGTCAGCCTCACTCACAGCAACCTCCATCTCCTGAGCTCAAGCGATCCTCCTGCCTCAGCCTCCAGAGTAGCTGGGACTACAGGCATGCGCCACCATGCCCGGCTAATTTTATATATATATATATATATATATTTGTAGTTGGTCAATTAATTTCTTTCTATTTTCAGTAGAGACGGGGTCTCGCTCTTGCTCAGGATGGTTTCTAACTCCTGACCTTGAGCAATCCTCCCGCCTCGGCCTCCCAGAGTGCTAGGATGACAGGCATGAGCCACCGCGCCCGGCCTTGTGTGTCGTTTTGAGCTGCTAGAGTTGGGGTAGTTTGTCATGTAGCAATAGGTGACTAATACGTATATATTTACAAAAGTTGGATTGTATTGTCTTTTGTCAGCCAGAATTTTAGCAGTAAACAGAAGGCACTCAACTAGGATTCTGGAGAGAACTGTGGGCAGCAGGAAGAAAATTAACAAGGAATGAAAAGGACGCCAGAGCTTCCAACAGTGGAAAGCCATTGTCATCGCTAGAACTGAAGCAGAGACAGAAGGAAAAGGTGTTACCAGAGGCCAGAGAGAGGTGAGCCACAGAGGGGGAGACTATTGCAGGACACAACCCCTGTCAGAACTGACTGCAGGCAGGGAGGGAGCAGAGAAGAAAGAAATACCTTGACCTCTTTCTCCCCCAATCCTCAGATCTGCCCATGACTTTCACTGGCCAAACCCAACTGTAACCTAGAGACTCTTTCCTAAGGAAGAGAACAAGGCAGAGAAAGTAGAGAACAGGTTTGCTGGGGCATGACGAGAAAATTCAGCACAATCATATGCTCCTGAGTAACTGTTTTTATGCTTAACATCTTTCTAGATTCTTCTGCATCATGGTTTTAAATAACTACAAATGAACACTAGAATCTAATTATATCCATCACATACTGATGAACATATTTGATTGCATATATTCTTATTTTTGCATGATAAACAGTGAAATGAATATCCTTATAGCCATAGTTCTATGGAGTTTCTTAAATAGTACCCCAGAGTACAATGTAAGAAGTAGAATTGTTGAGGACAAATCAGATTTTTTAGGATTTTGTTGCATCTTGCCGTATTGTTCACCAAAGAAGTTGCTTTAACTCTATCTCTCAAGAAAACCGTTTCCCATTTGATATGTTTAAATATATATTGTATTGTTGTTTTAATTTTCCTTTTAGTATTATTCATGAGTTTAACACATTAATTGCCATGTGAGGTTTTTTTTTTATTTTTTTTTAAATTTTTTTACAAAGCTAGTCAAGCGTGGTTGTGGGGGGAGACAATGTTAAATCAGCTTAACAATAACCCACAACCCTCGGACCAACTTACCATGTGAGTTGTATTTAACTCACGCTAGTTTTGAGCCTGAGGCCTCATGAAGCACATGTAGCTCACATGCCTCTTCACCTTGGGAGCTGCAAGAATTTTTTTTCAAGTTACATATAACTCATGCACAGAAAACAATAAAAAATAACAAATTTTTCATTAAATTAGAAAGGATTGTTTTGTTTTCAAAGTTTTTATTCTATTTTCATAATAAAACATTGTGGCCCCCAGGAAAACAAGTTTTTTCTAGTGTGGTAGTCAGTGTGTTAAAAATATTTTTCACATGCTCCTTAGCTATATGTATTTCTTCTTTTGGGACACTTGCCCATTTTTTTTTTCTATTGGTATTAGCATAGTAGTGTTTCTCTTATAGATTTATGGGAGCTAGTTGCACATTAAAAATTTGATATTATCATATACACTGCACATATTTTTCCCAGTTTAAAAAATTTCATGCATAGAACTTGTTTCTTGACCTTGAGAATTGTAAAATGTTTACCTTTTTCTTCTAGTATTATTTTAATAGTTTAATCGTGTCAATTAAAAAATTTAGAACTGTTTTTGAAGGCAAAGTATAAGATGGAGATCAAACCTTATTTTCTTCTATATGGTTAGCTGACTGTCCCCAAACAATCTACTGAATCATCTTTTTTTGTCTCACTAATTTGAAAGGCAAACATAAAGCCACATGAAAAGTACACCCTTGATTCTATCACTTAAAGGAAAACTGGCTTTTCAGACAGGCCTGGAGGAAGTAAACTAGTGTGTTTTTGGGAGGGTGTATTGAGAGTTCCCCATGGCAGACAGGAGAGGACTGATGTATAGGCACACAGGGAAAAGCATTCTGGGCAGAGGGAACAACATGGGCAAAGTGAGGAGGCTTGGAAGTGTATAGTGCATCTGTCTGTGAGTAGTCCAGCCAGTGGCAAGAGTGACAGGAGACACCAGCTGAGGTGTGCATCATGCTAAGATCTGGACTCTCTGCCATGGCCACCAGAGGGGAGTTGTTTTCAGCAGGGAAGTGACAGCACTATCATCTATAAAGAGTACTTCCTATTAGCCAGGAACTAGGCTGAGAACTTGAATTTATTATCTTATTTAATCTATTATATAATAGTCCCACCTGAAGCAGTTACTAGCAACCTCACTTTACAGGGGAGGAAACTCAATCTCAGAGAAGATTATGTTATGACCAAACTCAGTTAAGTGGTAGCTCAGAATTTGAATCCCATCAAACACCTAAGGTTACTCTGCTAATCATTTCTAGATCATTTTCTCTAGAAGAGAGTGAGAATAGTTCTAACAATAATTCTAGTAGTGTCCCACAGAAAATGGATTGAAGAGAGCCTAGGCAACAAGCCTGCTAAGGCTATTGCTGGGGTTTTGATGAAAGATGCTGAGGGCATGAAGGAAATTTTCAATGCTTGCTCTGCTGCGTTCGTTGCAGCTTTGAGTTTTGGTTACTTAACTCGTTGGAGCAACAGGATCCTCTGTAAAGTGAGGACGGTAGTGGTGCTGACATCGCAGGGTTTGTGTAAGGATCAAATGAGAAAATATCTGTCAGTCACCTAGCACCACGTCTGAGATGCAGTTGGTCCTTATCATATATAGAAGGCTAGAAGATATTTAAAAACATAAACACAGGTCCACTCTGTCAATGGTAAAAAGCCAAACTCTGTAAAATAATTTTAAAGAGATTTATTCTGAGCCAAATTTGAGGACCATGACCCGGAGCCACTGCCAAGAGAGAGAGAGGCCTTGGGCAAGTAGATGGGCTGGGTTACAGTTTGGTTTTTATACATTTCAGGGAGACAGGGGTTACAGGTAAAGTCATAAATCAATATGTGGGAGGCATACATTGTGGTTTGGCCCAAAAAGGTGGGCCATCTTGAAGGGGGGGAGGTGCTTAAAGTTTATAGGTGGGTTTAAAGAGTCTTTGGATTGTAATTGGTTAGACATGAAGCTTTGTCTAAAGGATTGGAATGTTTTACCATAAGGACCTGTTGTCAGAGATAAGCCACAGGTCATAGATTTGTGGTGTAAACTGAGGACCTGTAGGTTTGTCTTGCACACCCTTAGGCCTGTTAATGGGTTATGAAGGAAGTGCCCAATAAGGGAGTGGGGCATGATGAGGCCTGTCTGACCTCCCTCCTCCTGGCAATTTAATTTTAAGATATTCCTTTGGCCATGAGAGGGTCCATTCAGTCAGCCGGTGGGGGTTGAGCCTTAAAATTATACTTTAGTTCACACCTCCAAGAAACTTTTACTAATGTGAACTAAAATGCTCACCCCCCCCCCCCAACCAGCTGACTGAATGGACCCCCTCGTGGCCAGAGGAATATTCCAGGGCAAAGTTGCCTGCCAGGAGGAGGGAGGTCAGACAGGCCTTGTCATGCCCCCCTCCCTTCCTAGAGACTTCCTTTGTAACCCATTGACAGGCCTAAGGGTATGCAAGACACACCTGCAGGCCCTCAATTTATGCAACAAATGGTGGCTTATCTCTGGTAAACAGTTTATGTGAAAACATTCCAGGTCTTTAGACAAAGCTTCCTGTCTTTAGCCAATTACAATCTAAAGAATCTTTAAACCCACCTATAACCCGGAAGCCCCCCCCCCCCCTTTGAGATGGCCCTCCTTTTTGGGCCAAACCAATGTATGCCTCCCACACACTGATTGATGGCTTTAGCCTTAACCCTTGTCTCTAAAATGTATAAAAACCAAACTGTGACCCGGCCACGGCGAGTCCACTTGCCCAAGGCCTCTTGGCAGTGGCTCCGGGTCATGGTCCTCAAATTTGGCTCAGAATAAATCTCTTTAAAATTATTTTGCAGACTTTGGCTTTTTTCCCGTTGACACTAAGCACTTAACGTGTGCTTCCAGGTGTCCACACCGGGGAACAAGACAAGCAAGTAAATAACTGAACAAGCAAACAATTCTGGGTGCAATAAGTGCCTGTAAGGATAAGTGGAGGATGCTAACTTTTAGCTCAAAGAAGGAAACTTTAGGAGTATTTTTCTATATCTTTATTTAATAGCCTTCTGAAAATGAGTTATTTAATGGAAATTCAGACAAAATTTGTACTTTCAAAACCAAGAGATTAAACCAAAACGAAATAACCCATTTGGAGTCTGAATAATAACAAAGCACAGGCCTGGCCCCTTGAGGCTAGCCCCGCCCCTCCCCGCTCTTCCTTCCGGTGTTTGCCATTTAAAATCACCCAATCCACCCTGCGGAGCTTCCCGCGGGACCCCAGCCACGCCCATTTGCTCGCGAGAGTTCCTCCATCGGGGCAGCTGCAGGAAACGGGGGCAGAGAAGAGCCGCGAGACTTAGCTTGACCACACCCCTCCCCGTAAACCCCGCCCCTCCTCGAGGCGGAACTCCCGGCGCAGCGCCCCCCGGGCTTGCACGTGCAGTTGTTGTGGTCCGACGTCACGTGGTCCCGGAAGTACGGGCACGCACAGGCTCCGCCTCCAAGATGGCGGCGCCCACAGCGCACGGGGACGTGACCGGCGCCTGCTAGGTCTCGGCTTGTATGTAGCCTTGGCTCGGCCTGCTGGGCCATGGACCGGCCGGGGTTCGTGGCCTCGCTGGTGGTGAGTGCAGGGCGGTGGGGTGGGCTGCTCGGAGTTCCGGGATCCGGCGCTGGAGCCCGTGGGGGCTTCTCTGCGCTCGCTGGCGCTTCCTTCCGGTTTCGCGCGCCGGGCTGTCCCCGGGTCACTGGCGTGCAGGTGCGGGAGGGACGCGGGGCTCCCAGCACGCCGCCTGGCCCGGCGCGAGAGAGACGGGGGCCAGGGGCCCCTGACTCCTTGTTTTCCGCAGCTTCCACGACTCCCTGTCATCACCCTTCCCGTTGTACACTACAGTCGCTCCAGAGGACTTGGGAATCAAGGAAGTACATGCAACAAAACAAAATAGTCTTTGCTCAGGGCGCTCGCAGCTCCTCTGTCCGAGGCTACGGTTGTCTCTTTGCTGTACTTTTTCCCAGTTTAGAACATGATATGTTATCATTGGTACATAATCTGCTTTTTCTGCTCCAAACCTAGGCTTTGGGGAAATCATGATGAGTACAAATAGCTCATCAATAATGCCACGGAGTCAGTAGACAGGCTTATTATTTAATTCCGTAGAAAACTGAGAATCAACATGTTTTAGCGTCAAAACCCAAAAAAACAAGGATTAAAAAAAAAAAATCCTTTACCAAATATTTTGGAGTCTGTGTTATGGTAGGCCCAGTAGAGAATACTACAATATACAGCCGTGAACAAAATAGAGATTGGCTGCTTACATTTTCATTGTGGGGGACTTGGCAGAGGCAGACAATATGCAAATATTTTTTTAAAATGCCACTTATATAAAAAAAAAAGACAAAAAATGCCACTTATAGGGGAAATGGAGGGCCAGAGGTATTTATCCACGTAATTATCCAGTGTTTGGTGTTACAGGTGTTGGAGATAACATGGTGAAGAAGACAGCCTGCTCACAAGGGTCAGGTGTTGGTGACAGAATAGTGAAATGATTGTTGGGATAAATAACGGGCGGCCTAGGTGCAGGGTGTTATGGGAATAGGTGGGAGGAAGCAGTGCCTTAGCCAGACTTGTAGGATGAAGGCTTTAAAGCTAGATTTGTTGAGACTGATATAAGCTAGATCTTAGAGATATAAAGAAATATAGTTACCACTTTTCAGGCGCTTTCCTGTCTAACTGGTGAGATAGCAGTAGTTTTGTCAACTAAGATTCCTGTGCCGGGAACTGGGGTAATCGCTTTACTTACGTTATTCCATTTAATTCTCACAAACAATTGAAGTTTTACCCTGCTTTTTCAAGTGAGGGAACTGGGCTATAGAGAGGTTAGATAACGTGTCCAAAGTCACACAAGTGAGATCCATTTTGTGAGTGTGCTGGAGATCGTATTCTCACTCAGGTGGTATAACCGGGGAGTCCATACCTTTAACTGCTGCTTGAAACTAGCTCTGATGTCAGCAACAGTAGCAGCTGCTAAAAAACAGGTGAATGGCCAGGTGTGGTGGCTCACGCCTGTAATACTAGCACTCTGGGAGGCCGAGGTGGGAGGATCGCTCAAGGTCAGGAGTTCAAAACCAGCCTGAGCAAGAGCAAGACCCCGTCTCTACTATAAATAGAAAGAAATTAATTGGCCAACTAAAAATATATAGAAAAAAAATGAGCCGGGCATGGTGGTGCATGCCTGTAGTCCCAGCTACTCTGGAGGCTGAGGCAGGAGGATCGCTTGAGCCCAGGAGTCTGAGGTTGCTGTGAGCGAGGCTGACGCCACGGCACTCACTCTAGCCTGGGCAACACAGTGAGACTCTGTCACAAACAAACAAACAAAAAAACAGGTGAATGCTAGAGTTAGCAAAAGAGTGGTTTTAAAATGTACTTTATTAAAGTATGGTACACAGACAGTATTCTTTTTTCCAATGCGTTTATGCAGGGTAAAATTGAGATCAATATGTGGAAGTTTCAAGAAATTAGATTTCATTCCAGCTCAAGGAAAAATATATTCTGCTTACATGGCAAATAAACCATGTGCTAAATGAGATACACTGTATCTCCCATGGAGATACAGTGGCAAACCAATTCCCATCTCAAGTAGGGGGAGAAAAGCCAACAAATAAAACAGAGAGGTAGCACATGGTGAGTACTATGAAAGAAGTGAAGTGCAGGTAGGGAAATATCGGCGAACCTATTTTAGATGGAGTGAACAGGGAAGACCATGAAGAGGTAACCTTTAAGGTAAGACCTAGAAGATGGGAAGAAGGGGCTAGACATTTTGATGAGTAGACGGAGGAGAGTTTAGTCAAGGGGAGCAGCATATTAGGATCCTCAGGCAGAGATGGCTCAGAATGTTCGAGTGGTGGCCGAGGCCTGGTAGGGAAGGGTTGTGTGGCAGAGGACGGTATTGGAGAGGTAGGCAAAGCCAGCCGAGTGAGGCTTTGTGGGCCAGGGAAAAGAATTTGGATTTTATTTGAAGTGTAATGGAAGCCGTTGGGAGGATTTATTATCAAAGTAGTCCAGAAATGGAGTGGCTACTTTTTAAGGTCTGGAGCAGCAGTCCCCAACCTTTTTGGCACCGGGGACCGGCTTCATGGAAAACAGTTTTTCCATGGAGTGGGGCGGGGTGTCATGTCGGGGGGGACGAGGGTGGTGTGGAGCTCAGGTGGTGGTGCTCAGCCTGTTTCCTAACAGGCCACAGACGGGTGCCAGGCTGCGGCTGGGGGTTGGGGACTGCAGGTCTGGAGTGCCTTTGAGACAGAGTGACAGCTCCTGAGTGAGTTTTTTTTTTTTTTTTTTTTTGAGACAGAGTCTCACTTTGTTGCCCAGGCTAGAGTGAGTACCATCAGCCTAGCTCACAGCAACCTCCAACTCCTGGGCTCAAGCGATCCTCCTGCTTCAGCCTCCCGAGTAGCTGGGACTACAGGCATGCGCCACCATGCCCGGCTAATTTTCTATATATATTAGTTGGCCAATTAATTTCCTTCTATTTTATAGTAGAGACGGGGTCTCGCTCTTGCTCAGGCTGGTTTCGAACTCCTGACCTCCAGCAATCCGCCTGCCTCGGCCTCCCAGAGTGCTAGGATGACAGGCGTGAGCCACCGCGCCCGGCTCCTATCTCTATTAATAAAAAAAAAAACCCAGTGCTTGTGAAGGGAATCTACTATAATTACATGGAAAATGCTTTTGAGATAAAATTAAGAGAACAAACAAAACATTGTGTATATATATATGTTTGTGTATATATATATTAGTATTATTATATATTGTGTATATATATGTTTTGTGTATATATATATTAGTATGTTTGTGACTAATTAAAGCTATGTAAAAAAAAATACTATACCGTGCATTAAAAAAAAGTGGGATTGAAATTCCCCAAAATAACACCACGTGTTTTTGATAGTATAATTACATTTTCTAATTTTTTTAATACAAAAAAAACTTAAGGTTTTTGTTTTGTTTTGTTTTAAATAGCACACCCTTCAATCAATTCTCTTTCTCTGCTGGTTTTTGTTTTGTTTTGTTTTTAAATAGCACACCCTTCAATCACATCTCTTTCTCTGCCGGTTTTTGTTTTGTTTTGTTTTTAAATAGCACACCCTTCAATCAATTCTCTTTCTCTGCTGCCTGATTGTCTTTTCCTGTTTAGTACTTCACTCTTTCATTGACACTGTTATTCATTTATTCCCCTGGCTTTTGACTTAAAACAAAAACATTCCTGCTGCAGTTGACTTTTAGCACAAGGTTACAGGTAAAAAATATAAATAAAAAATAAAAAAGATTTGGCAGTGTGGGTGGTATGCAATGCAACGTATAGGCAGTCCTTGATTTGCATCGTAGTGTTAGGACTATAAAAATGACTAAGCTTGCCGAAATAAAAAAAAAAAAAAAAAGACTAAGCTGAAACTACAGAATGATCTTAATAATTGATTGGAAAAATTTTTTCATAACCTTAATTTTTGTCAAAACATTAAAAACACTCTTAGTATTGATGGTAAATATGTAGGGGAAAATTGTAAAGGTAATATTAGTACACTGATTGAAAACATTAGAAACATTAAGAGCTTATTTTTTTAAAACTTATCAAAGTTGTTCAAACATTACTTGCCTTTTTCTCATGGAAGCTATGATACAGAACAAGTATCTTTTTATGCCTTGGCAAGTTGTCCTACTGCTTTCTCAGTCTGGATGGACTTCCAGCATTTTATTTTTTGTGGTTTTAGTCTTGTGAAATGTCTCTGAGAGTTCCTTTGATGTGAAGATTTTTTGCTGGCATAACTTCTTCCGGGACATCTTCATTTTTTTTTTTTTTAATCACAACTGCTTTCCTCATTTATGTTGCTAAGTTTGCTTTCACCTGTTTCCCCTGGTTGTGTAGTTAAATTAGCGACAGTGGTGTCAACTATTTCATGGTCAGCTGTTTCTTCTGTAAGACCATTTATGTTCAGTTTAATTTCGCTTTCAGTCTTACCACCTTTAATTTCTTTGCTGCACTTCCATCTTTGTCAGCTCTCTCTTGCTTATCCATGTTTGCAGAATGTCACATGGCTCTGGGAATCTGGCAGGTAACAGCAACACGCTTTGCCGTTCACGCACGAACTGAGTCACAGATAGGCGGTGACTTCAGTTCCTTGCATTGTGATTTGTGGACTGAGGGCAAGGGGCGGTGAGGTTTGTACTTTCTGCAGATAATCACGGTTATTGTACTGTGGAAACTGAAAATGGATCCATGTTGTTGGGCGATCTGTGTTATTTCAGCAAACTGTTGCAACTGAAATTCACGTGTGTTGGCACCGTGTGAAGTGGAGGCCACTTACAGTTTTAATTGTTTTCCATGGGTGGTTTTGCAAAGGCTGGGTGGCGATGTCACCTGGGGAGCTTTTCATAATACTCTTGTCCCGCCCGACTCCTCCCTCCGCACCTGCCCTTCTGCTGAGAGCCGCTGGCCTGGCCAGGGAGCCTTGAGGGCAACAGTGTGGGTGTCCTGCCACGGGAGCTTTTCTGTTTTGTCTTTGCCTCAGTGCTTTTCTGGATAGTGCCCTCCTACTTTTCATTTTGAAATAAAGGGAAGCTATTAATAGTATCTGATGAGAACGCTTTGTTCCAAATGCATCAGAAATTGGAAACTAGGCTCCCCTTTCTCAGGGTTGCTTTGTGTGCCTTGTTTCTTTTCGGCATTTATGTCGGAGTGAGCAAGTCTCCCTTTTTTGCTTGCTTTGTGTTGAGCAGGAAATTATTGAAACACAGGTATATTCCAGATTATGATCAGCCAGGTGGAGCATGCAAGGCACCCTTGGAGACCACCAGTTGGTCGTCTGAGGACCACGATTGGGAACCTGCGATGGAGGCATTTGTAGTGCATCTCCAGTACCACGAGGTGGCGCTACCTTTCCTTTCTCATTTTGCTTTCAATTTAGGAGATACTTGGCTGGGTGGGTGGCTCACACCTGTAATCCTAGCACTCTAGGAGGCTGAGGCAGGAGGATTGCTTGAGGTCAGGAGTTCCAAACCAACCTGGGCAATAGTGAGACTTTGTATCTACAAAAAGAAAAAAAAATTAGCCAGACATGGTGGCATGTGCCTGAAGTCCCAGCTACTTGGGAAACTGAGGCAGGAGGATCATTTGAGCCCAGGAGTTGGAGGTTGCAGTGGGCTATGATGACACCACCGCACTCTAGCCTGGGCAAAAGAGTGAGACTCTGTCTCTAGAAAAATAATAAAAAAAAAGATACTCCGAAAGTTTTAGTATTTGATAATTTAGCTGTGGATGACTTTTAATGTGCTTTTTTTCTTCTTTTTTTTTTTATTCAGACTTGAGCCAGTTTATATTAACGTGCTTTTGTTACCGCTTCCAAATCTTAATACTACATGTTGCAAGTGGCTTTAAATATTAAATTTTTTATTTTACAGACAAAATTTGAGTAGCATTAATGAAATGCCAAATAAAGGAAAGGTAAAAGTTACACCCCCCAGTTATCCTGCTTCCTCAAATCACTTATCTTCTACCTCTTTAACCAGATATATTTGTTGGCCTTTGCTCTGGTATTTGGCATAAAATAACCTCAAAAGATACAGCCCCTGCCCTTATGAGTTTATAATATAGTAAGAGGCAGATGTTAAACAATGAAAGAAACAAAAATTAACTGTGGAATTTCGAACAGTGATAAACCTTAACTGTTTACTGAGCACTTTGACATGTGATTCTGCAACTTTTTCATAGCTGAAGTCATATAGGTACTATTTGTAATCTTTAAAAAAAAATTAACACATAAGCTCAAATACAAGGATCACAAAGCAATTTGAACACTATTTCTTCTCTTAAGTTTTTGAAGCTGCTGCTCAGTTGTTCCTGCCATGCATGGCATGATTTGCTTTTCTGTAGAGTCTGTCCATGGGTGATTCTTATCCAGGAGCAGAATTTGAGGAGAGCTTTTTAGTTCATCATTGCTAATGAAAAACTTGAATTTATAGATTTTAATATATGAATTTATTAATTGAGTTTGATATATGAATTAATATTCAGTCTGGTAAAGTACTCCTTAGTCTTTTATATGGTTTCTAATACTAGCATATTAATATGGGCATCAGCAAACTTTGAAGGATATTTATAGTAACATATTAATAATTCTAAAAATAATAGTTCATATTTATTGATAATTGATTAAGGGCCAGACATTTTGCTAAGTGTGTAATAGGCTCATCTTATTGTATTTAGTTCTCATTTAATTTATTTTTCAAAAACTTTATGAAGTATAAGCCCTGTTTTCCCCTTTTGCATGCATGAGGAAATACAGGCTGAGAGAGGTGACATAGTTTTCCTAAGGAGACTGAGATGGAAGCCAGGTCTCTCTGATACCGAAGCTATGTTCTTAGGCAATATTTAATCTGAAAGAATTTCTGGTGAAATTAAGTAGTAGTCAAGTCAAATTCCAGAACCATTTATTGCATTCCCGAGAGTAGCTTTACTAAACAGAAGTGAACCTGCACAGGCCTTTCCATTAGGAGGTGATGATCAGCAGAGGATTTCTGGAGAAGTCGCTAGACCCACAGGGCTGGCAGTGTGGCTGGGAATGCTGAGAACAGCAGCAGACGGATAACACTGGCTTTTGGCTGTCAGAGTTGCTGTTGCAAACCAGAGCAGGGACAATTAAACAGGGTTGTACTGTCATTTTTCTTCTGAACAATTAATTTTTAAAGAAATGTTGTTTCGTATTCTATTTGAGAAGCCCTGCCATGTATGAATGAGGCCACGGGTGAGATACTTAGGAGATGAAGATGACTGACCTGGCTTCTGCTCTGAGGAGTCTTAATGTCAGACGTGATGGTTAGCACGATAAGTGAAATACCGTGTTTCCCCAAAAATAAACCCTCCCCATAAAATAAGCCATAGCAGGATGTCTAAGCATGTGCACAATAGAAGCCCCACCCCTAAAATAAGCCCTAGTGCTGGGTGTGGCTATGAAAATAAGCCCTAGTGCTGGGCGTGGCTATGAAAATAAGCCCTGGTGATGGGCGTGGCTATGGAAATAAGCCCTGGTGATGGGCGTGGCTATGGAAATAAGCCCCAGTGATGGGTGTGGCTCTGGAAATAAGCCCTAGTGCTGGGCGTGGCTGCGCAGCGCATCTGCACAAACCCATGCATGCCATCGTGGAGTGGGAAAGAACACGAGCAGCCCTTCTCATCTGCCCCATGACAGCTCTATGGCTCCACATGAGAGATTGGGACCAGTGGTTCTAAAGGAAATAGAGTCACAAGACATTCAGGATGGGATTCGGGGTTTGGAGAGTGATGATGATGTTCCAGAAGAAGACGACTTCACTGACTCCATTTGAATCAATGTAGATGGTTGTATCGCACTTAAAAAAAATAACACATCCCCTGAAAATAAGCCCTAGGGTGTCTTCTTGAGGAAAAATAAATATAAACCCCTGTCTTATTTTGGGGGAAACAAGGTAGAAACATTGTATGGTGGAGTCAGGGAAGTAGCATTTAATTTTGACTTGGAGATTGGAAAAGGCCTTATAAGGAGTGGTATTTGGTTGCAGCCTTAAGAATGAAGAGGACTTTGGCGGGGTGGGTGGGTGGGTGGGTGTGTGTGTGTGCGTGCGCGCGTGTGCGCGCGTGTGTGTGTGTGTGTGTGTGTGTGTGCGCGTGCGCGCGTGTGTGTGTGGTGCCAGGATGGGGAAGTGGCCTGCTGACTGCAAGAGGCAGGAGACAGGGAGATAAGGAGAACATTCCAGGCTGAAGAGAAACCTAAGCAGAAGCACAGAAATGCGAAGTTTCAGGACACGTGTGGGAAGCAGAGTAGTCGTATTGGATGAAGCTCTGAGGTCTCTAGGAGTGTGCAGCACTGCACACTGAATGACTTATATATTTGTAATATTCATCACAAAACTCGAGCAATATAAAAATTAACAAGGTGGTAATAATGTTCCTTATCCTGAGTCTCTTTGCATAGAGGTAATAACTTCTATCAATTTATTGCGTGTGCTTCCAGGCTTCTGATTATGCAAACGTAAATAGTTGCACATTTTTTAAAAAGGTGGGATCAGATAGCTAGCATATATTCTATGGTTTACTTGATTAATTTAAGAAAACAATACATGTTTCTATGCCAGTAAGTACAGATCAACCTGATCCTTTTAAAGGCTTTGTAGCAATCCATTATTTGGGCATAACTTAATTTATTTAACAAGACCCCAATGGATGGACTTTTAGGTTGTTTTGGTTTTTTACTATTGCAAACATGCTGTAGTACAAATTCTTGTATATTCGTGTACTTATTTCTGTGAGAGAGATGTTTAGACATGACATAACTGGATCAAAGTGTTTGATAATTTAAAATGTTCTTTTTGCCAAATTGTCCTCCAGTGGATTATAGTAAAGTTTCCATTAACAGTGCCCGTAACTATTCTTCATATTTTAAATGTTTTCTAATTTAGTAGGGGCAATATTTTAATTTGCTTTTATTTGATCATTACTGGTAGAGTGGCATATTTTCCTATTTTTGTTGGCCATTTGTATTTTTCTTTTGGGAATTACTTGATCCTGATCCAATATATACTTGATATATATATATATATATATATATATTTTTTTTTTTTTTTTTTTTTTTTTTTTTGAGACAGAGTCTCACTTTGTTGTCCAGGCTAGAGTGAGTGCCGTGGCGTCAGCCTAGCTCACAGCAACCTCCAACTCCTGGGCTCAAGCGATCCTCCTGCCTCAGCCTCCCGAGTAGCTGGGACTACAGGCATGCGCCACCATGCCCGGCTAATTTTTTATATATATATCAGTTGGCCAATTAATTTCTTTCTATTTATAGTAGAGACGGGGTCTCGCTCTTGCTCAGGCTGGTTTCGAACTCCTGACCTTGAGCAATCCGCCCGCCTCGGCCTCCCAAGAGCTAGGATTACAGGTGTGAGCCACAGCGCCCGGCCTGATATATATATTTTTAATTAAGTGTACCTTTTTTTGGTCAATTTGTAGTGCCTTCTAAAATATGGATAGTAAACCCTTTATTATAGCCTTTGAGTGCCACCTGTGTGCTAGTACTGGGAAAATATTGGTAAACAAAACAGATGGAGGTGGAGATTTTGCAGTCTAGTTGGACAGACATTGAACAAATGGACAGATGCTCAATGTGTCATTAAAATCTTGTTCAGTGCTTGGAAACAGCACGAGGATCTAACCCTGAACTGGGGATTTGGGAGCGTCTGTACAGAGTCCCGAAATAAGGAAGATCAGATGAATTGGAGAAGAGAGGTCTGGGTGTTGAGCAAAGGGCAAGTAGTGGGAGTTTCGGAATGTTTCCCCTGCAAAGCCATGTTTAATATTGTGGCGGGTTCTTCTTAGCATTTGTTTGGGCTAGTGGCCCGTGTTGATTTTGCTTGGTTAAATTACACAGGTGATTTTTTTCTTTTTTGTTACTGGAGTTGAGTAGCAATGCTTTTTTTTTTTTTTTTTTTTTCTGCTGCTGCTGTTGTCCCTGCCTCCTTTTGAGAAAAAAAGGTTTTTACAGCATGTAATTCTGACCTTTTCAGGTCCCAGAGTAATTACAGAACACTAATTAGGCACTTCCTCTCTGCAGCCTGCCCGCACTTTGTACATTTATTAACTTAAGGTAGAGACATGTATTTTATCTGCATGATATTGAGGTTTCCTGTTGTGCTGTAGCAAGGCTTGCTGGTTATCTGGGTTAGGTCCTGTTTCTTTGGATTTTGTCTAGTTTTTAGAATTTTTCAGTGTAAGCTACCATCTTGAAACTTAATCATTTGCCCATAAACTTTTTTGACAAATGATTATAACAAAAATCTCAGGCTAAAGAACAAAATAATTTGATAGAGATTTTTATAATTTAGTTGATGTTGGCTTGTATAGTTTGTACGTAATTATGTATAAAACGATATTGATGTAAAATGATAGACATTCCTTATTAAAGTTTTTGTTTAAATCTTAAATATGTTGGTGTGGCTATATAGGTGTTCTTATTCCTCAGGTTCTCTGTTAGCTGATTTTTTTTTTTTTCAGTCTCATGAATTTAAATGACATTTCGAGTTATAGAAGTTTGAAATCCACAGAAGCAATTAGTAACTTTTGATTCATGTTTTACTAGATAAGTAGATTGAGTCTGGTCATTTTATTCTCAGAAGATAAGAATTGTGATGAAAGAAGGGTTAGAGAATCAATGTATGTAAAGTAGCCAACTAGATTAAAAGAGTAATTACCTTATTGATTAAAATTTAGCAGTAGATAGCAGGCACTTCTCTGAACCTTCTCCTAAGATTAAAGAGAAAATTAGAGTGAAGTGCAGCATGTTTTTAAAGAATCGAGTCATATCAGAATTCTTACCAGGATTTTATTCTATGTCGCGAGAAAATGAAGAGTCAGGCAAAATATTTTATTTACTTACTGGATTATTATTATTTTTAGAGGCGGGGTGTCACTGTGTTGCCCAGTTGGGAGTACAGTGGCTGTTCACGGGTGCAATTGTAGCTACTGCAGCCTCGATTTCCTGGGCTCAAGCCATCCTCCTGCCTCAGCCTCAAGAGTAGCTGGGACTACAGGTGTGTGCCACTGTACACCGGCTCTCCTTACTGCATTTCATAAAAATGCTTAATAAATAAGAGTATTGAAAGAGTTGGCTTTTTTTTTTTTTTTTTTTTGACACAGAGTCTCACTTTGTTGCCCAGGCTAGAGTGAGTGCCGTGGCGTCAGCCTAGCTCACAGCAACCTCAAACTCCTGGGCTCGAGCGATCCTCCTGCCTCAGCCTCCGAGTAGCTGGGACTACAGGCATGTGCCACCATGCCCGGCTAATTTTTTTTATATATATATCAGTTGGCCAATTAATTTCTTTCTATTTATAGTAGAGACGGGGTCTTGCTCTTGCTCAAGCTGGTATTGAACTCCTGACCTTGAGCAATCCGCCCGCCTCGGCCTCCCAAGAGCTAGGATTACAGGCGTGAGCCACCGCGCCCGGCCTGAAAGAGTTGGCTTTTAAAATTTCCTATATTACTTATGAACTTTTCCCCATGACTTAGGCCACCTTTATATCCAGAAAGAAATCCCGCATTCTAGCTTATTCTCCCAGTACCACTTGTGGTTCTCGACTGTCACATCTCTGTGCCCTTTTGGTGACATCTTTTTAGGTGATTTGCGGAGTATACCTTCATGGTCTTTGGGCTTCTTTCATGTCTTTCAGGCTAATCATGTAGTATGTATTAATATTTATGGTAATGTCCTTTTCTAGTATAAACTAATTTTTAATAATTTACCTATGCTAGTTAATTTAAAAATAAGCATTATTGGCCGGGCGCGGTGGCTCACGCCTGTAATCCTAGCTCTCTGGGAGGCCGAGACGGGCGGATTGCTCAAGGTCAGGAGTTCAAAACCAGCCTGAGCAAGAGTGAGACCCCGTCTCTACTATAAATACAAAGAAATTAATTGGCCAACTAATATATATATAGGAAAAATGAGCCGGGCATGGTGGCACACGCCTGTAGTCCCAGCTACTCGGGAGGCTGAGGCAGGAGGATCGCTTGAACCCAAGAGTTTGAGGTTGCTGTGAGCTAGGCTGACGCCACGGCACTCTAGCCTGGGCAAACAAGTGAGACTCTGTCTCAAAAAAAAAATAAAAATAAGCATTATTGAATTTCTCATCAGGGTATTTCATTTTCCCAGTTAACTCTTGTAGTGGTTTTTATGATGAGTTGCAAGGAAAGCACATAGTATTTGCTGAGTACCAAGTTTTGTAGTACCTGAATGTTTTGTAAACTCAAAGGATCGAAACAATCGATCCATTTGAACTTTGCCTGTATGTTTGAATAATACTGATTCTTTTTTTTCTGTGTCATGAAATGTGTGGGTTTTTAAAGTATATGTTTACTTTTCGAATAGGTAATATATTCACGTTTCAGAATTCAAAATAGAGGAAAAATTAGCAGTTAAAAAATTACTATGGGCTGGGCGCGGTGGTTTGCGCCTGTAATCCTGGCACTCTGGGAGGCCGAGGCAGGAGGAGTGCTTGAGCTCAGGAGTTCAAGACCAGCCTGAACAAGAGTGAGTTCCCGTCTCTACTATAAATAGGAAGAAATTAGCCAAACAACTAAAAATAGAAAAAATTAGCCGGGCATGGTGGCACGTGCCTGTAGTCCCAGCTACTCGGGAGGCTAAGGCAGGAGGATCGCTTGAGCCCAGGAGTTGGAGGTTGCTGTGAGCTAGGCTGACGCCACGGCACTCACTCTAGCCCGGGTGACAGAGTGAGACTGGGTCTCAACAACAACAAAAAAAAAAAAAAAAGGAAAAAGAAAATTTAAAATTCAAAAATATGGCCTAACACTGGTTATTTTTCACAGAAAATCTTTAGATTTAGGTTGGAGTTCCTTCAACTATGCTAAAGATGACTGTGGACTGAAAATAATAAGAAATATGCTTTAAAGATTACCCGCCTCCAAATGGCAGAGAGCTTATTTTTTTTTTCTTTTTTTTTTTTTTTTTTGAGACAGAGTCTCGCTTATTGCCCAGGCTAGAGTGAGTGCCGTGGCGTCAGCCTCGCTCACAGCAACCTCAATCTCCTGGGCTCAAGCGATCCTCCTGCCTCAGCCTCCCGAGTAGCTGGGACTACAGGCATGCGCCACCATGCCCGGCTAATTTTTTTATATATATATATATATATATTAGTTGGCCAATTAGTTTCTTTCTATTTGTAGTAGAGACGGGTCTCGCTCTTGCTCAGGCTGGTTTGGAACTCCTGACCTCGAGCAATCCTCCCGCCTCGGCCTCCCATACTGCTGGGATTACAGGCGTGAGCCACCGCGCCCGGCTCAGAGAGCTTATTTTATTGTAACCTCCTTTTCCCCCCTTTCTCTCTCTTGTTTTCTAAGGCTGGTGGGGTAGCAGGTGTTTCTGTCGACTTGATATTGTTTCCTCTGGACACCATCAAGACCAGGCTGCAGAGTCCCCAGGGATTTAACAAGGCTGGCGGTTTCCATGGGATTTACGCTGGTGTCCCTTCTGCTGCTATCGGATCCTTCCCTAATGGTAACAGTTATATTGATCTTCTCACTGCTCTAAAGCCGAGATAATGGGATTTATTTTCAGAACGGTATATGGTCTCACCCCACATCAAATTCCTTGCGTGTTATAACTTACCTTCTGAATTTTTCTCTTTTTTAACCCATTATTTTTGAAGCAGCTGGTGCTATAGATTCCATTCCAGTATATTTGTAATAGAAAAAAAAAAAAGAGCAATCTTTTAAAAGTGGTTTTTTTTTTTTTTTTTTTGAGACAGAGTCTCGCTTTGTTGCCCAGGCTAGAGTGAGTGCCGTGGCGTCAGCCTCACTCACAGCAACCTCAAACTCCTGGGCTCAAGCGATCCTCCTGCCTCAGCCTCCTGAGTAGCTGGGACTACAGGCATGCGCCACCATGCCCGGCTAATTTTTTCTATATGTATTAGTTGGCCAATTAATTTCTTTCTATTTATAGTAGAGACGGGGTCTCGCTCTTGCTCAGGCTGGTTTGGAACTCCTGACCTCGAGCGATCCGCCCGCCTCGGCCTCCCAGAGTGCTAGGATTACAGGCATGAGCCACCGCGCCCGGCCTAAAAGTGGTTTTTGTTGTTTTAAAAATTCCTAGTTAGAATCCTTAAAGTGTTAAATTAGCATCGATCATGATTTCTCGGAGCAATGGTTCTCATCCTTGCCTGCATATTGGAATCTCTCTGGAAGCTTTAAAAAATACTGATAACCTGTGTGTCACGCCAAGAGACTTAGTTGGTCTAGGCTTTGACTGGGTGTCAGGAGTTTTAATATGTCCCCAGGTGATTCCAGTGTGAAGCCGAGTTTGATAACTGCCTTGGAGCAAGTCTTGTGCAGCAGGTGAACTCAAGAATCATTAAGTATTTGTCTTGACTAAATTACTCTCAGATGACACAAGTGTTTCTCAGGAACTTCCTCTTGGACACTCCTCTTTCCTTGTCTTCTGTTTCGGTTCTGAAGTCATGTGACTTACGTCTCTCTCATTCTGTAGTCAATATTATCTATTTTGTCCAGTCCTCTTCTTGGTATACTTGTTCCCCAGAAATATTTTAGTTGTTTACTGATGGATGCTTCTAGTGGCACTCAAATGTAAACTAAGGCAACAAACAAAAAATCACCACCCACAAAACACACCCACGGAACCTCTGCTCTTAGGCCGGGCGCGGTGGCTCACACCTGTAATCCTAGCACTCTGGGAGGCCGAGGAGGGAGGATTGTTCGAGCTCAGCAGTTCAAGACCAGCCGGAGCAAGAGTGAGACACCATGTCTACTAAAAAATAGAAAAAATTAGCGCATGCCTGTAGTCCCAGCTACTCGGGAGGCTGAGGCAGGAGGATCACCTGAGCTCAGGAGTTTGAGTTTGCTGTGAGCTAAGTTGATGCCACGGCACTCTAACCCAGGCAAACAGGGTGAGACTTTGTCTCAAAGCAAAAACAAAAACCACTGCTCTAGGAGATTCTTAAATTTTGGGGTATGCTTTCTTTTTTCTTGGAACAATTCATGAGAAATTCTTTATCTTATGTCTCTTAAATGCCCGGCCTGTGAGCACAGCTTTCACATAAAGATTTGTAGTGCAAAGAGAAAAATAGTGTTTCCATCCTTTTTATTCCTTTCCTTCTTTCTCCTCCCCCTAATAGTCATTAGAACAGCACACTGTTTGGGGGTTATCCTTGAACTTTGGTATGTCTTAATACTTTGAGTAATTGACTGTAACAAGTTGCTATTGAGTGTCCACTCCATGCCCAGCATAGCTACAAGTGTTAGGGAGACACATGGGTTCCCACAAGTGTTAGGGAGACACATGGGTTCCCACATTGGAATCGCTCTGGGGAGCAACCCCCTGAGCAGCTGAAAATCCACATATAATTTTTGACTCCCCCCAAAACCTTTGCTACTAACGGCCTACTGTTGACCAGAAGCTTTACCAACAGCATAGCCAATGAACACATATTTTGTATGCATTATGCATTATATACTGTATTTTTTTTTTTTTTTTTTTTGAGACAGAGTCTCGCTTTGTTGCCCAGGCTAGAGTGAGTGCCGTGGCGTCAGCCTAGCTCACAGCAACCTCCAACTCCTGGGCTCAAGCCATCCTCCTGCCTCAGCCTCCCGAGTAGCTGGGACTACAGGCATGTGCCACCATGCCCGGCTAATTTTTTTTTTATATATATATCAGTTGGCCAATTAATTTCTTTCTATTTATAGTAGAGACAGGGTCTCGCTCTTGCTCAGGCTGGTTTTGAACTCCTGACCTTGAGCAATCCGCCCGCCTCGGCCTCCCAGAGAGCTAGGATTACAGGCGTGAGCCACCGCGCCCGGCTATATACTGTATTTTTAAAATCAAGTAAGCTAGAAAGAAGATAGTGACATAAAGAAATTCATAAGGAAGAGGAAGTACATTTACTATTAAGTGGACTTGGATCATCATAAAGGTCTTCAGCCCTGTTGTCCTCAGGTTGAGTAGACTGAGGAGGAGGAGGAGGGGTTGGTCTTGCTGTCTCAGGGGTGGCGGAGGTGGAGGAAGTGTCCGTAACTTTACGGACATACGTGGTCATTTCTCTCTGACTTTTTTGCTTTTTCATTTCTCTGAAAATGTCTCTGCATGCTGCCAGTCCTCCCACTGTTTGCTTTAGGTTCAGTGCCCATGTCAGAGAAGGGTCTTTGTCATAGGAGAAGTCAGAAGCAGCGTTGAGTAGTTGGAACCTTTCCGCGAGATGGTCTGATGTCAGTTTGTTTTCTGGCACTGTTCTTTCTACGTCTTCCTCCTCCTCATCTGGCCCTGGGTTGGAAGCACCCGTCTCCATCAAGTCCTCTTCCATTAATTCCTCTAGTGTGCTCTCTGTTAGTTCTTGCATTTCTCTGAAACCCGTATCTTGAAACCCTCAGACCCCGTCCCCTTTTTTTTTCGCCATATCCACAGTCTCTTTCACGATTCCCTTGGTTGGCTGCACTGTACGTACAGCACCTGGACACACAGCTCTCTCCAGCAGGAGTTACCGTTTGGGGCTCGATGGCTTTTACTGCTTTTTCAACAACCGTGGCATTCTCAGTGGTGTCATCCTGCCAGACTTTCATGATATTCTCTTTTTTTTTTTTTTTTTGAGACAGAGTCTCGCTTTGTTGCCCAGGCTAGAGTGAGTGCCGTGGCGTCAGCCTCGCTCACAGCAACCTCAATCTCCTGGGCTCAAACAATCCTTCTGCCTCAGCCTCCCAAGTAGCTGGGACTACAGGCATGTGCCACCATGCCCGGCTAATTTTTTCTATATATATTAGTTGGCCAATTAATTTCTTTCTATTTATAGTAGAGACGGGGTCTCACTCTTGCTCAGGCTGGTTTCGAACTCCTGACCTCGAGCAATCCGCCCGCCTCGGCCTCCCAGAGAGCTAGGATGACAGGCGTGAGCCACCGCGCCCGGCATATTCTCTTAATTGAGGTTTTCTTCCGTAGCACTGACAGCCCTTTCCAAAGAGCACTGTGTGTGGTGACCCTTAGAGATCCTCATGTCCCCCGGTATAGAGGCTGAATTAGAGACCTTGTGTTTGGGGGCAAGTAGAGGACTTGGACGTCTTCAGCATTAAACTCAGGGGGTTTGGGGTGGCCAGGGGCATTGTCTAATACCAAAAGATCATTAAAAGGCAGCCCCTTACTGGCAAGACACTTACTGACTTCAGGAAAAAAGCATTGATGGAACCCAATCCGGAAAAAGGGTTCTTTTTTTATCTAGACCTCCTCATTGTGCAATCCAAGAGACTAAGTTTTATTTTTTCCTTTCAGGGCTTGGGATTTAGCAGCTTTATAGATAAGGACAGTCCTGGTCATAAACCCAACTGCATTTGCACAAAATTTACCTAAGGAGCATGTCACTAAGTTCCTGTCTTTTGGTCGCCAGGTTTTATGGTGTCTCCTTCATTTAGACTCATTGTTCTAAGATCTTTTTCTTTTACATAAGGACTGTTGTGCATAAGGACTGTTGCGTAGGTGTAATATTAATTGTAGTGTGTAGGGCAGGGGTCCTCAAACTTTTGAAACAGGGGGCCAGTTCACTGTCCCTCAGACCGTTGGAGGGCCGGACTATAGTTTAAAAAAAAAAAAAAACTATGAACAAATTCCTATGCACACTGCACACATCTTATTTTGAAGTAAAAAAACCAAACGGGCAAAAACACCCGCATGTGGCCCGCGGGCCATAGTTTGAGGACGCCTGGTGTAGGGTATGGAATTTTTCGTGAGTGTGTTCTGTAGGGGTGAGGGGTTGGGCTGGACGGGATTGAAGAGTGAAAGAGAAGACTTGCGTTTGGGAGCCTTACTCCCTGTTTAGAAGGGCATGTCGAGAAAGCATAGGGTGTTTTCTTTTGTTTTTTAAGTGCTAGAAGAGACTGTAGGTATGAGGTGGCCCAGAGCCTCTTCTTTGCTGTAACTTTCTCTGACGCTCACTTGGAACCTCACTGTGCCAACGTTTCCAATTAGGTAGAGACCTTCTTGGGCACCACCTAGGGGTCAGGGAGAGGTTTGGAACTTAAATTTTTAAAGGACTTTGTACATCACGAAAGTAGCCATAAAGTCAGACAAGGGTGAGTGGGTTAACCGTGGAATGAAGGAAGTCGAGCACTTTCTCTGTCTGTCTGTCCCAGGGAGTGGGGGTGGCTTGGGGGTGGAGGAGGTGGGTTAGAGAGGGGAAGGAATGCTGCATGGAGAGACAGCTGCACATTTAGCAAGGAGGCCCAAGAGGAAAAAGCAGTGTGAGGAACCACAAGCGGGAGTGGACCTGGGTTAGCCGTGTGAAACTGCTGGGACTGGTCGTTACTCATCTGTGGACAGCGTTGCCTACTCATGTCACCTGGTGTCGGTTTGTTAGCAGCCCCAGGATCCTTTGCAAGCTCCTTGACTTTGGAGAACTGCTTTTCACTGTCAGCCTGTTTTCCTGAGAGTTTCAGACTCGACTGTGACGTGTTCAGATGTCCTTCAACAGATGAACTTGTGATTCCTTTATCTTTTGTGCCCTGTCTTTTATGGAACTGATAAACATCTTTCGATTAACAGTACATGGCAAGTTTTAAAGCCCTTCTGTGCAACTGTGATTAGTTGATGGTGGCAGGGGTAGCTTTTTAGAGATTTTGATTTCCAGTTTTAATTAAATGGTGGATTGTTTCCTTGATGTAAAGGTGAATTGGTGTAGTAAAAAGTAGCCATGCTTATTCTGAGTAACCAGCAATCAAACATCATAGGATAGAGATTTAAGTTAAGGTATGAGTTTGCAATTTTAACCTGTCTGTAAATCAATGTAGCTGATTGTTTTATGACCAGATGTAATATGAATATTTTGAATCATAGAAACCCATATCCTTTTCTGAAGTTGACTTAAAAAATGCTAATTTGTCAGTACAGCATGGTATTACTAGGTTAGCTGTTAGGCTCCTTCTGAATAGGCATCGTATTTTCTGCATTTTCGTAAGTCCAGGATCAGACATGTAACATAGCCTTAATAAATTCCGAAAGAGTGAGGGTAGAAGAAAAGGAATGTGTTTAACTCTCACCTTTATCTGTCATATTATAGTTTAATAATTATTGTCATACTTTTATGAGAGATGTATGTATTCCTTAACCCTTTGAATGTGTATTTAAACTTTGTGAAAGACTGGCTTGCTTTACATTTCAGCTGCTGCATTTTTTATCACCTACGAGTATGTGAAATGGCTTTTGCACACGGATTCATCTTCGTACTTGATGCCCGGGAAGCATATGTTGGCAGCCTCTGGCGGAGAAGTGGTGAGTGCCAAGTTGTATGTGTAAACACTTCCGATATGCAAATCGTGGATATATCGTCAGTTCAGATATTACTTCATTTCCTTTTTAAAACACAGTTTTTAAAATTATGAAAGTCATAAACCCAATAAATACAAGTGGATTAAACATGGCAGTTGAAAGATAGTGTGGACTGTCGGGCAGGGGGTGGGGTGGGGTAGGTCGACTTTAGAATTGGGGAACAAGTATCTGTAAGACGAGACACACAGTTCTAGAACATTCTTATCCCTGTTGTGTCTCTTAGGGATAAGAAGGTTCTGTGGTCCCTGAGGTGGTAAGGCCTAATGTCGAACACCTGTTTGCAGTTTCCGTGATTCTTGGAGAACCTTAAGAGGAGATTTGATCAGCAGTGGGCGCATAGATTGAGGACTTCACACATGAAACATTTCTTGATGTTGACTTTTAATTGATTTTAAATTCAGTTACAGTTTAGTACGCCGAAGAGTTTGCCAAATTTATGAAGTTTCTGGAAATATTGGTTCTGATGCTTTAATAATCTTTGAACTTTCTTAAGAACTTCCTGAAGCCATTCAGTGTCAGTTTCCTCAGTAAATTCTTGAGAAGTACATGTATCATCTCCTTTCTGTTGCAGTAACTTGTTTCAGTTTCTTAGAGCCTAAACTTACGGTTTCAGATTCCTACAAATACAGTTGCCAAAAATCCGAGAGAGAAACAGGTGAATTTCGCCAAAATAAATTTTTATACATAAAATAAAAAGGAATAGGAAACAAAAACATTTATAGAAAGGAAAACAAAAACATTTATAGCTGTCAGTGGTCAGAAAGGTACCTAGAGATAATAATAAATAGTTCAGTGCGGTCATCATTCTGTAACATAATTGCTTCGATATAAGATTGTTATGTTGCAAACCGATTGCTTAGAAACAATAACATATTTGTTGGTATTGGATATATCCACGCTTGTTTTGTTGTAGTGACTATGAAGGAAACTTAGAAACAAAAGAATACTACCAAAATAATAACCATTCCCTGTAGCAGCAACTTGATTAAAACTTAATGATGAATCAATGAAACTATAATTACAACCTTCTACCTTGCGTTTGCCATTTGGAATACAGTAAAATCGATCAAATAAGATTTAATATGTAACAACAGCAAGAAGATTCCCATTTGTGCCATTTTTATTAGGAAGTTTGCGGTGCCAAATCTCTAAATCCCTACCTCAATTATCGTACAGCTCGGCTTCCATCACACACAGAAAAAGCTCTGGGACGTAGAATCTATAATTAGATGAGAGGTCGGGGCAGGTTTACTTGCAGGTGCTGTAACACAGTGGTGGTGACTTTTTTTTTTAAGGTTTTAAGATTTGACTTTTGTTGTGTCTTATCCTACTTTTGGCTCAGTTCATGTTGTCAGAAATGAAAGAATGTCGAAATTTCTCTTTGCAGCTAACAGCAGCCACTGTGAATTTTATGTGTGTGTTGGTGTGACGTGTAGCTGCCCTCACGCACACAGGCGCAGGTAGATTGTCCTTTTAAAGTGTCCTTTTCAGTCTCCTTCTCACTCGAGATGGAGAAAGCCAGGAGATAAAATTTTATCGTGTTTTGTAAAAAAGGCTTCTCTGATGGCCTCTAAACTGTACTTCTCCAAGTGTGGCCAGAGGGGCGCCCGCCTGCTTTACAATCAATCGCTTGGGCAGCTCGTTACAAATGAAGACTTTTGGAAATGGCACCCGGAGCCCTGTATTTTAAATGCGATTTCCAGATGATTCTGCTGCAACTCACTGATATTTAAGTACCACTAATCCTAGGCTTATGAAAAATCTTAATTGACACCCTAGTAGTAAATATTAACACTTTCGCTGAATTGGCTCGGCAGTCCCCGACGTAAGAATATTTTAGTAGGTGCAGAACGCTAGGAGTGCCACACGCAGACCAAACATGTCCTTCCTTTTGTTCTCAAAATGACGCATTTTAGACCTGCTGAGAAGCCTAGTTTAATAAACTTGGTATTTTAGAGGGTGTACATTTTATTGAAGTTAGAGTGTTATAACTCACTGAAGTTCTCTCCAAGGCCCATGCTGTTGTAGAGCCTTGTAGGTGAAAATGACTTGTGTTAAGTAAGGTTTAGCTCCTCTAGCAACTAACTAACAAGGTCAGCAGGCCTACCTTGCAGGGGTGTGGGGGGAGCGTAGGGGGAGTCTCCTTAGGATTAGAAACATTGGTGCTGTAAAGTGTTTGTCAGCTACAGAGCCAGGTTTTTTTTTTTCCCTAGTGAGGGCTTAAGCTATCTTGTTTATACTTTTAATAATCATGTTTCAAAAGGAATATATATATATAGTGTTCTTCATGATCCTCATTGGCTTTTTCTAAGAAGAACCACTGCGCAAGACCGTAGAAAAAAGGTTGACAACTTTTGGAATGCGTTTTACCTTTTAAGTGAATCATGATAGAGTTTGAAATATTCAGGAATTAATAAAGATTAACTCATTTGCAATTGCAATATCTTGCTAATAAGCACACGCACAATTGCGTAGCTGAGTCGTGGGGGATAGGTTGAGTGGAAAATCAGATGGCCGCCCCAGGGCAACGGAGAAGCGTAGTTGCTAGAACGGAAAGCGCTCGCAGTGACGGTGCAGGTGGAAATTGCTTGTCTATAAAGATGGACGGGGGCACAGTGTGTGGATATTTACAGATTACCAGGAAATTTGTCATACAGTTGGAAGCTGAAACAGCTGTCAGACACCTGACCACACTCAGAGAACCACTTCTCTTCATGCATCTACGCCCAGGCATGTGCCAAGAGGACCTTTTACCCTGTTTTCCTGTCCGTTTGCTTTCGCTGTGCCTGAGGACCTTTTTTCACTTTAGGGCATTAAATACATAACGCAGACAGACTTTTTTTTTTTTTTTTTTTTTTATTTCGGCATATTATGGGGGTACAGATTTTAAGGTTTCAATAAATGCCCATTCCCCCCCTCCCCCCACAAGTCTGAGTCTCCAGCATGACCATCCCCCAGATGGTGCACATCTCACTCATTATGTATGTCTATACCCGCCCCCCTCCCCCCTTCCCCCTGCCCAACACCCTATTACTGTAGTACCTGTGTGTCCACTTAGGTGCTGCTCAGTTAGTACCAGTTTGCTGGTGAGTCCATGTGGTGCTTGTTTTCCCATTCTTGGGATACTTCACTTAGTAGTATGGGTTCCAGCTCTAACCAGGAAAATATAAGATGTGCTATATCACCGTTGTTTCTTAGAGCTGAATAGTGCTCCATGGTATACATAGACCACATTTTATTAATCCATTCTTGGATTGATGGCAGACAGTCGTTTTAAAATTCCTTCTTAGGAACCCTAAACCATGAGAATTACACAGAAAATAATCTCAGCTGTATAAAAATACCCTGCTTTCCATTGCTTTTCCTTTTATATTCTTTTCTCACTTGGACCTTTTTTTTTTTTTTGAGACAGAGTCTCGCTCTGTTGCCCAGGCTAGAGTGAGTGCCGTGGCGTCAGCCTAGCTCACAGCAACCTCAGACTCCTGGGCTCGAGTGATCCTTCTGCCTCAGCCTCCCGAGTAGCTGGGACTACAGGCATGCACCACCATGCCCGGCTAATTTTTTATATATATATCAGTTGGCCAATTAATTTCTTTCTATTTATAGTAGAGACGGGGTCTCACTCTTGCTCAGGCTGGTTTTGAACTCCTGACCTTGAGCAATCCGCCCGCCTCGGCCTCCCAAGAGCTAGGATTACAGG
This sequence comes from Microcebus murinus, assembly GCF_040939455.1. Lineage (NCBI taxonomy): Eukaryota > Metazoa > Chordata > Mammalia > Primates > Cheirogaleidae > Microcebus > Microcebus murinus. Next base: position 2,681,613 of record NC_134133.1, on the reverse strand, counting down.
CGTGAGCCACAGCGCCCGGCCACTTGGACCTTTTTGATTCCTTTTTTGTAGGCTGCTTTTGTTCAGCTCAGCCTAGTTTCTTCTGCTGCTTTTGTTGTCCTTATCTGGCAGTGTGGATTTAGATCCGAAGTTCTTAATGTGTCCTATGTGTTGAGGATAGACTGACAAGAGGATAGACTGACAAGATAAGACCCTGCCTTGTAGAGGCTTGCTGTCTAGAAATGGAAATGGACATGTGGGTGCACTAAAGTTTTACAGGCATTTTAAGAAAAGGAACCATGGGCGGTCCGTGACTTAACGATGGTTTGACTTACAACTTTAGGGTGGTGTGAGAGTGAAATGCACTCGGTGGAAACCGGAGCTTGAATTTTTTTTTTTTGAGACAGAGTCTCGCTGTTGCCCAGGCTAGAGTGAGTGCCGTGGCGTCAGCCTCGCTCACAGCAACCTCCAACTCCTGGGCTCAAGCGATCCTCCTCCCTCAGCCTCCCAAGTAGCTGGGACCACAGGCATGCGTCACCACGCCCGGCTAATTTTTTCTATAAATTTTTAGTTGTCCAATTAATTTCTTTCTATTTTTAGTAGAGATGGAGTCTCGCTCTTGCTCAGGCTGGTTTTCAACTCCTGACCTCGAGCGATCCTCCTGCCTCGGCCTCCCAGAGTGCTAGGATTACACTCGTGAGCCACCGCGCCCGGCTGGTACCTTGAATTCTGAATTTTGATCTTTTCCCGGGCGGGTGATACCAGCGAGATACTTTGTCATGACACTGGGCGGTCAGCTCCCAGTCACCCGCACTGTGTTGGTGAGCGGGTAGGGCAGACAGGGCTAAGCTGTAAGGTCCAGTGGGTTAGATGTGTTAAATGCATTTCCAACTTACAATGGGTTTATTGGGGTGCAACCCCATCGTGAGCAGGGGAGCATGTGTACAGGTAGAGGGAGAGCCGGAAGGGGAGGAATGGTGATTTTCTCTGGATTGGGATGGTGGATGGATATCAATTCAGGGAAGCCTTCATCAGATAGGCAGTCTTTGAGCTACGTTTAATTAATTTTTTTTTTTAAAAGTGTGTGTATTTAAGACATACAACATGGCGTTATGGGATACTTACCATAGTAACTATAGTAAAATGGTTACTATAGCGAAGCAAGGTAGCATAGCCATCATTTCACATAGTTACTCATTTTTTTTATTTTTGTGGCAAAGAGCAGCTAAAATCTATTTGTTGAGCAGAAATCTCGGTTACAGAACAGCTTTGCTGCATCGCATCTGAGAATATGATGGCCTGGCGGGTGGGTGCTAGGAGGGGTATCGGTGCTCGTAAAAGCCCCTGTTGTGCACCGTCAAGTTCCAGATGGTTGGAGCATGGGGTGACAGGGTCCTCCCGGGGTGAGGCAGGGCTCTTGCCTGCTGCGGTAAGGGGTTTGCCCTTTGTCCTCTGAAGGGCTGAGCTCAGACGGACAGCTCTGATGGGATGTGTGATTCTAAGAAGGCCGTCTGGCAGCTGCGCGGAGGTGAGGCGACAATTGCAGTAGTCACCAGGCCAGGGCAGAGCCATGCTCAGGGAGGAAATGAGTTCCTGAGAAGTCAAAGAGGTAGAGCCAGCACAAGGATGGCGGTTCTTTCGGAAGCCTTCCAGCAGCATTCCTTCAGTGCGTTTTTAATTTTTTTTGTCTCACATGCCTTTGCTCGTCTGTGGTGTCTGTGTGTGTTGTACACCGGCTTGAATCCTCCAGCCGAGTCTCCTGAGCTAAGTCCCCTAAGCACACCCGTCCTCCCCGCAGTGCCCGGCATCTGCGGCTGCAGAGTAGGGAGGAAGAGGAAGGCGGGAAAGGGACAGGACAGGACAGGCTCGGCATGGTCTGTGTGTGGCGGTGGCCCTGCTGGTCCGTGTGCATTTATAGCGCACGTGTGAGCGTGCTGGAGAGATTGCTCAGGGAGCCCCTTACGAGGGACAGCCCACCCCACCCGCCCCCAGTCCCTGACGACTTCCCTATCCACACATTGCACATCGCGCTCTTGTGTTTTGGGCTTTCTTTTCTTTTCCTAATACGGTATGCCGCGTTGGTTCAGGTGGTATTGATTCATGATCCAGGGAGTGTATCGTATCGATCATATTATTTAGTTACTGGACGAGAGGGAAGGGAAGCTGTGTTGGCTTTTTATTTAAGAGCAGTCTCATTTGATAGAGTCCAACTAAATTAAGTTCAGCCTTATAGAAACAGTACGATTTTCATATGGGATGATGAAGTTGAAGGAACCGTCTTAAGCCACAAGAGTATAATTTGGTCAGTTATTGCCTCTCCATTACAAATGACAAAACCGAATAGGCCTCTCAAAGGACCACAGCACTAAAGGAAGTGAGGATTAGCCACCTCCGTGTGAGCCCGAACTTCATCAGTGACAAACCTTTATTTTTAAAAATATTGCCGTCAGAGTCCTGCAATGAATTAAATGCCACTGTTAGAAGTTTGTTTTGGTTTGTGATTGTGTGCTTTTCAATATTCGAGTGCTCATTGTATATCTAACCCTATGATGCATGCTAAGAGACCCAGAATAAGACATTTTGATCCCAGGGCTTGAGGAGTGTATAAATAAGTTGGATATGTTTATTAAACAACTAGGGGCTGTTTTGAGGACCTCTGTAAGGAGGCAGCGTGGTATGCATCATGGACTGTCAGGTGACACAGATTGGGGTCTGCATTGGTCACTTGTCACATATTTGTTGTATGTTTCTAGGCCGTTTAGGTGAGCTCACTGGGCTCCTTTTTTTTCTCGTCTTGAAAAACAGGGTTAGTGCAACTGCATTCATGTAAGGCAAAAGGGGCTAAGTTATGATGTGATTAAGTGAAGGGTCTTGAGGTGGGAGGAGTTTTTGGATCCTGCAAGGTGGGCCCAGTCTAACCCCAGGGCCATTCATTATAAAAGGAGAGGAGAGTCAGAGAGATTTGAAGATGGTTTGTGGCTGGCCTGAGGGTGGGGCAAGGCCCACACACCAGAGAACGCAGGAAGCTTCTAGAAAAAAAGGAAACTGAGGCTCCCTGAGGGCCTCCCGCTGGTATGCTGCCCGATTGACACCTTGGTTTTAGCTCGGTAAGACCCATTTTGGAATTCATACCTTCCAGAATCAGAATAATTTGAGGAGTTTTAAAGCCACTAAGTCTATGGTAGTTGTTACAGCAGCAAGAGGAAATTAATGCAGTTGCCATTGCAGCCGCCTCCGTTTTCAGATTTGTTACCTTGGTAGAAATCTGTAAAATCTGCTCATGGGGCTTTTGTCACCTGTGAAATCTTGGCTCATTTCTGTTACTAAAAAGTACAAAAGTGAAAATGCCATTTGGGGCTTAATTCTCGGGTTGTATAGAATTCTGTGACCGATTTTGAGGCACAGGGCCTAGAAGTCGATACAGTTATTTTTGTTGAGAAGACTTGACTTCGCAGCGTCCGGATTGTTTATCAGGGACGATAGCCTTGTCAGGCAAGAGAAGCCCCGTACCTACAAAGATTTAACATTTTTCTTATAAAGCCTCTTGGCTATTTGTGTAATTGGAAAGAGTCTTGTAAGGAATAAAGGTTTGATGAGCTTATATTCCACTCTAAGTGGGTAAAATTTAAGCTCTAAGGAGTGTAAATTAGGATTTTAGAAATTGCCGTTTGCTTTGTCAACAGCTGTAAGTCCCTTTGTAACCACAAGATGGCAGACTTGACACACAAATGAACTGTTGTGGGTTTTTTAATTTATTTTTTATTTTTTTTATTTTTTTATTTGTAAGTGGTGCTGTCGAGAGATGTGTTATGCATTCTTATTAATATTTGGATATTTCCTTTCGAAAGAGAATTTAGGGAATTACAGAGAGAATGTGGAGTAAAACACAAGTATTTAAACTGCAGTTTCAAAAATCTTCAGAAAGTCATGAGGTGTGTCCCTGGCCCTGCTCTCAATAATTGGTCACATCCAGTTTGCTCTGCGGAGTCCAGAGTAGCTTTTGCTTTGAATATGGGTGAGCTTTGATTGGCCGTATTCTTTTTTTTTTTGAGACAGAGTCTCGCTTTGTTGCCCAGGCTAGAGTGAGTGCCGTGGCGTCAGCCTAGCTCACAGCAACCTCAAACTCCTGGGCTCGAGCGATCCTCCTGCCTCAGCCTCCCAAGTAGCTGGGACTACAGGCATGTGCCACCATGCCCGGCTAATTTTTTATATATATATCAGTTGGCCAATTAATTTCTTTCTATTTATAGTAGAGATGGGGTCTCGCTCTTGCTCAGGCTGGTTTCGAACTCCTGACCTTGAGCAATCCGCCCGCCTCGGCCTCCCAAGAGCTAGGATTACAGGCTTGAGCCACCGCGCCCGGCCTGATTGGCCGTATTCTGCATGTTAAGTTTCTATTGGATTTATTAGAGTTGCCTGTTCCGAAGCATGCAGAATTAGCTGAAATTAAACCTTGAGACTTCAAGTTCATGAAACGTGTGTACATACGCTGTACCTTTAGTGAAGAATAATTCCGGAGATGGCAGTCAGAAGATTCGGGTTCCACTCGTGCTTCCCGGGCCTAGCAGTTCTCTGCCCGTCGGGAACTTCTATCATCTCAGATGGATTTGCATATAAAACGCTGGCATGATTAGCTCCTAATATCGGAGGAATGGTTATAGGTTGTCGATTGAGTTTCTTAGAGAAAAATCTTAAATCGGGTAAGTTTTTGTGAGCTCTGTTGAAATAGTTGCAGAAAGATACAGCGTTAATACTGCTGGTGATGCTCGGTGATTTTGAAGGGCATTTCCAGAGGGAGAGAACAAAAGTGGGATTGCGAAACCTGGCAGGTGTGTGTCGGAGGTGAGAAGCTTGGCTGGGGCAAGGTAAGAGCCAGCGTGTGTAGCTGCGACCATCTCTCTCCCTCCGCTCTTTACTGATGTGAGGCTAAAGCATGCTGTAAGTTTTTCACGTTCAAATCATAATCTTATGATTTGTAGTTTTACATCTCGGTGCTTTTCTTTTTCTTTCTTCTTTTTTTTTTTTTTTTTGATTTTAGAATGGGCGTTTAGCTATGTTGCCCAGGCTGGCCTCGAACTCGTGGCCTGAAGTGATCGCCTCGCCCCAGCCTCCTGAGCAGCTGGAACTGCAGGCGTGTGCGCCCAGCTCTTGTGTTTTATTTAGTTATACTAAAAGGAAACGTTCAGCTCTCCATGGCAGTAATCGATCAAAAACGTATCAGAGAAGTTTTATATTTATGTCAAGGGAAAAAATCTGCATAGCAGCATCATTGTTTAATCTTTTTAATCCAAGGTTTCATCATACAATTTGGTATGTTTAATTCTAACGAGGCCAGCATTGCATTTTAATGTTGATGAAAGATGGGGGGGAGGGTGTGTCTTGTCTTTATGGAAAACCTCAGCTGTCTTGTTTTTTTGACAGAACTTTAACATATAAAACATTCTTGGGTTTAGTGAAAATGCCACCATTCCTGTGTCACGGATTCGTGCTGACCCTCAGATTCCCGAGCAAAAGGATGCTCTGCAGAGTGGATTTACCAAGAGACCCATAGATGAGATGACTTTTATTTCTTTTCGCAGAACCACAGTACCGTAAGACGTTTTTGTTCTTGTGCAGTGAAATGCTCTGTCGTGGCTCAGATTCAAATCTAAGAAAGATCAGAGTTAATAGAAAACCCAATGGAAGGCCCAGGAGGAAATGGAAGCATTGCTTTGTAGCTTCTGTCTCACACCGAAATTGCCAGGGAAGTCAGGAGGCCGCGCTGGGGACTTTGGACCCCTTCGGTTCGTTAGATTGTCTGTTGTCCGAGAACCTTTTCAAAGTTTTCCTTCTGCTTCTGCGTTTTTAAGAAATGAAAATATAATGTAAGAACATGGAGGGTTTTGAAGCATGAAGTTCCATAAATATTTATGCCAAACCACAGAAGTAGACAATTCCTATTTTCTTGACATATTGGGGTCGTGTTCCGCTCTTGACCTCTGGAATTGAAAAATACAAGGAGTTAGTATACCCTTTTCTTTGCTCTTATTTATTTATTTTCATTTCTTTAAATGAGTTTTAGATGCCGGGAGTTGTCCTGCCGGGTTCATGTAGGTTTTGGTGAACTTTATTTTCTGTCCTAGTTGATGTTTCTAAAAGTTTATACTGTTATCAAAAGAAACATAAGTTATACCCAATTTTAGGCCTCACTTGTAAGCTCATTAATCTGTTTTTGAGTTTATTGTCACTAAATTGAAAACAAATGTTTTTTTGTCAAGACTAATAAGTAGGTTTGCATCTGAAAGCATATCTTAAATTAGCCCTTTCATTTTATTTTCTCCCTCACTTACAATCTTTGGTCCATAACAAATATTTTTATCCTTTGAAATTATGTTTAAAAACCTTATTAAGTAATAATAAATGTCAATTGTAGAGAATTTAGAAAGTATAGGTAGGCAGAAAAGAAGAAACATCACCTATAATCTTATGTTCTTTTTTCCTGATCTTTATGTAAGTATAGGCAGTCTATTTAGTATAAAGAAAAACTATATTTAAAATATTCTAAAGTACTGGTAAAGTCATTTCTGTGGAAATGATTGGTTTTTGTTTGTATTTGGTGTTTTTTTCCCCCTCTGGGCAGTTTCTTTTGCTTCTATTTAAAATAACACATCAGTTGATCAGTAAGGCTGGGTGTACTGTCTTCTTGTTCTCAGGGTGCTAATGGTTTAGTAGAAGAGAAAATAATATATTTGAAAAACCATGTGGTTTAAGTTAATAAGTACAAGATGTCAGATAAGATAGCTTATTTGGGAATTAAGAATGAGGAGAGAATCTTTTAAGGTACAGAAGAGAAGGTATGATTTTGGAAAATTAAGAATTATAGGAATAAGGACCTAAAAAATACACCATAAAGGTTTCTGGTCCAAGTCAAGTAAGAAAAATTGTACATACATATAATCGCATAAACATATGCATTTTGATTTGTTAATTAAAAATAACTGAAATTTCAAAACTTAAAACAATTCTAGACGGCGAGGAGAATGCTTGAGAGTTCACTCCAAGAGCCGGGGCCGCAGCTGGGGTCTGAGGACCTCAGCCAGACCACTGCTCCTCCTTCCTGGGGTTGAGCCCCGAGTGGAGGTGCAGTTTGGAGGCAGGAGTGGCCCCTGAGGCCACGGGGTGGCCGGGCAGGGGGCAGTCACAGACGGGTGGCGTGGGCTGGGGCCGGGCAGGGGGCAGTCACAGATGGGTGGCATGGGCTGGGGCCGGGCAGGGGGCAGTCACAGACGGGTGGCGTGGGCTGGGGCCGGGTGAGGGGGCAGTCACAGAGGGGTGGTGTGGGCTAGGGCCGGGCAGGGGGCAGTCACAGACGGGTGGCGTGGGCTGGGGCTGGGCAGGGGGCAGTCACAGAGGGGTGGCGTGGGCTGGGGCTGGGCAGGGGGCAGTCACAGACGGGTGGCGTGGGCTAGGGCCGGGCAGGGGGCAGTCACAGAGGGATGGTGTGGGCTAGGGCCCGGTGGGGGCAGTCACAGACGGGTGGCGTGGGCTGGGGCTGGGCAGGGGGCAGTCACAGACGGGTGGCGTGGGCTAGGGCCGGGCGGGGGCAGTCACAGACGAGTGGCGTGGGCTGGGGCCGGCAGGGGGCAGTCACAGACGGGTGGCGTGGGCTAGGGCCGGGCAGGGGGCACCATGCCCAGCGAATTTTTTCTATATATTTTTAGTTGTCCAGCTAATTTCTTTCTATTTTTAGTAGAGATGGCGTCTCGCTCTTGCTCAGGCTGGTCTTGAACTCTTGACCTCAAACGATCCTCCCGCCTCGGCCTCCCAAAGTGCTGGGATCACAGGCGTGAGCCACCGTGCATGGCCCGTGTGTGCATTTCTTGGCTGGACGTAGCCCCTTAGCTGTTCCACAGACTTCCACTCAGCATTCCCCGGCCTGAACTTCTCTTCTTCCCTCCAAACCTGCTCCTCCTCCGCTGGCCCCTAGTCTCATGGGATGGGACCGCCGTGTACCCATGGTCCAAACCAGAAGCTCAGGGGCATCTTGCTCTCTCCCCACCTCTGCACTCTGACCTCCAGTCGGTGCCAGCTCCGGTGCCTTTCATTCTTCACTTTTCCATCAGGTGTGACCCTCCCTCTTCTCTGAGCCCCGTTTGTTTCTTTGCATCTTTCATAGGTCTGCTGCAGGGTCTCGTAGCTCGCCTCCCGCGGTCTGGCTTACCCCTGCCCCTTTGCTGCTTCCCCTTCTCTTCTTCCCTTCCCACAGGTACTCCGCGCACTGCGGCGGAGTGGAGCGTGTGCGTGCACTTTCCTTTTCTCCTTTCCTCTCCCAGGCTGCCCTTCCCCCTCCTCGCCAGCTCATTGGGCTTATTTGGAAGGTTCTGTGAAGGTACAAGTCTTTGGCAGTTTTTCTTGAGTCTGAAATTTGGAGCAAATACCCCTCTTTTCCTATTTCCCATGACCTTTGCTTATGCCCCTTTTATTTTTTATTTATTTATTGATTGATTGATTGATTGATTGATTTATTTATTTATTTATTTATTTATTTATTTAATAGAGACGGGGTCTCGCTATGTTGCCCAGGCTGGAGTGCAGTGGCTATTCACAGGCGCGATCCCACTACTGATCAGCACGGGAGTTTTGACCTGCTCCGTTTCCCACCTGGGCCAGTTCACCCCTCCTTAGGCAACCTGGTGGTCCCCCGCTCCCGGGAGGTCACCATATTGATGCCGAACTTAGTGCGGACACCCGATCGGCATAGCGCACTACAGCCCAGAACTCCTGGGCTCAAGCGATCCTCCTGCCTCAGCGCCCCTTTTATTTTTAAAGCCATATTTTATTGAAGTGGTCTGTGTGTGTCTACGGGTTATTTGAGGCCGGGGCCTTGCTCCTTACCGCGGAGCGTCTTGTGTAGTGTCTGGCTCGGTGTATTCTTCTTGAACTGAATTCGGTAAGTGTGAAGGGAGAGGCTGGTTGGAAGGGTATGTTGGCCCAAATTGCGGACACCTTTGTGCGTGATAAACACGCAGATACTCGATGCACGAACAAATGGAAATCGGATTATTGTTTTGTAAATGTTGCCAGTTTAGGTAGAAAAATAACGTCAGGTAGCGACTCCTTTGTTGTCATTAGCATGGCTGTTGTCGTGGTGCCTCAGCAGGACAGCGTTGCAACCTGTTAGCCTTCAAAGGGGTGACACGCCCGTGCCAGCCGACCTCGTGACATCTCGGATCACATCACGTGTCCTCTCTGTCCCGGCCTCCTGGGCTCACGTCTGTCCGTGACTAATCTGCTCGCCAAGGCCGGTACCAGGGGAGAAGTTGCCAGTGTTTATGCCTACAGCAGGGGGTGGCAAGCTGTCGCCTGTTCTTGTAAATAAAGTTTTTAAATTGGAGCACAGCCAAACCACTTATTCACCTGTTATCTATGGCTGCTTCTGTGCTAAAACAGCATAGGTGGCTCACGCCTGTAATCCTAGCACTTTGGGAGGTAAAGGCGGGGAGGGTTGCTTGAAGCCAGGAGTTCAAGCCCAGCCTGGGCAATAGCAAGAGCCCGCTTTACAAAAAGTGAAATCAGCCGGGCGTGGTGGCGCATGCCCGTAGTCCCAGCTACTCGGGAGGCTGAGGCAGGAGGATCGCTTGAGCCCAGGAGTTGGAGGCTGCTGTGAGCTAGGCTGATGCCACGGCACTCACTCTAGCCCAGGCAACAGAGTGAGACTCTGTCTCAAAAAACAAAATAACAACAAAAAAAAACCAACCAAAAAACCCCCAAACATTTTGACATCTTACACTGGATCTATGTATTATGTGTCCTTACTGTAGTTTTTGCTTATGAAAAAATTTTAATTTTTATGGCAGTTATTTTCTTTTTAGGATATTCGACCAATTTTGTTTGTTTTAGGTTGCCTGCCTGATCCGAGTTCCATCTGAAGTGGTTAAGCAGAGGGCACAGGTATCTGCTTCCTCGAGAACATTTCAGATTTTCTCCAACATCTTATATGAAGAGGTGAGATCTGTTTTTCAGCTCTCTCTTTTGGTTATTGAGAAAGATTTTATAGTAGCTAATATGAGCACTGTGGGCCTCATCCCAGGAGCCTTAGAGAAAGCCTCAGAGCTAAATTTAATGTCCAATTATAGTTAACTCTTGTGCTGAGATTATCTTTGCCTTTATTTGTTTTTGATGTTTATTTTCATTTTTATTTCTTTTTCAAATTTCTAAACAAGCATATTGAGTGCCACTACTGTGTATGTGTCCTGAATTGTAATCTTCCTACAGTTGTTCTGGAATCAGACGTGGAACAAATTGTAAATCTGTAAAGTGAATGAAGATAGTATCTTAAAACATCACTACAGAATTTGAGGGCCCCTGGAAGAGAAATATAGTAATGCACTGTGACAGTGACCAAAGTCATAGTGCTTATATCAAAATGTAATTCCTCTACCACTGATTAATGTTAAGCTGTGGGTCAGAAATTTCTTCCAGAAATTGTTCTTCCAGAAATTTCTTCCAGAAATTATTCTTCCTGGCCATGTGACCAGGGAGAATTTAGCTGTTTTCTTTTGTAATTTTTACAGAAGATTGCCTTTTTAAAAAAATGGGAATCAATTACATGGAAGTTTCAATGAGTCTTGGTTTTAGACAAGTTATTCTTAATGGTCTGTCACCTACATGAGCAGACATCAAATTCCTAATTTTATAGATGAGCTCAATCTAATACAGGGTCTCCATGTAACCATGTGGATGGTGACATTAAAAAAAAAAATCAAACTTTGGGAATATTTACTACTTTATTGAGAGATTATTAATGAATTCCTGGTGTTTGAATCTATGGAATATAATTTTGTTTTTATGAAAGGATAATTGGCATTTGCGTGCATTTGCTTTTGAAAATACATTTAAAGCATCTCAGATGTTCTTTTCCAAAGAAAAAAATGTTATAGCAGCTAAGTACTAAATAACATTATTTAGTACTTAGTAGAATAATAGCAGCTAAAACAAAATTAATGTGCAGTCGGTTTTATGATTAGAGATGTTCCCGTTTTGAAGGGAGCTAACCTGAGCTTTCTGTGTACCTGGGGCCAGTTTAGAACCTTTAACCTGTCACAGAACTGTGCTACGTGGGATCGTTTTGGAACTTAAACTTTGGAGCGGAAAAAAAAAAAAAAAAAAAATCCATTTTCTGCAGGCAAATAAAAAAAAAAAAAAAAAAACAACTTTGGAGCGGGCAAACGTGCTGTACTCAGAATGTCACTCTGAAACCTCCTCTGCTATTCCAGCTCTCAGAGCTCCTGGCTTTTGTTTGTTTCAGGGCATCCGGGGTCTGTATCGAGGCTATAAGAGCACAGTTTTAAGAGAGGTAAGTCACTTAATTTCCGATATTGATGTGCAAAAGAGTGATGTGGTTTTTGTTCGGTAAATTTATACTTAACAATCAGAAATATACCTGGAGAATCTTGGTTCAAAAAATCAAATGGAAATTATGTTCACTCTTTTAGGCACCATTCATTTAGTCTCATCTCGGTTGTTCTCACATCTAAGGGAAGGGGCAGAGTGGCTTTGCTGGGAGAGCAGGCCCAGCGACAGAGTGGCCCGTCGTGTGGCTTCCTTGTTGTTCTGTGGTGGCTAAAGTCTCCCGCAGCGGAAAGGCTAAGAAATAACTGCTAAGGGTAAGATATCAGGTTAATTATCACAATATGGAGAGCTAATGAAAAATTGGTAGCGAAAGAGGCACCGTAAGAGACAGGTGTCCCCAAAGTCTGTTCTGGCAGGTAGCTCTTGGCTTCCTGATGACAAAATCAGTCGTGAGCTGGGAAGTTCAGTCTAGGCTGGGGTCCTGGCTCTGCAGGTGGCTTGCAGCGCAGAGTCCCAGGGCGGCCACGTCACCTCCCTGTGCCTTCTAACTCGAATTCCTGTGATTCAACATGTGGGAAACTAACTAACTAACTTTCTTTCTTTCTTTCTTTCTTTCTTTCTTTCTTTCTTTCTTTCTTTCTTTCTTTCTTTCTTTCTTTCTTTCTTTCTTTCTCTCTCTCTCTCTCTCTCTCTCTCTCTCTCTCTCTCTCTCTCTCTCTCTCTCTCCCCCCCCTCCCCTCCCCTCCCCTCCCCTCCCCTCCCCTCCCCTCCCCTTTCCTTTCTTCCCTTCCTTCCTTCCTTCCTTCCTTCCTTCCTTCCTTCCTTCCTTCCTTCCTTCCTTCCTTCCTTCCTTCCTTCCTTCCTTCCTTTCCCTTTCTTCCTCCCTTTCTTCCTCCCTCCCTCCCTCCCTCCTTTCTTTTCTTTTCTTTTCTTTTCTTTTCTTTTCTTTTCTTTTCTTTTCTTTTCTTTTCTTTTCTTTTCTTTTCTTTTCTTTCTTCTTTTCTGCAAAACTTTACCGTCAATAAATGATTTTAGTAAATTACTGCAGGCAGCATGTTTTAATCTTTGCCTCCCATAGGAGGGAGACTGTCTCGAAGTTGAAAAGCTGGTTTTTAGATAGGTGAGATACACGAGAGGCCTTTCATTTGGGACATCATGTTTTATCAAAGGAAACACAAGTGTGGACCTGCGTGTATCTGCTCTGTGTCCGTGTTTTCTATTTGGAGATCCCAGGAAACTGGAACATGGTATTTAAATCAATGTTGTCATATCTGGCAGAATATTGAAATTCTTTGAAATCCTTCATTTTATTCCCAGGTGGCTTTTTGTTTCTAACTGTGGATTACAATCATCTTTATGACTCACCAATACTGTTACGTGTGATTTAAAGCTTTGGTTTCCACAAGATGCCAGTCTGTGTTGTAGATCTTTGAAGAACTTCCTTTGAAGGCAAACTCGGTGTTTCAAAGTTAATTATTTGTGTGAAGATGACTTCTGACTTTCAGAAATATTGCCTGCACTATATCTTCGCTCTGTACTTATTTTCTGATTCACTAAACATGTGTTACTTAGATTCTACCTGGGTGCAGGAAGAAAAGAGGCAATAAACCTTTTCTATTTTTCTGAGAGATGCTGAATAAATGAATATATTTACATGCTAGAGAATACTGGTTTTGCATGCAAACAGATAAAACACATGGTTACAACTGCATTCTATTCTTTTAAAAATTTGTTTTGACATGTGTCATGCCAGTAATTAATTCCTAGGCTGCAATTCTTGCAAATATTGTCACCTTACTGAGATGCCTTCGTTTATTCAAAATGGCAGTGCTTTGTTGGAAATTTAATTGGGGTCTCCCGAGTTATGCGTGTTCATAAAAGATCCTTCAGAATCGATTTTAGTTGAAGTATTGCTTTTGTACAGATTCTCTGATAGAATGAGAGAAGAATTACTGCTGAATGAAACATAGCTTCTTTTCAAAATGAGCAAAATAAGAAGTGATGTATCTGCTTTAAGCAAAATTTTTTGCATTATAGTTTCGGTTCTTACATTATTCTGGCGCCAATATAAAATCTCTTTGCCAAGAGCTTGTTTGATTGTTTCAATAAGAAAATACACTGAAGCTTTTGTGAGAATCACTGGTAAACTCATATGTTTATTCTGTGTGCAATTTTTTCTTTGAAATAGTTTCATCTCCCTGGTAGTAGCCCATTAGAATGAGATTGAAGTTTGAATCCATGCATCGTGAGATAGATTATGCGTGTTCTTTTAGGGTTTGTGAATGCTGTCACACATTATTTACTGCATTTGGATGTTTGTGGAGATTGCACACTTACCCCTCATGTTCTCTTACATTGTTTTAGTTACTGTGAATTTTAGACCGAGTCTGAGCAAGGTCAACAGATTATACTATTTGCCTCACCCTTTCAGTATTCATTTTTCTCGTGATCTTGGCCAAATTAGATGTGGCCAAACATTGTGATACAGTGGTGTTATTTATTTATTATTTTTTTTAACTTTCTGCAACCATTTATTTACATACATTTTAAACAGTTAATACAAGAAAAATATGAAATGAATAGTTCATGACACAAGGTGTCTTTTTTTTTTTTTTTTTTTTTTGAGGCAGAGTCTCACTCTATTGCCCGGGCTAGAGTGCCGTGGCATCAGCCTCGCTCACAGCAACCTCCAACTCCTGGGCTCAAGTGATCCTCCTGCCTCAGCCTCCCAAGTAGCTGGGACTACAGGCATGCGCCACCATGCCCGGCTAATTTTTTCTGTATGTTTTTAGTTGGCCAATTAATTTCTTTCTATTTTTAGTAGAGACGGGGGTCTCACTCTTGCTCAGGCTGGTTTCAAACTCCTGACCTCGAAGGATCCTACCGCCTCGGCCTCCCAGAGTGCTGGGATTACAGGCGTGAGCCAGACACAGGGGATTTTAAAAAGCAAATCTGGGAATTGAAGTCCCTTCTGACTCCAGGGCTCTAGTTAAAATGCCTGTTTTCCTGTTGGTGTTGTTTCCATTTTATTTTACCGATGTGCTCTTGAGAGCCAGAAAAGTGGCTTTAGCAACTCTATGAAAATCAGTAGTTCCTGGAGACCGTCGATGAGAGAGGCAGGCAGTTTTCCACAAGGAACCGGCTTCCGCCAGCTTCCCTCGCTCCCTGGGGTAGCAGGCAGGTGCTGTCGTCTCCTCCACGTGACCTTTAGTCCTTGCTCTCAGGGGTGTCTTTAGCCAGATGGGCCCCGGCTCTGGGCTGCTAGCAGCAGTAGTCTGAAGGGAGCAGCTTGGAAGGCTGTTTTCCTTCTGGTCGGGGGGCGGGGGGGGGCAGCTTCTTCCTTGACAGAAGAGGACTCTGGGGTCTGGGTGTCAGGAGGAATGAACACATAAGGTGTAAACTCTGAAGTGCATGTACCGACAGGTCCCAGCAGCTTTGAGGACTGAGCACTGGAACTAAGGGTCCTCTGGAATTGGCCTTTTCTGGTTGATCGGGGCACCCCTTGATGATAAGGGGGTCTCCGGTGTCTCGCAAATGGAAGAGGATCGTGGACTCTCAAAGGTGGGGCACCTGCCCAGTGTGAGTGATGGGAAGCCAGGGTGACCCGTGGCGGTGTTTGGCACCCTCCAGCGGCTGATGGTGGAATAGCAGCTGGGCTTTCTGGGACCCTGGGGAGGCATCAACAGGTGAACTGGTGACCACATGATGCTGTTTGTCTTCAGGCTGCAAAATAGGCTCCAATTGGAACCCATGCCCGCCCGGCAAGGCCCGGCTGCCACTCCTGTCGGGGCACGGATCATTCGAGCCTGGAACCGCGAGACAAAGGCTGGGGCCGAATCTGCGGTGGTTGGTGGCATTGCAATAAGACGGTCGTGGGAAGCAGAATCATTGCTGCTTTCATAGCTAGGAAGATTTCAGATGGCCCATTGGCCTGAGAATTCCGCAGAGAGCAGCCTCATTCCCTTGGACGTGAATTATTAAATAGAAGGACCTCTGTATGCAAAGGAAACAGAGGCAGGGTGTTTCAAAAGAAGGAGGAATAAGCTCAGCAGATGTCTGTCACCCACAGATCGTACTCAGCAGTCGTTTTCAAAGTGCCTACTGTGCGTTGGGCGCCGCACGGGGCATTGCTGCCCCAGGGGATTCAGGTTCCGGTGGGGACGCAAGCAGGGCAGTAGACGCGGCTCAGTGCCGCATCGTACGTGCTGGGTGGCGATCCGTACGTGCAGGGGACAGCTGTAATCTAGAAGCAGCGGCGCCTGAGCGGAGCCCAGTCAGCATTTGTTACGTTGACAAACGTGAGTCTTGACTTAACTCTGGAAGGAGTGGCCGTTAGAAGCAGGCAAGGAGGCAGGCGGCTGTGACAGCGGGAGCAAAGGCACAGGGTGTGACTCGCTTAGCCGAGCAGAATCGGGGTTTTCCTGCCCGTTAAAGTGTGAGTCCCCCGGACCCCCGCCGCAGGCCAAGTGAGGGTGTTTCAAGAGAGCACGAGCAGGTGGGTGTCAGGGCCCAGGCTGGACGTCTGCAGGGCCTGGAGCAGAGCTCGTGGCGAAAGCCCTTGGGAAAGCCTGACTTGTGTCACCGGAGTCGGAGGACAGATCACTGGCGTCCGAGTCTCGCTGGCAGAAACCGGAAGGCGAGTAGTTGATTGGAGCCGTGAGTAATCATCCAGCCTGTTCAGTGAGTTCACGGAAGCCCCTAATCTCTAGGTGCAGAAGTTGCAGGCCAGGCCCAGTGGCTCACGCTTGTAATCCTGGCACTCTGGGAGGCCGAGGCGGGAGGATCGGGAGGCTGAGGCAGGAGGATGGCTTGAGCCCAGGAGATCGAGGTTGCTGTGAGCTAGGCTGACGCCACGGCACTCACTCTAGCCTGAGCAACAAAGCGAGACTCTGTGTCAAAAAAAAAAAAGAAGTCACCACTCCGAATAGTTCACTCAAAAGTGGCTGTAGCAGCTTTGCAAACTCGGTTACCCCTGCCGTCCACTTGAGGCGATGAGGACCCCCCCCCCAAACCGGTGGCTGGACAGAGGACCCTTTGGGGGCCAGGCCTCAAGGATTGTCCTTCACAGTCTCCTTTCCAGCTCCATGGTCTGCCCACTCACTGCCTCTTCCCCAAAACCGGTTATAGAAGATTCTCGTGTGTTTTTCCAGAGACGCTCTCTCTATCCGAGGCGTCCTGTACCCTGTTGCTTTTGACCTAATATACTTTGGAGGTCATTTTATATCACTTCATTTTTTTATGATTGTCTAGTACTTCGTTGTACAAATTAACTATTGCTTGTTCAACAGTTCCCCGTTGGTGGACATTATAAATATGCTGCCGTGAATAAAAACATTCCTGTGTCATTTTGTGCAGGGTCGAGAGTGTGTGTAGGCTACATGCCAAGCAGGAGAATTACTTGGTTAAAGGTGTGGGCATTTGTGATGTTGGTAGGTGACAACGCCAAGTCGCCCTTCCTAGACGTACTCTTGACGCTTGCCAAGAACAAAGGAGCTCTCTGGTTTTCCCTGCCTCAACTTACCATGATACCAGCAGCCTAAAAGATGAAAAACAACGTTATTGTAGTTTTAATTTTAATTACAAATAAGGCTGGGCATATACTATCATGTATCTGAGAACTATTATATTTCCTTCACCGTGAACTGATTATTTGGATTGTAAGATTCTTGTGAGCATTAAGTGAGCAGATCCGTGGGAAGTGCTTTTTACGGCGTCTGTCAGCAGTCTGTGTTCAGGCAACCTTAGCTGTGGTTACCAGTGCTCTTGGCGACTGAGCCTTTGACAGGAAGGGACACCCAAGTGTGAGAACGCGGCTCTGCCCCTTACCTGCTGTCTGCTCTTGGCGAGTCACTTAACCTTTGTGTTAGGAACTTTTCCAGAGACTGTTCTCATTTTTGCTATCTTAGCAGTAGGGCTGTGAGGTAGGTATTGTGACAGTACAGCCTGCTAGGAGACTCAGAAGTTAAACCTGCCCCTCGGTTGTCAGGCTCTTGACCAGGGATGCAGCCTTCATCTGTCTGCAGTTAGACGGGTGAATGTCTTGTCCAGTGAATATCTTGTCGGGTGAATATCTTGTAATGCTATTGAGTAGCGATAGCTGTGTTGGACCGAGGGGCCAGACAACCTTGATTGCTTGCAAAGCTTCTCAGCTGCAATCTGAGAGTGTTTTATCCAGATGTCTCAGAGAGAGGAATTTCTATAATTGTTACAAATTGGCAACATGCAACTGATACTTATTGGATACTTCTGTAGGAAAAACAGCAGATTGGTATAGTAATACCCTAATTGATGATTGAGCTGGTCAAAATTACCAGTACAAGTGAGTTGGGAAATTTTAGGATTATTCTTTTTGGGGGTCAATTTGATAATTTACTAGAATTTATTTTTCTGATAAGATTACCCATTTACAGGACGACTTTCTTACTGAGATTGCAGCACTTGAATGTTTTCCATTGAAAAATGTTATGAAGCAACTATAGCTAGAATTTCTATTACTTATTTACTGTCCCTCAAGTATGTATATTATTCATGCTTCCTACTTGCACGATAATAAAAAGAAAAAAAATGTCTTATCTGAAAGGAGAGGATTTTTTTTTATTCCTAGTAGCAGTGTTATGTGTGTCTCTGTTTGCAAGAATTCATTTACGTCTTTCTCTTTTGACTTGTCCTTATGGTTCAGTTGTGTCTTATCTTCCAGATAGCATGTAAGTTCCTCTTGAAAACAGCTCTTGGATTTTTTACTTCTTTGTAGCATGCCACAGGCCCTAGCACAATACCTTCCGCACAGTGGGCACTCAGTAAAATTTTTTTGGTTTTCTTCATTCCTTTACTTTTCATTCATTTTTGTTCAGATGCTATCTGACACCACGATCATCTCGAAGGGGGCTTGGAATTATGCAGGGTAGTGAGTCAGCCTTTTGATGTGCTCTATTACTGTGATCTTTGCATGAGATACACGATGAATACCAACAAGCGCATACTTTTCTAAGATTTCAGTCTTCTCAAACCCCGAAACAGTAGTTTTTATAAGTCTGGTCTTATTGGAAAAGTAGTGAGTGCCGTCAATTATTCATTTATTTTCCACATCTTAGTAATTCTGCTGACAAGGGAGAAAAATGATTAGCAATCTTTCCAAACTTTTAATGTGAAGTTGTTTTTCAGTTAAAAATCCAATGCAAACATATTGAACCCTGTTTTAATCCTACATAATTCATTTTATGAACTATGACCACATAGAACATCTGTTAAAATTCCATAATGTTAGCTTCATGGGAAAAGAAAAAACTCCCTGTTTGCTCTTGGAATCTGTCCATTGTTTTCTTGTTCGGGCTTTCAGTAAATGTGTAATGAGACATTCTTATTAATGGGAATATTAAACAAATGAAAATGATATTTCCCCTTTAATCATAGAGGTTTATGAAATGAGTCGCTTAATTGCATTTACATTATAATGTTACCGTAGAGAAGTTCTATGAAAAATGATAGTTCATTCTTTAATTCAAGAACCTAAAATAATCGCTCCTCAAATATGCATTTTAGCCTACAGTTTTTCATCTCCTAAATAAACATTTTTAGGAAGAACATTTCAATAAAATTATTTTAATGTAGAAAAATTACTTTAGCTCTTTAGTGCATATTTTCTCATGTTTTGTTTGTATGAAACCAGCTGCTATTTACTTTTCTCATTCCTTGGACAAATTTTGTTTGCACTGTAGTTTTGAAAACACTACACATTTCCATTGCAGCACGTTGGCCGTATTGTTTTGAAGGGGGCACCAGTTCCTGTGTGTATGGTTTATTGGCCTGTACTTGCAATAACATGACTCTTTAGTGTAACCATGAAAGAAAGCTGTTGGATAAAGGTGGAAATTATCTCTTAATTATTCTAATGGTACAGCCATAAACCATAGTGTTTAAGTAGCTGTATCTTTGTTATTCCTTTGTGTTTTTCATCCCGCGTGAGATAGCCTCTTCCTTCATCTTTTTGAGTCAGTTTTGCATTTTGGGCTGCAAATAACAGAAGATCTGACTACAGTGGTTTCTCCAAATAAAGGTTTTCTTTCTTTTTCTTTTTTTTTATTTCGGCATATTATGGGGGTACAGATTTTAAGGTTTCAATAAATGCCCATTTCCCCCGCTCCCCCCAAAAGTCTGAGTCTCCAGCATGACCACCCCCTAGATGGTGCACATCTCACTCATTGTGTATGTATATACCCGCCCCCTCCCCCCTCCCCCTGCCCAATACCCTATTACTGTAGTTCCTATGTGCCCACTTAGGTGCTGCTCAGTTAATACCAGTTTGCTGGTGAGTCCATGTGGTGCTTGTTTTTCCATTCTTGGGAAACTTCACTTAGTAGTATGGGTTCCAGCTCTAACCAGGAAAATATAAGATGTGCTAGATCACCGTTGTTTCTTAGAGCTGAATAGTACTCCATGGTATACATATACCACATTTTATTAATCCATTCTTGGATTGATGGGCACTTGGGCAGTTTCCACAGCCTCGCAATTGTGAATTGTGCTGCTATAAACATTCGAGTGCAGGTGTCTTTTTTGTTTTTTTCTTCTTTTGTTAGAAGAAATCTGAAGTGGCCAATCTAAGGCTGGTGTACAGGCCATGTGAGGGCAAGAAGGACCCAGTCTCCTTCATTCTGCTTGGCCAACCCTACTGCCCTGGCACGCTGCCTCATGGTCACAAAATGGCTGCTGCACCTTCAGGTATCGTGACTCAGTTCCAAGCATGAAGAAAGGGAAGGGCAGGAGGCAGTACTAGCTCTATCTGCCCTTTTGTTTATCTGGGAAACATAAGCTCTCCTGGGACCACCAGGAGACCAAGAGACCACCACATTACTTGGTGGTCTCTCTGAAATTTTATTTGGAAGACATGAGTTTACTTTGAAGTTAATATTTTTTGGTACAGTTTTGATGCATACAAACGCTTCCCTTAAATATGTACATCGCAGTCTAAATAGAAATAACAGCTTATGTTTACTGAATGCTCACGGTGTTCCAGTGACTGCTAGGTTTTTTACATACGTCATTTCAGATCCTCACAATAGCCCAAAACATGATTCCTACTTTGTAAAAACTGAAGCTCCGGCAGGGTTGTGGTTGGCCCCGGTTCTCACCGGCAGCAAAGGAGAGAACCAAGGACTCCAGAGCCCATGATCCTCAGCCATATGCAGATGAATTTTTCTGGGGAGGAATATATGTACATTTAAGATAAATAGTCCATATTTATGCAGGGGCCCTCAAACTTTGTAAACAGGGGGCCAGTCCACTGTCCCCCAGACCGTTGGAGAGTGCGCACCGTGGGCCCGGGATGAGTCGACTGCTAAGCAGGACAGGCAGCGACAGCAAAAACACCTGGTGGGCCGGATAAATGTGGTAGGTAGGCCGCAGGTGGCCCATGGGCCGTAGTTTGAGGACCCCTGCGTCTTGGGTCTTTTTTTTTTTTTTTTTTTTTATTGGGGATATTTGTTTTTTTTTTTTTTTTTTTAATTATTATTTTTATTTTGGCATATTATGGGGGTACAGATTTTAAGGTTTCAATAAATGCCCGTTTCCCCCCCTCCCCCCAAAAGTCTGAGTCTCCATCATGACCATCCCCCAGATGGTGCACATCTCACTCACTATGTATGTATATACCCGCCCCCCTCCCCCCTCCCACCTGCCCAATACCCTATTACTGTAGCACCTATGTGTCCACTTAGGTGCTACTCAGTTAA
Source organism: Microcebus murinus (assembly GCF_040939455.1). Taxonomy (NCBI): domain Eukaryota; kingdom Metazoa; phylum Chordata; class Mammalia; order Primates; family Cheirogaleidae; genus Microcebus; species Microcebus murinus. Next base: position 2,660,575 of record NC_134133.1, on the reverse strand, counting down.
TACCAGTTTGCTGGAGAATATATCTGGTGCTTGTTTTTCCATTCTTGGGATACTTCACTTAGTAGTATGGGTTCCAGCTCTAACCAGGAAAATATAAGGTGTCGTCTTGGGTCTTTAAACCTGTAGATAGGCATTAGAGCCAGGAGTTTGGGGAAAATGAGTTCTCAGCAACTGAAAGTCTTATACATGATATTAAAAACAAATTGGAGGAAATAAACGCAGAAAATCTGCTTTGATAGAAATGCTCACGAACAGTGGCTTTGTAAGTGCGTGTTATCCTGTGTCTGTATGATTTCCTCTTGTCACCTAGGCTTGTGTGCCCCTTCTTCTGAGGGGCCTCCTGTGGCCACTGTAGCTAAAATAGGCACACACCCCTAACCCTGATCAGTCTCCCGTTACCCTAGCCTGCACCAGTAGCTGAAGTCGTCTCCGTTTCTTGTTTACAAATTTATTGCCTGCTCTCCTCCCTTCGCTAGAATGTCCACGTCAGGAGGGCAGGTGGCCGCCTCCGGTGGATTTTGTTCTCTGCTCTTGCACTGGCTCCTAGGAGCATGTCAGACACAGCACACTCAGAAGGCATTCGATGAACAAACTCGTAATTTAATCACACTCGCTTCTTAGAAGTAGACCAGCTCTCGGTAGGACTGAGATATTTAAGGTCACTAGATACATGTGCCAAGACTTATAGCTCCCTCAATTAATTCCCAGGCAAATTAATGGTTTTCTGCCAAATAAACTTTCTGCACTTCCAGTGAGGTTAATTTTCTTCTTGTCTTTTCTTGTTGTATTTCCTGCCTTCCACAAATTGCCCTTATTTTGATTCTGTCATTTTTAGTTAAAGTTATTCCTGTGAATATTTTGTACATGCAAAACAGTTTTGGAATAACACCTGAAACTAGTAAAGAACTGATTCATGCGGAGAAGATCCTTCATCAGGCGTATGCAGACTAGATTGAGTGAACACTATGTGTCAAATTACTTTTGAGCAGGTGTCCTCAAACTACAGCCCGAGGGCCACATGCGGGTGTTTTTGCCTGTTTGTTTTTTTGCTTCAAAGTAAGATATGTGCAGTGCGCATAGGAATTTGTTCATAGTTTTTTTTTTTTTTTTTTTTTTGAGACAGAGTCTTGCTTTGTTGCCTAGGCTAGAGTGAGTGCCGTGGCGTCAGCCTAACTCACAGCAACCTCAAACTCCTGGGCTCAAGCGATCCTTCTGTCTCAGCCTCCCAAGTAGCTGGGACTACAGGCATGTGCCACAATGCCCGGCTAATTTTTTCTATATATATTAGTTGGCCAATTAGTTTCTTTCTATTTATAGTAGAGACGGGGTCTCGCTCTTGCTCAGGCTGGTTTCGAACTCCCGACCTCGAGCAATCCGCCCGCCTCAGCCTCCCAGAGAGCTAGGATTACAGGCGTGAGCCACCGCGCCCGGCCTTGTTCATAGTTTTTTATAAACTATAGTCCGGCCCTCCAATGGTCTAAGGGACTGTAAACTGGCCCCCTGTTTAAAAAGTCTGAGGACCCCTGCTCTTGAGGTTCTTAGCTCTGTGTACCATCTTATTGTCTGAATAAGCACCATCTCGTAAGGAGTAAGGAAACTGTATATAAAAAAACAAAAAAAACCAAACAAACAAAAAAAAACAATTGAAGGTCAAATCTAGAATTTTTTTTCTGTCTTTTTAGAGATGGGATCTTGCTTTGTCACCCAGGCTGGGGTGCTGTGGCACGGTTGTAGCTCCTGAGTAGCTGGGACTCCAAGCACGTGCCACTCAACCTGGTGAATTTTTAAATATTTTTTTGTAGAGATGGGGTCTAGTTATGTTGCCCAGATTGGTCTTGAACTCCTGGTCTCACCCGATCCTCCCACCTCAGCCTCCCCTCGACGTGCTGGGACTACAGGCATGAGCCGCGGCGTCCAGCCTAGAATTTTTAGTGCATAATTCAAGGACAGTGGTTGAAGGCAGTCATTTGAAGGAATTTAAATGTTTGTCTCTAAGTTTGAGCACTGGCTGCAGATTACCTTAGGATCATATAATGAAAATAGTTAAAATTTGAATACGAATTATGATGACTTCGCGTACATTGTTCTAATCCTTAAACTCTGAGACACTAACCTGCTTTTTTCAGATCATAAGCGGAGGCTTAGAAAAATGAAGTAGTATAGCTAGGAAGTGGCCGGACTGGAACATGAAGTCAAGCCTGTGTGATTGCAAAGCTGGTGTTTCTTGTTACACTTTGCTTTCAGCTCTCATCTTACGGATAAACTCACTGATTATTCCTCTAAGAAATTTTCAGTAAATCCTGGGACAATAAAGCGATGGGGGACCAGTAAGACTCAAACCAAATCTGTTTGACCTGAAAGCAAAAGCATATTTTCTGAGTTTTAGAGGATTCCAGGCGATAGCAATGGAACCATTTACGTGGGCAGAACACAATGAGATGCTTCTAAATCAGCCACTGATACTGATTTTGATATCCTCCTTCACCCAGCCTTTATTACTAAGGCTGCTTAAAAATGTTTTGACCGATTCGAGTCTTTTGTCCTCTTTTCTTTCCTGAAGGAAAGATGTTTGGAGTATGTTTGGCGTATGTTTGTAGACACAGCACACTTAAGTGGGAAAAAGTTGATGATCATCGGCATTGAAATGGTTTTGCTGCATATTCGGGTAATTAGCAGAGAACTTACTGACTACTGGAGAAGCAGAAATTGGTGAAAGGGAAGGATGTTTCTTTCATTTTTGAATATACTCTGCTTTTTGTTATTGAACTTGTCAATGCACGAGCCGTGTTACAGAGTAACACTAGAGGGCGCCCAATGCCTGTGCTTTAAATGTTGGCGGCAGGAACCCCGCTGGGTGTGGACCTGGCAGCTCCTGAGTTGCATGCTTTTGGCACCGTTAAAAACGGTTCAAATTAAAAAATGAAAACCCAAACATAATAAGTAGTGTTTTCTGATCCAGGGTGTCTGGATGAATGAATTTATGTGATCTTTTGGCACACACGTGCACAGAGTTTATTTGGGCTCTAATTTTTAAAAACTTTTTTTCACGGAAAAATCTAAATATACACAAAAATAGATTAGTTAAATGCTTCCCTGTAGCCCCATCACTCAGCTTCAGCAGTTACCAGCTCTTGACCAATATTGTCCCTTCTGTACCCAGAACTACTTCCTGTATTCTGTGTTATTTTGAAGCAAAACACCAGGCATTATCTGATTTCAACCAGAAATAATACACTGTGTATCTCTAGCAGATAAGAACTGCTAAGTATATTTAATTTGTCAAAAATGAATGTCATGTGAGAATGGCCTTTATCAAAAAGTCCCCAAACAACAAATGTTGGCGTGGATGCGGAGAGAGGGGAACACTCCTACACTGCTGGTGGGACTGCAAACTAGTTCAGCCTCTGTGGAAAGCAATATGGAGATACCTCAAAGCGATACAAGTGGATCTACCATTTGATCCAGCAATCCCAGTGCTGGGCATCTACCCAAATGATCCAATGACACTCTACAAAAAAGACACCTGCACTCGAATGTTTATAGCAGCACAATTCATAATTGCAAGGCTGTGGAAACAGCCCAAGTGCCCATCAATCCAAGAATGGATTAATAAAATGTGGTATATGTATACCATGGAGTACTATTCAGCTCTAAGACACAACGGTGATATAGCACATCTTATATTTTCCTGGTTAGAGCTGGAACCCATACTACTAAGTGAAGTTTCCCAAGAATGGAAAAACAAGCACCACATATACTCACCAGCAAACTGGTATTAACTGAGCAGCACCTAAGTGGACACACAGGTACTACAGTAATAGGGTATTGGGCAGGGGGGAGGGGGGCGGGTATAGACATACATAATGAGTGAGATGTGCACCATCTGGGGGTGGTCACGCTGGAGACTCAGACTTGGGGGGGAGGGGGGGAAATGGGCATTTATTGAAACCTTAAAATCTGTACCCCCATAATATGCCGGGAAAAAAAAATGGATGTCATTACAGAAAGACAAATGCTGTGTGATCCCTCTTATGTGTGAAATCTCATAGAAGTAGAGAGTAGAATGGTGGTTCCTGGGAATGGGGGTGGGGCGGATGAGGAGGTGTTGGTCAAAGGGTACAAACTTTGCGTTATAAGGTGAACGGCTTCCAGGTACTAAGGTACAGCGTGGGCGGTGTGGCTGCGTTGATTGATTTGATTGTGGTAATCATTATACAGTGTATACATAAATCATCGCATTGTACACCTCGAATATATGGTCTTTGTCAATTTTTAAAAAATGAGTATCATAGTCTCAAAGTAATTCCTCCAAGCTATTTATCAATTAAAAGGAAAAAAATGATTTTATAGTTGGAAAAACTGGCAGACACCGTCTTATCCAAGCGACCAAGGTTCACGTCACCCGTTATAAGATGTGTTGACACGACACCCTGCCAGTACGGTGCACCAGGAAGGACACAGTGCCACTTCTTTGGTCTTCTTGCCAAAAGACGCACAATCTCACTGTGATCGTGAGACAATATCTGACAAACCCGGAATTGTCAAGGTCATGGAAAATACAGGCAGATGCAAGAACTGTCACAGATAGGAGGAGACTAGGGAGATACAACAAGTAAATTCCGTGTGGGATCCTGGATTCGGTCCTGGAACAGAAAAAAGACATTAGGGTGGGCCGGGCGCGGTGGCTCACGCCTGTAATCCTAGCTCTTGGGAGGCCGAGGCGGGCGGATTGCTCAAGGTCAGGAGTTCAAAACCAGCCTGAGCAACAGCGAGACCCCGTCTCTACTATAAATAGAAAGAAATTAATTGGCCAACTGATATATATATAAAAAATTAGCCGGGCATGGTGGCGCATGCCGTAGTCCCAGCAACTCGGGAGGCTGAGGCAGGAGGATCGCTTGAGCCCAGGAGTTGGAGGTTGCTGTGAGCGAGGCTGACGCCACGGCACTCACTCTAGCCTGGGCAACAAAGCGAGACTCTGTCTCAAAAAAAAAAAAAAAAAGACATTAGGGTGAAAACTGGTAAAATTCAAGCAAGGTGTGTAACGTAGCTATTAGCATTGCGGCAATACTGGTAGCTGTTTTTGATAATTGTACTCTGGTTGACTTATTAACGTTAGGGAACAGTAGGGTGTATGTGAACTCTTTATAAAAGTTTTAGCGCTTTTATGGAAGTCTATAAATTATTTTTAAAAATAAAAAGCTAAAGATATGCCAGATTTGGATAGCATATGAAATACTTATTTTTAAAGCGATCTTCTAAAATACGGACAAATTAAAAACTCAGTTTTTATTTGTAATTTACATCGAAGTAATACATGCAGTCAGGAAAAACTCAAATAATATAAAAGAACCCTCTCCTGCCCTTCCATCCCCATTCTGGTCCACTCTCTAGAGGTAACCCCTTTTAAACTGTTGCTGTTTTTAGTTCTTCTGATTACGTCCATAATTCTGGGCGATACATTTAAACTTCTGTTCCGTAATTGTCAACGTTAGATCCAGTCTAACGGGTCTTTGGGATGGAAGATGTGATTTTGCTCGTGTGAGGCTCCTCCCCAGCCCTGTCTCATCCTGGCATTCCAGTTACGTGAACTTGATTCCTCTGGTCATTTTAGAAACTTTAAGTCCTATACTTGTGTCTTGGTTTCTCACCCAGCAAACTTTCAGCATCTTAGAACTTTCTCTTCATACCATGAAGCTGCTGCTTCCTTGTTCTCGGTCATCTGCAAGTTCTGCTTTCTAGAATGGCTTTCCATCAGCTGTCTTTCCATCCTACATTTTCAAGGTGGTTGACAGATTCATCCTGTCTTTTTTCCCCACAATCACTGCTTCCAGGATTTTTCTGTATCGGTTCTAAAAGTTGAGTAACCATTGAACTAGCGCTTGTGTTACTGGGACTTCGTGAATGATCTCAGCAGGCCGAGTAGTGGGCTAGGGTTATATTTCCTTTTGTATCGGTCCTGCCTCATCCTAAAAAGAGATGTTTTTCAGCATCAGAGTCAAATAGACTCTTTCCTTGTGTTCTATCACTTGCTAAAATTTAATCCTATGATTTAATTTCCTGAACATTTGGGACGTGAACTTATATTTTTTTCCCTTGGAGTTTCTAATTGTTTTTTTATTGGGGGCATCGTTTGCCCTTTGAAGTGTGACACCCTTGGAAACATACTGTCTTTTGTACTGAGTCTGTTTTTCCCTTGGGAATCTTGGGATCATCCGTCTTCGCGTTCTAATCTGTTGTGATCCTTCGTTGTATCCGGGCTTCTCTTCGCTGCCTTCCTGGGTTGGATTTGTGGCTTCCTGGAGGCTGCAGGGTGTGGTGGGTCAGACCGTGGGCTCTGCAGCCAGGCGGCCTGGGCTCCAGCCACGGTCCTGCCTCCACGAGGCTTTTGCCTCTGATGCCTTGCTGTCCTCAGTGGATGAAAATGCTTTACGGCATGAAAAATATAAGGATATAGCCCATTTGTTTCAAGGCCTCTATTTTATTCTTCTTCTTTTTTTTTTTTTGTCAGATAATTGTCTTTCTCTGGTGCCTAATATAAAAAAAAAATTTACAAATCTCTTATTAAAGACACCTGATGATAACCATTTATAATGATTCTTTGGCCTCAAATATTTCATTTTTTTTTTGAAGTAGGAAGGAATTATATTAATATCATGATTCTTAGAGAAACATTTTGATCTTATCACTTCAGTGTGCATTCTAATTATGTTTGGGAAATAAGTGATTCAAGTGATCGGATCTGTAGGGGTCTTATAAAAGGATTATCAAGTTTTTTTTTTTTTTTTTTTTTTGAGACAGAGTCTCACTTTGTTGTCCAGGCTAGAGTGAGTGCCGTGGCGTCAGCCTCGCTCACAGCAACCTCCAACTCCTGGGCTCGAGCGATCCTCCTGCCTCAGCCTCCCGAGTAGCTGGGACTACAGGCATGCGCCACCATGCCCGGCTAATTTTTTTATATATATATCAGTTAGCCAATTAATTTCTTTCTATTTATAGTAGAGACGGGGTCTCGCTCTTGCTCAGGCTGGTTTCGAACTCCTGACCTTGAGCAATCCGCCCGCCTCGGCCTCCCAAGAGCTAGGATTATAGGCGTGAGCCACCACACCCGGCCAATTATCAAGTTTTGATAGAGCTCATCTATACCTTGATGCACATACTGTCCTGTCTATCCGTGAATTATTCTGTAATTCTGTTTTGGGAAATGGAATGGTGGCCAAATTGAAGATCACTTTGGGATGAAGTTTATTATCCTTCATCGGGTAAATTGAGTATGTCATTTGCCTGGTAGAAGACACCAATGATGTCTGTGTTCGCAGGAGACCATGCTATATGTCTTTGTTGTTGTTTTTTTGAGACAGAGTCTCACTCTGTTTCCCTGGCTAGAAGTGCCGTGGCATCAGCCTAGCTCACAGCAACTCCTGGGCTCAAGGATCCTCCTGCCTCAGCCTCCTGAGTAGCTGGGACTACAGGCACGTGCCACTGTGCCTGGCTAATTTTTCCTACTTTTAGTTGTTTGGCTAATTTCTTTCTATGTATAGTAGAGACGGGGTCTCGCTCTTGCTCAGGCTGGTCTCGAACCCCTGAGCTCAAGCAATCCTCCCACCTCAGCATCCCAAAGTGCTAGGATTACAGGCGTGAGCCACCTGGCCCGGCCCATGCTATATGTCTTATGTTGACTAACAAAGATCTTGTGAGAATTACACACTCTGCTGATTTATCTTTTGGTTCACACAATCATTTACCAAGGTTTTTTCTTTATTCTTATTTATTTAATATGAATTTGCAAAAGTGTTGGTAGTGCAAACAACACATCTCAACCATTACGTGTTTTTTTTTTTTTTTTTTTTTGAGACAGAGTCTCACTCTGTTGCCCAGGCTAGAGTGAGTGCCATGGCGTCAGCCTGGCTCACAGCAACCTCAATCTCCTGGGCTCAGCGATCCTCCTGCCTCAGCCTCCCGAGTAGCTGGGACTACAGGCATGCACCACCACGCCCAGCTAATTTTTTCTATATATATTAGTTGGCCAATTAATTTCTTTCTATTATAGTAGAGACGGGGTCTCACTCTTGCTCAGGCTGGTTTCGAACTCCTGACCTCGAGCAATCCGCCCTCCTCGGCCTCCCAGAGTGCTAGGGTTACAGGCGTGAGCCACCGCGCCCGGCAACCATTAAGTTTTGATTAAGGACACCAAAGGGTGTGGTGCATAGTCCCCTCTTGAAAACTGGCAAGTTTGTGTCACATATTTTTCTGTGTTTGAAGGAGGAAGTAGATTGAATTTATCCCATATGCTGGGGTAGGTACCTTTTGTGTGTTTTTTTCATTTTGTCTTCACAATAATCCTCAAAGACTCATTATTGCCAACCGACTGATTGGAGAGTATGCACTCCCTACATATCTAGTCAAGATTCCCAACCACTCAGTAATGTACATCTGCCTTGTAAACTATTTTACATGCTGGCAGGTACCTCTCTATTTAATACCAATGAGAAAACTCACCCTCGGTGATATAACTTGTTCTAACTAAAATAACACTGTTTTTTTTTTTTTTTTTTTGAGACAGAGTCTCGCTTTGTTGCCCAGGCTAGAGTGAGTGCCGTGGCGTCAGCCTAGCTCACAGCAACCTCAAACTCCTGGGCTCAAGTGATCCTCCTGCTTCAGCCTCCCGGGTAGCTGGGACTACAGGCATGCGCCACCATGCCCGGCTAATTTTTTATATATATATCAGTTGGCCAATTAATTTCTTTGTATTTATAGTAGAGACGGGGTCTCGCTCTTGCTCAGGCTGGTTTTGAACTCCTGACCTTGAGCAATCCGCCCGCCTCGGCCTCCCAAGAGCTAGGATTACAGGCGTGAGCCACCACGCCCGGCCAAAATAACACTGTTAATAGCAGAATTGGGCTCTGAATTCTTTGAACTCTTGTTCTTTTCACAACAGTATAGGTATTTTCTCTGTTGGGGGTATGAGTGAGGAGGTTTTAAAGTGAGTAGTAGCACCTTCTTTTTCTTTTTTTCCTCCCTCTCCAACTTAAAAGTTAAAACATACTAACAAATCTTTTCCCCCAATTCCCCAATTAACATTTTGCTTCCTCTGCCTTATCCTTCTGTTTCCCTAAACATTTTAAGTAAGTAACATCCTGACACTTAATCCTTCAGTATTTCAGCATGTCTCCTAAGAAGGAAGTCCTACCTCTCACAACTACAATACCATTATCATGCCCAAGAACTTTAACCTCAGTACTTTAATGTTATCCAATATATGGACAGTTTTCCCTATAGTCCCGATAATAAAAGCCTTGTCACTTTCTTCTGTCCCTAGGATTCTGTATAGGATCACACTTTGCATTTGGTCGTTTGGGTTCCATTCAACCCCCGTCCCCCACTCCCAGGCCAATGACATTAACATTCTGGTAGAGCCCTGAGCACTTGTCCTGTGGACTGTCCCGTAGTCTGCATTATCTGATTTCCTTATGATTAGATTCAAGTTAATTTTTTTTGTTGTTTTCTTTTTTGCATGGATACTACCCTAAGTATCGTTGAGTATTTCATGTTGCATTATTCCTGCAGGCATATGATGTCCTATCCTTGGTGAGCTAAGTTTAATCATTTGCTTAAGCTGGTATTCTCCAGTTTTCTGTATGCTAAAGGTTCAGTTCTCCATTGTTACTGAGCTGTGGAGTAGTAGTGTGAGACCATGTGATTATCCTGTTCCCCAATAATCTTTCACCTAATGGCTTTAACATCTGTGGATGCTTCTTGTCCGAAGTGTTTATTACATTGGTGATTGCAAAATGGTGCTTTTCCTAATACTGTCATTTTTCTATGAGTTTATTAGTTGGCATTCTTCAGTAAAGAAGAGTTTCCTCCCTATGCCCCAGATTCTTTGTTTAGTATCCCTACGGACTCATGGATTTTTTTTTTTTTTAAAACAGCTTTATTGGGAGATAATTCACGTACCAGACAATTTCCCCATTTAAAGTGACAGATCGGCGGGTTTTGGCATGTCGCAGATATAAGTACAACCATCACCACGGTCATGGATTCTTTTTTATTCATTAATCATAGTCCATCACCGTTATTATTATTTTGACACTTAAACTGTCCCAAATGTAGCCAGTGGGAGCCTCTTCAGATTACTTCTCTGCTCTTGTGACATTTCCCCTTTAGTCTTTGAGACCCTCCTTACTGGCATAACAAGGTGTCCCAGTCCTGCAGTCAGCACCTCCCAAGGAGCCCTTGATTCCTTTTGGTGGGGAGAAACCAAGATCTGGGCTCTGGGTGTAGCACTGCATCTAGGCACTCTTATTGGGGAGAAAAAAGAAATTTAAATACATTGTATGTTCTTCCTTCCACGCATTTATCTCAGGCAAGAACACATAATCATGATGTATTTCAAAAATTATCATACTGGAAACTTCTTTTCTGGTGTGCAGTGTGCTATGTGTGCTATTTTAGCACACACATAGATTCATAGAACCACCATCACAATCGGGATATGGAACATTCCCATCACCCCCCCAAATTCCCTTGGGTTGTTGCTTTGTGGTCATACCCTTTTCCTGCTTCTTACCAGGGAGGGGCAACCACTCATCTATTCTTTTTTTTTTTTTTTATCTTTTTAAATTTTTATTTTATTTTATTTTTTATTTTTCTTTATTTTTTTTCTTTCGGCATATTATGGGGGTACAGATTTTAAGGTTTCAATAAATGCCCATTCCCCCTCTCCCCCACAAGTCTGAGTCTCCAGCATGACCATCCCCAGGTGGTGCACATCTCACTCATTATGTATGTATATACCCGCCCCCCCCCTCCCACCTGCCCAATACCCTATTACTGTAGTACCTATGTGTCCACTTAGGTGCTGCTCAGTTAGTACCAGTTTGCTGGTGAGTACATGTGGTGCTTGTTTTTCCATTCTTGGGAAACTTCACTTAGTAGTATGGGTTCCAGCTCTAACCAGGAAAATATAAGATGTGCTATATCACCGTTGTTTCTTAGAGCTGAATAGTACTCCATGGTATACATATACCACATTTTATTAATCCATTCTTGGATTGATGGGCACTTGGGCTGTTTCCACAGCCTTGCAATTATGAATTGTGCTGCTGTAAACATTCGAGTGCAGGTGTCTTTTTTGTAGAGTATCATTGGATCTTTTGGGTAGATGCCCAGTAATGGGATTGCTGGATCCAATGGTAGATCCACTTGTATAGCTTTAAGGTATCTCCATATTGCTTTCCACAGAGGCTGAACTAGTTTGCAGTCCCACCAGCAGTGTAGGAGTGTTCCTCTCTCTACTGATCTATTCTTGATAACTATAGTTTTTTCTTTTTGAGAATGTCATTTAAATGGCATCACATGATAGACAGTCTTTTGAGACTACTTTCTATCACACAGCGTAATGCCTTTGAGATTCATCTCAGTCATTGCATGCATCAGTAATTTCTTTTTATTGCAGAGTAGAATTTTTTTGGATATACAGTGGAATACTAGTAAAAGGGATGATTATTTATCTGCTCACCCATTGAAGGACATTTGAGTTCTTTCCAGTTTGGGGTCATTATAAAGAGAATTGCTGTCAATAGTCTTGTACAAGTTTTTGTGTGGACATAGGTTTTCATTTCTCTGGGGTAGATGCTCAGGAATGGGATTCCTGGGCCATATGCTAAGTGTGTGTTTGACTTTGCGAGTAACTGCCAAGCTCTTTTTTTGTTGTACTATAACAGCTGTATAATTTTGCAGTCTCACCATCAGTGTGTGCTCAGCACTTGGTATCCTCAGGATTTTTTTTTTTTTATTTTAGCCATTCTAGGAGTTAAGTTACAATATCCCCCCATAGTGGTTTTGATTTTCACTTCCTTAATGGCTAATGATGTCGAATGATGTTTTCATATGCCTGTTTTGCCGCCCTTGCATCTTTTTTGGTGAAGTATCTATATAAGGAAATAATACAACCTATACTCCAGATCGAAGTAGATGAAGAACTGATCTTCTAACCCCCTAATATATGCATATTAACAGCACAGTAATGCAAGAGAAAATAGGCATACTTCGAAAAAGGGAGTAAAAAAAGCTGAAAGACACCTAAGTTTTGGAATGTATTTTTTAGTCAGTCCTTTCTATTATCTAAAAAAAAAGAAGAACAAAAACAACTAAGAGATGTTTGGAGGTGGGAATGGAAGACACATAAAATTTGAGATTTTTTTTTTAGACATCCATCATATATCAGTTAAAAAAAAAACAAACACAGGGAAATGTCTTAGAAAAACCAAAACACCATCTTTCAAGACTGGTATGTTCAAAAATATGAAAACAATACCCGAGTAGTTAAAGAAAAACAAAGACATTGCTTTTTCTGCTTTAAGAATGCTTTTTTAGGGAAAAAAGAGAAAATAAATAAATAATGAAAAATAAATAAATAAAGACACTGCTTGGCACATAGTAAGGAACCCATATATATGTGTTCCAGATTGCAATTAAAAAATAAAGAGTTAACCTCTTATCGGGAACACTTGACTGCAATTCCTTATGTTGAAATAAAATTAGATACATGCTGAATCTCATAAGTATTGGACACAGAAAAAAAAGTTGAATTAATCTCGTTCAAATGGAAACCCCCAAATAATTTACAATTCCTTTCATAGTTTAGAGCATATTAAATAGATATTATTCATGTTTTGGGGCTTTTTGAGGGATTATTCAATATATGTGACTTTATCAATTTGGACTGGACTTTGCATTTTCTCAAATTTGCTTCTATGTGTGCTTTTAAAACTATTTTTTACATTCCATTTCTTAAAGAATTGGAGCCATCAAAGTTGGCAGGCGTTAAGCATGCTAATTAGTTCAACATACTGACCAGTTCTCTGAATTATTAGTTCAAAGAAGCATGTGGACAGGGATGAAATTAAATTTGGGCGTTTTTCACTCTAGTTGTTTTAGAATGCTCAGGTTTGCTTTGATCTGTAAATAACAGATGCTTTTTCATGCATGGTTTAGGTTACATCAAACATGTTCAAAACTGTGTCTCAGATTTAGGACTCATCATTCTTATCCTGAATTGGATATGCACATTTTAAACTATAGCTATTTTAGAAAAAACTTTGACTTGGTGTTTGATACTTAAAGCTATTTTATTTTCCTGATATGCATACATTAGCTTTTTTTTTTAAAAAACTGGCACAAAATAGTTACAAGGCAATGCATAAAATTTAATTTACTGATTGCTAAAATATATTGACTTATTTGAATATCAGTTTTAAAAGCAAAAGCTTATGTAGCTATGAAACCATAAATAGTATGTATTTATATGTGTGTATATGCATATACACATATATAACTACTTATAGGTATAAATGTGCACACATACAGTTATATACTTCTGGATATCTATGCGGTGAAGATAAACGTGTCTGCTTTGTTTTTATTAGCTAAGTATGCTGATCTAACTTTAATAATTATTTAACATTTAGAATGAAGATCAAACCTGGTAGACTGCACAAAAACATTGTTTTTACTTTAAGCTTCGCCAGCTTGGATTTGTCTCTTATGTGGGAACATTTCAGTGTTGGGAAGAATTCTTGTAAGGAATGGCATCCAGTGGATGGCAGATGGGGCGAAGGACCAAGAGGGTGAGGACTGAGAAATCCTGAATCCCCGTTTCCCACACCCTGCTCCACTCCGCGCAGGACGCTGGGAAGCCACGCGACAGGCGTCCGGACTGGCCACTGCGTCAGCCTCCCGTGTAGAAGTAATATTGGAAATACTGATGTCTTGCATTAATTCTGGAACCGAGATAACTATTTTGTTTATTAGCAAAGTCGTTTTTTTCCTTTTGGCCATTCAACTGCATGAGGCTCTGCAGTGCCTTCCTTCCGTTCGTGACTTTTCTTATCAAAATATTGCTGTGACAGTGGCTTCGTTAGCACACGAGACATCAGGATCCCGAAGTTCTAGCTGTACTTAATGCCACCGACTCCCTCGTGCCTTTCGAAGCTGTTTCGATCTCCCCGGGCATCGATTTCCTCATTTTTAAAATGGTTGGTAAACTTCGACTTGGGGGCCAAAGCCAGACTGCAGCCTGTTTTCGTAATAAAAATCCGCTGGCAGGCGGCCACCTCCTTTCACTTGGGCATTGTCTGTGTGCCTCGACACTACAATGGCAGAGCCGAGTGGCTGTGACAGAGACTGTATGGCCCACAAAGCCGGAACTATTTATCTGGCTCTTCGTGAAAAAGTGTGTTGACTCCCAGACTCTTGTCATCTCTGAGGCCCGTGCTCTGACCATCAACTTCTCTCTAAAGCTCCGAAAGTCCTTATTCCTGTTAAGGATAATAGTGTATATACCATTTTCTCACTGCCAACTTTGCTAATTATCAAGGGAAAGAAAATGCTGACCAGATCGTCGGTTCTGCAGGCGTGGTCTCTGGATTACCTGGCAGCTTGTTGGAAATACAGAATTTAAGGCCCCATCCCAGACCTTGCAAATCAGAAACTCTGGGGTAAAGAACCAAGATTTGTGTTTTCCATCCTGTGGGTGATTATGATGTACACTGAACTTCAGTTAAAAAGTTTTCTCGTTCTGTTTTGAAATGAAGCAAAACTTAAATACTGTAACCATTTGTTAGATATATTAGGAGGAAAACGAAATGTTGGATATTATTACAGAAACTAGTGAAATTAATACTTTCTCTTTTTTTTTTTCCTCCAGTAAAACCTTTGTCATAAATGGGAAATAATTTTTTTTTAATATAACAAAAAATTCCTGAGGATAATGTGTGTCACACCTTCAGCAAATTTTTAATGGACAAAAAGAAAAGTAAACAGTATGATTGATTTCTTCCTGTGGTTTTCTTTTTTTGGTGGGAGATTACTTTGAATTGTTTGAAACTGGTTTGTAATAAACAGTTTTCAGAATAAGAGAATTACATTAAGAATTCTTTTGCTTGTAAAGAAGATGCTTTACAAAAAGAGCATTTAAGTGTTACAACAGCCTGTCTGCTATGGCTGGAATTCTTACCCATTTTAAGTGAGATCAGTGTTGAATTGACTTTTTCCCTCAGTGCTAAAAGCTACCAGAAATGAGCACCACACTACTCTTCTCTTTTGGGAAAGATCACAGACACAGTGGTTTGTATTAAATCTCAAAAAGAGGAATAGCAAAACTGCACATGTCAAGGAAGCATTACAAGATGACGTCGTTATTTGGAGAATTGCTTTCATCTTTGAGATATCTCACACCTGCTTCATTTGGCAGAGCGTGTTTCCATTCCATGAAAACCAGAATTTCCCTCCCCCAAATCCCAAGGAATATAAATACAGTGTGGTGACAAGGGAAAAGTTTTGATATAAAATGTCAAGGTATATAAACCAAGTTAACTAACTTTTTTTTTGGTTGAAAAGGGTTCCTTGGTTTATGTGTGTGTGTGATACATACATATATAAGTATTACTATATGCCTACACATTTACATGTGCAGTTTATTTGATATGTGTATGCATGTGTTTGCACCCATTTCCATATATATGTGTATTTAAGACAATGCATATAACTTGTATGTGTGTGTATATATATAATCTTCTAATACTACTTTTTGTTTTTTTTGTTTGTTTGTTTTGTTTTGTTTTTGAGACAGAGTCTCGCTTTGTTGCCCAGGCTAGAGTGAGTGCCGTGGCGTCAGCCTAGCTCACAGCAACCTCAATCTCCGGGCTCAAGCAATCCTGCTGCCTCAGCCTCCCGAGTAGCTGGGACTACAGGCATGCACCACCACGCCCGGCTATGTTTTTCTATATATATTAGTTGGCCAATTAATTTCTTTCTATTTTTAGTAGAGACGGGGTCTCGCTCTTGCTCAGGCTGGTTTTGAACTCCTGACCTGGAGCAATCCGCCCGCCTCGGCCTCCCAGGATTACAGGGGTGAGCCACCGCGCCTGGCCCTAATACTACTTTTTAACTGCATCTAAAATCTGTGTTAACCTTCTGTAACTAACACAGTTCTGCAGGCCATATTAGTGTGCTGGTTCTTTTAGTTTTCTCCTTTTTTTTTTGAGACAGAGTCTCACTCTGTTGCCCAGGCTAGAGTGCTGTGGTGTCAGCCTCGCTCACAGCAACCTCCAACTCCTGGGGTTCAAGCGATCCTCCTGCCTCAGCCTCCCGAGTAGCTGGGACTACAGGCATGCGCCACCAAGCCTGGCTTATTTTTTTTTTTTTCTATATATTTTAGTTGGCCAATTAATTTTCTTTCTATTTTTAGTAGAGACAGGGTTCTCGCTCTTGCTCAGGCTGGTCTCGAACTCCTGACCTCGAGCAATCCACCCTCCTCGGCCTCCCAGAGAGCTAGGATTAGAGGCGTGAGCCACCGCGCCCAGCCTAGTTTTCTCTTTTTTTAATATGCAAAAACTATAATGTGATTCAAGGGGTATAAGCGTGTGTGTGTGTTTGTGTGTGTAGTTGTGTGTGTGTTTACAGAGTAAGAGTTAAATGTCTCCAGATAATGCTGTGTTCAGTTCTGTGAAGTCTGCTTTTCTTCAGAGAAACTGGTTTGGATTTTTAGGGTATAGGTGTTTTTTTGTTTTGGTTTATTTATTAAGCATCATAATTGTTTGGTTGTCGTCATGGCTGTTTGTATCCTTGAGAAGCTTCCTCAAGCTGGCAGTTTTTGAAAAAGGGAATATTTTATTCGTTTTAGTTTTCAGAGAGTATGCCAGACTTATTTCTCACATTTTGTGGATGACACGTCTGGCTGTCCCTGGGCAAAATCCAGTTAGAAATAATAGTATTTAATATTTAATAAACTACCAGGCTTTTGAACCATCTGGGACTTTATTTTCTTTGCAAGCGGCATCTGAGTTTCAGCTGTTAGCATTTCTCCTTTGCTCTGGGAAGGGTCAATTGCTTTTAAAGTCTTTGATGCTTGCTGTGTCAGCCCTTTTCATATTTTCAAAATGCCCGTGTAAAAGGGCTTTTCATCCATTCATGCTGATAATTCTTTTGAACTTGAGGTTTGAACCAAACTAATCAAATTTAATTATAGCTCAAATCCCGTTACAGTGAACTCTAGTAGACTTCCAGGCTAGATTTTTTTTCTTTTTTCTTTTTTCTTTTTTTCGTTATACTGGAATTTAGGCCATTGCCATTATTACTTGAGGTGAGTGGGCCATTGATTGCGTTCTGGGAGACCTTTTGGTAATGGCTAAATTTTTGTTTTGTTGACATTGGTAATATGATTTGAACTTTATTCTTATGAGTAAAATTTCTCTTTCTTTGCATATATTTCAGGTGGTCTTTTTCTGTTCCTCTTTAACAATCTGAACAGTCAAAAATCTAAAAACTATTTTCTTAAAGGCTCTTTTGGTTTTGTTGTTGCTAATGGTGGTTTTGGGTTTGTTTTTAAGATCCAAAACTGAATGAGGATTTATATACATCTGGGAATACCATTGTGGTTTATGTTTATTTGCCTGCCATTCTGAGATTGTATTTTTTCCCTTTTGCTTCATTAAAAAAAAAAAGTTTGTACAGCATTATTTCCCGGAGAGAAAGTAGGAAATATAAACGTTTTAAACTGCAGCATATATTAAAGAAAGGTGGACTAGCACTGATATTTTTAGTGCTTTCTTCAAAATGATTGCTAACATGTGTATTATATTTTAGTATCTTGTTAAGTTCACTTGTTAATCTGTATTTATGGTTTTGTATGTGCAAGAGTGTTTTTTTTTCCCAATAGAGTTTAAAATTCTATTTTTTTTTTTTTTATTTTTTTATTTTTTTTTTTTTTTGAGACAGAGTCTCGCTTTGTTGCCCAGGCTAGAGTGAGTGCCGTGGCGTCAGCCTAGCTCACAGCAACCTCAAACTCCTGGGCTCGAGCGATCCTTCTGCCTCAGCCTCCCGAGTAGCTGGGACTACAGGCATGAGCCACCATGCCCGGCTAATTTTTTATATATATATCAGTTGGCCAATTAATTTCTTTCTATTTATAGTAGAGACGGGGTCTCGCTGTTGCTCAGGCTGGTTTTGAACTCCTGACCTTGAGCAATCCGCCCGCCTCGGCCTCCCAAGAGCTAGGATTACAGGCGTGAGCCACAGCGCCCGGCCTAAAATTCTATTTTTAAAATAGATTTTGTTTGGATTCCTAAGCAGATTTGTGAGTAATGGCATTTAAAATACTTTAAGTTCCTCTGAGTCTCTAAATAAAGTCTGTACATTTTTGTAATAATTGTAGCAATTTTTGACCTGCAAGAATAAAATGATAGAACTCCCTCTGTCCTCAGAATATCTGATTCTGGAATGGAAAACTGGGCTTAGAAAGAAGAGCAAATAGCAGAGCTCCTATTAAAGGTGAAAATTGGCTTTTTTCAAAAAATACAACTCAGGATTCCCACTTTCCCTGAATTTGTTGTAACAAAGCCTCTTGTTTTAAAATGAAATAAAATGCAAAGTTAATTTACATACCAGTTTCTTTGGAGTATAACTTTGCTTGCCAAGTCATTATGAATTTTGAATATACACGTTTAAAGGAATTTTGGTGGTAATACTGCCACAATGTGTAGGACAAGTTCACACATACATCTTTGGTGGGCTTTAGAATCGTTTGCCGCAGTTCTCACTCTGGTCAGAGGGCACGGCCGATGCTTGTACGCCTTTTAACTTGAATGCCAGGGAGGGCGGCATCTGCCTCTGTTTGCTAGTGTTCTTATGTCAGCAGAAGCCCAAAATATCTTTAGGAAAGTAAAACTTCAGCTAACCGGAAGGCCCGAATCCTGCTAGGCCAACATAATTTCTAGAGAGCAGGGGCCAAGATTTTCATTTAGGAAAAATGTTGCCACTCTCATGCGTGTTTAGACAGAGGACCGTGAGCATTGTTTCTCGTCTTTTCTTATCTAAGTGTTGCCTCTAAGAACTTAGGTTGATGAAACACATTTTATCTATAGCTCCAGATGGTGAGAGATACCGAACCAACCGCCTGCAGACATCAGCGCAGATGAAGGCACCTGTCTAGGTTCGCATCTCAGCTCCACTGCATGCTAGCTGCGTGGCCTTAGGCGAGTTATTTTAAACTCTCTTATCTCCCTTTCTTTATCTGTAAGATGAAAGTAATACTCTAATGCCTACCTCAGAGGGTTGTTGAAAAGATTACTTAACATTCATCCATACCAAGTGCTTAGGACAGTGCCTGAAATCGAGTCCCGCATAAATCTCATGCTCTGTTGGTGACCCTGTGATGATATTTCCAGTGCCCCCTTCAAACCTGCTGGCCTCATCCAAGGCCTTACCATTTCGCTCTGTCCTGATCGTTTCTAGTATTCCATCTGATGTGTGCGGCACACCCTGGACATAGCCCCGGATCCGGCCCATCTCGACCCTCTTCATTTGCCCTGTAATTTCTGGACCGGACATTTCAAGGAGGTAGTCCAGAGCGTCGGCCGAATGCCTGGCAGTCCTGGGCCTACACCGACGCCTTCCTCACCCCAGCCATTTATACCATTTGCTCGGGGCGTGCGATCTTTATTTGCCGGGGGTTGGTTTGGACCAACCTTTTTGGCACCAGGGACCGGTTTCACGGAAGACGAGTTTTCCATAGACGGGGCGGGAGGATGGTGTCAGGATGGTTCAAGCACATTGCATTTATCGCGCAGCCAGCCTCTCTGCTAACGCTGGTCTGTGTTGGCAGCTGCTCCCCAGCGCTAGAGTCACCGCCCCAGCCCCACCTCCGATCGTCGGGCGTTAGACTGTAAGGACCGTGCAGTCTAGATCCCTCCCAGGGTCGTGCTCCTGTGAGAATCTCACGCTGATGCTGATTGACAGGAGGCGGAGCTTATGCGGTGACGCCGGTGCCGGGAGCGGCTGAGAGCACAGATGCAGCCTTGCTTGCTCAGCTGCCACTCACCTGCTGCGCAGCCAGGTCCTAAGAGGCCCCGGACCAGTGCTGGTCCAAGGCCGGGGGATTGGGGACACGGGACCCGTGCTGGTCCAAGGCCGGGGGACTGGGGACACGGGACCCGTGCTGGTCCAAAGCCAGGGGGATTGGGGACACGGGACCCGTGCTGGTCCAAGGCCGGGGGGATTGGGGACACGGGACCCGTGCTAGTCCAAGGCCAGGGGGACTGGGGACACGGGACCGGTGCTGGTCCAAGGCCGGGGGACTGGGGACACGGGACCCGTGCTGGTCCATGGCCAGGGGGACTGGGGACACGGGACCCGTGCTGGTCCAAGGCCGGGGGACTGGGGACCGCAGGTTGGACTGCGTAGGGCTCTCAGCTGTGCGATCTCTTTAGGGAGGGGCCAGGCCCTGTAAGGACTTACCTTGAACTCATGCTCACGGGCCCCTCGCTGGTAGGCCGCCAGATTTTGATCAATGTATAAAGTGTATTTGTTAAAATCAAACGTGCACGATAGTGGGTTTGTTTTTCCCATCAGGAGGAGCCTCGGGCCGGGCGGCCGCGTCTGCGCCGTCAGAGCCAGATCCGGCTTGGTGGGAAGTAGGAGGTGAAACACTTTGCTCACATTTTAGGTTCAAACCAGAGAAAAGCGATTAAAGCCCAAGACAAAGAAAATTGAGATTTGGGGGAGCTTTGCCTCCTGAGCGTGCAAGAGCGCGGCGGCAAGCCACGCCGCCGAGTGTCGCAGGCTGAGTAAGGGTCAGCGAGGAGCAGGAGGGATGAGCCCTGTGAGTGCGGGTTGGGGGCCGGTGGCTCCGTGCAGGGACTCCGCCGTGCGTGGCAGGACGCAGCGCGCCTGGCCTCTAGCCAGCAGGTGTCGGCAGCACCTTAGATGTCCCCGGGGGTGGAAAGACGTGGAAGATGTCATTATCGAATATAATGTAGTGATTATTGTGCTCTGGTCACCATGGACACGTTTAGTGCCGCTTTCTGTCCCTGCGTCTTTTCAGATGCCTGCTTCAAACCCCGCTTTTCTCCAGCACGCGGCGTCTGTCTCAAAAGCAGGGTTTCGCTGCAGTAGCAGAGGGAGATTTTCTTCCCCTGTCCCCTCCCCAGCCGAGCCCAGCCGCCGGTGCCTTTGAGCAGAGGCCGCCCCGCGGGTTTCTGAGGGTCTGCACCCCTGCCCTGCCGCCATTCGCCCCGTGGGCCTGCGAGCCCAGCCCCCTCTGGCGTCCTGGCTAGAAAATCAGGTGGCGTGGTCGCATCAGCAAAATGCCTTCTAGGGACAATTTGGGCAGCGAGTCAGAAAATACCGGGGGATTCCTGAAACTTTTTTTTTAAATTTTATCTATCTGTCTGTCTGTCTGTCTGTCTGTCTGTCTGTCTGTCTGTCTATCTATCTATCTATCTATCTATCTATCTATCTATCTATCTATCTATCTATCTATCTATCTATCCATCCATCCATCCATCTATTTATCTATTTATCTGTATCTATCTATTTATCTATTGATCGATTGATTGATTGATTGATTGAGACAGAGTCTCTCTCTGTTGCCCAGGCTAGAGTGAGTGCCGTGGCGTCAGCCTCGCTCACAGCAACCTCAGACTCCTGGGCTCAAGCGATCCTCCTGCCTCAGCCTCCCGAGTAGCTGGGACTACAGGCATGGACCACCATGCCTAATGGCTAATTTTTTTCTATATATATATTAGTCGGCCAATTAATTTCTTTGTATTTATAGTAGAGACGGGGTCTCGCTCTTGCTCAGGCTGGTCTCGAACTCCTGACCTCGAGCTGTCCTCCCGCCTGTGCCTCCCAGAGTGCAAGGGTGACAGGCGTTGTGAGCCCCCGCGCCCGGCCTCCTGAAACTTGCAACGCTAGTCAAGGTCCCTTAACTGCAGCACCCCACGTTTTTCACTCTGTTGAAATGAGTGAGGTCCTGCGAGATCGGGGCCGTTCGGGGGACATCTGGAGGTGCTTCCGCGACCGCACTGGGGTTCCGTTGCTGTGTCAGGAGCGACGGCCGTCGCGGTGGCTGAGAACCCTTACAATGTCACAGGGACCGCGAGGCTGGGTTCCCTGCTCAGCGTGTCACACGGCGGACGTTGGCAGGGACTGCCGTCTCACCTGGGGCCCCAGATCCTCTTCCGGTCTCTCGGGGATGTCGGCCAATGTCCTGTCCTTGCGGCAGCATGACTAAGGTGTGTTTTCTCGTCGGTCGCAGGTAGGGTGGGGACCACACTCAGCTTCAGGGCTGCCCCGGGACCTTGCCACGCGGCCCCTCCATCACCCCCCCCCGAAGCACGCAGCTCACCTCTTCCGAGCCAGCAAGAGGCTGTCTCACTTCAGATCTCTTTAGGAAGGGGCCGGTCCTTCTCAGGACTTTCCTAGAACCCAGGGCCATCTCCCTTTAGATGGACTGAGAGCCCACTGCTCGGGGCCTCGGCTGTATCTGCAGAGTCCTTTCACTTTGGTCACCAAGTGTCACCTGGTCTCAGGACTCTGCTCCGGTTACCCCCAGTCCCACCCTTGATGAACCTGTGTAGGTGGCAATCTTGGGTGATTTGTTGCTGGCGGGGAGAGGACCGTGCAGGGCGTGTGTGCCAGGGGCAGGAATCTCTGGGGCCATCTTAAAATCCTGCCTGCCCACAGTGGCTTTTGACCGAAAAAGGTTGCGGAGCCTACCTTGTCTTAGATCTTACGACTTAATATTCAAACTCATCTTTTCTGCTGAGCCGTGTCTGTCCATTTTCGTGTTTTTCTTCTACTTTCACAGGAGGAGGATGAGGCAGAGGCGTGGGGTGGCTTCTGAGCTTTGGCTGGGTGTTTCGAGTCGCTAACGGGGATGCCATTGCACCGGCATGCTCAGTCGTAATCCCTGACTGCTGAGCCCGCGGGCAAATACTCGCAGCATTGCACACTGGTGCTTTCGAGAGCCATTGAGCTGTAAAGTGTTCAGGGTTCTTTAGTCACTGATACAGTTTTAAAAATGCGTTTAGGATCATTATATCCAGACTTCTTAACTGTACGCGGAACTGATTGAACCTGTGCAGATGGAAACCTTGGGTAATTTGTTGCTGCACGCAGAACTTGCAGTCTTCAGTACTTTGCAGAATTCTTCCATTTACCAGCTGAACTGTGCTAAAAATTTATATATTAAATATAAAGATGACGATTTATGACATTTATTATGACTTATAGGGTCAAGAAAACCTGATAAACTTACTGCCATGTTACTCCGTAATGTTAAGAAACTTGAAAGATTTTTGTCACCAAAAAGTACATCTTGCAGTTTTTATGACACAGTAGTATCACTTGTTAAAATTCTGGGATTCTTTATTAAGCAACCGACAGTGTTCTAGGAACTAAATTTTTACGCTTGAAGCTGCCGGAAGCCAAAAACTATTTCCAATGATCTCCATCCCACTCCCTCCATATAATTTGCAAGTTCACTGAGTTTGTTGCTTTCTCACAATTGTGAGAAGTTCGAACAAGCGGTGTCTAAACGTAGGAAGAGTGAAGTTCTTTTCCATTAATACGTGTTTTGCTCTAATTTAAAAACAGAGGAGAGCCTGCCCTTTTTTTCTCAAGTGGATCTGCATATTTTTCTTCTAAGGTGGTTCTCTAAGAGTATTATGATTACATGATGTAATCGATGGTGTAAAAACTGGAACTCTTGATTAGGATGCTAAACAGCGATGTTAGCAGATACCAAGTTTATATATTAAGGGTAGAAAGATTTTTAAAAGTACAAATTTGAGTGATCCCTTCCCCTGTGTAACTTATGGTACACTTACAGACTTCCACTTGACACTAATATCTTCTCTGTTAATAAATGTCAGAGGCTACGCTATAAAGAGTAAAGGTAGAGAACCATGGTGAAGTAGAGAAGTATATAGGATGCTATATCTTACTCCAAATTCCCTGTATGTAAGGAGCCTATATATAATTTGGGTCTAATTAATGTAGTTGTTTATTTTCTTTCTTCTTTGTTTTTATTTTTTATTTTTTATTTTTTTTTTTTTTGAGACAGAGTCTCACTTTGTTGTCCAGGCTAGAGTGAGTGCCGTGGCGTCAGCCTAGCTCACAGCAACCTCAAACTCCTGGGCTCAAGCGATCCTCCTGCCTCAGCCTCCCGAGTAGCTGGGACTACAGGCATGCGCCACCATGCCCGGCTAATTTTATATATATATATCAGTTGGCCAATTAATTTCTTTCTATTTATAGTAGAGACGGGGTCTCGCTCTTGCTCAGGCTGGTTTTGAACTCCTGACCTTGAGCAATCCGCCCGCCTCGGCCTCCCAAGAGCTAGGATTACAGACGTGAGCCACAGCGCCCGGCCTTCTTCTTTGTTTTTAAATATGCAAAATATCAAAGGTTGAGAGGCGCTAGAAGCAAGTGAGACCATATATGTTGGGAAAACTCGCATTTTGGCTAAGGAAGTGAAAATTATAGGCAAAGATAACTTACCAGTATATGATGCGTCCTGTTGGTCTGTTCTATTTCATCAAAAAACTTCCTGTGCTTTCATTAGGTGGCTCATGTTTCATATGATTAGGGGGAAATGAAGTTAGATAATTTCTCTTTGAAACAGACTTGCTTTTCTAGCATTTTCATACCTTCCTGGTCTGTCATTAATGAGCTAGTTCTCACGACTGTTTCTTTCACAGTTGTTTTGACTAAATTTGGTTAAAACTACGAGCAGGTTTTGTTTGTGAGCATGCAAACACTGTGGATGAAACAGGATCAGTATGACGTGTCTTCATAACTTCCAGGTTCAGCTCAACTGAAATCAAAGTCCTGGTGACAGCAGTGTAATCTTGAGTGGGCTTTCAGATAAATAGTTGAGATTAAACTTTTAATTAGATTACTTTAAACTTGAACTTTTTTGGTGATAAAATATATATAACACAAAATTTGCCATTTTGGGCCGGGCGCTGTGGCTCACGCCTGTAATCCTAGCTCTTGGGAGGCCGAGGCGGGCGGATTGCTCAAGGTCAGGAGTTCAAAACCAGCCTGAGCAAGAGCGAGACCCCGTCTCTACTATAAATAGAAAGAAATTAATTGGCCAACTGATATATATATAAAAAAATTAGCCGGGCATGGTGGCGCATGCCTGTAGTCCCAGCTACCCGGGAGGCTGAGGCAGAAGGATCACTCGAGCCCAGGAGTTTGAGGTTGCTGTGAGC
The DNA here is from genome assembly GCF_040939455.1 of Microcebus murinus. NCBI lineage: Eukaryota > Metazoa > Chordata > Mammalia > Primates > Cheirogaleidae > Microcebus > Microcebus murinus. The sequence goes on along the minus strand of NC_134133.1, from coordinate 2,635,514 downwards.
TAGGCTGACGCCACGGCACTCACTCTAGCCTGGGCAACAAAGTGAGACTCTGTCTCAAAAAAAAAAAAAAAAAAAAAAAAAAAAAAAAAAGAATTAAAAAAAAAAAAAAATTTGCCATTTTGACCATTAAAGTGTGTAATTCAGTAGCATTAATTACATTCATGGTGTTGTGCAAACCATTACCACTATCCGTTTCTCAAACATTTTCATCACCCCAAACACAAACTCTGCAACCGTTAGGCAATTTCCCCTTTCTCCCCTGCCCCAGCCCCTGGTAACTTCTTATCTACTTCTGTCGCTATGAATTTGCCTGCTCTAGATATTTTGTGAAAGTGCATCATGAAATATTTATCCCATATCTGGCACAAGGTTTTCAAGGTTTATCCACATTGCAGTTTATAAAATTTTATCAGAACTCCGTTCCCTTTTATGGCTGAATAATATTACGTTGTGTTGATACACCACATTTTAAGGGAGAGGATGAAGAGGGTAGGAGTAGAGAGGAGGAGGGGGGAGGGATTAATTATTTCAGTTGACGAAAATTGCAAGGATTTGTCAAGGATAACATGGGGTTTTGAAATACGCATGCATTGTGGAATGGCTAAATTGAGCTAATTAACCTATGCATACTTATCTTTATTTGTGGTTAAAAACACTTAAAATCTACTCTTCTAGAGATTTTTCAAGGATACAGTGTGTTGTCATTAACTGTGGTCGCCATGTTGTGCAGTGGGCCTCTCGAACTTACAGCTCCCATCCAACTGAAATTTGGTATTCTTTGACCAGCGTCTCCCCAATACACCCCACCCCGCTCTGCACCCCCCAAGCTCTTGGTAGCCACCATTCTTCTACTCTCTGCTTCTGTGACTTTAACTTTTCCAGATTCCATATGTAAGTGAGATCCTGCGGTTTTTCTTTCTGTCCCTGTCTTATTTGACTTTGTAATGTCCTCCAGGTTCGTCACATTGTTGCAAATGACAGGATTCCCCCTCCTCTTTTCAGGCTGAGTAGCACTGTGTTATGTACCAGGGCTCTTGGGAAAGTACCCGGCCACTGTCGATGCAAGGAGAGCATGTTACATGGCTGGATACTTTGGGGACAGCCTTGCATACATATTGCATTTCCTTTGTCCATTCATCCGTTGATAGACTGGTAGGCTGATATTCCGTGTCTTGTCTGTTGTGAGCATGCTACAGTGAACATGGAAGTGCAGGCATCTCTTTGAAATACGGATTTCATGTTCTTTGGCTAGAAACCCAGTAGAGGGATTGCTGGATCCTATGGTAGTTCTGTTTTTTAATTTTCTGAGGAACCTCCATACTGTTTTCCACGATGGCTGTACTAATTTACATTCCCACCAACAGTGTGCGAGTGTTCCTGTCTCTTCTCCAACACTTACCATTGTCTTTTCTTTTCTTTTCTTTTTTTTTTTTTTTGAGGCAGAGTCTCACTTTGTTGCCCAGGCTAGAGTGAGTGCCGTGGCGTCAGCCTGGCTCACAGCAACCTCAATCTCCTGGGCTCAGCGATCCTCCTGCCTCAGCCTCCCGAGTAGCTGGGACTACAGGCATGCGCCACCATGCCTGGCTAATTTTTTGTATATATATTAGTTGGCCAATTAATTTCTTTTCTATTTATAGTAGAGACGGGGTCTTGCTCTTGCTCAGGCTGGTTTCGAACTCCTGACCTCGAGCAATCCGCCCGCCTCGGCCTCCGAGAGTGCTAGGGTTACAGGCATGAGCCACCGCGCCTGGTCTACCATTGTCTTTTTTTTTTTTTTTTTTGAGACAGAGTCTCGCTTTGTTGCCCAGGCTAGAGTGAGTGCTGTGGCATCAGCCTCGCTCACAGCAACCTCCAACTCCTGGGCTCAAGCGATCCTTCTGCCTCAGCCTCCCGAGTAGCTGGGACCACAGGCATGAGCCACCATGCCCGGCTAATTTTTTATATATATATATATCAGTTGGCCAATCAATTTCTTTCTATTTATAGTAGGGACGGGGTCTCGCTCTTGCTCAGGCTGGTTTTGAACTCCTGACCTTGAGCAATCCGCCCGCCTCGGCCTCCCAAGAGCTAGGATTACAGGCGTGAGCCACCGCGCCCGGCCTACCATTGTCTTTTGATAATGGCCATCCTAACGTGTGAGATGATAACTCACTGTGGTTTCAACACACTAACTGCCGTGTGAGTTGTATGTAACTCACACTGGTTTTGAGCCTGGGGCCTCGTGAAGCACATGTAGCTCACAGGTGTCTTCACCTTGGGAGCCGCAAGAACTATTTTTCAAGTTACATATAACTCATGCACAGAAAACAATAAAAAATTTTTCATGAAATTAGGATCATTTTGTTTTAGAAGTTTTTATTCTATTTTCATAATAAAACGCTGTGGACCCAGGGGGAAAAAGTTGTTTTTTTTTTTTTTCTAGTGTGGTAGTCAGTGTGTTAATTTGCATTTCTGTGATTAGTGATATTGAACATTTTTTCATGTATCTGTTGGCCATTTGGTTTTTTGTTTTGTTTTGTTTTGTTTTTGAGACAGAGTCTCACTCTATCACCTGGACTAGAGTGCCGTGGCGTCAGCCTCGCTCACAGCAACCTCAAACTCCTGGGCTCAAGCGATCCTCCTGCCTCAGCCTCCTGAGCAGCTGGGACTACAGGCATGCGCCACCACGCCCGGCTAATTTTTTCTATTTTCAGTAGAGACGGGGTTTCACTCTTGCTCAGGATGCTCTCGAACTCCTGACCTCAAGTGATCCTCCTGCCTCAGCCTCCCAGAGTGCTATTATTACAGTATTATTACAGTATTAATTACAGTATTAATTACAGTATTACAGGCATGAGCCACCGTGCCCGGCCTGCTGGCCATTTGTGTATCATCTTTGAGAAATGTCTATTCAGGTCCTTTGCCCAGTTTTTTAATCAGGCTATTTGTTTTCTGGTTATTGAGTTGTTTGAATTTTTTATTTATTTTGGGCATTAATTCCTTACCAGATGTGTGGTTTGCAAATATTTTTGCCCATTCCGTACGTAGTTTGTCTTGTTCATTCTGTTGATTTTTTTTCCTTGTTGTATGAAAGGCTTTTAGTTTGGTCGATACCGTTTTGCCTGTGTCCACTTTTGTTGCCTGTGCCTTTGGGGCCTTTAATTCTTCTGTATGTTAACATTGGTCATTTTTATCCCAGTAGTCATGACCTTTAAAATGAGTGTAGCCCAACTTAAAAGAAAAAAAAGAGGAAACTAATGTAATGGGGAACTTACTATAAATTAATGCCAATCTGTGCTCCAGCCATAGGGAAAATTACTAGGATTCTCCAAACAGGCCACGCCAATCTGCCTGCACCTGTAGTTCTCAAGGTGTCGTCCCTGGATCGAGAGTGTCAGCGTCACCAGGGAATTGGATGTTGATGCAAAGTCTCAGGCCCCGCCTAAATAGGAAGTCTGGGGATAGGGCCTAGAATCTGTGTTTAACAAGCGCTCCAGATTGTGATGCATGCTAAGGTGTATACCGCTCTATTTATTTGTCTTGACTTTCATAGCGTTATGAGAATCTGTGCATCTTCGCTTAGCTGTGGTGGTGTCCTGTTTGGTAAGGGACACCCCAGCCCCCAACCTCTGGTTCTGTGCTCTCAGAATGCAAGTACTGTGGAGTGCTGGCAGTCTGTTGGATATTCCTTCCAGTTTGAGAATCTCTTTAGTGTAGGGATTTGATTCTCTTTCACTTATTTTTTTTATTTTTTTTTTTGAGACAGAGTCTTGCTTTGTTGCCCAGGCTAGAGCGAGTGCCGTGGCATCAGCCTAGCTCACAGCAACCTCAGACTCCTGGGCTCAAGCAATCCTCCTGCCTCAGCCTCCCGAGTAGCTGGGACTACAGGCACGCGCCACCACGCCCGGCTAATTTTTTCTATATATATTAGTTGGCTAATTAATTTCTTTCTATTTATAGTAGAGACATGGTCTCGCTCCTTGCTCGGGCTGGTTTCGAACTCCTGACCTTGAGCAATCCTCCCTCCTCGGCCTCCCAGAGTGCTAGGATGACAGGCGTGAGCCACCGCGCCCGGCCTCACTTCTTTACAAATAATAATGTTTAACAAATCGTAGAGGTCTTTTAAAGGTTTGCGAATTTGAATGGTGTGCCCAGTGGGCTGGGGGGACAGGGTACATAGAATTATTACAGGGAAGAGGAGATGAAGCAGGTTGTTTTGATTTGTAGGGCAGTGGAAAAAAATGGCAAAAGTTGGGTTTATATTTTTTTAAAAAAATTTTCTTGGGAGATGTTATACCATCTTGTTACTTAGCTTTCTGCCTGCTTTTTGTCATATTTTAAGAGTGGTATGCTCTTAATATTTAGATTCAGAATTATCAGGAGGAATTTTGTCTTTAGTCTGTTTTGTGCTGCTGTGACAGAAAACCATAGACAGGGCAGTTTATAGTGAACAGAAATTTATTTCTCACAGTCCTGGAGGCTGGGGATCCCAGGATTAAGGGGCCAGTGTCTGGCAAGGGCCTTCTTGTGGCGTCATTCTGTGGCAGAGGATGAAGGATGAAGGGGGAGAGAGAGGAAGAGAAAGCACGGGCAACCTCATCCTTTTATAAGGAACCCAGTCCTGAGATAACTGTATCAATCCGTTCTCTCAACACCACCACATTTGGGGATCAAGTTTCCGGCACATGAACTTTGGGGGGACACCTTCAAACCATAGCAAACTCGCTTTAAAATACAAGGTTGTCTGAAAAGAACTTTGAAGATAATTATATGGGTGGGAGTGGGGATTCTTCGATGATTCTGGTTTTGCCTTTAGGGTATAAGCAAAGTGTCTTTCAAGGAAGGAGTCCTTTGTGTTAATATTATTTCACTAGTTTGATACATGCTTTTGGTTTTTAAAAATAGGATGCTTTTACCCTACAAAATTTAAATGTACGACTAGTCGAAGATAGGTAGCATTTAAAGTTTGGGCACACATTTTCTCATTAAACAAGTAATGGGATCCACATTTTTCCAGTTAATGGGATGAAAATAAAAACTTGATCGGTGATTGCTACAGTTTTAATCCCATTACAGCTGCAGTGGAATTTTCTTATTAAGACAAACCTCTTTTCAACCACAGATATACTTCTTAGCTCAGGCGTCATAAAGCTTCATAACCGAGGTTGTGTTGGCATAGAGTATCTTGCCTGTAACAGACTTCTAGCGCTCTATTTGTTTCCCACAATTTTCTGCATGTTTGTCTCAAATGAACCATAAAATGATTCAGTGCCAACATGTGGTTTTAATAACAAACAAGCATGGGCAAATGAATGTTGACTTAGAATTGAAGTTTCATACATATGCCATGACTTTAACCTCTAAGTAAATTTATAGCTTAGCACTCAGTGTTAAACATATTATCAGTTATTATAGAATTTTCATTCCAGGCATCGATTATTTGGGGTGTCTGATACTGAAAACCACACTGTTGATAAAAAAAATTTTTTTTGCAAGTTTTTCAGAGTACATTTCTAGTTGGGTTTTATGAGCAAGTGGTAACAAATTCCCCCAGAGCTCTTATTTACCTTCTTAGTTTTTACTTATTATTATTATGGTTTATATTGCTTCAAAATGACAATTTTAAGATAATAAAAAATGGTGTCAAGAGACTCTTTTATAAAAGTTCCTATTGAAAAGGAGACTTTTGAAGTAGGAATTTACTATACTCTGAGCATATCAGCATTAGGTGTAACTAGAGAGTCCTTCTTTCTTTCCTCTCTGGTGGAAACAGCACGAGGGAGCTGGTGTGTGTAAGTGTGTGCGTCCCGCAGGTGGGTGGGGGAGACGGGGTGGGTGCTCGAGGAGGTGACGTGAGAGAGAGAGAGAGTCCCAATTCTCTACGCTTCCAGTCCCATGTGTGTGCTTTTTAATTATTTTTCTTGCTTTACTCCAGTGGCTAGGTCCACCCACAGAATGTTGTCTCCAAGTGGTGGCCCTGGGCATCCTCACTGCTTCCCTGTTTTGGGGAAAAGGCACAGTCTTTTGCCATTAAGTATGGCGTTAGCTGTGGGCTTCTTACAGATGTTCTTTGCCAAGTTGGAAAAAGTTCCCTACTATTTCTAGTTTGCTAATTTTTTATTTAGTTACAACGGATGTTTAATCTTTCAAAGCGCCTTTTTTTTTTTTGGTATCTGTTGAGATGATCATATGATTTGTCTTTATTCTGTTAATATGGCAAATTTTATTGACTTCAGACTGGTGAAGCAACGTTTTGGATTCCTGGGATACATCTCACTGCTCATGATGGATTATCTCAGGAATCCAAAGTTGCTTCACCAGTCTGAAGTGGCTAGAGTTGGCTTCTGGATTCAACTTGCTAATATTTTGTTAAGGCTTTTTTTTTTCTTTATCATTTTCTTTTTCCTACTGCTTTGGATTTACTTGGCTGTTCCCCTGCCAGCTTCTTCAATTATAAGCTTAGATTATTTATTTGTAGACCTTTTTCTTTTCTTATCTCATGTAAACATTTAAATTTCCAAATTTTCCTCTAAGTACCTGATTAGCTATATCCCCCAAACTCTGATATGTTGTGTTTTCATTTCACAATATTTCCTGAAGTGCCTTTTTTCACTTAGGATATATAAAGCCATAGGAAGAAAAAAACAGATAATATATAAAATCATAGTTCTTTTTTTTTTTTTTTTGAGTAGATAACTGAGCAGAGGTTGCAAAGCAGCCAGGTGAGCTGAATGACAAAGGGTCACAAGCCCCTCCAAGAAGAGACAGAAGTGTTTCAGCTTTGGCAGGGAGTTAGAGGTGCCGTAAAAGTAGGCAGGGGCAGGAGGCCTGGGAGAGGCCCCTCAGGGGGCACAGTTGGAGGGTGGGGCAGGAGATCCCAGGGAAGCTCATCTGTCCTTGTGTCTGTCCTTGCGGCTTGCGTGAGTGAATGCATGGTTTTGATCAGCCGTCCCCGGAAAACACAACTCACCCCCATCCCAGAACCTTCACTGAGCTAAAGCATAAATCACCTGCCGGAGGAGGGACGGGTAACTCTCCCCTCCACCCCAATCCCAGGCGCAGGTCCTCCCTCGGGCTCGTCCTTACGCTAGGAAAATGCCATCTGCCACAAGGGGAGGGCCAGAAAATAAAACCAAAGTGTCTTCTTATTTGTCATGAGGGAGGTGACTGGTGCTGTGTAGATAGGGCAACTGGCGGACTTCTGGCTGTGATTTGGGGTCTCTGTTGCAAGACGTACTGACGTAGATTTACTCACCTGAGATTATTCAGGGTCAAGCCAGAGTATTTATTAGTGTTTCTCTTGAGAGCTGCCCGTTGACATCTTTTTGCTAATTTTATATTTGCGGGGTACTTACTCCTGTGTGTACTTAGATCGTGAGGTATATATATATTTAGGATGTTAAGCTGTTACCATGTACGCTGTCAATATATACCTAGTTGTGAGTCAGTTACCTTTTAATTTTCTACAAGACCTTTAAGTTTCACGGGCAAGTTTTACACAGTTTTTATACAGACGAATCTATGCTTTACCCCTCTGTGGTTACTTCCTGACTTTGCTCTATGGAAAGTCCTGTACTGATTTTTTTTTTTCCCTAAGGTGCAGTTTACATATTCTGAAATGCACCAATCTTAAGTGTCCAGAGAGGTGCCTTTGCACACATGTGTATATCCCTGTAACCACCACTGTGATCAAGATACAGAACTGTTTCATCACTCAGGGGCTCTCGGGCCCCTTCCCATTTCCTGTTCACACCCCCCTCCCCAAAAATTAACCACTGTTGTGACTGTCAGCACCGCAGATGAGTTTTATCTGTTTCTGACCTTTATATAAACAGAATCGCACACTGTGTGTTCTTTTATGCCTGCCTTCTTTCACGCTGAGATTCAGCCACGTATGGATAGCAGTTCTTTTTTTTTTTTTGAGACAGAGTCTCACTTTTGTTGCCCAGGCTAGAGTGAGTGCCGTGGCGTCAGCCTCGCTCACAGCAACCTCCAACTCCTCCTGGGCTCAAGCGATCCTCCTGCCTCAGCCTCCCAAGTAGCTACAGGCATGCACTACAGGCATGCACCACCATGTCCGGCTAATTTTTTGTGTATATATTTTTAGTTGGTCAATTAATTTCTTAGTAGAGACGGGGTCTCGCTCAGGCTGGTTTCGAACTCCCAACCTCGAGCAATCCGCCTGCCTCGGCCTCCCAGAGTGCTAGGATTACAGGCGTGAGCCACCGCGCCCGGCCGATAGCAGTTTTTTATTGCTTTCCTTTATAATATTCCATCGTATAATATACCGCAATTTGTATATCGGCTCTCTTGTTGACAGATATTTGGGTTGTTGTTAGTTTGTGGCTATTGTGGGTAAAACTTTGTTTTGAATACTCTTGTACATGTTCTTTTGTGAGTTTAGTCACTCAGTTCTCTTGGGTGTGTATACAGGGGCAGAATTGCTATGTCAGAGGGTAAGATGGATATTTATCTTAATAGATACTGCAAAACTCTTGTCCAAAGTGTAAACTCTTGACCAGTTTACACTTTCAGAAAAGGTGTATGCTCAGTATTTTTCTCTTGTTGCAGAGATCCTTTTTTGCTTTACTTATTTTTAGCAAAAATTCTATTGTAGTTTATCTTCAACCTATAGCATCTGGTGTGAGAAATACTATTTTGTATAATCAGCAAGACACAGCTCCGTGGAATATGGCAGCAGGTCAAGGCCTGGTCCCCCACAGATCTCAGGATTCCTAAAATGCTGTCGTTTAGCAAAAGCAGTCCCTCTGTCTCATGGCCAGTGCGTCTGTTAAACAGCTTCAGGTAAGCTCGTATAAATTCTTAAGGTCAGCAGAGGCTTTCGTCTGGGAAAATTTTGTGGTTTACTTAAGTATTCTGGCTTAGAGGGTACTTGTGTATCTCATTTGATTATATTTAAATGAAAAACAAAAAAAAATGGTTTACCCTTTAAGGGTATGGGAGAATAGTAGTCTGTTGTTAAGAAATTCCTTTTTTATGTGGAAATCTGGAAATCCCATCCTTACTGTACTTGATATGCTCAAGATCATTCGAGTCTTCTGACCCCTCTAAGGAAGGCCGTTCGTGTGCTCACATCATGGGTACGTGGCTTGATGAGAGAAATGGAGTTAGATTAAGGAGAATTGTTTAGCAAATGACATTGACACAGGGAAAGGGGGGTGGATGTTATTGCCCGTAGAATAGTGTAAGTGCTTAGAATGTCCTTGAAATCAAGTAATATAAAGAACACAGGATCCTCCAAAGATGGGCTCACTGTCTGAGTTACTGACTGTAAATAGTTGGGCCCCACCAGAGGGATCAGTCCCAGGCCCTGGGTTTGCTCAGTGGCGTCTGTGATTTTACCCTTATGCTCGTGGCCATTGCGTGCGGAAATGTCTCATTTTCCCTCCCCTCCTTGCCGTTGGGGGTGCTGGCACTGCCGACCTGCACCAGGTGAGCCTCAAGAAGGTGCAGACTTCCCGTCACTGTCGCGCACGGTCCCCACGTCCACCCGGCCCGTAACACAGATGCTGCCCACAGACCCAGACTTTGCCAGGGCTCTTCTTCATTTAGTGCCTTAATTTCTGGCAAGAAGTCCTGCTACCACAGAGGATCGTTATGTGGTCTTTCAACTTACCCGCAGACCTCCGGCGCCTAACGCCACGTGAGATGGGACCCCGTTGGGAGGTTCCAAAGGCCTGGGGGGCCTGGCTCTTTCGTGTGGCCGCAGGAAGAGATGCCAGCCTGGACAGACAGGAAGCAATCGATTGAGTTCCTTTTTGCAGCTTTCCGAAGAACAACGTGTGTGTGGTTTTGATCTAGCAAGCCATGTGTTTAAATCCCACACCTACTATGTGCTAGAACATTCCACACACAGGAATTTATTGCATAACAGCATATATGTATCCATGAGCATCTATTAAGGTTAAGGGGGCTTCCTGGTACAGAAAAATGAGGTAAGCCCTACAGCCAAGCGGGCCACTTTAGATTACTGTTAGGTCTTCCTTTCAGATGGGAATTTGACAGCATCTTTAGACAGAATGGTTTGAATACCTACAGATCTGTGTGTTGCTTTGTTCTTCACTGTGTTTTAACGTAGTAATTCTCAAACCTGAGTGTGCGTAAGTTACTCTGTAAGTTGTGTATGGAAGGCCAGGTAGCCTACACTTTAAGGGAAATTTATGGAAATTTTGAGCTGACTGTGCATCACTACTCAGCTTGCTAGTCGGCTCCCCACGGCTCCCCTGCAACTGGATTTTTCTTTTTCTCTGTGTTGGAGGATTGATTGCCTTATCTTGGTCTCCTTTGATGTTGCCACGATCCCAGTAAGCGCATTTCTCTCAGAGCATTCTCGTCGCGGGGAACTTAATGCATCTATTCAACAAAGAAAAGAGAACCAGAATAAAAGTCAAAAATTCTAAAGACAGTTGAGGTGAGGCGCCCCTGCCCAGGTTGTATATCAGCAAAGTGAGGTTTTACGAATCAATGGGTGGCTGGGTAGGCAGGTGGTCAGCTCATCGGTTCATCTGCAAGTGCGCACTGAGTCTTTCGTGTCTGCAGGGCACTGTGCGTGGGGGACTGTCAGCTAACACGGTCACTCCCGCTCCGGCCCTTCCCTCTCCCAAGCTCACCGTCTGGTGGGTGAAGCAGACGTGGTTTGAGTTGAACTTGACGAGTGCTTTGCAGGCACCGCTGAGATGTCAGGGCGGTTTTGTTCCTGCAGCAAAGCTGGCTGATAAAATCTGGCTTCATTTCCTGCCCCTCCTGTAGTTAGCTAATATTTATTTTTTCCACCATCTTTTAAAATCCGGTACCATGCATTCTATTTCCTGTCCTAATTTGCCCCCTAATCGGCCGATGCGAATGAGCTGTTGTAGTGAGGGTCAAACGCTGATTACCTGTGGTAGAGTGTTTACAGGTTGTAGGATGGTTCCAACCCGTGTGACAACTGAGGAAAAGATAACCAGTGCATCGCAGGCAGTGGCTTGTGGCAGTTTATTACCCATTTATCTAATGCCCTGCTGCGTGGCTTCTCTCTGAATGCATAGAGCAGTTTATTTATCCATGTCTACACTAGGCTTTAGTGCCATTTTCTATTATCATACATAAGAGTTAATTGGAAAAGCATTCTGGAGGGGCTTTTGCAAAGCTGGAATTTCCTGAGATGTGTATGTGTATACATGTTTATCTGGCCATTGGCGTAACTGACCAACAAATACAGAGAATGGGATTATTTTTGCATTGTAGCCCTTTTGTATGTAATTGATATTTGCCTTTTTTTTTTTTTTTTTTTTTTTTGAGACAGAGTCTCAAGTTGCTGCCCAGACTCAAGTGAGTGCCGTGGCGTCAGCCTAGCTCACAGCAACCTCAAACTCAATCGCTCAAATGATCCTCCTGCCTCAGCCTCCCGAGTAGCTGGGACTACAGGCATGCCCCACCATGCTTGGCTGATTTTTTTCTATATGTATTAGTTGGCCAATTAATTCCTTCTATTTATAGTAGAGATGGGGTCTCGATCTTGCTCAGGCTGGTTTCGAACTCCTGACCTCGAGCAATCCGAACTCCTGACCTCGGCCTCCCAGAGTGCTAGGATGACAGGCATGAGCCACCTCGCCCGGCCTGATACTCACTTTTCTTATTATTCTGCTCTCAAAACATTGTTCTAACAAATATTTGGAAATGAGCAGCTGCTGAGTGGGAAAGAGCTTTCCTGGACTGTGAGCCGAACACCTGGGTTCTGCCCTAACCCTGCCACCAGCCTTACCCCTCGTCCCCTCCCCCACTGGCTCTTTCTTCCCTTTTCCTCTGTTCATTCACGTAATAACCGTTTACGGAGGGCTCTGGTACGCAGGAATCTGGCTGTGATGGGAAGGAAGCCAGACAGCTCCCTGCCTGCCCTCACCAGGCTCCCGCCCTCTCTTCTGCTCCCCTAACCCCCTGTCTTGGCCATCCAGGCCTGTGAGTTGGGCAGGGCTGCATCACTGCTTACCCTCCTTGTTGCCATTTTATATTAATGGGGCTGCTGTCAAAAGTGCTTTTAATACCACTTGACTGTTCTGGAGAAGCTGGGCGTGGTGCTGAGGGAGGGAGGGAGGGAGGCAGGTAGACAGGGAGGGAGGAGGGAGGAGGGAGGGAGGCAGGCAGGGAGACAGGGAGGGAGGAGGGAGGAGGGAGGGAGGGAGGCAGGTAGACAGGGAGGGAGGGAGGGAGGGAGGGGGGAGGGAGGGAGGGAGGCAGGTAGACAGGGAGGGAGGGAGGCAGGCAGGTAGACAGGGAGGGAGGAGGGAGGGAGGGAGGGAGGCAGGCAGGTAGACAGGGAGGGAAGAGGGAGGGAGGGAGGCAGGCAGGCAGGCAGGGAGGGAGGAGGGAGGGAGGGAGGAGGGAGGGAGGGAGGGAGGAGGGAGGGAGGGAGGCAGGCAGGTAGACAGGGAGGGAGGAGGGAGGGAGGGAGGGAGGCAGGCAGGTAGACAGGGAGGGAGGAGGGAGGGAGGGAGGAGGGAGGGGGGAGGGAGGGAGGGGGGCAGGTAGACAGGGAGGGAGGGAGGCAGGCAGGTAGACAGGGAGGGAGGAGGGAGGGAGGGAGGGAGGGGGGAGGGAGGGAGGGAGGCAGGTAGACAGGGAGGGAGGGAGGCAGGCAGATAGACAGGGAGGGAGGAGGGAGGGAGGGAGGGAGGCAGGCAGGTAGACAGGGAGGGAGGAGGGAGGGAGGGAGGCAGGCAGGCAGGCAGGGAGGGAGGAGGGAGGGAGGGAGGAGGGAGGGAGGGAGGGAGGCAGGCAGGTAGACAGGGAGGGAGGAGGGAGGGAGGCAGGCAGGTAGACAGGGAGGGAGGAGGGAGGGAGGGAGGCAGGCAGGTAGACAGGGAGGGAGGAGGGAGGAGGGAGGGAGGAGGGAGGGGAGGCAGGCAGGTAGACAGGGAGGGAGGAGGGAGGGAGGGAGGAGGGAGGGGGGAGGGAGGGAGGGAGGCAGGTAGACAGGGAGGGAGGGAGGCAGGCAGGTAGACAGGGAGGGAGGAGGGAGGGAGGCAGGCAGGCAGGGAGGGAGGAGGGAGGGAGGGAGGAGGGAGGGAGGGAGGAGGGAGGGAGGGAGGCAGGCAGGTAGACAGGGAGGGAGGAGGGAGGGAGGCAGGCAGGTAGACAGGGAGGGAGGAGGGAGGGAGGGAGGAGGGAGGGAGGGAGGCAGGCAGGTAGACAGGGAGGGAGGAGGGAGGAGGGAGGGAGGAGGGAGGGAGGAGGGAGGGAGGAGGGAGGGGAGGCAGGCAGGTAGACAGGGAGGGAGGAGGGAGGGAGGGAGGAGGGAGGGAGGGAGGCAGGGAGCTCTCTGTCATGGGGCCTCACCACTCCGACACACCTGTTTTTATTTTTCATGACTCTTTTCAAGTTGTCATTTCGCATGAATGCACAGAGGACATTTCTATACACAGGATTTGAATATTAGGTGAGAACTTTTATTGCTCTTGGCTAGTCTTTACAATTTTATTTTTGCTTTTAGAATTTGGGAACCTGTCGATTAGAACATCTTTATTACTGGAAAAATTGCTCAGAAGTGGGGAAAACCTGGTTAAATAAGCATGTGCCTTTGTTAACAAGGACATTGCAGAGAATGATAAGTAAAACAATCTACTTTTTATGGGAGAATCCCGTGAGGGGTTGGTTACTCATTTTCCTCTCCCCTCTTCATTGCTGAGTAAAAAGATGCTAAAATGTGCTGTTGGCAGAGAAGGAAGCCTGTGCGTGCTGATGCCATTCTCGAGTGCAGGAAAAAATCTTAAGACAACCTGACTATTTTATTTTGTAAGGGATTAAACCTGCATGCGAATTCCGACCGAAAACGTCTGTTTCCTGACTCTGTACCATCTTGACGGGAATTCTGGTTTTGAAATGTCTGAGGCTTAAGCACCTCCCTCAGCTATTGCCTGCTAAGTCTTGGAGGACTTAAGTCAGCATTGCTTAACATACTGGAACTAACTCGGAAGAACTGCAAACTCACTCCTTCATTTGCTTCTTATATCCCAGAAGACAATTTTTCAGGTTGCGTGAGCAAGAGCTATCCTGATTGCTGAGTGACTATTTCAACAATTGTGGGGTGATCCACAGTTCATTCCAGGAAGCCAGTGAAAATAAATGGATCACTGAAGGTATATGTGTGTATGTATGTCTATGTGTGTGTGTATATTAATAGATTTTTTGTTAAACTTTTTTTAGTGTTTCTAATTTTGTTTCATAAGAATCCCAGCCATCTAAAATAGTTCCTTTAAACTGCAAACTAGTGCAAGCTCTGTGGAAAGCAATATGGAGGTACCTCAAAGAGATACAAGTAGATCTACCGTTTGATCCAGCAATCCCATTACTGGGCATCTACCCAAAAAGAACAAAAGACACTCTATAAAAAAGACATCTGCACTCAAATGTCTATAGCAGCACAGTTCACAATTGCAAAGCTGTGGAAACAACCCAAGTGCCCATCAGTACATGAGTATTAAATTAATAAAATGTGGTGTATACACACCATGGAGTACTATTCAGCTATGAGAAACAGCGGTGATCTGGCACCTCTTGTATTTTCCTGGCTAGAGCTGGAACCCATTCTACTAAGTGAAGTATCCCAAGAATGGAAAAACCAGCACCACATGGACTCACCAGCAGATTGGTATTAACGGATCAGCACCTCAGTGGACATATAGGAATAACATTTATCAGGCAGATGGGAGGGGGAGGACTGGGTATATACACACATAATGAGTGAGATGCACACCGTCTGGGGCAGGTGTCCTCAAACTATGGCCCGAGGGCCACATGCCGTCCGCCGAGGACATTTATCCGGCCGCTGGGTGATTTTGCCGCCGCTGCCTGTCCTGCTTAGCAGCCGACTCGTCCTGGGCCCACAGTGCGCACTCTCCAACCGTCTGAGGGACAGAGGACTGGCCCCCTGTTTACAAAGTTTGAGGACCCCTGGTCTGGGGGATGGACACGCTTGAAACTCTGATGGGGGAGGGGGGGCAAGGGCAATATACTTAACTTAAATATTTGTTCCCCCATAATATGGTGAAATAAAAAAAAATAGTTCCTTTACAAATTTTTTTTTAATTTTTAGGTAGGCCACACCTGTATGTATTTGTGACATCATGGTTGTATTCTGCTAAGTCAGGCATATGTTGGTAATTTTTGATGCGGTAATTGCACTACTTAAATAATGCTCATAGACTCCCGGAAGTGGGCTGGAATCTTAAAGCAAGAAGCAAGTATTGAGCACTAGCTAGGGAGTCAGTTAATACTGAGTTTGGCATTGGAACCACTCACCTGAAGTGTGAAAGGCAGCACGATATGATTTTCATTATTATTGATTTGTTAAATTAAACTTGATACCTAGAATATTTCTTTGTACTCTGATATACCTAAATATTAACACCGGGCATTTTCTAAGGATGTTTGTGCAAAGGAAGGATTAATGCCGGGCCTTAGCCTACCATGTTACTGTTCAGAAATATGTTCAGAAATATTTACAGTCTGTATGATACAGCTAGAGTGTCCTACACATTAGAAATTATTGATTAAGTAAAAATAATGTTTTATGAGGAAGAAAATTGGCAATAAGCCGTCACTGAGGGTCAGTTAAATATTATAAAGTATTTTGCAGTGGTCAGAAAGAATGACAGCCCTGTATTCAACATGGAAATATCTCTAAGACATTGTGTAGGGGGAAAATCATTAGTGGGTCATAGCACCTCATCGTGGTTTTTTGAAAAATATTTAAAAAGTTGTGGGAAAATAGATATAACAGAAAATTTGCCATTTAAAAAAAATTTTTTTTTTTTGAGACAGAGTCTTGCTTGTTGCCCAGGCTACAGAGAGTGCCGTGGCGTCAGCCTCGCTCACAGCAACCTCCAACTCCTGGGCTCAAGCGATCCTCCTGCCTCAGCCTCCCGAGTAGCTGGGACTACAGGCATGCGCCACCATGCCCTGCTAATTTTATATATATATATATGCCAATTAATTTCTTTCTATTTTTATAGTAGAGACGGGGGTCCCACTCTTGCTCAGGCTGGTTTCGAACTCCTGACCTTGAGCAATCCGCCCGCCTCGGCCTCCCAGAGAGCTAGGATGACAGGCGTGAGCCACCGCGCCAGGCCCAAAATATTTAAAGTATACAATGCAGTGTCATTAATTACATTCACAGTGTTGTGCAAACCGTCACCACTCTGTATCCCCAAATCCTTTTCGTCACCTTAGACAGAAATTCTGTACTTGTTAAGCAGTAGCTCCCCACTCTCCTCTCCCCCCACCCCTGCCTGGTAACCTCTTGGCTAGTTCCTGTCTCTATTAATAACTTACCTATTCTAGATATTTCATTTAAGTATAATCATACAATATTTGTCCTTTGCTGTCTGGCTTATTTGACCTGGTTTGATGTTTTCAGAGTTCATCCATAGCGTGGCATGTATCAGAATTTCTTTCCTTTTCATGGCCGAATAATATTCCATTGTTATGTATAGACCACGTTTTGTTTATCCGTTCGTCTGTTGATGGATTTGGGTTGTTGTTCTACTGTGACTTATGTTACAATGAGGATTTGGATATGAGTGTCTGTCTGAGTCTGTCTTCAGTTTTTTGGCTATATATGCCTAGGAGTAGGATTGCTGGGTCAATGTGGTGATTGTGTGTTTATCTTTTTTAGGAACCACCAAACTTGTTTTCTCAATGGATTTTATTTAGCATTTCCCTGATGACTAATGATGGTTAATATCTTTTCAGCTGCTTGTATTAGTGATTTGTATATCTTCCTTTGTGAAGTGCTTATCCAAGTCTTTTGCACATTTAAAAAAATTGGGTGGTTTTTCTTGTTAAATTTTGAAAGTTGTTTATATTCTAAATACAAGTTCTCTGTCAGATATTTCTTCCAGTCTGTGGCTTGTCTTTTTACTGGGTATATCTACCCAGAGGTGGAATTGCTGGATCCTATGATAATTCTATTTTTAATTTTTTGAGAAATAAAAAATCGAGCAGCTGCACCATTCACATTCCCACTAACAGTGAACAAGGATTTCATTTTCTCGGTGTCCTTGCCAGCACTTGTTATTTTCTGTTTTTGTTGCTAATAGCCTTCCCGATGGGTGTGAACTGATATTTCATTGTCGTTTCTATTTGGGTTTCCCTAATGATTAGTGACGTTGAACATCTTTTTATATGTTTGTTGTCTATTTGTATATCTTCTCTAGAAAAATATCTTTATTCAAGTCCTTTGCCCTTTTTAAAATTGAGTTGTTTTGTTGTTGAGTTCTTCATACATTCTGCATACTAACTCCTTATCAGATACATGATTTGGAAATATTTTCTAGGTTGCCTTTTCATTCTGTTGATTGTGTTCCATTGATACACACAAGTTTTTTAATTTTGATGTAGTCCCATGTGTCTATTTTTGCTTTTATTGCCTGTGCTTTTGGTGTCATATCCAAGAAATCACTGCCAAACCGAATGTTAGGAACTTTTCCCTATGTTTTCTTTCAAGGGTTTTATGGTTTTAGGTCTTCTATTTAGGTCTTTCATCCATTTTGAGTTAAGTTTTATATACCATGTAAGGTGAGGGCCCAGCTTCATTCTTTTGCGCGTGGATATCCAGTTTTCCCAGCACCATTTGTTGAAAAGATTGTTCTTTCCCCATGGAATGGTCTTGGCACCCTCATTGAAAATTGTTTAACCGTATATGTGAGGTTTTATTTACGGGCTTTCTGTTCCGTTAGTCTGTATGTCTGTCTTGGTACTACTGCCACCCCATTTTGCTCTCGGTAGCTTTATGGTAACTTTTGAAATCCGGACGTGTGAGACCTCCAAGTTTGTCTTATTTTCGAGATCATTTTGACTATCGAGGTACCTTGAGATTCCAAATGAAATTTTGGGTAGATTCTTCTATTTCTTCAAAATACGCTGTTGGGCTTTTTCTTAACGCAGAGCCTTTTGATGAGCAGAAGTTTTAAAATTTGATGTAGTTTAACTTTTCAAAATTGTTTTCTCTTATGGTTCTTGCTTCTGGTGGTCTGAGAAATTTCCTCCTACCTCTAGGTCACCAATCTGGTCTATTTTTTTTTTTTTTTTATTTTCTAAAAGCTTTATAGATTGAGCTTTCAGCTTAGGTTTATGACCCATCTTTCATTAATTTTTGTGCGTGGTTTGAGGTTGGGGTCTGCATGTGGATAGCCAGTTGTTTTAGTACCATTTATTGAAAATACTGTTTTTGAACTCTGTATTTGATTGTTTTATTTATCTATGCCTATTGTCCTGATTACTACAGTTTACTGTACTATTATAGAATTAAGTAGTACTATAGTACTACTCACTATAGTAAGTCTTGAAATTAAATATTGTTAGTACTCCAGCTTTATATAAATATATTTTTTTCAGGATTAATTGTTTATTCTAGGTCCTTGGCTTTTTCAGGTAAATCAGCTTATCAATCTGTTTTTTTTTTTGAGACAGAGTCTCACTTTGTTGCCCAGGCTAGAGTGAGTGCCGTGGCGTCAGCCTGGCTCACAGCAACCTCAATCTCCAGGGCTCAGTGATCCTCCTGCCTCAGCCTCCCGAGTAGCTGGGACTACAGGCATGTACCACCATGCCCGGCTAATTTTTTGTATATATATTTTTAGTTGGTGAATTAATTTATTTCTATTTTTGGTAGAGACGGGGTCTTGCTCAGGCTGGTCTCGAACTCCTGACCTTGAGCAATCCTCCCGCCTCGGCCTCCCAAAGTGCTAGGATTACAGACGTGAGCCACAACGCCCGGCCATCAATCTGTATTTTTAAAATAGAAAGAGAAGCCTGCTTGGATTATGATTGGGGTTGCATTGAAATGACGGGTTACTTTGGGGAGAAATGACATTTTAGCAATACTGAGTTTTCTAGTTAATTAATATCATGTCCTCTATTTAGGTCTTCTTTAATTTCTATTAATGATGTTTTGTAACTTTCAGTACAGAGCCTATACGTCTTTGTTAACTTTATTCCTAGATATTAATAGTTTATGTTATTTTGATGCTATTGTAAGTAGAACTGGGTTTTTTTTAATAAGTTGCTTTTCTTGTATTTACTTCTAGTGTTTAGAAATTCTGTTGGTTTTTATTTTGTGTGTGTATGTGCGCCTATTAATTCCTTAGGATTTTCAGCACTAATAATCATGTCATTTGCGAATAAGGACAATTCTACTACTTTTCTTTGTTTTTAGTTGTTTATATTTTGCCTGTTTGCACTGACTAGAAGCTCCAGGCCAATGTTGAATAGAAATGGTGAGAACAGACATCTTTGCCTTATTCATGATCTTAAGGGGAAAGCATTTGGTCTCTTTCATCATTAAGAATATTAGCTATCAGACTGAGGAAGTTCCCTTCTGTTCTTACTTTGAGGAGCATTTTTATCATGAGTGGGTATGAAATACTTACATACCGTTTAAAAACAGTGAAACTTGGTTTTTAGGACTTCAGTGTAGAGAATTACAGAATACTTTGACATTGCCATTACCTTCCTTGCAAGATAGTGTCACATAACTGGCACTAACATGTAATCGATCTGCTAGGAGCAGCTTCCACCTGGACAGAATTACTGTGATGATTCTATAGAATGCAGAGAAAGAAAATCTAATCATTGCCTTCAGTGATCACATTTATTAGCATTTCCTGTGTCCAATGCACTGAGTAATTAACCGTACTCCCAGTGCCCCGCCCCTGAAGTCTAAAGGATTTCCTGAAGAATCCACCTGCTCACACCCGTTTCCTTTTTCTCTGTTAGTTTCTGTTACTCATGTGTCCATTTGGTGCATTCTTTGGAAAGATGCTTTCGGAATTTTAGTTATGTCTTATTAACCTAAGGAGTAATTGGCTTTACATTTTTCTTCCTTTTAGGTTAATTTCCTTTATTAGCTACTTATGCAATGCAAATAAATGGGTTGTAGTTGTTAAATTAAAAAGTGAAAATGTATTTACTAATAGGATACCTCCTGGTATGTTAAATACTAACAGACTAACTTTGAATGGTTCTCACTTTTTTGTTGTTTTTAAAGAATGATGGTCCCTTCGGGGCCAGGAGGTTTTAGGTCGTCAACCTCATTTGTCCTTGGCTACCACTGGGGTTGAATGGGAAAAGGCCCGGAGTATCTAACAGAAGAATGGCTTTGTTATCTACGGGACTTGAGAATGGAAATCTCAGACTCTTGCTCTGCAATTTGGAAACTGTCCTGCAACAAAAAGGAGACCCTCCTGTGCATCACTTGTAGGACCCCTTGAAAACTAGAAGGGGCCAGTCCTTGGACCCGCTGCGGCGTGCATGGCAGGCCTACTGAGTCTGTGCAGTTTTTCAAACCCCCTGTACCTGGAGGTCTTGCGCATGGTTTCTGTGTAGCTTTTTTTTTTTTTAATCCTCTTGCTAGAGTGTATTTTGCTTATTTCTGCCAAGGGTGATAGCTTTCACAGCTTTTTAAATGTGCTTGTTCCTTGGGCTTCCTAGATCGCTCATGGCAGCATTGTGTTCATTGCAGCTTGCAGTCAAGTCTTGTTTTTAAAGCTGCACTGATATTCTGTTGTGATTGTTCCATTGAAAAATAGAATTTCAGAGCCCAACGATACCTTAGAAACCATATCTTCACATTCTCTCCAGTTATATTATAAATCACTTCACTATTTATTTATTTATTTTATTTTTATTTATTTATTTATTTTGAGACAGAGTCTCGCTTTGTTGCCCAGGCTAGAGTGAGTGCCGTGGCGTCAGCCTCGCTCACAGCAACCTCAAACTCCTGGGCTCAAGCGATCCTCCTGCCTCAGCCTCCCGAGTAGCTGGGACTACAGGCATGCGCCACCATGCCCGGCTAATTTTTTCTATATATATTTTTAGTTGGTCAATTAATTTCTTTCTATTTTTGGTAGAGACGGGGTCTCGCTCAGGCTGGTTTTGAACTCCTGACCTTGAGCAATCCTCCCGCCTCGGCCTCCCAAAGTGCTAGGATTACAGGCGTGAGCCACCGCGCCCGGCCTCTTCACTATTTATTAAAAGACCATTAGGTTACAGACATTTATTTTAAGATCACAGGGGTTAGACTCTTCAAGGTTAATTCTCATTGTCCAGTGCTTTGGGATGGGTAAAGCGTGCGCATAATCTAATGTTGTGTTGTTTATTAGTGACGCCCAGTGCTTCCTCCCCCGTTTACCACACCCAGATTTCATTTTGTCTGCCTCACCTGGAATCCTCACATGCCCCCTTGCATAGAATTATTGCTCTGTTTATTACCGAGTGGAATCGCGTTGAATTCCAGCAGGTCTCCCCTCCCACCTTGCCTCTTTGATGGTAGCCGGGTTTACGGCCACTCCCTCATTAGTGCCCTGGGCCTTACTCAACAGCCTCATTCTAACCACACGTCTGCAATGCAGGCATGAAACGGGGCGCAACAGTGAGCCCTTTTGTAGCTTTTGGTGCAATAAAATGGGCGTGCAGTGTTTTGGGGACGTGAGATCTCTGAGTGCAGCTATTCATTTTCTCCATCTATAAAACATCTTAGAATAACAGCGCACATCTGTTTGGGGCCTAAAATCGCACGTTTTGAAGACACGTCGCTGTTATGTGACCCCATGTGGCTGGCAGGCCTTCCCCACATGTGTGCAGCACGTTTTCATTATTATTCCTTCATATCATAAATGACAGTACGTGGGCGATAATGGCTTTGACTCGAAGAATATTTGAAACTCTTTCACAGCGTACTAGGAGTTCACCTTATCAGGGACAGTTCTCTACTAGAAGTCGGAAATAAATTTATTTACACATTTATAGCACTTTTTTTTTTTTTTTTTTTTTTTGAGACAGAGTCTCACTCTGTTGCCCGGGCTAGAGTGCCGTAGCTCACAGCAACCTCCAACTCCTGGCCTCAAGCGATCCTCCTGCCTCAGCCTCCTCCCGAGTAGCTGGGACTACAGGCATGCGCCACCACGCCCGGCTAATTTTTTCTATATATTTTTAGTTGGCCAATTAATTTCTTTCTATTTATAGTAGAGACAGGTCTCTACTATAAATAGGTCACGCCTGTAATCCTAGCACTCTGGGAGGCCAAAGAAGCAGGAGGATTGCCCAAGGTCAGGTTCTGGCATTACTGTGTGAACCTGTAATTATTGTTTATGCACGTTATTTCATTTGATCAGACATGATTTCATTTGTTCAAATGCTGATGTTTCTTGTTGAATGTATTTGATTTTTTTTTTTTTCTTTCTTTCTTCAGATTCCTTTCTCTTTGGTCCAGTTCCCCTTATGGGAGTCCTTAAAGGTAAGCTTTTCAATCTTCATATAAGATTTGCCTGTGATTATCACAGGCACGCAACAGTCCGAGTGTGGAAGAGGAGTAGGATATAATGTCGACTAGGGGCTTAAAAACTCAAAAGCATTAGCGGCTGAAAATGCTGCTTACGTGTGCTTCATTTGCGAGGTCAGCCTCTAAAAACCTGCTCAGGTGGCCGAGACAGGAGGCAGCGCTGAGTCCCCACGTCCGCTTTGCTTTCCCCCGTGTCGCACTTGCTCGCCACCCGGCGGAACCGTGTTTCACTTTAGGGGCAGAGTGCGGTGAAGTGTGAGCCAGTGTCGGGGCGGGTCACCCGTCTGTTCACAGCCAACAACGTTTTGAGAGCCGGTGTTCCAGGCATGCAGGGCTGTTGCATTAGGTTTTCACCTGCTGAGGCAGTGATTTGGAAACTGTGGGTCATGGTATGACTCGTGTGGGTCTTCGCCAGCATTGCTAAAGATCATAATAAAAAAAAATGTTAGCATCTTACGTGGTAAGGATAAGTATTGTTTTGTAAAATGTCAGTGTTGTGTCTGCATGTGCGTGTGCACATCTTTACTGGGTTGCAATGTAAAATGTAGTTTTTCAAGCACCAGATATATTCTCCAGCAAACTGGTATTAACTGAGCAGCACCTAAGTGGTCACATAGGTGCTACAGTAATAGGGTGTTGGGTAGGGGGGAGGGGGGAGGGGGGCGGGTATATACATACATAATGAGTGAGATGTGCACCATCTGGGGGATGGTCATGATGGAGACTCAGACTTTTGGGGGGATGGGGGGAAATGGGCATTTATAGAAACCTTAAAATCTGTACCCCCATAATATGCCGAAATAAAAAAAAAAAAAAAGGGAAAAAAAAATAAAATGTAGTTTTTGCTGTGGATAATGGTCAGAAAAAAACCTTTGAAAGCTCTTGTTCAAGTGAAAATGTTTCATAAAGGACCAAACTGAAATCTCTAGGTGGGTATTAGACAATACAAGAATAAAGAAATTACCCCATAATTTTAGTCACTGATCATGGATTACTCATATAAAATATCTTTTGAAGAATATAATAGACAGCATTTAAACTCTGAAATAAATTCTGTTGGAGTTACATACTAAAGGATAATAAATTAAGACAAAATATTCTCTTAAAATAGAGGATCTCTCTCTATTTTAAATAAACTCTGGAACATTAAGTGTTGGGAAGTACTTCTTCTGAGTGATCTGATTTTTAAGGAGCAGTACTGCTCATTTAATATAGTTGTTTGGGTTATAGTTTTTTGTTGTTTCGTTATTATTTTTACCAGTTCCCACATGGCTCATGGTGCAAATAGATTTCTCGGACAGTGTTTCAGGGCATGATGTAACAGGTCTCCAATGAGAAGCTCAAATTCCTTTAGCACAACAACTCTCTTTTTTAGTGTGTGACAAAAGGACAATGAAGCCAACAGCTGTCCAGCAAACAAGACCCACTTTATTAGTGTCTCAGTAACTGGTATTCACGCACATTCTGCATGCTCACGCCATAGCTCTGCACAGGAATGTTTTGAGGCCCGAACAAGGAAAGAGCATGGGGTTTATCTCTTTTCAATAGTAAGAACATCTGTAGAGTTCTAGCTAGTTAAGAAGCATCTAGAAGTTTTCAGAGTAACCACAGATAACGATGCTATGCTTTAAAAATTTTCTTTGAGCAAATGTTGAGATGGTATAGTTTTTTGTTTCTGTTTTTTAGGTCGGGTTTCTTGAGGAATAATTTACATACAGTAAAATTCGCCCTTTATAAATGTGCATCTTTATGAGTTCTGACAAATGTTTGTAACCGCCACCATAACTAACGTAGAGAATGTTACCGTCGTTCCAGAAAGTTCCCTCACGCCCCTCTGTCGTCGGTGCCCTCCCTCTGTCCCCAGCCCCTGCCACCTGCTGTTCTGGTAGTTTTTCCTTTTCCAGAATATCACATAAACAGAGGATGCTAATCAGCATTTTGTGCCTTGCTGCTTTCGTTTAATGCTTCTGAGATTCGTTCATGTTGTTGCTTGTGCCAATAGTTTGTTCCTTTTCGTCACCTTGTATTATTCTGTGGCCGTGAGGCTGGACCGCAGTTTGTCTGTTCCCTAGCTGATGCACGTTTGAGTTGTTTCCAGTTTTCGATGATTGTGAACAAAGCTGCTGTAAACATCGGCACGTAGTATTTGTAGGGACATGGGTTTTTCTCTCTCTTGGGTAAGTGCCTAGGAGTGGCACTGCTGGCTCATAAGGAAAGTCTATGTTTAATTTTTTTATAAGAAACTGTCAAAGTGTTTTCCAAAGTGGCTGTGTACCCTTTTGCATTCCCACCATCAGTGTACGAGAGAGTTCCAGTTGCTCTACATCCGTGTCATTACTTGCTGTCATTAAATTAAAAAAATGTCCAGCCATTCTAATAGTTGTGGACGGGCATC
This sequence comes from Microcebus murinus, assembly GCF_040939455.1. Taxonomy (NCBI): domain Eukaryota; kingdom Metazoa; phylum Chordata; class Mammalia; order Primates; family Cheirogaleidae; genus Microcebus; species Microcebus murinus. The sequence goes on along the minus strand of NC_134133.1, from coordinate 2,610,807 downwards.
TCGTTGTGGTTTTAATTCGCAGCTCCCTCACAACTAAATAACGCCAGGCGTTTTTTCGTGTAGTGTTTTTGTAGCGTCTGCGTGTGAAGTCGGTGCTTTTTGTAGAAGTAGACGGTTTTTGGCACGTCTGTTATTTTTTGTGTCGACGATTTGAACTTGCTTTTGCAACCGAAGAGGGGGGCCGTGTTGTGCGGGGATTTCTCTGCTGTGTTTCTGCAGGAACACTGCTCGGGAATCGTTCTCAGCCAAGGCCGCAGCCGATTGCACACCAGTCATCGTCGTCACGTGTCTCCTTCCTGCTGTCCCCCACCCGTCTCTGTTAGTCACTGTTCTCCCGGCCACCTGGTCTCAGACCCCAGATTAAAATCCGGTTCTCTTGTTTCTTTGTCGGGTCACAGAGACCGTGAAATCTACCACGTGTCCCTTCTTGCTGAGCTGCCGGAAAGTTCCAAAGTAAACAAACGTAAATCTTTTTTTTTTTTTTTTTTTTTGTTGCAAAGTTAAGGTATTAAACAAACGTAAATCTTAAAGGGAAATTATCTTCTCTGAGGTCCTGGATATGGCAATTCTACCCTTTTTTCTCTCCCTCCTCTTTAGGATGTCTCACCTTTGTTCATCTAAAACACGTTTTTGAGGCCGGGCGCGGTGGCTCACGCCTGTCATCCTAGCACTCTGGGAGGCCGAGGCGGGAGGATCTCTCAAGGTCTCTCAAGCGATCCTCCTGCCTCGGCCTCCCGAGTAGCTGGGACTGCAGGCATGCGCCACCACGCCCGGCTAATTTTTCCCATATATATTTTTAGTTGGCCAACTAATTTCTTTCTATTTTTGGTAGACACGGGGTCTCGCTCTTGCTCAGGCTGGTCTCGAACTCCTGACCTTGAGCGATCGGCCTCCCAGAGTGCTAGGATGAAATTTCCTGTAACTGTGTCAAATTTTTTTCTATTGTCTCAATACGCAGCATCGTTTTACAGTGCAGTGTGGAGAGTTGCTGAGAATACCGTCAGGTATTCTGTGTGGGTGCTGTTCTAGGCCAACACCAAAGAATACTGTCCGGTCTAAATAGTCTTGCTTACAGCTACGAGGCGTTGCAAAGTAACACAGCAATAACTGTGTAAGAGATGCAAGATTTGAGCTAAGCAACACTTGAAGCAAAAAGAAAGTAAAATCAGTTTGATTTTGTGAAGACAGTGACATGCCGATGATTTTCTAAGATGAAGTCAAAGCTTTGTAATAGAAACCAGGGGCCAGTGGATTATCACTTCCCTTATTTTATGTGTAAAATAATTACTTAGATTTCTCTTTTGGCTTACAAATATTTTAAACATGCAGCACTGTATAAAAACTTTTCAAGTTGGAGAATAAACAACTTATTTTTTCTTGTTGATTCTTACTTCAGTAATAGTTTAAAATGTCTATCAGCGTCGCACTTAGAACAAACTCCTCCTACACTTGTAGTAACGTAAACAAAATAATAACAATTAGAGGTTGCTCAGTGTTTGGGGTCTCCACTTACACCACATTTCATGAGACTGGGAGAATCTGGTGTCTGCAGTAGACACATTTGCCCAGAACACAGGTCCCAGTAAAGGCATGTTAAACACTGAAAGGGAACAGAAACAGAAAAAATGCGTGTACACGCACGTGTCTGTAATTCTTACCACACTAAGCTAATATCCAAAATCAAACACAACACGCCAGTATGGAAGAAAACCACCTGAAAATAAGAACAGAGTACCTATTGTACTTCCAGATTACCACTCAAACCAGAGCCCAAGATGCTCATTAAGATTATAGCAAAATCACATTCCAATGAAGCGGACATCCTTTAATAATTCAAATACTTGAAGACAGCTTGAATTCTTAATTGTTATCTTAGAAAATATGGGATACTTTGTGGAAAAAGAAAAAATAATTAGAACTCCCTAGCATCCTTTTGTTCAAGTTATCTACTGAGAGATCATATAAGGAATGCAGGGCCGGCTAGGTGGCTCACGCCTCTAATCCTGGCACTCCGGGAGGCCGAGGGGGTAGGGCCGTTTGAGCTCAGGAGTTCTAGAACAGCCTGAGCAAGAGTGAGATGCCGTCTCTACTAAAAATAAAAGAATTAGCCTGGTAACTAAAAATAGAAAAGTTTAGCCGGGCGTGGTGGCGCGTGCCTGTAGTCCCAGCTACTCGGGAGGCTGAGGCAGGAGGATCGCTTGAGCCCAGGAGTTGGAGGCTGCTGTGAGCTGGGCTGCACTCTAGCCCAAGCAGCAGAGTAAGAGTCTATAGTCTCCGGAAAAAAAAAAAAAAAAAATAGAAACCCAGTTTAAAAAGCACACCAGAATTCTTCCTTTGTCCTCTTTCTTTTAGACAGTTTTCTCCTATTTATGTAAGTTTGTGACTAAAACGAGGTAAATGTGATCCATCGAGATAGGAGATTCCCATGATGAGTCATGTTAACTTTCTCTGGCTTAGTGCGAGAAAAGAAGGGAGTTTCCCGCACTTCGGTTTAATCAGATTATCAGACATAAATAAATAGAAAGCATTTTTTAAAAATGCCTGGTTCCTTTGCAAAATACAAGACCCTGCCAGGATTTGATTTTGTGGGACCCATCTATGCATTCACATGTAACCCTCTTTTTAAAAATGGGAAAAAGGAGTGTGTTAGCTTCGCTTTTGTGTGTTTTTTTAGACTTCCTTACTCATTATTTGCTAGCATTTTGGGGGGTGATTCGGTATACATGGGTTTTGTTGTGTTTTTTGGTGTTGTTTGAGACAGGGTCTCACTCTGTTGTCAGTGCAGGAGTGCAGTGGCGCAACCCTAGCTCACAGCACCCTCAGACTCCTGGGCGCAAGCGATGGGATCCCCCACCCCTTCCCTTACACCCCCCACCCCTTCCCTTACACCCCCCACCCCCAGCCTCCTGAGCAGCCGGGACTACAGGTGCGTGCCACCATGCCCGGCTAATTTTTTCTATGTTTTTTGTAGAGATGGGGTCTCACTACATTGCTCAGGCTGGTCTCGAGTCCCTGAGCTTAAGCAATCCTCCTGCCTTGGCCTCCCCAAGTGTTAGGATTATAGGCGTGAGCCACCGCGCCTGACCCATTTTGGCCTTTTTAGCCACTTGATCATATTGCTGCAGTCGTGGTGTAGCAGAATTGAGAACCTAATTGTCATTCCTAGTTATATGTGATATTTTTTTTCCAGCTTCTAGACTTTGTTTTGGAAATCTCATTTTTTTAAATATACCAGTGTCTGAGTACTTCACGGGGAGGTGGCTCATCCGATTGAATAATAAAACTACGAGTAGTTGTTGCTTTAATTGTTTTTAAAGTATATGTGCCAAAGCGACATACTGAGCTTGATCAGCTACAGTATGGAGAGCATTTGCATGAGAATAATCATCTGCTGTCTTTTGAGTGCTGTAAAATTCAGGAGGTGGATCCCAGCAGTGAGACCTACACAGAGGAGGATATTGAGAGCAAGTCTGGGCTTGGAAAAAACTAAGCATTGTCCTTTCTGTTATCCTAAATAAACAGTCGTCTGAGGTTATTAATTTGGAATTGAGTAGATGGCTCTCTAGGCATACCTGCTGCTGTTCCATAAAAAGCATGTGCTAGTACAATTTCATATTCTTGCAAAATTGGAAGCCACATAACAGCTGAAGAAGTCCAAAGTATAAGTTTTCCTGCACTGGGGCCAAGTAAGGCACTTACTGTCAATTTGTTGTTCGTAAGCAAGCGGCGTTCGCTTGGGTGGGTCTTTTAAAGTGTGGGGGGAATAGCTCTCTCTCCATGTCATGCGTTAATAGCAGACGCCTGGCCCAGGCTGGGACTCCTGGCCATTTCCGGGTATGGTGCTGGGGTCTGCGTGCTGTCCCGTGAGCACTGGCGCTGATCTTGGGGTGGGGCGAGGCCGGGTTACTCCTCGTGCTCTTCCTCGGACAGGCCCAGGGCAGTGAGTGCAGAACCACCTGGCTGCTCTCGCGGCAACACCACTGGGTACCCTGACGGATGATAGAAATACCATTGACTGAAAAATCAGGCTGATGTTTAAAAAGTGCATGCCTTTGAACAGCAGTTACTATGGGGAGACTGAGTCAAGGTCAGTAGCTTAGTGAGTTCCTGTCTCGTGCTTTGATAATTGTTCTAGGTATGCAAGCCGGGGGGTGGCTATTCGGGAACTCTACGGTTTTTGTAACTCTTCTGGAAATCTAAATGTATTTCAAAATCGATTTTTTATGTCAGCTATTCATCAACCTATGTTCAGGAAGTTTTACTTAAGAAAAACCCACAGAAGCAAAATTAAGAACCTTTCTCTGACTGCCGGCCTTGCTACTTAAACTTGAAACTTAATATACACAAATGTCCATGGATTCATCTGAAAATTTTATTCATATTTGAAAAGAATAATACTCAAGGGTCCATGGATTCATCTGAAAATTTCATTTATATTTGAAAAGAAAAAGGAAATGGGACATTGAATTGGGATTAAAAAAAAAAAGCAGACACCAGGGGAAATATGGCCACCTGCTGTTTAAAAATTCTTATTTTTATTTTGGTGCACGATCTCCGTCAGCACAGTTGGGATCCCGACGCTGCTTGGGGTCTGGTTTTTCCAATTAATGGCATTTCTGTCACCCATTAGGGTGCTCGGTTGGGCCACTTTTGTGCCCGTCTCCCTACTGGTTCTTCTGCCCCGACAGAAACGATGCCACACCTCTGTAGCAACGAAATTACTTAGGTTGAGAAATTATGGAAATTTACACAATTTTTGGTGTTCAGACAAATCCTTAAAAAAAAAAAAAATCCAAAGCCCTATTATACATCCACATTATTTAAATATTAATATATTTTATTGACACCAAAATACTTTCTCCGATAAATTGTATGTTATAATGCCGTTCCATTAGAAGCTGAGCTCCGAGTGGTCGGGAGGGATCTCATTGTGCCGCGTGTGATTCTGTCTGTCTGCAAGACACACGGCCTTGTGTGGAGCAGGACAGACCAGCCTCAGTTTCCCCACTCACTGTCATGAGCATCTTTAGTCTTCCTGTAAATAACTTCCTGTCCTCCCAGCCAGTTTGTTTATCACAGTCGGTCCTGTTCCGCAAATATATGAGCAAATAATTTCAAAATATTATCATAAATTATATACAGTATTTTTTTTTAACACCAGCTAGAGTCTTGTCATTTTATGTGTTTAGAGTTGTACCCAAATAAATAATTTGTAAATAACTAATCCTTTTAGATTGGTCTGAATATTACTTTTTTCAAGTTCTATATTCAAACAATCCCTCATTTTGAAAAATCATTTCAAATTCCTATTAAGCAAGTTGTTTTGGACATCGACATAGTTTGTTCATTCGCTTGGATGTTTTAATGTCATCCCAGTAGCAACTGTGTGTGGAAATGCAGTGTCTCGGAGATACCATTCTAGGCCCTATCAAGACAGTTACAACCTGTAGATCCAAATCCAGGGGTTTTTATGCTTCACACACCAGAGTGTTCCATTCAGATCCCAGTTGGGCACTAACTGTGTCAGCTTTGACATCTCTGAGCCTCAACTTTCTTGTCTAAAAATGGCAAAATCACAAGAATTACATGTACCTCATAAGGCTTGGGTGAGGATTACATGAGTCAATGTGTGTAAAGTGTCGAGGGCCTGGAAGACACGGACTTCTACGTAAGCATGTATCGTGGCAGCTGTTACAGTGTTTATGTCATGCTTTGTGTTTGCCACTGAATGTCTCACTTTAAACCTTTTGGTTCTTCTAGGGTTTTTTTGTTTAAGGTATTTATTAGTGTCCATGTCAAATACAAAATTATTTCTATCTTCTTAGACTCTTCTGGCCAGCTGATAGTGAAAAGTTATGCCTGTCTGTGGAGATTCTATTTTTAAACCATGTCTTCAGCCATCTGAGTCTATTTGGATTGTGTTTTTTCCCCCTTGGCAACCAAAGTCGTCCCCCCCCACCCCCAGATCACAGCAAGCACCTCTGGAAGCCGCCTCCATCACCTCTCTTCTTTTATATCTTCTTCTGCCCCACCACGCCCTCCTCAAATGTGAGACCTAGCGACTGTCCTTATATGTATTTTTTCTTGACTCTATGGGTGCCCAACACCTAGCAGGTGCTTAGTAAATGTTTGCTGAATTTGTGAATTACGTAGCGCCTTTGATTTCTTCCTCCTGTACGACAAGATGTGATTCACATCATTTATTTACTATTGCCTATCAACTCAGCGTTATTACTAGTGTTTTAAATGTTTGGAGTAAACTGCTCTTTGGAACCCTTGACGGTAATCAGTAGATGAAGCGAAGGTAACCTTCAGTTGTCAGGAAAAGTCAAATTTATGTTTCACGTTTCTTTTCCAGTAAGTTGGTGTAAAGTATGTAATGGTGCCAAAACTGGCATTAGGCTGATAAAATACACATTTTGCCACTTTGAAAGTGAAAAGATGTTGTTCTGCTGTCTTGCTGCTTATTGTTTCTCCAGTGCTTACAAGAGCTCTGGGAAAAACAATGCTCACTACAAAAGCACACAGATTTGTTCGCAGACTTAGAGCATTTACTGAAAATGTGCCCCAAATCTGTATAGAATCTTTTTTTTTTTTGAACTTACCTACTTTTACAAGGTTATTAAAATTGAATAAAAATAAGTACACTTTCAGGGAATCATTCTCACTGGTATGGATGGAAGGAAATGTTGGAGACCTCAGAAACCACACCTATTACGTATCTAATTTGTTAGACAGTTAACATGGGCGTCTGACTTAAAAGTTGTTAAAACTGATGCAGTAAACAGGACCATGCGTCTTATTTATACGGCATCTTCTTCATCTTCTTAGCGGCCTTCTTAACCTTCCGGATACGTTTGTCAGGGGGGAAGTATTGGGAGTGGGAGATTAGTGCTAACTTTACTGTTATTCTCTCAGTTGTGGTGTTTTGATTATCCCTAAAAATGTCCCACTATGCTGAGTCAGTCATTATACTATTCTAACCATTTACATTAGTACATTCAAGAGGTATTTTGGTAATATTTGTGGTTATTGCAGTGAATACCATTTTGCTAAAGGTCCTACCCTTTTTTCTTGCCTGTCTTAGGCAAGAAAAAGAAATAAAACATATCCCAGTTGGAAAGGAAGAAGTAAAACTGTCTTATTCACAGTTGATATGATTATCTACGTAGAAAATTTGATGGACTCCACAAAAAAGCTGTAAGAGCTGATAGGCATGTGGCCCTAAGGCTACAGGTCCCACCGTGGGCTCAGTAAGTTGGACACTAGACAACCCAGTAAAAATGTGCAGAGCGTTTGAACAGATACTTCACCAAAGAAGTTATAATGAATGCCGAATAAGTACATGATAAGGGAGCTCGACATCATTTGTCATTAGGGAAATACAGATGAAAACCACAATGAAATAGAACTATGCACCTATTCGAATGGTCACAATTTTGCAATGGTGACAATACTAAGCGTTGGGAAGAATGTAGAGAAACTGGGGCGAGTGGGAATGTAAAATGATACAACCACTTTGGAAAACAGTTTGGCAGTTCTTGAAAAGTTAAATATATACCTGCCACGTGATCTAACTGTTCCACTCCTAGGTATTTCCCCAAGAGAGAGAAATTCATGTGTCCATTGAAGATTGGTGTACAAACGTTCATAGCAGCTTTATTTGTAATAGCCCCAAATTAGAAAAATCCCAGATTTCCAACAGGTCGACACGTAAATTATCGTATAACCAATGGAATCTTACCTGCCAACAAAAAAGGAATGAACTGTTGATATCTGCTTGACACGGATGAATCGTAAAATAATTCTGAATGAAAGAAACCAACTTTTTAAAAACAATTAATGTATGATTACATTTATATAAAAATCTAGAAAGGGCAAACTAATATAGAAGGACAGATTGCTGGGGGGCGGTGAGGAAGGGCCGGAAGGGGTTACATAGGGGTACAGGCAAACTTTTATTTCATGGATAAGTTCATTGTCTTAATTGTGATCGTGTGTGTGTGTGTGTGTGTGTGTGTGTGTGTGTGTCACACATATTCCCTGAAAATTGTTTCCTGTGCACACGCCGGTGTAGCTGTCACCCTGTTCCTTTGACTTATTTTAGAATGCGGTTAAGTCCTTGGGAAAGGTTCGTGTCATCAGTGAAGAATGCCACCAAAATAGCTTCTCACTTAAGTTCCCATCCCCAGAGCTAGCCCGCAGGAGGTTGCAGTGAGTTCAGATGTTTAATGACTCGTATTTCCTTCCTCCCTCACCCAGGCCCTGTGGTCCCGCAGGCAGGGCCGCGCGGCGGAGTCCTGGCAGTCGGCCGTGTGCGGGGCCCTCGCAGGTGAGGGGGTCACGCGGTGCCGGGAGGGACGAGAGCGGGGAGAAGACTGCGAAAATACGAGCTATGCCACAACAGCATTCTTTAGACATTCCAGATTGCTGAGACGAGGGGAGCTCCAGGAGTCGTTTGAGAAAAGAACATGTCTTAGGGGGGAGAAAAGAAAAACCTGCTCAAAACGTGTCTGCCCGAAAGACAGGCGGCCAATTTGTTTTTGACAAATTTTCCTTTTGCGTGTCATCTTTATTGAGGCCTTCACCCAGGCCCTGGCATGATCTCAGAGATGGTTTATGGAGTCCCGTGTGGGAAGCGTCCGCCCCCCAGAGTCGCTTTGGGGTGTGAGGGATTCCGCAGCGGGCCACGAGTCACGGTCCGGGGGTCGTGGGTGACACACGGGGGACGCACCCCAGATTAACCAGTGTGGGGAGCCCGGCCCCCTGCAGCTCGCCCAACACCAGAAAACAGGCAGCCGCACATCTGGGCACTTTCGGGACATAAAAGCAAGAGCAAAGCGACAGCACGCGATGTCGCGTTACCCGTCACCCAGCCACGGGAATGTTCCAGTGAGCTTTTAATGAGAACGCAGGTGCTTGAAAGAATCTAATAAGTGATACGTTTAAAAGCCCAAAGAGAGACATCTGTTTTGCTGTTTTAAAATAAAGGTAAGTTAGAGTTGTAGTCGAAATAAAGTAAAGTGTAAATTTGCCAGAAAATTCTGAACTTTTTTTAGTTTTAGATGTGAAACTAGTAAATGGATAGACGGGCCGAGTTCAGGGTGTCCGTTGTATCGGAAAGTAATTCTTTTTCCATTTGTTCGGTGGTTGCCGGATTGGTTTTTTTGTTGTGTCAGTGATCGGGAAAACAAAACGCACTGTATAGGATTCATCACCAATAATGAGACGCGCTCGACGTGCAGAACTGATAATCAGTTAGGAACCTCGCCCCTAACACGAGACCAGCCGGGTGGGCCGTGCTGTGATCGTTTCCACGTGGCAGGTCGTCGCCAGCTGGGTGGACTATAAGTAGGTGGCCTCGATTCATTTCCCAGAGGTCAGGGGACCCTAAGAGCAACGGGCCATTTTGGTGACTCCCTCGTGGGCCCTTGGGGACAAAGTGAGTTATGGAGACTTGGTCGTCCTGGATGAGGAAGGCCACTTCTTTATTTTATTTTTATTTTTTTGAGACAGAGTCTCGCTCTGTTGCCCAGGCTAGAGTGAGTGCCGTGGTGTCAGCCTCGCTCACAGCAACCTCCAACTCCCGGGCTCAAGCGATCCTCCTGCCTCAGCCTCCCGAGTAGCTGGGACTACAGGCATGCGCCACCATATCCGGGTAATTTTTTCTATATATATTAGTTGGCCAGTTAATTTCTTTCTATTTATAGTAGAGACAGGGTCTCGCTCTTGCTCAGGCTGGTTTCGAACTCCTGACCTTGAGCAATCCGCCTGCCTCGGCCTCCCAGAGTGCCAGGATGACAGGCGTGAGCCGCCGCGCCCAGCCAGGAAGGCCACTGCTTAAAGTTAGGGAGACTCTAGAACCTTCCGTGTGTTGAGGGAAGAGGTGCTCGTTCTCTGGCCCGTTCCCTAAGTGCCCGATTCGCAGATGGGCCTGCGGACGCCTTGCTGCTACGGGAGAAATCTGCGTCCGTCTCAGTTTCCCTTTCCGAATGGCGCCCCGTGAGAGGCCGGGCGGCGGGAGGAGGGAGGGCAGGAGACTGTCTCAGGGTTCTGCGTGGCAGGGGCTGCCATCGGGCCCTTCCAGCTAGGGCGGGCCGCGGGAGGGGTGGCAGCCCGGCGGTGCTCCAGGGACGGCTGCAGACACTGGGAGGTGGAGGAGGCGGTGAGGTGACAGCCTCGCAACGCTGTCCAGTCTCCTCTGTCCCCAAGTCAGGAGACCTGGGGCCTTCCCGAGCACCGGTCCCTCGCCCGTCTGGTAGAAGCCGCCATTCCCGCCCTAGTTAGCCTCAGTGGCCCACACAGCGGCCGTGCTCATTTGTCATCCGTAGAGTGGGACAGGTGTGGGGGCTGTCACCGTTTCAACAAGAACGGCCAACACCCAGGAGGTGAAAAGCTATCCTCGCAATAATCTGTCTTCTCCATTGATCGAAGGAATGATGACATTAATAAGTTAACTTTATCAGTGTTTAATATCATTTAAGAAATCTCAACGAAGTTGCCATAAAGAACAATCTTATCTGATGGCTTGCATATTTTAAAATTCCTCCAATACAAGCATCTTATTTTTTCAGCTGAGGCTCTGGTAAGTGAAGGACTCTGTCCAAGGCCTGCAAAAAACCCCGTCGTCAGAGTAGATGCACGTACATTTAGCAAAAGATAAATACGTTTCTTATTTACATCTTTGTTTTGAGATTTTGTGGCACAAATGTGGAGCCCCAGACACAAGGTTGCTGTCACTATTTCAAAGCCTTGCTCGCCCGCCGTGCAGGGACACTTGGCCCCAACGTGGCCAGCGGCGGTGACAACACTGGCCTTCGAGTCAGAAAGCAGAGCCCCAGCCCAGGGCTCGCCCAGGTGCGGCCAGGCAGGACCACGGCAGACAGGCTGTCACTCTGCGCGCCCTCCCTGCCCTGGCGCTGCTTGGCGAGGACTCAGGAATGAGTCTCCATGTCGGAGGTGGCCATGGCTGTCCCGCTCGGAAACTGCCTTGGCTCCTGGGCGGGGGGTAAGCTAGGGGAAAAACTAGGACTCTGGCTGGGCGCGGTGGCTCATGCCTGTCATCCTGGCACTCTGGGAGGCCGAGGCGGGAGGATCGCTCGAGGTCAGGAGTTCGAGACCAGCCTGAGCAAGAGCCAGACCCCAACTCTACTATAAATAGAAAGAAATTAATTGGCCAACTAAAAATATATAGAAAAAATGAGCCGGGCCTGGTGGCACATGTCTGTAGTCCCAGCTACTCGGAGGCGGAGGCAGGAGGATCGCTTGAGCCCAGGAGATTGAGGTTGCTGTGAGTGAGCTAGGCTGACACCACGGCACTCACTCTAGCCTGGGCGACACAGGGAGACTCTGTCTCAAAACAAACAAAAAATGATTTGGGCGAGGTTGTGAGGAATTATAAAATACAGACTCTGAGGCTGCCACGCACAGCGTGCAGCGTGTCACCCGTGTGTCATGTGTGTTTTCTCACGCACAGGTGGGTTTGCGGCCGCCGTCACCACGCCTCTGGATGTGGCCAAGACGAGGATCATGCTGGCCAAGGTAGGTGGCCAGATAACCTGGGAGGCACGGCAGGTGCTTGTGTGTGGGCGCTGGGACTGGCGGGCGTAGAACGTGAGTGACAGCACCTTGGGCTGGTGGAGCCGCCGGTGGTCCCGGCTCGGGCAGGACAGTGCGCAGGGGGGTCACCGGGACCGATGTCTGTGCCGGGTTTCGCCGTTTCCAGACCGTCCTCACCTGCATGGTGCAGGCAGCAGCGCTGACAGGGCCACTGTCGCGTGCCGCTGCTTCCGGACACGCTGTTTCTGCTGGCAACACGCCTGCGGCTCGGGACGGTCAGTGTCTCGCCCGCAGCAAGACAGTTGTCGTGATGGGTTTAGGAAAGGCGGTTAAGGGGAAAAATTGCTTAAAAATAATAAAAGCTAGACTGAGACTTGAAGGACCGCCGTGCGTGGACGTGACCAAGACAACGCATGCCCTGTCTTCGCGGAGGAGGGGACAGACGGGCAGGTTCCAGGACCCCGTCCTGTAGGGACAGCCTAGGAACAGCCACCACGGCTCAGCCTCTCGCTAAACGTGCCGCGGGCTGCGGAGCCGAGTGGCGTGGTCGTACCGGTCGCCCTGGTGACTCGTGTCCTGCAGGTCGCCGCGCCCAGCCCTGTCCCCGTAGATGGCTGAGGGTGGCAGTGGCGCTCAGCACAGCGGCCCCCGGGAGGCCGGGCCACAGCCCTGCCGCGGGCGCGAGTGGCACTGCCGGCCAGACGCCCTCGGTCCGATGGGCGCTCTGTCCCGGCAGGGCGGCTGTCCCCGAGCCGCTGGGCGTCGGGCCGTGGAGGGTAACAGCTGTCCCTTGTCTGTCCTGCAGGCCGGCTCCAGCAGTGCCAGCGGGAACGTGCTCTCGGCCCTGCACGGGGTGTGGCGGTCGCAGGGGCTGACCGGGTAAGGACAAGAGCGCGCTGCCCCGCCCCGTGTGTGCCGGCCGCGCTCGCTCTCTGTGTCTCACAGAATGTGTTTGAGGTCGCGCGTGGGCATGGCATGGCATGGCATGGCATGGCATGGCATGGCATGGCATGGCATGGCATGGCATGGCATGGCATGGCATGGCATGGCATGGCATGGCCAGGCCACGGGCAGAGCCGAGGGTGTCACGGGCAGAGCAGGGGGTCCCCCAAGTAAAAGTGCCACGTGCCCGTCCGTCTGTGGCCGCAGAGCAGGTGGGGCTGCCCCATCCGATCGCCACTTTTCTCGACTGCGGCTGTGCTAGTGGACTGAGTTGTCACTGGGCGAAACCGTGACCTGCCGCCCGCAGGGGCAGAACCGGGCCGGAGGTGTTTAAGGGACCAACCGCGGTGACAAGGAGCTGCCCGCTCCCAGCGGGGCCCACGCGGCTTCACACCCTCAGGCAGATGGAGAAAGGGAGCCCGGCGGCCGCGGGGCTGGGGTTCCTGGTGGCGGCACCCCCTTTGCGGGTCTCTGAGGACAAAAGTGACCGAGCAGCACAGTCGCCCAGCAGTGTCTCCACTGGCCGGACCCCCCTCGGACTCGGCCCCTGGACTCCTTTCTGTAAAAGTTGGTTTCACCATCTCTCAAAGGAAAAAGTGGTGTGAGAGCTAGCGAGAACTACTGTTGGGACCGTTGTCGCTTGATTGTTCCCAGCACGCTGTCTGGTGTTGGCCAGCAAGCGGCCGCGGCGGGATGCAGCCCGTTTCAGTGCGCGTGAGGCTGGGCAAGCTGCGGCTGCAGCCTTGTGTTTTTTTGCACAGATTCTAAAACCCTGTCCCCGTGCTGTCCCCAGGTTGTTCGCCGGCGTCGTCCCCCGCGTGGCAGCCATCAGCCTGGGCGGCTTCATCTTCCTGGGGGCCTACGACAAGACGCGCAGCTTCCTGCTGGGAGTCGGCGCGGGGAGACCGTGAGGCGCCGGCGTCCAGTCCTGGCGACACCAGCCTTGACAACGTGCCGTGGCGGCAGGAAGGGACGGCGGCCACGCGTGCTGTGAGCCGCGTCTCGGATCCCGCAATAAAGGAGCCTGGCGACACGGGCCGCCGCGGAGCCCCGGGCCGCCGCGGAGCCCCCGTCCGCCCGCGTCTGAGCTTTCACTTCCCGCCGCCGAGGGTGGCGCGGTCTGCGGAGCGGCCAGCCCGGGGAGGAGGACCGCGCTCCCGCCGGGTCTCCTGTCGCCAGCCGCGTCTGAGGAGCGCTGTGCATCCTTCCGGGGGGCCAGGCCGCTGTTGCTCATTACCTTCCGGTCTCACAAAAACACACGGCTGTGTTGTCGTAGAGAAGTGTCCAGCGACCCGCGTGGCGTGTGGCTAGGCGGGGTCCCCCGGGCAGCCGCCCCCTGCACTGTCCTCCGTTCCAGGTGAGCTGTCGCGCCTCGAGTCGTAAGGTGGGGGGAGGTCCCCTGCGCCGGGCTGTCAGAGCTTGACCGACCGGCTCCAGGGGTGGAAGACTTGAGGGAGGAAGCCGGGAACCCGGCACTGCCGTCTTCCCCGGGGCGGCAGCGTGCGACTCTGCTTTGCCTCAACTTTGTCCTCGAGGAGAAAAGGAAGGCAGAACGCCTGCAGCTGTGGGGACCTTCTGGAATCGAGGGGGACGGGAGACGCCGGGGAACAGACGTGGAATGACCCCAGCCGCACGCTGAACGTTTATAAATGACCCTTTATTAAAGACACTCCAAGGCCGTTTGTTAGACACTTCAATATTTTACATGGTTTTCAATGTACATTGTACCAAAATCTCTATAAATAAATAACTTTGTACATAAAAGTAACACCTCCTCTTTCACATTGCCTCTCGGAAGCAGCAAATTCACATATTTTGTGGAAGCAACAATCGGGTCACGCCGGGAACACAATTCTACATGTGCTTACCTTTTGGGACAGTGGTGACAGCGGACAGTGACATGTGACCGAGGCAACAGCCACTCTGTCAACACCCCCCTCAGCTTTTCAGCCAAAGGGACTTGCTTTCTGAGATTCTAAGGGCCTTGTTTGTCTCGAGGTCACTCGTGCTGACCCTCCCATCGGCACTCACGCGCGGGGCAGGGGTGCAAAGTGCAGAACGCCCGGAACCCAGGGCGGCGCCCGCAGTCTCGCAGGAATGAGCTAGCCCTGAACCTAACGACTCGATCCTGTTTAGCCCCCAAGGCCACTCTGTAATATTAATTATTGGCAGAACTAAAACGTTACTGAAAAAAATCCACAGGTACCGCCACCAGCAGCCTTTACCGTAATGCAAAGCCTCAGGCAGAAGCAGAGGACACCGAGACCAGGTGCGGGTCCCGTCGGCGCCTCGCAGGAGGGACACAGGCAGGCGCGGCGCCGTCCGAGCAGTCGCGTGGGACAGCCCCGTCCTCCTCTGGGAAACAACTCTCACACGAGCCAGCCCCGCACGGGAGCCGCACCTCGGGGCTGTCCGGGCGGCCGCTGCCCACATCCACACCGGCCACGCTGGTGTGAAGTCACTTCCCACGCACACGACTGCTCGGCCGGCCGGCAGCCCGCGGGTCTGTCCCCCCCCAACCCCTGGGAGCAGGCGTGGTCGCGGGCTGTGATCCCAGCCGCGCATTAAGGCACCAGAGCTATTCCCCGCCCTCTCCACAATTAAACAGCAACCTGATATGAAAAATAATATGGTCAGAATTGTATGATTCTGTTGTTAACCATGCACTAAAGATTAAAATAGCCTCTGTAAAAGATATATAATATATAGGAAATCTCTGAAAACTCTTATGTACAACGGTATCAAACACTTTTCCCGCCTTTTGTACAGGAACAGCCTCCGCGTTTCTGTGCTTCAACGCGTCCGGCCGCGCCCTGCGCGCGGAGGCTGCGGCCACGTGCAGACGCGGGACCGGCTCCCACGGCCGCCCGCGCAGCCGCGCCACCCGCGCTGAGGTAGACGGCCTAGCTCCGCGGTGCCGGCGGGGACGCCCTCCACTTCCCGGGGAGCTGTCCTGCCAGTGCCGCGGGCTGGGAACCCGAGTCACACGCCTGGGGCGGGCGGCCGTTGGCGACGAGCAAGCGCTGGGCTTCGCTGGGCGCGGCGGGGCGGCCCGGGGCGGCCTCCGTGAGCTCCGTGTCACCCGCAGCCGGTGGCGACGCAGGGGGCAGGTCCGCGGACTGCGGCTCGCACAGCCCGGCCAACGTCCAGGAAGGGTCCCCTGGGGAGAGAGGCGCGTCAGGCCAGGCCTGGGCACCGAGGTGGCTCCGCCCCTGCTGGGGACGCCAAAGGGGCGTAAAACGTTACCTTTCGCGTCTAGAGGTGCCGCTGGCTTTCTCTTCAAGGCCGCCAGCATTCTGTCGTGGTTACTGGGGTACAGAGACCCCCTGTAGTCGGTGCCAGCCCCGTCCACGTTCCCACTGCTCTGCCGAGGTGGAGAATGTTCTCGCTCGCTCCCGCCGGGCTCCCGGGCCGCGGGCGTGCTCGGCTGGGCGCGCGGGGCCTGCTCCGTGGGGCCGCCGTCACCGCGCGCGGGCGGGCCGCCGGGTTCTGCGGGACAGGGCGAGGCGGGTGAGAACGAGGCCGCCCGTCTCCACCCACACCAGGAGCGGCAGCTGCGGGCGAGACCCGTGTGCCGCAGCAGAGGAACGCCGCTGCCCCCGAGCGCGGACCAAGCACTGAGGAAGAGCGGGCCTTCCACCGCGTGTCCCGGACTCTGCGCTGTGCGACTGCGACTGCAGGGAGAGGAACTCCCGAGTCTGGGACGACGCAGCGTGAAGAGTCCTCCGAGGATTAGGGACGCGGCCTCCAAAGGGCTCTGGTGGCAAGGTGCCGTCTGGGCTCTGCCCGGGAGGCCGTGGTCAGACTCGCCGCCCCGGACTTGCTCTGGGGACGCATGCTGCCGTCAAGAGGCGGCCGGAGCGTCCCGCTTTGGGCCGACACCAGATTTGGGGATAGTGGCAGCCCAAGAACGGGTTTTCCCTCCTCCGTCTAGTGTCCGGACCACCCGCACTTCCGTCTCGGAGAGCAGCCACCTTTCCCGCGGAGCCCCTCCTACCCGTCCTCCGTGGCGCGGGCGTCCCGGCCGCCTTCGCCGTCGCGCTCCAGGGCTCCCGGGCGGCGCAGGGCCGCGGCTGCCGGCACGGGAGGGCCGCGTCTCGCGGGCAGGCGCCTGCAAGGGCGCGCGCGTTCAGATCCCGGCCGCGGCGTCCCGGCGCGCCCCGTGCCCGCAGCCTCGCCCGCTCCCCCTCGTCATTTCTAAACCACGCTCCTCACAGCGCGGGCCGCCAGGCCAACCGGGGACCCGCGAGGAGCGTGCCTCCTGCCACGACCTCCCCGGCGGGCCGAGGGACACTGGGAGCCGTGTAAACGCGCGGCCCCGTGGGGGAGAAACCCCACGGCCCTGGGCCAGGGCTCCGCGTCCCCGCTGGGGGAGGGGCCGCCCCGGCGAGGCGGTGCCGACGCGAGGCGGGGACGCAGGGCAGACGCTCCCCACGCGGGGACGGCCGGCTCCGCGCCCGGTGCTGTCCTTTGCGGCCGCTGCTCCAGGCAGCCCCTCCCCCAACCGGGCGGGGCTGAGCCCGGCGCGGGTCTTCCCGGGGACAGGACTTCAGGGCCTTGCGGAGCTCTCACGCGGGGTCACTGGGTCCCACACCAAACAGCAGCAGCCCCGGCGTCCCTGTCGCTGAGGCCTTACCGTTGCTCTCGATGTGCCCGTTGGCCTGGTGGCCGCCCTCCGTCCTGACCACAGCGTCCTGTCGCTCGGACAGGGTCCCCTGAGAAGAAAGGTAGCTGGGAACATCTGGTGGCACGATGGTTTCATCTGCAAGGAGACGGGACAGGAGCCACAGTGAGAAGTTCACGGCCAGGCCCAGACACAGGGTGTCCCCGGCGGCGACCATCAAGGCCGCGCACGCAGCGTGGAGCCGCGCGTGTGACGCGCTCTCCCGGAACCGCCGACCCGTGCACGCAGGCTGAAAAACACGGCCGTCAGAGGCCCGGGTCCACACGGGACCGAGGACAGCGGTGGGACGGGAGAGGGGACTAACAGAGGAATGGCACCATGAGGCCGTATTGGGAATGACCCGTCACTGGGGAGCGAGGCACCTCCGAGTCACCGTGGAGGCACCGCGCACGGACGATTCGCGAGCGCCCCCGCTCGCTGTTGCGCCCCGGACGGACGTTAGCCGGCGCCCCGGCCGTCCACAGTGACGCCACAGTCCCCAGGGCTCTGCCTCTGCTCTGCCAGAGCCTCTGGCCCCGCCTCCAGCCCCGCCCCCGCCGCCCCGCCCCGGAACCGGCGCCGACCTGTGTTGGTGACGCTGTACTCCTCGCCCTTCCTGCGCGTCTGGTAGATGACGCACACCCACGCCAGCGACGTCAGCACCACGCTGCACACCACGGCGATGGTGAACACGCCCACGGTGGTCCCGTCCTTCCTGCAGCCGGGCGCTGGCAGGACGCTGAGCTGGCTGTGCGCGCGCTCGGTGCCCAGCGTGTTGGACATCTCGCAGGTGTAGCGGCCCGCGTCCTCCGCCACCACGTCCTGCACGACGAGCAGCTGGTTGCCGGGCGTGAAGTGGTGCCGCTCCGAGAGGCCCAGCGGGCGGCCGCCCTTCAGCCAGGTGATGCGGGGCAGGGGGCTGCCCGCCGCCTTGCACTGCAGGGCCACCGTCTCCCCCACCGCCACCACGCGGTCTTCCAGCGGCACGGCCAGCGACGGCGTCTCTGCAAGGAGCCAGCGGAGGCCTCAGTCACCCCCTGGGCCGCGGCGGCTGCGCCCTGTCACCCGGGCGACTCTGACCAGGAGAAGGAACTCGTCTCTGGCCACCAAGCCCCCGCTGTCCCTGCCTGTCCCGTGACCGGCCTGCGGCCTATTCTTGCCCAGGACCACACTCGTCCCGCGCGACTCAGGGCGTTCTCGAGTGGTTTGTGTCTACCCCTGTGAAGACTCTTGATTCGCTATCAATTTTTTTTAAAGAGATGAACCACTTGTTTAAGAAAAACTTTAGGAAGTAGCCCCAAATTTCAAACGTGGTGGCAACAGCCCACTACACTCACCCACCCGGCGCCCAGAGCTTGCCAGCTCGCCCGGCACCTGTGACATTTGAGACACACACGCGCCCCCCGCGCGCAGCGAGAGCCGCACCTAGGACGCTCAGGGTGGCGCTGGCCGAGATGGCGCCGGCCGAGTTCTGGGCGGTGCAGCTGTAGACCCCGGTGTCGTCCGCCTTCACGTCGGTGATGAAGAACACGTCGTCGTCGGGCATGACGTGCATGCGGCGCTCGCGCGCAGCGGGGAAGTCCGTGCCTCCATCCTTCTGCCAGGCGATCTGGGGGTTGGGGTGGCCGGTGGCGGCACACTCGAGGCGGGCCATCGTGCCGGTCCGGATGGCGATGTCCTGAGGCGTTTTGGTGAAGGACGGCAACACTGGAAAACAGGCGCAGGGTCACAACACAGCGGGGCACAGAGCCGGATCCACTCCAGCCGGCACACCTCCTGTGCCAGTGCCCGGGGCCACTGCTGCCACCTGCAAATTGGGAGCCGCCCGCCTCCCCGCCCCCCCTTGCGCACCCTTGGCAGGCTTAATGCCCTTAAAGGTAAAGACGTTTACCTTCCTATACCTCGTAAGGGAATCGTGTGCTCGAGGGCCCCGTAAGTGTCAGGGCCTGGCGCTTAACTGCCCGGGGAACACAACACCTCCTGCGTGGAGACGCGGCCACAGAGCGAGCGGGCGGGCCTCTGCTTGGGGCAGAGCGGGCGGGCCTCAGCGGCTGGCTCCTCCCTTGGCTGAAACCCGGCAGGACGGGCACAGGAGCCCCCGGCTCGCTGGTGTGCTGAGCCCGCAGCCACATCCTGGCGGGAGCAGCAGCCTGTGACAGGCATCGCCTCCCGCCCTGCCAGGGTCACTCTGGTGGAGCACCTGGCAGTTCACTGAGTCTTCTAGAAGCAGTGCGGGGTTGCTCAGAGCGGGGCGCGACAACCCTAAGTGTGTGGAAGGCACTTCCCTGCGGA
Organism: Microcebus murinus; assembly: GCF_040939455.1. Lineage (NCBI taxonomy): Eukaryota > Metazoa > Chordata > Mammalia > Primates > Cheirogaleidae > Microcebus > Microcebus murinus. Next base: position 2,591,351 of record NC_134133.1, on the reverse strand, counting down.
CCCAGCACTTCCAGGACCACAGGCCAGCTCCTGTTAAGTGGAGGTTTAATGACCAGGAGAATCTCGCGCTGGCCGGGGCCGGGGCGGTTAGCCACTCCGGCTGTCTGCCACAAACCACCGCCACAAACGGCAGAGCTGGGGAAAGCCACCGACAAGCTCTGAGGCTGGAAAAAGAGCCTTGTCAGGCCCTGCCCAGCCGCGGACTCTCAGGACGGTGCTCACGTCAGCCCTGCTCGCCCGGCCGCTTGGGAAGTGGGGCCTGCCCCACGCAGGGCGGCCCCCGCTGCGGGGCTGGCCACCCGCTCAAAGCAGCGGCTTCCCAGGCTGGGGCTGCCGGAACCTGGAGACCAGGCGCCGTGGCTTCCGGAAGCTGGTGAATGGCTATAAATACAAGGCTCAGCGCCACAATGCCACCAAACACAACTACTAGATTTCAAAAAGCCACTAAAACCAAAGAACCCGCTGAGAACAGCCTTCAGCTCTGCAAAACCGGCTCTGGGCAAACCCACGTGACGACGCGATTTAGGGTGTCCCAGAGTCAAGGGCGTGTCTCCTGTCTTGGTCATCTCTACGTGGAAAGCTATCTGAAAGAACAGCGTGGCCTGGGAGTCTGGCGCTGGAACACAGACAGACAGACGGACAGACAGACGGACAGACGGCGTTTCCATACCGTTCACGGTGAGCCGCGCCTTGTGCGAGTAGGTGGAGCCGAAGTGGTTGGTGATGACGCACTGGTAGCGGCCCTCGTGCCCGAAGGTGACCTGGCGCAGGTGCAGGATGGTGGTGTACTCCATGACCTCCCCGTCCTGCGCGCGCACGTGGGCGAAGTTCTCCGTGTCCGCGTCGGCCAGCACCTCGTTGTCCTTCTTCCAGGCGAAGGTCATGGGCGAGCTGCTGCTGCTGGCGGCCGAGCACACGAACCGGATGTCCTTGCCCATCACGGCCACGGTCGTCTCCGGCTGGGTGACGATCTGCGGCTTCGGGAAGTCGTCTGGGGACACAAGGGCCCGCGCGTGAGGCACCGCGAGCCCCGGCACCGGGCGGGAAGCGGGCCTTCGCGGTGCCCCTGCGTCCTCGGCCTGCCAGATGCCACGGGGGCCGCGCCGCGATACCTGCCTCCGCCCAGGTGATCACCTCTGATCACCCCGCGAGCAGGATCGCCTCTGTGGCCGCGCTCCTCGACTAGAAATCAACCCCCCGGCACGCGGTCATCAAAGCAGCCAGCCAGCGGTTTCCCTGAGAAGACTGCCGTCGGCGTCGCTTACTCTCACACAGATCAGAGCCAGGGGCCGCCGGCCAGGCTGCGACCTTGCCCACACACCTTACTCCAAAAGGAGGGACGTGAAGCACTCCCAGCATGTCAGAATGAGGACTTCCAAAAATCTGCACCTCTGCTAACACCAGGAAAGTGGTCAAAATCTACTTTTTTGGAATTCTGGAAAAACCAAAGGCTGACAACAATCCATGGAGTGTTGATTCAAGAAAACAGCCAGACCTCAGTAAGGAAAGTGAGCTCGGGGTGTTTTATCCTAAGCCTCATTCCTCTCTCCCCTGCTCCACGGCAGCCTTGAAACTAGCAGCCTAGCAACCATAGAGGGGGCAGAATGTGTTTGGAGCGCCCCCGAGTCCCCATCCTCGGAGAACTGTCCCCGTGAGACCTGCCAGCAACCCGCATCTAGAAAGGCGCGGAGGGGGGGCTGCTGCTCACATCCACGTCCGCGGTGGCAGCAGCCGCTGACTCGGCAGAGGCCGCGCGGACCAGAAGGCGGCGGCACGCACGCACAAAGTGCTGGAAGGAAGAACGGAGAATTCTATGTCCAGCAATATTACCCCTCAAAAATGGAGAAATTAAAATACTCCTGGATTTAAAGAACCAACAAAAAACCAAGAGAATTCATCGCTACCAGACCTATCCTACTAGAAACACTAAATACTAAATGACTACATTGAAAGAACATCAGACAGTAATTCAAATCCACACAAAGAAATTAAAAAACCACCATTATAGGTAAGTACAAAAGACAGTATAAATGTATTTTTGTTTGGAACTCTCTTCTTCTGATTTAAAAAGCAACTACATAAAGCAACAATTATAAAACTGTCTATGAGCTTTTGTTATATTAACATGTGTATGACAACAACACAAATGAGGGAGAGTGGATCTTAACAGGAGAAAACTTTCTGCATACTGTCACGGTTAACTAGATAATTTTAAGATGCTAATTTTAATCCCCATAGCAAACACTAAGAAAATACTAAACACATATACATATGTATAGTAACACAAACAAGGGAATTACAATGGCATACCAGAACATGTATTCAATATAAAACTAGTCAGTAATGGAGGAATAAAGAAACAAAAAGATAAAACATATAGAACAAAGAGCAAGCAGCAAACTCTACCTTATTATTAATTGCATTAAAAGAAAGCAGATTAAACACTCCATTTAAAAAGCAAGGATTGCCATAACGGATAAAGTCATGACCCAGCTATGTGCTGTCTACAAGAGACATCTTAGATTCCAACACACAAATAGTCACTAAAACAGACCTAGAATGTCCACCCTAATCACACACAAAACAGACTTCAAGACAGAAGTTTTTACTAGAAAGAATGTTTTATAACATAAAAGGGTCCATCCATCAGGAAGACCTAAAATTTATAAACATATACGCACCTAACAGACTTTTGCAAAACATAAAATCTGACAGAATTGAAGAGAGAAATAGAGAATGCAAAAATAATAGTTTGTAGACTTGGATATTCCACTTTCAACAATGGATAGAATGACGAGGCAGACCACCAGGGGAAACGACGACTTAGCACCACCAACAGGCAGCCCTGACGGACACGGATGGAACACGTCCCCCAGCGACAGCGGAGTGAACACTCCTGACGTCTACACGGACATTCTCCAGCACAGTTTGTGTATGCAAGTGTTCTCGATTCTCTTGCTTATATACCTGGACGTGCACTTGCTGGATCATGTCGTATTAAATAACTGTGTTTCACACACTGACTGCCACACTGGAAAAAAAAATTTCCCTGGGACCACAGTGTTTTATTATGAAAATAGAATGAAAACTTGGAAAACAAAATGATCCTTTCTAATTCAGTGAAAAATTTGTTATTTTTTATTGTTTTCTGTGCACGAGTTATATGCAACTTGAAAAATAGTTCACATGGCTCAAGGTGAAGAGACGTGTGAGCTACATGTGCTACACAGGCCCCAGGCTCAAAACTAGTGTGAGTTAAATACAACTCACATGGCAGTTAATATGTTAATTGAGGAACTGCCAAGACTGTCTTCCAAAGTGGCTGCGCCATTTTACACGCCCGCAAGCAGCATGGGGGTTCAGATTTCTCCCTGTCCTCAGCAACACTTGCTGTTATCCGACTTTTGGACTCCAGCTATCCTAGTGGGTGTAAAGTGATTACGTTTCAGTTTTGTTAAAAAGGAGTGGGAGACTCCCACGGAGCTTGAAACTGTAGCACCTCATGGTGTTTGCGGGGAGGCCCAGCTACGACGCGGGGGAGGAGTCCAGGGCCACCTGCTAGGTGCAGCAGGTGAGAGTTCTACGTGGCTCATCCAAAAGGAGAGCTCAGCCTGTGGCAGGGAAGGGGGAGGAAGGGAGCTCTATTAATAATGTCCCTGCTCATTAGGGACTTGACGAACGACGTCACGCAGCCATTCTGTGCCTGGAGAGCAGTGCTGTGTGCAGCTCGGGTTCCACTCGGAAGGCCCCACAGGACTGATCATTAAGAAAAGCCCAGTTTGGAGGGGTGCTGCCATGTGAGTGGGATGTTTAACACTCCTCCCTGGGCTGGATCCAGAGGAGGTTCTGGAAGCCTGTTTTCAGAAGTGGTGGGGCTGGACGTGTGGAAGTAGGACACTTGCACCTCGTCTCCCGCAGGCTGCTGGCACTGCTATGGCCAGAGAGCGGCACGCCGCAGGGATCCCCATCCCGCCAGGTGAGCCCCCGGTGAGCCCCCCCACCGTGGGGGATGACGAGGCCGGAGGGATCCGCACCTGCCCGCCGTTCCAGTCAGGCCTGGGACTCCACTCCCCTCCTGCTCAGAGCAAAACCAGGATCGACTCAAAACTCGGCTCATCCTTTGACCACATCTTCCTGACCGAAAAGAGCGTGTGCGTGCGTGCGTAGCCGACCACCCCTGCTCAGAAAGCAGCCAGGCCGCGTCCCAGCCATCAGAAGGCAAAAAGAATTGAAAGTTGCAAGTGCAGGTTTCAGTGGCTTGGAGAAACAGCAAGAGCGCAAGACTCCATCAAGGAATCATCTTTACTACAGCAACTGTTCTCCTGAGACTTGCTCCTTCCTGCATTTAACCTCTCATTCCTGGGGCTGGAAAGAAACACACATTAAAAACCCCAGCCTCATACACCGAGTAATTCGCAGCTAACCCGGGCACCAGAGCCCTGTGGAAACACACAACCATCCTCCTGTAACGGATCTGTAATTGCACCAACTCACGCTCCTCCCGATTAAAGGCACGTGCTCCAAGAACCACGTAAGGAGACAACTGCATGGTGACTGCTGTGCGTGGTTTCACTGGGAAATCAATTGCACCCAGCAGCTGGTCTGGGGGACTGATCGCAGGACTCACTCCCATACCGAAGAGCGGGGAAAAGAAAAAGTCACAAAGCCGGTCTTACCGCACACGAAGCTGTCCGGCGACACAGAGAAGATGCTCCGGCCCTTCAGTGACTCCGGGTGGGCACAGGTGGCCGTCACGAAGGGCTGCAGTGTCCTGCCCGCCAGCCACGGGGGCAGCCACTTCAGCTGACAGTCACACAGGAAGCTATCACTGCTGATGTGGCTGAAAGAAAAAGAAGAGTGGGCGCTGAAGTGTGACCGCCGCGGGGGCACTCGCTGAGCACCTGGAAGGACTGATGGCCTCGCTCAGCTTCTCCGGTGGACAGCAGCAAGTGGGAGGGGTGACCTCCTCACGGTTCTCCGGGGAGCCAGGGCAGGCGTGTGGCCCACCTGGAGACTCTGATGAAGGCGGCTCCTGGCTCAGCAGCAGAGCCCAGGACTCCGCACGTCCCGCAGCTCCTGGCTGATGCTGGCGTCGCCGGTCCCGGGCCACACCTGGAGTTGACCCGTTCTAAGACGAACCTTGCTCCTGTGTGGCCCTGGGGACACCTCTCGTCTTCCCTGGCCTCTGATGCACCCCATGGTGGTAAGCTCCCACCGTCCCTCCTCTGGTTTTTCCTGCCTTCCCCATAAGCTACTTAGAGTTTCCAAATTCAACCTGGATTTCAATTCCGTACCAAGTCCTGAGAAGGCTCTTTTCCTACGTGGCTGCTGTCTTTCGACCTGGCAAAGCCGCGTGTTTCCTTGCTTCCAAATGTGAGCGTCGCCAACACGCCGCCCTCGTGTGTGCGTGTGCACGCATGTGCGCGCATGTGCACGGCACTACCCGGGCGGGGCAGGATTCGCCCCTCCCCCAACAGCGCCTGCTGGGTAACCGCCACTGCCAGCGAGCACGAGCACGCACAAGTTTGGTTTTGCGAGGCTCCAACCCAAACAGACGGTTATTTTCCCTTTCATTTCGCAGCAAGTGTGGGTGAGCTTTTTAAGCAGAAATCGGACTCGCCATCCCGGTGGACATTCCCTCCTGCGGAGTCAACCAGAGAATCCAGCTGCCCGGCTCCTGGAGGGCCCCGGGCTGTGAGCTGAAGACCGACACCTGGCACGCCACGAGGGAGACCCAGGAAATGGCGGCTTCCCCTCCACAAGCCGGCTCCAGTGCACAGTGACGAAAAGGGGGCGCAGGTGTGCTCAGAAATGTCACAGACCCTCACGCAGGCAACGGCACGGCAACAGCTGCCGCCTCCGTGCACTCGCCGCTGTCCCCGCACAAGCACAGAGCCAAACAGACTGGCCGCGCTGCCTTCGGTTTCGCTCCGGCGTGTGATGGGCAGAGAAGCCGTCAGGCTGCTGAGCGGCAAGGGCATGAGATTTCCGCCAGACACCCCAAGGCTGACTACGTTAAGTAAAATCTGCCCCCCCCCCACTCCAAGACGGTCTGGGCATCTTCGTAAAATAATTCTGGAAAGAGATTTCCCAAAGACTGAGCCAGCACCTCAAAGGCACGACGACCGGGCTGCTGCCCCGCGGCAGAGCTCGGCGCCGCACGAGACCGCGGCTTGACGGGCGGGCGGAGTTCTGCTGAGAGCGGTCTGGAGGGCGGTCCCCCGAGAGCCACTCTAGGTGGCACAAGGTGGCCATGAGGGTCCACCAGGAGAAAATGGCCGTGCGGAGGGAGCACGGTGGCTGGGAGGCCGCGCCAGGGACTCCTCGGCCTCCCTCGGGAGCGCCGCCAGCCCCGCCAAGAGGGCGTTTCCACGCGGTCAGGCAGAACGGCGAGGACACTATGCAGACGCCTAGAGGCAGACAAGACGCTGGACCACCACCGTGGGACTTCAGGCACTTACGTGGAAGCCAGGGACATACTTAAATTTGAGCCACAGGAACAACTCGGGGAAGACAGATTTGACATTTGTCCTTGATCAGACACGTGGGGGGAAGGGGTAAGCCTCGCAGCGCACATTCGGTGGCCTGGGGGGGGGGTTGGCACCTGAGAGGATTTGCTGCCTCCTCCGCAAGGAACCCACCTCCAGAGGCGGCCAGGCCCCAGAAAGACAGCTGGCACCCGGGCTGGAGAGAGGTGTCCTACAGGACAGACGGGAAGGGGCTGCGGCCAGACGGCAGTGAGGACACCGGCCTGACACCCACACGCTACGTAAAGCCAGGCAGGGGCAGCCCAGGCCCCGCACGCGGCTCCCTCCTGCAGCCGTCCCCGCCCACCTCCGCTGGCTCACGGCGCGTCTTCGTGAGTCCGGCTCAGAGCACGTTCTAATCGCCGCTTGTGGAAATTTACCCCGAGATGACTAAGTGCACAGCACAACCTGCCTCGGTCCGACGGGGAAGAAAATGGCCACGTGGCATCGACCGCTTCTCCCGCCCGAGGACCGGGCCCGCGGCCAGCCCAGCTGGCACGTGCGGCGGCTGATGGGAAACCCCGGCGGGGACCCACGCTTCATGGAAAGGTCCAGTTCTTCCCAACTCGAAAACGGTCTCATAAGAGGCCGTAAGGAAAATCTTTCTCCCCTCCTTTCGTCAAAATACTGTCTTCCCGCTTTATCAGATAATTTTTACTCCCAACATCGTATTGAAAGTTTCAAAGACAGGAAGGTTGCAGGAACCGTACAAGAACACTCGCAAGCCCGCCGCTTGTCTTTCGCAAGTAACGTCTTACTCTACTTGCTTCATCACATCCCACCCGGCCTTCTGAAGTGGTCTGGACTCATCTCCTCCCTTCCCTGGAACCCCTTCCTCACGGTACAAACCGCCGAGGCCGAGCGAGGGCCGGCGGAACAGAGCAGCTGCCCGCGGAGCCCCAGGCTCCCCCACGCCCGTTCTCACACCCGGCCCTTCCACGGCAGGCCACCCGCCCGCAGGCTTGGGTCTCCCGGCCAGCCAGTCATGAGGCAAGCGTCCAGACACCCCGCTCAGAGAACGCCACCGGCCCGCCTAGGTCCTCAGCTACGGGGACTGCACCCCATTTCCCCATTCCTGCCCTCCCTGCCCAATGGAGGGTCTACCAGCAGTGGCCTCAGCATGGGGGTGAGGTCAGTGCACAAAGATGACCATCCTGTGGCCTCTGCCATTTGGACAGCACATCTAGAAGCCAAAGTCACACCATTAGGGAACCGACACTAGAACGTAACGGCTGCAGAATCAGATTCGTGTACAGGAAAAAGAAAGGAAACGTGGGCGTGGCTACCTGCGTGCCTGGACTAGCTCCTCTCCCAGGGACTGGGACACAGGCAGGCTCTTCCACCCCTTGTCACCCAGAGCCCCTGGCTAATGCTCGTGGTGGCACCACTACCTGTTCCGAGGGCCCTGCAGAGGGTGCGGGCTGGGCACCCCACGCTGAGCACTCCTGGCCTCCACCAAGGCAGGGCCTTCACTTTAGGCAAACTCAAAAGACGAAAGCTTGTCCTTGGCGTGATGAAAGCGATGATTATCCACTTTATAGGAGAGAGTTTGTTTCACACTACCTAGAACAGTGGTTAACAAGCCACCTGTTTTTGTCCATATGAATTACGGGCACAGAGCCACACCTGCGTGCTCACTATTCATGGTTGCCTTCTGCTACACACCACAGCTGAGTATCACGACAGAGACCCTGTGGCCTACAAAGTCCAGAACATTCACTGCGTGGCCCTTTAAAGAGACATTTGCTGACTCCTGAACCAGAACGAACCCACAGGGCATCTTTTTTAAGGCCGACACTTACGCACGCCTCCAAGCGGTCACAGGCCTCACGGGAGGTGAGAACCGTGCGGATACAGGTGCTTCCCACCCACCGTCTCGCTCACGCTAGCCAAAGCCGGGAGTCAGGTACTTACAGCTCCTTGAGATTCTTCATCTTGGCAAAGGCGTCATACTGCACAGACCTGATGGCGTTCTCTCCGAGGTTCCTGAAAGACAGCATTGCTCACAGAAGCGCCAGGCACAACTTAGGACAGCCTGGTTCCACGACGACCCACGGGCGCTGGCCCTGACCCCGCTGCAGGTGCCTGCTGTTTCGCCCACACTGACAGACCCGGGCACGACTCTGGACCCGCCCGGCCTTCAGGGCAGCATCAGTGCTGGGCTGAGGCCTGTGCAGCGAGTCAGCAAGCAGATCCTCCGCGACCGAATTAAGGTCGAACTTGATTCGAGGAGGAAATAAACCAAGCATCACAGACTAGAGGCATCTGCCCCAGACGGCAAGGACGTGGCCGTCTCAGGGCTGGCTCTGTCCCCTCCTCCCAGGGCCTCGGGAGCAAGCACACCTGCAGGAAAGCCGCGGTGAGCCCAGTGTGTGTGTGGTGGTGTTAACCTGCTTGTGGGGCTGGCGGGCTTGGCCAGGAGGAAGCGCCCTGTGGGAGCGGCCATGAGACCAGGGGCCCAGGAAGGAGCCCGGTGCAGGGGTGAGGCCGCACGGCGGGCGGGCGGGAGGGAGGGAGGTGTTTATCCACAGACCAGTTGCATTAACTGGGAACACGCTAACCGGCCATATGTTCCGTAACTGTTCCTGGCATAGGCAGAATAAAGGCCAGAGTTGAAGCTGACTTGTAACGAGAAGGAAGCAGCTGGCCTTTCCAAATAGCCTGTTTCTCGGTTTACAAAGATGCGATTAAATTGCTAGCAGGCTTCCCGCGGCCGCGCTGGCAGGCCTGCGTGTCGGGCGGGGCCTGGCGAGATACTCACAGGTGCTCCAGGCCTTCCAGCCCCGAGAATGCTCGCTTAGCCACGGACTTGATCTTGTTTCCAAACAGAGTGCTGCGGTTCCCAAACATCCAGAAATCGGGGGGCGGTGGGGGAGAGGGAGGGTTGGAGAAAGAGAACACACAATCAGGGCAGTGCCGCCTGGCAAGTCTCCGCGGCCAGGCGGGAGAGCTGGCCCGTGCGGGAGAGCGCGAGGAGCGCAGGCCTCCGCTTTTCTGAAACAAGACACTGTTATCTCCGTTAGAACTTAATGGCGATGACAGGCTGGGACTGCACGCACCGTCTGGCCTAAAAAGGAGCCCTTGCAGCGTGAAGCGGGAAGCCACCTTGTGCAGCCTGGGCTGCCTCTCTCCGAGGACCACCCACGGGGAGTGGCGGGTGGTGTGGCGGCCTCCTCGCAGGAGACACGGGACTGGTGACTGGTTGGTTGAGAGGAAGCAGAGTCAAAGACGACACTGAAAACTATGCGAAACCACCACCTACTTCTGAGAACTACATCCTGGGGACAGACGTTCCCAAAGGAGGCAGGGGGAGGACAGGAGGACCAGCACCGACCAGGACGGCTCGGCAGCCGGCGCACAGCTGTGGCGAGCTGCATCCCTGCAGGATCTTACGCACTGTCGGGGGGCCGAGGCTCATTAACTCCTGCAATGGCAGGTCCTCAAAGGGCACCCTCCGAGGTTATTCAGTGCCCGTCCCCCACGAGCAGGGGCTCCAACCCCAGCCGTGACTGGCAGAGTTTTCTCAGAAACCAGTCTGTCCGCGGCGCTGCACGGGGAAGGAACGAGTGCTGCTTCTGGGGCTGTGTGACCCCAGGGAGGTTTGTCTCCACACGGGGAGCCCCAGAGCGTGCCGGCTGCTGGGCATGAACAGTCGGGTTTCCCTCCTTGTGTCCAGGTTCTCCGAGAGCCCACCAGAGGCGTCCCTGTAGTCTGGCTGGCACAGGAAGCCACCTGCCCCCTAGGGAACCGCCCTGTGATGCTCATCGTCAGCTGTGCGGCCTCGCCAGCGCTAAGGCCCGGCAGGGCCGTTTGGGGCTTGCTGAGACCACCCCTGCCGGCAGCGGCAGGCCGAGTGCGGGAAGCACGTGAGCCCTGAAGGAGACAGAGCACGGCAGGGCTGCCTGCGTCCGGCTTGCCACACTGCCAGCCCACTCGGCCACCTCACCGCAGGACTTCCTGGCCCCCAGTTCCAGCAGAAACAGCCTCCTTTCTGGGGCCCGCTGAGCAGCCCCCCACGGAACCCCGAGTCCGGCCTCAGACAGAGCCGGCTCTGGCTCCCGTCTCCGCAGGGCGAAGGGGCGCCCCTCGGCCTTTGCTTTCTCTGGGAGGCAAACGGTCTCGTCCTGAAAGGCTTCCTGCAGCCTCTCTCCATCTGAACACTTATTTTAAGACAAAGGAACCAAACCCTCAGAAAACCCAGCGGCCGTGCGAACTCGGGCTCCTCGGCCACAGCGCCAGCCAGCGACTCGCAGCTCACGGGCATCAAGCCCCGGCGCTTCGGGGCGCTGCCAACTTCCACACTTCATCAGACCCCGGGCCGAGGCGCGGCGGGCTCCGGGTCCCAGTGGGGACGTATTGAACTGTTTAGCGAAACCCCCGTAAACCAGATCCAGGAAAAAGCTGTGCTTTATTTCACCCATTAAATATTAGTCACGTTGACCCCTTTTACAATGGGGGCACGCTGTTATTCCTAATGGTGACAATAGCAATAAAACAAATTCTCAAATTCTCAATTACGCAGGGGCTAATAATCATCCTGCTGGTGGACTAGACGGGTCCTTACCCTCCCCTGCCGACATCTGGGGCCGGGGGAGGCCAGCGGGCCGGCGGGCTGGGATGGCTCTAATAAAGGGCTGCTGGGAGGAGAGAGCAGAGCGGCAGCTGTGGGCCGGGAGGACGCGATTTCGGCCCCGTAGCCGGGCTCCCAGGGAGGGACAGCCGGCCTGGCCTCCCCAGCATCACCCTGGAGCAGGCAGGAGAGGGGAGTCACCGCAGGTTGTCCCGTCCACCCCCGCCAGCCCAGCCGGGGGCTCCCAGGCCTGCTGGCGCGTGCCGACACGGGGTGGCAGGCACCGGGCAGGGCTGAGGTGGACGCGTGCAAAGCCCCCGTGAATCCCATCTGCGGGCCCAGCCGCGCCCAGGCGGGAGTCCAGGGGCTTTGCCCCCTCGTGCAGTTCTGCGCGTTTCCCAAACATAGACACGCTCTGCACACTGAGGCAAGCTGGGACCACATCGTGGGCACGTGCAAACGCAAGTCGCTGGGTGCTCCTCTCTGCCTGTCCCTTGGGCTTCAGAATCCTCCCTTCCTCCTCACACACTGACTGGGGGACCCCGAACCACCCTGAGACAGGGCCCTGGGGCAGGTGAGAGTAACATCACAGGCCCAGGCAAGGCAGGAAGGCGGGCGGGCACCGGAGAGCAGGAACAGCCTCGTCCTGCCAGGAAGCTGCAGTCTGCTGGTCCTCCCTAGCGCCACCCAGTCCTCGGAGGGGCCTCTGTGGCTCACTTTCTCCTTTCCCGGGGACACTGCGACTTAGGGCCGGCTTCTTACATGGTGCAAGGGCCCCAGGTCCTTGAATAAGTCCGTGATGGCGAGAGTCTCCTTCTCAGGAGGCAGGGCCTGACACCAGCCCCACTCCGGCCCAGAGTCAGGCCACCGACTGCCACCTCCCCAGGACGGCCCTCGCCACTGGCGCGGCAGCCCTTCTCTCCGCGCTAACACCTGCCCTTGCCCGGCAGATCCCAGACTGCGCACCGGGCCGCCGACACGGGGTGACGCCGTGTGGTGGCCGTGGCACAGAGCTTTCCCAGCAATGCTGGGGGCCGGGAGGGGAAGAGCAGCGCCGGGCCTCCCTGTCTCCCGCAGACCTACTGCACGGCTGAGGGAAGGGGAGTCGTTTTAGGGATGAGAAGGGGAAGAAAAACTGGTAAGCATTTCTGACATGCGTCAGAGCACAGGGTACTCAAGAAGAAATGCAATCCTCAGAGAGCCAGAACAGCTTATTCCTGATCAATACCTTTCAGGTATAAAAGGCGAGAAAAGCCACACTTTTTAAAACAAATCAGAAGCATTTACTGCACAGAAAGACTGTCCCCATTACGGGCTTTCCTAAGTCCTCCGCGCCAGCAGGGCTCCCAAAATGTTCCTCGACACCTGCACTCTGCTCAGCTCCCTGGGACGGGGGACTGAGTGGGGATGGCCTCGTCTGTCCTGTCCTCCAACCCACTGGCAAACAGCAGTGACTGCCCAGACCCCCCCACACACACGTCCCTAGGCGGCGTCTACGGAAAGTGCTGGGGAGATGCAGGGACAGCAGGGCAGGCAGGCCAAGGGCCAGAGGACGTGGACTCCAGAGCCAGAGGGCCGAATGCTGGCCCTGCCGCCGGCCGGCTGGGTCCTCTTGGGCGAACGCCTCTGCTTTTCCTCCCCGATAGAAACGCTGCACAAGACAGGCCGCCCTCGGGAGCCCGGGAGGCACCACACACGCACCGACGCACTCACACTCCGGCAGGAAGAACCGGCAGGTTCCAGGAGCTAGGGAAAGAAGACCCCAAACCTTAAACTCAAAATGGCTATTACTGTCGCCCTTGGTGATAACTGTTTCCACTTGAGATCATGACTGACAACAAAAATACTGAGGGGCCTCAAAGCCATCAAAAGTTACTCAGCTAATTTACACGCGTCACACAACTTCTAGAAACCGTATGTAAAGGTTGTGTACAAAGGAGTCTTCTAGGGCAAGACTCCTTTGTTTAAAGGACAAAAAAAAAAATTTAGCAGTTTTTACATCATTTGCAAACTGAGCCCAAGCAAAGCTCCGCTAGGCCACCGAACGCCTGGTCTTGACCCTGAAGGCCCCAGCGTCCAAGGCAGTGGGGAGGCCCCGGGCCTGCAAGGAGCTGAGCTGTCCCCTACTCTCATTGTCACTGTCCTCCCCCAACAAAAGACCTACACGGAGCCAGCTCTGCTCGGCTGGGCCTGGACGGGCATGGGGCTGCGCCGGGATACTCACAGCTTGCTGAGGCTGTCCAGCCCCGTGAAGGCGCCGCTGGTGTCCTCTATCGTGCCCGAGATCTCGTTATGGTCCAGATCCCTGGGGAGGGGACAGAAAGCAAGCTCGCTCACCGCCCAGCGTGAGCACGAAGCGGAGAGCAGGCTCCCACCCACCTGCCCCTCGGAAGCTGCAGTCACCAGGTGCAGCTGGAGGCCTGGCTGCAATACAGAGAGAAGGGACGGTGGCCCTGGGCCGGAAGCCCTGCTCCGCACACCTCGCAGGGCCACATGCCTGTCGCAGGCTTTCGGCAGAGCTCACTCGAGCCCAAGCACGAGGCCTCTGCACCGAGGGCCACGCTCAAGGGAAGGGAGGCCGAGCGGACAGCCCCGTCTGTGTTCCGCCCCCAGAGAGCAGACATCTGGCCCTTGGCACAGAGAACCAGCCCGGAAGTTTCCTTGGGAGTTCCTGTCTGCTCTCACACCAACCAGAGTCCCTTTCCCGGACCTGACCAAGAAACTGCGAAAAGCGCGTGGTGGAAACGAACGATGGCGAAGACAGGGGCCCCTCGGAGCCGGCCGGCGGGTCTGGAGCCCGAAGCCCGTCCCCTCCCGAGGCCTGCTCGGCACTGAGTCTGAGCCAGCAGGGACATCTGGGTGCTGAGTCAGACCTGCGGCCCACTCGCCAGCACCAGGGAGACGGGCCAACGCCTCGGCCCAGGCCGTCCCGTGACGAGGACCCCACGGCCGATGAATCAGCAGCCTCCCGGCTTCCAAGGGCGGGTCGCGGTGCCGGGCGAGACATCGCACCTGGCGACCAGGCCCCCATTCTGCTGCTCCAGCTTTCCACAAGGTTCCTACACTTTCCTGTCTCGAGCTGCTACAGACAGGGGCCAGGAACAGAAGGGATGCTGCCCCTGGCCCCGTGAGAACCTTCCCAGGGAACCGAGGCTGCCAGCAGGGAGGGAGGGAGCTCTGCCTGAAGAGTGACATGCTTGCTGTGACCTTTCTTTTACAGCAGGAAGCCCAAAGAGCCGATTCTGCTTCTGGAAGGGGCTTCTTTCAATGGGTTCCTCCCTATTATCTTCCCACTGAAAAAACCAGGGGCGCAGGGCTGCGGCTTTGTGTGCCTGTCTCCCTGTTCCTGGCCCTGGCTGCCAAAGCTTTCCTCCTCTTTCTGGCCAGCTCAGTCCGAGCGCTCCCAGCCTTGTCATTCAGGCCTCGCCAGGGTTCCCGGCTGACCTTCCTTGAATGGCTCGGCTCCGGCCCTTTCACACGCCCCACAATGGCTCTGCTCCGCGGCCGACTGCCAGGTGCAAGTGCGGTGGCCCTGCTCCCGGTTGTCACATGCCTGGGGAGGGGGCCTCCGAGCCACTGCCACCGTCTCCACTGCCTCTGCGGGGCTTTCCGCTGGTACGTGCTTGCAAGTTCTCTGAGGTCAACAATGGAAAAGTTTTATCAAAGTCCCAGAGAAGCACCCTGCAGCAACTTCTGGCAACCTCACCTAACCAGGAACTCGGAGGGACACGGCACCGTCACCTCCACTTTGTTAAATGACTCCCCTAATGAGGTGCAAGGAGAAAGACTTAGGACTCCCTAAGTAGCTCTCTTGGAACATGGCATCCTAGACACAGAGTATGCGAAGACTGAGAGGTGAGCTGCAGGATCCAGTTGGCTTGGAGAAAAAGTACTGGGACTTAAAAATGGAAGTCACAACTGGAGGCTCCAGACTGGACAAACTGCCCCACGCTGCTATTCCCAGGCCGCTCGGGGCCCTCAGGGTGGGGAAAGCTTTTCCCAACAACAGGACCACAGCGACCTGCCAGGCACAACGTGGGAATCCCTGCTTGGTGACAGTGTACCGTGCACCCTCCTGGGGGAATGCGAGAGATTGTTCTGTTCAACCTGCTACTTTTCAATTGATCATATTAAAAGTTTGAGACTTTGCACACACGAGTCAGCGTTGGACCCCATTCTGACTCGAAGCCACTGAGAATGGAATCCAGCAAAGCAGCTGGCCTGTCCCACCCCCGTCCTGTCGAGAGTGAAATACATACAAGACTCGCAGGTTCTTGAGTCCCTTGAAGGCGCCTTCCGCAATGTGGCTGATGGCATTGTGGCTGAGGCGGAGGACACTCAGGCTGCTCAGCTCTGCCAGGCTCTCCTCGTCCAGCCGTGTCAGGTTGTTGAAGGACAGGACCCTGGCGGGGTGGGGGAGGAATGTCACCAGCAGGCCACGTGCAGCTGCCCTCCCTCTCTTTTCCTGAACACGGAGCTGCAGCTGGCCGGATCTCAGTGGGAAAGGACACACACACACACACACACACACACACACACACACACACACACACACACACACGTGTTCATGGCCGCAGAAATATCAAAGGAGTAAGTGGCCACTCAGCCAGAAACTCATCAGGGCCCACATCCATCTAGTCTGACTCGTAGACTGGGGCGCAGGTCAGACACCAAGCTGTCCTTTCAACTGTGAGGACTACGCAAGGCCACGTGACACAGCGACTCTCAAGGCTTGACCCCTTCCTGCTGGTGTCCACGGCTGGTCTTGGTTCGGGCTACAGAGACCTCGGGCAGGACCCCGGCAGGTTCTGACAGGGAGCCCGTCACTCCCGGCAGTGGCCGGCAGAGGGCGCCACTGGCCACTGCCTCGGAAGCCGCGGCTGCACCTCGGCGGGGACGGCGGGTTCCGTCCCAGTCACCTGAGTGTCAGAATCCAACCTCCCTCCCGGCACTGCCACGCTTGACACAGCCCTGGCCGATTACTTGATAGATATAATGGTCACCTATCGCTGAGAAACGGGGAATGCCGGCTGGGGCAGGAAGGAGGAAAATAAATGCAGAGAAGATTAGCGAGTTTTTAAAGGTGACGGGAGGAACATTCTTTCTCTCCTGGACAAATGAGTCACAGTGTCTGTCAGTCTCAAAGAGCTGGCAGGAGATCAAAGTCACATCCTCACCTGCAATTGAAGAATTTAGCTTACGGGAGGGGCGGGGAACACGCTGGAAAGAGCCTGGACATGGGGCAAGCTGCAGAGACCGGGCAGGACACCCTTCCGTGACCTTCCCCGCACCTTCTGAAGGGCACGGAAGACGGCTTGGTGTTGTCCACCAGCCAGAGAGGGGGACGTGGGAAGCCCAAGGCCCACTTGGGGAGGGAGGACACCTTCCCGTGGACTCACACCCCCTCTGGCGGCCACAGAGGCTGCTCCGGGGCTGGCTCGGGCCTGGGGCACTCAGAGGACGGCTCCTGCTCCCCAGCTCCCAGCCCTGGCGGCACCAGGGGTCCTTGGAGCTCGCTGGTGGGGTCACAGCCCGAGGACAGAGCTTCTCAGAAGCCCCCCAACACCAGCTGAGATGTACAACTCCAGTGGCCTGACGCTGACCCCAGAGGGTTCACACGGACACACAGGAAACCCAAGGGCAGTGCACAAGGACAGGGACAGAACTACTGCACTTTGCACCAGATAACGAGGGATTCATGGAAATATAACATCCAGGCCAGTGTGGGGTGCGTGAGAGAGAGAGACAGAAGGAAGGAGGGAGCGAGGGACAGAACACAGAAGACCAGATAAAAACCCGGTCTGTAAGGATCCACAGTCAGGTCAAGCACCCTGTCGAGTCTGCCTGGGGAGGCCGGGAGGGGACAGGCTGGGGTGAGGCCCGGCACCTGTAACCACTGCTCACTTCAGCAGGTGAATCTTTGTCTATAGCAAAGCTTAGAAAAGGAAGAAAAAAAGAGAAAACCCACCAGACTCTCTTGAAAAAGAAAGAAACCTATTGGACTAATCTGGAATACATCAAACTGAAAGAATAAACTTAGTGGAAAACTGTTTTCTTCCTCCCCAAACACCCGGTCTTTGCAACACGGGACAGAAGCAGAGGGCGAAAGTGTGTCCCCTAAGCCTCGGCAACACTGCGCTCACTGTCGGTCACCTGCCCTGGCCAGAGGCACAGCCACGGCCCCGGCCCCACCCCGGAAACTGTCACCACCGGTCCCAGAACCTTAGGCGCCGAGAGCTGGGGAGCTCTCAGGCCCGACCTGGGCGTCCCCCAAAACCTCCGAAGGAGCTGGGGGCCGTGCTTCCTGCACACCCAGGACCTCGGGCGCCGCCACGACCTGGCCGCCGGAATGCAAAGCGGGGGTGGGGACGGTGCCCAGAGCACGGCAGCGTGTCTCCGGGAAGAGGAGCGTGTGGCCATCTCTCCGTTCCACGGACTTTCTCAAACGTGCCTTTCTGTTTGGGCCCAAACAGCCCCTTCCACTAAAGAAGTGCGTGCGGCCTGGTGTGGCATTAGCGCACCGTCAAGACGGCTACGGTGGGGACACTTCTGTGGCTGCCCTTTCCCAAGAAAGCCCTCCACCTCAGGAACTCTCAAGCCGAGAGGCCTGCGGGGCGGAGGCTCCCTGCCTCTGGGGGGCTGCTGCTGCTGCCGTGGCCCTGCCGATGGGAGGCAGAGGGGAGAGCGGCAAGGGCTCCAGCCCAAGTCACGGAGCGTCCTGCTCTGGGGTCCACCTTCTGTCCAGCACGGGGCTACTGATTGGCCTGCTTCCCTCTGAGCTACCCCGACCCTGAACCCGCTCCTGGCCAGGGTGCGGCGGGTGAGCCAGGACCAGAGCTCTCCGGTTTTGGGAGAACGCACCCACGGCGGCGTCTCAGAAGCCCGCCACAGCCCACCGCCCAAAGCCCACCGCCACAGCCCACCGCCCACAGCCCACCGCCACAGCCCACCGCCCACAGCCCACCGCCCCCAGCCCAAAGCCTACTGCCCACAGCCACAGCCCACCGCCCACAGCCCACTGCCCCCAGCCCACAGCCCACCGCCCACAGCCCACCGCCCACAGCCCACCGCCCACAGCCCACTGCCCCCAGCCCAGGCACTTACAGCTCGTGCAGCTTCCGGCAGAAGCTCCAGCCGTTGCGGTGGATGCGGGAGATGGCGTTGCTGCCCAGGTGCAGCTGGTGCAGGGCCGACAGGCCGTACAGCGAGCCGCTGTTCACTTCCTGCAGGCTGTTGTGCTCCAGGTGCCTGCAGGGACAGCCACGTGCAGGATGAACAGGGGACTGTCACTCGTTCACTCCACAGACAGCAGAGCAGCAACGCGCCACACGCAGGATGAACGGGGGACTGTCACTCGTTCACTCCACAGACAGCAGAGCAGCAACGCGCCACACGCAGGATGAACGGGGGACTGTCACTCGTTCACTCCACACACAGCAGAGCAGCAACGCGCCACACGCAGGATGAACGGGGGACTGTCACTCGTTCACTCCACACACAGCAGAGCAGCAAGGCACTACACGCAGGATGAACGGGGGACTGTCACTCGTTCACTCCACACACAGCAGAGCAGCAACGCGCCACACGCAGGATGAACGGGGGACTGTCACTCGTTCACTCCACACACAGCAGAGCAGCAAGGCACCACGCGCAGGATGAATGGGGAACTGTCACTCGTTCACTCCACAGACAGCAGAGCAGCAACGCACCACGCGCAGGATGAACGGGGGACTGTCACTCGTTCACTCCACACACAGCAGAGCAGCAACGCACCACACGCAGGATGAACGGGGGACTGTCACTCGTTCACTCCACAGACAGCAGAGCGGCAACGCACCACAGGCAGGATGAACGGGGGACTGTCACTCGTTCACTCCACAGACAGCAGAGCGGCAACGCACCACACGCAGGATGAACGGGGACTGTCACTCGTTCACTCCACAGACAGCAGAGCGGCAACGCGCCACACGCAGGATGAACGGGGGACTGTCACTCGTTCACTCCACAGACAGCAGAGCAGCAACGCGCCACACGCAGGATGAACGGGGGACTGTCACTCGTTCACTCCACAGACAGCAGAGTGGCAATGCGCCACACGCAGGATGAATGGGGGACTGTCACTCGTTCACTCCACACACAGCAGAGCAGCAACGCGCCACACGCAGGATGAACGGGGGACTGTCACTCGTTCACACCACAGACAGCAGAGCGGCAACGCACCACACGCAGGATGAACGGGGACTGTCACTTGTTCACTCCACAGACAGCAGAGCAGCAACGCACCACACGCAGGATGAACGGGGGACTGTCACTCGTTCACTCCACACACAGCAGAGCAGCAACGCACCACACGCAGGATGAACGGGGGACTGTCACTCGTTCACTCCACACACAGCAGAGCGGCAACGCACCACACGCAGGATGAACGGGGGACTGTCACTCGTTCACTCCACAGACAGCAGAGCGGCAACGCACCACACGCAGGATGAACGGGGGACTGTCACTCGTTCACTCCACAGACAGCAGAGCAGCAACGCACCACACGCAGGATGAACGGGGGACTGTCACTCGTTCACTCCACACACAGCAGAGCAGCAAGGCACCACACGCAGGATGAACGGGGGACTGTCACTCGTTCACTCCACAGACAGCAGAGCAGCAAGGCACCACACGCAGGATGAACGGGGGACTGTCACTCGTTCACTCCACAGACAGCAGAGCAGCAACGCACCACACGCAGGATGAACGGGGGACTGTCACTCGTTCACTCCACACACAGCAGAGCAGCAAGGCACCACACGCAGGATGAACGGGGGACTGTCACTCGTTCACTCCACAGACAGCAGAGCAGCAAGGCACCACACGCAGGATGAACGGGGACTGTCACTCGTTCACTCCACAGACAGCAGAGCGGCAACGCACCATGCGCAGGATGAACGGGGGACTGTCACTCGTTCACACCACAGACAGCAGAGCGGCAACGCGCCACACGAAGGATGAACGGGGACTGTCACTCGTTCACTCCACAGACAGCAGAGCGGCAACGCACCACACGCAGGATGAACGGGGGACTGTCACTCGTTCACACCACAGACAGCAGAGCGGCAACGCGCCACACGAAGGATGAACGGGGGACTGTCACTCGTTCACTCCACAGACAGCAGAGCGGCAACGCACCACACGCAGGATGAACGGGGGACTGTCACTCGTTCACTCCACAGACAGCAGAGCGGCAACACACCACACGCAGGATGAACGGGGGACTGTCACTCGTTCACTCCACACACAGCAGAGCAGCAACGCGCCACACGCAGGATGAACGGGGGACTGTCACTCGTTCACTCCACAGACGGCAGAGCAGCAACGCGCCACGCAGGATGAACGGGGGACTGTCACTCGTTCACTCCACAGACGGCAGAGCGGCAACGCGCCACGCAGGATGAACGGGGGACTGTCACTCGTTCACTCCACAGACGGCAGAGCGGCAACGCGCCACACGCAGGATGAATAGGGGACTGTCACTCGTTCACTCCACAGACAGGAAAGGGGCAACCACTCCCTCGGACACTGCGGTCAGCACCGAGGACGGAACAGTGCACAGTAGAACCGGAGTGTGTGCGTGTGCACTTAATTTATAAATAACCTCTAAGGCAACTCATCACACACTCCTAATTTGTACAAAAGCGTTCAACATAAAATCCAAATGGGTGCCTGGCACAGTGGTTCACGCCTGTTATCTCAGCACTTTGGGAGGCCGAGGCAGGAGGATCGTTTCAGGCCAGGAATTCGAGGCCAGCCTGGGCAACATAGCAAGACCTCACATCTACTAAAAATGAGAAAAACTAGCCAGGTGTGGTGGCATGCACCCATAGTCCCAGCTACTTAGGAGGCTGAGGTGGGGGGATTTCTTGAGCCCAGGAATTCAAGGTTACAGTGAACTATGAGGGTGCCACTGCACTCCAGCCTGGGTGACAGAACAGATCCTGTCTCTTTTAAAAACAAAACAAAACCCCAAATGGCAGGTGCTCCATCTTCTTCTGAGAATTCTTTTAATCTCGTCCTCCTACCCAGCACGTGACCACCTGGATTTTCAAAGTCCACAATGACGGTTTTAAGGATTTCAAGTTAAGGTGTCTCGAGTACGTAAGAGCAGAGCCCGGCTGGCGCCTCAGGGAGGAGCAGCGAGGGCAGCCTGGCGGGAGCTCCCGTCCTTGCGGCACAGGGTGTGCGTGGGAAGGGTGGCCGCCTGCAGACACCCGGGCAGCGAGCACAGCACGGCACGCGCGTGGACCTGGGCCTAGCTGGCTTCCGGCACGGAGACAGCCAGTAAAGCATGTAAAAGCCATGATGCCATTTGCACGGACTGCAGGGGCGACATGGCTGCTGTCGTGAGCAAGTTAAATCCCTGACTCCAAAGCAGGGAATCTCAAGCTGACAAGTCAAGGCCGGGGCATGTGCGGAAGGACCCGGGAGTCAGCACCAGCCAGACTAAAGACGGAAAACCCAAAGGAGAAACGCTCCGGCGGGCCCGCCTGCCTCCTGGGAGAAGAGCTGGAATTAAGAGGGAACGAGGGGTGGGGCAGACAGCGACGGCTTTTCTTTACTTTCTGATTTTATTTAACTACGAGGATGCATTACTTTGGATTAGATATAAACACATCTTAATGTTTAGAAAGAGAAGATTAGTAACCGCCTTTCCGTACGCGTCTTTGCGGCTGTTCCGCGTGACACGGGCAGGCGAGCGCGCCCTGCTGCCGCACACATCTGGCTTGGAGAGAAGGCTCCCCTGAGAAAGCTGAACATCTGCACCCAGGGCCTTGATTAGCTCACCAGACAGAAATAAATCTCCTAGGATGAGCTACACATTTCTGGCCTGCCTGCACATCAGGAAAGACTGTCAAACCCGGAATGGGGACAGGAGGAACTTCCTGCGGTGTGTGGGAGTGGAGAGGACGGGGGTGTGTCCTGTGGCCCTGTGCTCACAGGGGAGTGGGGGGGGCAGGTGTGGCTGGCGTGGGTGGGGTGGAGAGGACGGGGGTGTGTCCTGTGGCCCTGTGCTCACAGGGGAGCGGGGGGGCTGGTGTGGCTGGCGTGGGTGGGGTGGAGAGGACGGGGGTGTGTCCTGTGGCCCTGTGCTCACAGGGGAGTGGGGGGGCAGGTGTGGGTGGTGTGGGTGGGGTGGAGAGGACGGGGGTCTGTCTTGTGGCCCTGTGCTCACAGGGGAGCGGGGTGGGGGGGGCAGGTGTGGGTGGGGTGGAGAGGACGGGGGTCTGTCCTGTGGCCCCCCACTCACAGAGGAGTGGGGGGGGCTGGTGTGGCTGGCGTGGGTGGGGTGGAGAGGACAGGGGTGTGTCCTGTGGCCCTGTGCTCACAGGGGAGTGGGGGGGCAGGTGTGGCTGGCGTGGGTGGGGTGGAGAGGACGGGGGTGTGTCCTGTGGCCCTGTGCTCACAGGGGAGTGGGGGGGGGCAGGTGTGGCTGGCGTGGGTGGGGTGGAGAGGACAGGGGTGTGTCCTGTGGCCCTGTGCTCACAGGGGAGTGGGGGGGCAGGTGTGGCTGGCGTGGGTGGGGTGGAGAGGACAGGGGTGTGTCCTGTGGCCCTGTGCTCACAGGGGAGTGGGGGGGGGCAGGTGTGGCTGGCGTGGGTGGGGTGGAGAGGACGGGGGTGTGTCCTGTGGCCCTGTGCTCACAGGGGAGTGGGGGGGGGCAGGTGTGGCTGGCGTGGGTGGGGTGGAGAGGACAGGGGTGTGTCCTGTGGCCCTGTGCTCACAGGGGAGTGGGGGGGCAGGTGTGGCTGGCGTGGGTGGGGTGGAGAGGACGGGGGTGTGTCCTGTGGCCCTGTGCTCACAGGGGAGCGGGGGGGCAGGTGTGGCTGGCGTGGGTGGGGTGGAGAGGACGGGGGTGTGTCCTGTGGCCCCGTGCTCACAGGGGAGTAGGGGGGCAGGTGTGGCTGGCGTGGGTGGGGTGGACAGGATGGGGGTGTGTCCTGTGGCCCTGTGCTCACAGGGGAGTGGGGGGGGGCAGGTGTGGGTGGGGTGGAGAGGACGGGGGTGTGTCCTGTGGCCCTGTGCTCACAGGGGAGTGGGGGGGGGCAGGTGTGGGTGGGGTGGAGAGGACGGGGGTGTGTCCTGTGGCCCCGTGCTCACAGGGGAGTGGGGGGGGCAGGTGTGGGTGGGGTGGAGAGGACAGGGGTGTGTCCTGTGGCCCCACCCTCACAGGGGAGTGGGGGGGCAGGCATGGGTGGGGGTGGGCCCAGCACGAGCTCCCTCTTCCACCTCTGTCAACCTCGTGGGCGACTGTTTCCAGGGATGCTTCCCCCAAGAGACTTCCGTGTCTGCTGGGTAAGCACCCTGAGACCTGGCTGGGTCCCCAAAGACAGCAGGGCCCAGCTGAAGTCCCACAGGGCAGGGACTGGGTGCCCTACTCCGTGCCCAGTGCTAAGCTGAAGGGGCGCACGCACACGCACACAGATACACACACGCACATGCACACACACGCGTGGTGCACGAACAGGCCTCTCGAGGCACCCCACCCCAGTGCTCAGCTGAAGGGGCACACGCGCACACGCGGCGCACGAACAGGCCTCGAGAGGCACTCCCCCCAGCGCAGAGCCCCCGGGCCTGGCGCACTCACAGCACGAGCATCCTGGACAGGCCCCAGAAGGCCCCGTCCGTCAGGTTGCTGATGTTGTTCCGCTGCAGCTTCAGCACCTCCAAGCTGTCAAGCCCCTGGAACGTGAGGCCCTCGACCAGCCGAATCCGGTTCCGGTTGAGATCCCTAAGGAGACGAGGGGTCAGGGCGGCTCAGGCACAGGCCCTCCCACAGCCACCCCCAGGCGGCCTGCTGGGTTTCCGAGCCGGAGGAGGAACCCTGGGGAGGGTCCCCGGGGAGCCGGGACACCCCAGGGGAGCCCACGGCAGGGCTCGCCCGCCACAGCTGTGCTCATGCTGCCGCCCACGGCTGATGCGGGAAAGAGGGGAACGGGGAGCCCCCACAGCCGCTCCAAGAGCCGTGTGAGCCTGCGGTCCTCCCTGAGCTGCTGGCGCCGTGCACCCGTGACTCTGCAGCGAAGACGGGGCTGGGACTCGGGAGGGGCGTCTTAGGTGAGGAGTCGTGAGCTCAGCAACCGAGATCACACCTGCTGCCTCGGCCCAGGAAAGCCCTAACTAGCCGCTGTGCCTCGAGTGGCAATGACGAGTTCCACTCGGGGCATCCCACACGGTCTCCACGTGTCGAGGGAGCTGTGGCACGTGGGGGAGGGTGGGATGGGGAGGGACACCCCAGGAAGCACACATGTTTGGCTCCTAGCCCCTCCTAGCCCCGCATGACGGAGCTCCAGTGAACCACGAGATGGCAGGAATCGGGGTGGGCTGGACCCTCAGCAACCCTGGGGAAGGCCAGGGGGAACACACGGCTAACCAGAAAGCCCTCGGTTTTCCCCAAATATTTCTGCACTGTGTCATGACCCCGCCCCACACAGCCTCCTCGGTGTCAGCGAGCCCTTCTCCTCCGCAGACTGCAAAGACAGAGCCCGGGATTCAGCCCCGGGAGGAGCAGCACAGGTGGGGGGGCCGGGGTGCCTTGCTGCCGGCTTGGCCTGCAACAACTGCTTTGTTCTGTTTAAACCAAGTTCCCCATATTGGCTTATTTTCCTGAAATACACTCTTCCGCTAAAAAGAGGATACAAAACAAAAAACTGGGGCTGGGGGGAGACTCTCATAAGATTCTGGTTCCTGGAGCACCTCTTGAATCCAAAGCTCTGAGTGTCTAGGCGGGCACACGGCCCCGACCACCAAAACATTAAGTAAATCCTTTAAAGAAAATATCATGTATCTTGGGAATGACAGGAGGAGGAAAAATATAAAAAATAAAATAAAATGATAAATCAACTACAGGATTTAGGAGAGGAAGACAAAGGCCCATCTCTCGCTTGCTGCCTCTGGCTACACTAACCTCTCAAACTGCTCAAAGAAGAGTCAGATATCACCATGTCCAAGGAACAGACCTTATGGGTCCCTTTCAAAAATGCACTAAACCACTAAGACACCAACTCCACGCAGCCTAAGCACGAGCCGGCATCGGCTAACTAGCAGGATTCCTCGTCTCACTCTGGAAAATGGCTAGGAAGCCCGGCGTGCACAAACTAGTGGATCCTTTTCTCTCTGGCGCAGCCCACGGGCACCAGACCCAGCTCCTAATTTGCTTTTATTAGGTGTTGCCGTAGGGCCGTTAACGATAGTTTGTGCTGAGCTTTACCAAGGGGGAACAAGGAAGGGGGCGCATTTGGTACGAGGTCCATGGGGAAATCTGGCCCCCATAAAGTCTGGCTAGCCGTAATTAAAGCGCGGGTTTCTGTACTCACAGCTGTGTCAGCCGGGGTAGCTTGAATGCTTTTACAGGAAGCCGGGTGATCCTGTTCTTGCTCAGGCGGAGAGTCAGCAGCGACCGTGACAGGCCATCAAATGCTCCGGACTCCAGGGTGCCGATCCGGTTGCTCGCCAGGTTGCTGGGATGGTTCAGGAAAGAAAGCGCCGTGGTCCGGAGGAGGCCTTCCTCGTTTCGTTACAGACACCAGACCCAGCCGGGTCTCCGGTGGGAAAACAAGGAAAGACACACCCAGAGGGACAGGTCTCCAATGAGATGTGTATCGTCACGAGGCTTCCAGATGGAGAGCCAGAGCAGCGCAGGCCTCAGGACTGTCCCACCGAGGCCGCGGGCAAGCCTCCGTGCAGCCTGGAGCACCCCGTCCTCGTGGCCGGGGGGCCACCCCGAGAGGGTGGCGTGGACATCAAATACCTCCGTGCCCAGCCCCCCTACACACCAGGAGCCTCCTGCACGGCCCCTCCCGCACCACTCTGCCCACGGCCGAGGAGGAAGGCCCTAGAAAGCAGGAGGTCAGCCGAGAGCCAGGTTGGAGTCAACTGAATAATGTGGGGAAACGGACTTTAATTTTGAACTGGGTCTCCCCGAAGAGAATTACACAATACATGTGCGTAGGTCAATTCATTGTGATGATTTTAAATGCCCCAGAGAAACACTCTAGCTGGAGAGCTGCACAGAGTCTCTGGAGAAAACGAGCAACACTTCCGATGTGCCCACGCTTAGGGGGTGATGCACGTCAGGGCACCCACTGCCACAGCACAGAAAACACAGACTGTCCCCAGCGTCTGATCTGTGCTTCTCACTGCATGCAAATTATGAGAAAAAGAAAAGAGAAGAACAATACGGTATTCCTGGGAGAAGTTACCTCCCCGCCAACACCTCTCCTCCTGTCTCACCCAGACAAATAATACTTTTTTTTCTCTCTCTCTTTTTTTTTTTTTTTGGCCTACATGGAAAGGCGAAAGGCCAGGGAGAATTCTCCAGCACAGGGAGTGGAGAGGCGCGAGGCCCTTTCGTCTCTCCACCAGGCAGTGGCCCAGGACAGGGCACATGAGGGCTCTTCGCAGATGGGGCTGGACTGTTTGTTCTTCACACTCGAGATTAGAGGAGAACAGCCTGAGTGATGAAGACACACTGCCCGCAGCTGCCAAAACAGAGTCCCTCCTGCTTTCTCGCAGGGAGAAGGTCAGTGCAGCTCGGCCGAGCAGCTGCGGTTTCTCGTCCCAAGCAAGCAGGTGGCAGCTGGGGACACCTTTCGAAAGACCCTACTGGGGGCTTTGCCATGGCCAAGGCCTCCTGTTCCCGAATTCTGGAGTCTTGGTGCAGCCTAAGAAAGAAACCACTCCTCTCCTTGGGGATCTTTACTTGGAAAATCTGTGTGCCAAGCCCCATCATCCTCCCTGAAAAGACAGGTCACGATGACCCCCAAATGAGCCTTGAAAAGGATTTCCAAACTTGCTCTGAAACGGTAATAATATGGGGAATAAAAACTACCTGTAGGTGGAAAATGTCTCTTTAGCCTGAATTTTCAGTTTCTTTCCCAAAGCAGTACTTCCCTACCAACAAGTAGTGTATTAAGCAGGTTTTAACGTTTTTCCTTCTTGTCTACCATCCATTGTGTGTGAGGTGGGGCATTAACATGG
Source organism: Microcebus murinus (assembly GCF_040939455.1). Classification (NCBI taxonomy): domain Eukaryota; kingdom Metazoa; phylum Chordata; class Mammalia; order Primates; family Cheirogaleidae; genus Microcebus; species Microcebus murinus. The sequence continues at coordinate 2,564,231 of NC_134133.1, read as the reverse complement.
GTAAGACAGAAACAGACCAAAAAAAATCTAAAAAGTGCTAAAAGTCTACAGACTAGAGCAACGGCCCTCCCCCAGAACCTAGCGACTTGCTTTCACAGCGCAGGGTAAGCACTGGCACGCTGAGCCTTGTCAGAGCCTCCCCCCGCAGGACCCTGCCTGCCCTCCAGCCCTCTCTGGAAGCTTTCCTGGGAGGCAGTCTGGGGAACGGGAAAGCAAGCAAGCTCTGTGGTCAGGACAGACCGCATCTGAATCCCAGACCGTCCTCTCTGAGTGGCGAGTCCCTTGGACAGGCTGATTCACCTCCCCCTGCCTCAGCTTCCTCATCTGTCTGTAAGCGGGGAGTGGCGCTGCGGGATTTGGAAATGCTGCATCAACAGGCACACGGAAGGAGACAGGTCACGGGCCCCTGCCCCCTGCCCTCTGCCCTGCGGAGGCAGCCAAGGCCTGCGGCTTCCCCAGCGACTCAGCCAGGCCACGGCTGAGCAGAGAAGGAACCGTGCGCGCTGCATCCAGACCTGGGTGCTGGGGAAGCCGCCACCCTGCCCGGAAGCAGAGGGACAGACAGCGGAGCACAGGTACTTACAGCTCCTTTAGGGGCAGCCCGTGTGGAAAGCAGGAACTCCGGACCTCTGTGATGTTGTTTGAACTCAGATCCAACACCTCCAAGGAAAGGAAAGCTTTCAGCCGGGTCCCCTCCACGCTGCGAATCTTATTGTGTTGTCTGAAACACACCGAGGGAAGCAGCTCAAGCATTTCGTTCTGCAAAGTGACTACAAGAAACTATTATTTCCCTCCTCATCCACCAGTTCTTTTAGATACTTTCTTCCTAGTTGTTTTGCTTCTTCATAAAACTACAAATGCAGTGATGCTTTTAAAATGGCATCTCCTGTTCATGTTCCCATCGAGTCATTACCCGCTGGCTGGGTGCTGGGTAGAATATGTTGCATTTTCGTGCCTGAGACAAGTGTGCCTGTCAAGGTTCTGCGAGGCCTAGGCCGCTCTTCTCAAGGGCAAGGGCGCAGTGGTGACACGAAAGACCACGCGAGACCAGCATGACGCGACCAGACCCCCCGATGCGTGTACCACAAAGGGTGAGCCCAGCGCAGCCAGACAGCTCCGATCCGACTTTCACATAGAACCTTCGGGGCCTGGGCCAGCCCTGTCACCTCCGAGAATGTAGGCACCTGAGCCCAGAGTTCACGTTCATCCAACTTAACACGTCACTTTGCACATTTCACCGACGCTTACCACATAGCAGGCACAGAGACAGACACGAAGGATTTAAAAAAAAAAAAAGAAAAAGATGACAAAATCCTAACAATCTACAAAGGCAGAGTGGAGCTCACTGCTGGGTCTAATTGGAATCGAATCCCCTAAACCTTCTTACTCTAGCCCTAATTGCCTCGGTTTTCTCATCTGGGAGATGGGGTCACAACCCTTAATTTCGGGGCATGGATGATCCAACCTCAAGCCTCGCTGAAGTGCCGGCAGACGTGCGGTGTGTTTACCACCCCTCCTGCCGAGAAAGCACCTTTAATCCTGTCTGCAGAACCCACAGTCTAACCCACCAACCAGTAGTTATTAGTCAGGAGAGGGACAACAAATGCCACCCCAGGCTGGAGGTAGCTCACACCACCCTGCTGTGGGTTTTGCTCTGCCCGGCAGGGTCAAACCACCACAGCCCTGACTCCGACATTAGCCACTTAGCAATCTGCTGGGTGGTGGCGCTAGGCCGCTGGGTCCCTGGCCCTCACACTCGGGCCAGTTCTGAGTCAACAGTGTCAGCATCTCCGGCCAATCAAAGCATTCTCGAATGCAGCACAAGTAAGCCGGGCGTCGCTTACCAAGTGGCATCTCCTTTAAACAAACACTTGACCGAATCAGTTCCAACAGGCATAAACAAGGACCTCTTTCCCAGAAGCTCTGGGGCTTTTCGGGGACTCCTTTGTTTTTTTTTTCACAAGTCTCCCAGGCCCTGAACTCAAAAATCCACTTACAAGGGCACAACTCTGCACACAGAGAACTCTCCCTAGAATGAAAGGACCCTCTCCCGTCACCTCTCCTCCCCTCCCCTCCAGAGCCACTTCCTTTGAGTTCTTTATTAAGGTCTTTAATAAAGATAGTCTCTTCAGTTTTCTGACTCCAAAAGAAAAAGAAAAGAGAAGAAAACCTTTATTATGTAAAGTATGGGAAGAAAAAGAACAAAAAATAAAGGCGACAGAGCTGAGCCTTATCCGGGAACTCTCAATACTGTGCCAGGGAGACAGGAAAGGGGTCTGCAGACAGAGGGACGGCACCCTGGCCCAAGCAGCACAAAGAGTCTCTGGTGTGGCCAGGACTTCGCTGCAGGCCGTGGGACAGCTGCAAACCCCAACACTGCCCCCGCCCCCACCCCATCTCCCTCGTCTTCCCCACCTCCCTCCTCTTTGGTCTTATACCTTTCGCTTCTTTCTTGCCAGTCTATTTATCCACTGAGCCAGCACATCCTAGGCCTCCCACTCTGGATAAAGGACGCTGTGCGGAAGACAAGCCTCTTTCATGGCTGGAGAAGGTTCCCACTTGGCCAGAGCAGCAGCCACGGAGATGGGAACAAGGGTGTGTGGGAGTGAGGGCCACAGCGGCAGGGTCCGAGAAAGGAGCCAGGGGCCTTCAGTCCTGCCTGGGAGAAGATGTGGGGCAGGTATCTGAGGGTGGGATGCTGGGCCTGGGAGGGGACAGGCGGGGACAGGCCAGGAGCCTGGACCAGACGGCGGAGCTGGTGGGGCAGGCAGGACCACCTCAGAAAATGCCTTCCAGTCAAGCTGCGGACATCACAGTGGGCCAGGTAAGAGACGGGGTGATATGGACACAGGCACAGGGGAACAGTAACAGGACTACAGGCCACAAGAGCCGGAGGTGACAGCCGGGGGTGCACTGACAGCGATCCATCATTTTCCAGTTTGGAAGTGGAAGATAACCAGGTTAGTGGGCTGCTGCCCATATCTTCCATCCTGGCCCACTTGCGGTCCATCCCTGACCCGGCAGCCGGAGAGACCCTGCTAAAAACAGTCAGCTCAGGTGTCCTACTGAATAGGAGGAAACATGTTGAGTCATATATCTGAGAAGGGGCTAACATCCTGAATGCGCAAAGAACCCCTACAACGCAACAACACAAAACAAGCAATCCAATTTGAAAAAAGGAGCAAAGAACTTGAATAAACATTTCTTCAAGGAAAACATACAAATGGCCAACAAGAATATGAAAAGATGCTCAGCATCATTATTAGGGAAATGCCAATCAAAAACGCAATGAGGCATCATCAGGATGGCTACTGTTAAAAAAGCAAAACAACGAACGTGAGTGCAGATGTGGAGAGAGTGGACTGTTCCCCGGGCACTGTGCATGGGAACGTAAGATGCTGCAGCTGCTGAAGACGACAGTGTGGTGATTCCTCAAAAATTAAACTCAGAATCACCATATGATCCAGTGATTCCACTTCTGAGTACTGAAAGAACTGAAAGCAGATCTAAGAGACATCCGTACAGCCCTGTTCACAGAAGCATCACTCACAACAGGCAAAAGGTAAAGCAACCCAAACGTTAATCAACAGATGAATGGACAAAATGTGGCATGTACCCACAATGGAATATTATTCAGCCTTAAACTTAAACAGAAGAGAGATTTTTGACACATGCCACCGAGTGGATGAGCCCTGAAGATATTACACTAAATGAAACATGTCAGTCACAAAAAGACAATTGCCGCATGACTCCACTGACACGGGGTGTCTAAAGCAGTCAGACTGAGAGACAGAAAGCAGCACGGCAGCAGCATGGCAGAGTGGGGGCAGGGGGAAATGAAGCTGTCGTCTAACGGGTATGGAGTTTTAGTTTTGCAAGATGAAGAAAGTTCCAGAGATCCATTGCACAACATGCACGCGCTGAACACTGTTGAACTCTACACTTGATAACATGATGAGGATAGCAAATTTTATGTTATGTGTATTTTACCACAATTTAAAAATAAAACACAAGTCAGCTCACAGCACTCTTCTGCCGAATCCCAAACGATGACTCTTGCGTGTCACTCAGGAGTGAGTCCTCATGGTGACCCCCAAGGCCCACAGGGTCTGGCACTCACCTGCCTCACCTCCTCCTCCTCCCCCCACACCCCACCCCGCACAAGCACGCCAAGCCTCGGACAGTCACACCTGTGGTCCCACTGCTTAGAATGCTGTCCCCAGAGATATCCTCGTGTCTCATGCCCTCACTGCCTTCCCAACGCTATCCAAATGTCACCTTCTCAATGAGGCCCTCCCTGGCCACCTTCTCAAAAACCACAAGCCCCGTATGTGTGTGTGTGTGTGTCTCTCTCTCTCTCTCTCACACACACACACACACACACACTCTCCACCCCCTTGCCTGCTTAATTTTTCTAAAGTCCTAATTATCATCTAATATCCTCAGTATTTGCTTGTTTCTAATTCATCGTCTCCCCCGGCCCCCATGTGGCTCCCCCAAGGCAGAGAGATGTTTCCTCTGTTCACTCTTAGCTTCTCCAGCCGCAGGGCAGGGCCCACAGTCCGTGCTCAGTAACACCCGCTGACTGAACCGCAACGCGTGCACTCAGGTTGAATTCAGAAGGGCTGAGGCTGGACACAGATTTCGGACGCGCCAGCACTTCCCCAGAAGAAACCATGCGAGTAGCTGCGTCCGATGAGCACGCAGGAACATGGGGAGACGAGAGTGTGCCAGGGCCCCGTGACACCGCTGCCCAGGCACAAGCTGCGCCCGCGGCAGCTCCAGAGGCCCTCAGGGCTCCAACACTTTCATCCCCAGCTGTTGGGGACACATATGCCACCTTTCCCCCGACCCTCGTCAGTCTCTCTGCTCTAGACTGCAGCCCAGGACCCTGCCCAAACCCTTCCTGAATGCCCCATACGCACGACAGCTGACTTCGAAGCTCCGGCCCCCGGAACTCTGCACCCTTTCCTCCCCAGGAAGCAGGGCCCCGGCTGCACTGGCTGAGCCTGTGCCCCTGGCAGTCCCACCCACGGCCAGGCGGTCCTTGCCTGTCTGGAGCAGCGTGCACCAGTATGCCGTGTCGCTCTGCCCAAGTTCAGATCCCAGCGACGCCACCACGGGCGTGAGCCTGGGAGGAGCCCATGTGCAGAGCGGGGTGTCAAGTCCCTGTGTCCCACGGGCTGATGCGACCTGAAACGTAGCAGTTGCTCAAGAAAATGAACTCTCATGTTCAGTAGTCATGTTGTGCCCTCAGAGCCAGGCCCAGGGTCTAGTGTGTAGAAGGTGCTGGAAAGAGAATGAATAAAATTAATGAATGACTGGTTCTTATCTACTCCTCTGCCGCATTTCAGTGCAAACAAGCAGGCCCGGCTCCCCTCTTGGGCTGACTCAGAGCTCTTACTCTGAGCTCCACGCGTGAGACAGGCTTGCTGCTCTAGCCAGAGTGTCACACCTGGCCACTGGGAAGACCAGGCTGTCTCGGGGAGCCATGCTTCAAAGCAAATCCCAGACTGTAGCTTCTGTGGGACTCAGGCTGGCCAGAGACCCGCCAGATCCCCAGCCAGCCAGACGGCAGCCCCTTCCTCACTCCAGTGGCGGACCCGGCTCACGGAAGCCCACCACTCCCGGGGTAGCCTGCCAGTCCAAGCCATCCCCTCAGGGCCCCTTCTATCAGGGCTGAGGACACAGCAAGTGCTCAGACCCGCGGGGGCCCTCCTGCTTCCTGCCTGAGCGTCCACGGCGGTGGCAAGCTGTCTGCTGCCCAGGCTGACGCCGGCATTCCATTTTCAGGAAACGGTTTTTAAGTCCACCTGCAAGCACAGGTGGACATCATGCCCTTCCTTTAACGTGACTGTGCAGGTCCCAAGAACTCCTCTTATAACCGCTGAATAGCTGATCTGTAATGAACATCTATCGTGTATACAGCAGGCCCTGGGCAAAACATCAATGAAATCATGAAGCAATCAAACAAGGTAGGCACTACTTTTATTATCTCTACTGGTGGTCCCCCACTCACAATGGTTCGACTCAACAATTGTCTGACTTCACCATGTACAGTCGGTAGAAACCATAAGCTATACGATCATTCTGTTTTTCACTTTCAGTACAGTAGTCAATAAATTGCATGAGATACGCAACACGGTATTATAAAATAGGATTTCTGTTACATGTTTTTGCCCAACTGTAGGCTGACGTAAGTGTTCGAAGCACGTTTAAGGGAGGCGAGGCTAAGCTATACGTTCAGTAGGTTAGGAGTATTAAATGCATTTTCGACTTGCGGCATTTTCAATTCCGACGGGTTTATCAGGACGTGATGCCACCCAACGTCAGGCAGCGTCCGTACTTAGATGCTTGAAGCAATGGAGGCGCAGGGATCTGCAGGAACTTGCCTGCGGTCGCACAGCTGGGACGCCAGAGGAGCATGACGCTTTATCCAGCCGAGACGCTCTCCTGGCAGAATTTTAAGGGAACTACCCCAGATTCCACCCAGAAGCCTTCAGCAGAGCTGGCTCTTTCTTGGTCACCTCGGCCAGGTGGCCCAGCTTTTGTACTGGTGTCCCAGAGTGCTGCGTGGGTAGCAAATACACACAAGGCTGTGCGTGACCAACCTCAGCAAAGAAGGCAGAGAAAATGAAAGTTCTTACTCTGAGGTTCTGGATGGAAAGAACAGAAGAGTTTCTCTGAGATCTTAGCAGACCTGAATTTGAGGGAGGAACTGCAAAGGGATCCATTTAAGTTTACGAAAAAGCGTGAGGATGGTGCGGGGTGAGAGGAGAGTGTCGTGCTAGGAATACTTCTTATTGGCCTCGTCAAACGAACAGTCCAGCCTTTCTCTGCAACCACACAAAACTAGTGACTCTGCAATTACAGGGACCGGGGGAAGTGTGTGGTGGCCAGGTCACGTGGCATGCGTGTCAGTTTACCCCCTGGGCTGCCCTCCGGAGCGAGGAGAACTTAATACAGCAGAAGTCTATTAAACCAACACCTGTTAAAGTCTTCAAAAATAAAATCGGTCTTCAAAGGCAGAGAGCAGGCAAGATAAGCTCTCCCCACTTGGCTACATTTTCAGAGCCAATGTTAAATTAGACAGTGAAACAGATGGAGGCATTTGAAACCAACATTTAAAACTTTTTATCATAAGCGATTGTTCCACCACCGTTCTGGGAAAGCCTGGTTCACAAGGTATTCCCGTTAGTGGGAGAAAAGATCTCATGTCACAGATAACAGCCAGGAAGAAAGGGCAAGATCAAAGGCACAGGGCCAAGGTGGGTCAAGTGGGTAACCAGAGTTCCTGAAATTATGCACCTACTGTCTATACCAGGGGCCAGGAAACTTATTCTATAATGGACCAGATGGTAAATATTTTAAGCTTTGTGGGTCCTACAGTCTCAGTCATTACCGCTCAGCTTTGTTGCTGTAGGGTAAAAGTGGCTACAGATAATATGTAAATGAATAAGTGTGTCTCTGTTCCAATAAAACTTTACTTATAAAAACAAGTAGTGGGCCTAGATTTGGCCCCTTGCCTGTAATTTGCTGACCCTGTCAACACTATGGCAACGGGTTTGGGTTTCTAGGGCCAGGGACCTAGATTCTAATTCCAGCTCTGATGCAACTTTGGAACTGTATACAAATCACTTTCTCTGCCTGGTCTAACCACCTGCAAAACGAGGCTCAGTACCTCTCCAATGCAGAGCAAGCCCCCCCATTCTCCCTCCAGAGCCACGTCACACATCACTAATCACAATTTCTGCCAACGTCTTTCCTACCTCTTCAGAAGGTGAAATGGAACGTGAGTCTACATCACTATCATGTTCCTCAAAAGATGAGCCAGGTTCCTTGCTGGAGTCTGTGAAAACAGGGTTACCTTACAGAAGACACAGGACCCACACTGCATGTCCTTCCTCTCTGTGGTTCTGCCAGTTAGTCTGAAGCAGACTGGAGCCGGCCAACTCACTCCTAGGTCTAAGCAGGTCTGCCTCCGTCCTCCCAGGCTCCCACGTGACGCACGGAAGGCCACACTGGCAGCTCCTCGAGTGTGGACACCCACCAGAATCAGCAACTCTTCCGTGATTTTACTTCAAGATCAAACTTTTGACATGCCTTACTTAACAGATCAACAAAATCCAAATTATAGCTCTTTGCCTGCCCGGATCCTCCGGCTAACAGGCAGTCTCAGCTCGCCCTGGAACGGGAAGAGACTGTGACCCGCCACCCAACTCCGCACCCTCGGGCTCTGAGCACCCGCAGCACCGCGCCCACCCTGGTGCCACTCTGGAGTTCCCGCACAAGCTCTGCCCTGCACACCCGACCGTTCTGCCCACGCACGGCGGACACGCAAAGGCCTGATGGAGACGAATGCAGGCACGTGCAAATGCACACGTGCCATCTAAGGCTACGGTGTAGCTTAACATGCCATGCGTGGACGCATACAACGTGAGACTGTGTGAGCTCCTGACATTATTTAATTAATTAATTTATTATTTATTTGTTTATTTATTTATTTATTTTTGAGACAGAGTCTCACTTTGTTGCCCAGGCTAGAGTGCCGTGGCGTCAGCCTCGCTCACGGCAACCTCAATGAACTCCTGGGCTCAAGCGATCCTGCTGCCTCAGCCTCCTGAGTAGCTGGGACTACAGGCATGCGCCACCATGCCCGGCTAATTTTTACTATTTTTAGTTGTTTGGCTAATTTCTTTCTATTTTTAGTAGAGACAGGGTCTCGCTCTTGCTCAGGCTGGCCTTGAACTCCTGAGCTCAAGTGATCCTCCTGCCTTGGCCTCCCAGAGTGCTAGGATTACAGATGTGAACCACCTCGCCCGGCCCCCAAGATATTATTAATTATGAAATTCAGCGCAGGGCACAGCAGCCCTGACCTAAGGAGGTATATTGTACTACTGTATGTGCCAAAAAGTGCTAACCATTTCAAAAACATCCATGAAGATGATGATTTGATGATTTCTCCTTTGTCAAAATCCACAGCACTACCGGACAGGCCCTATGGCCAAGTGCTGGCAGTTGTTTTGTTTATAAACATTTTTATTGCAATATAACAGTTATACCGAGAAGTGCATAAATGATGAGTATAGAGCTCAATGCATTTGTACAAACTGTGCACCCATGTAACCACCTCTCAGGTCAAGACAGAGGACATTTTCAGCACCCCAGAAGCCTCTGTCCTCTTGTCATTTTCCTTGCTGTTATTCTTCCCAAAGGAGACCTCTAAGTTTTGCCACTCATGATTTTGTCTGATTTTGTTTATTTTTGTGCCGTATGGACACAAAATTGTTCTATATATACTCTTCTGTAACTAGCTACTTTCACTCAGCATTGTTAGTTCCACCCGGGTTGTTGCATTAGCAGTAGTCACTTCTTTTTTTTTATTATTTTTATTTTTTCCCTTTAAGCTCTGTTGGACTTGAAGTAGTTAATTCTTTTCTGCCACTGTATAATATTTCTATTGAAGGAACACAGCAATTTATTTGTTCTTTCTATTACTGATAGACAGAGTTATTTTAGTTCAGGCTACTGCAAAAGTCACAGCTATGAACATGGACATGTCCTCTGAGCGTGTCTTTGGCATGTATCTGCATGCATTCTGGCAGGCATCCAACATCCAGGCATGGGGCTACTACACAGGTCATCAAGTGTTCGTATGTTCAGCCCGTAGAGACTGCTAGGTTTCTTTCAAACCAAATCCCCCAGGGCTGAAATGAACCTGAAAACCAACTGACCCAAGTGAGCCATATTCTCAGATGCTACTGCCCTCGTGGGTCCCTTCCTGCACCCCTTCCCACAAGACAAATGAGGAATACAGCCTGGGGCCACAGAACATGGCCAGGCTAGATCTAATCTTGTTCAGGTGTCAAACAGAATTATTGTAATATTTTTTAAAAAATAAGTCAGGGCCTAATAAGCACCAAAAAAGAAAAAAAAATAGAATAATTCTAAGTCCCTAATTGGCAAGAAACATGAACGCACCCAGTGCTAGGACCAGTGCCCATATGCAACTTGAAAATGAGGATGAGATTTTTCAAAGAACAAGGGAGTGCAGAAGAGCTTTCCTAAGCCAACTTGAAGAAAAGTCTCCCTTCTCAGAACGACCCAAAAGCGTCGCCCTCTCACTAGCCTGCTTTACGTCCATCTTCTTAAAAACAAAAACCAAAATCATCTGTTCTGTTGCATAAATTGATCGTTTGCCCGAAGAAACTGCTATCTCGTAAGAAACGGCCCAGCCTGGGTTGTTTGCTGGACAGGAAATGAGAATCGGAATGAGCAGGTCTCTCTCTCACTCGCTCGCTCCCTCTTCCCCCTGCTGCTGGTGAATCACCAGTTCCCGGGGGAATTTTGGCAGATTCTCAGCCTGGCTGCAGATGACGTTCCGGATCTGTTTATTCAGGTGGAGATGGGATAAAAAACAAGAGCAGCCCAGTGGCGGGATAAACAGCCAGGCAAGGTCAACCCCTTTGAAGGCAGGACTGGGCTGTGTCAACCAAGCTCCCAACCGTTCACTTCCTGGAGGGCCACTCTTCCCTTGGGGTCTTCAACGAACAGTCTCCATTAACTCCTTGCAAAGAAGACCTGGTGTCCCACCCCATGACACTGCATGGCATGGCTGCAGGGACCTGGCTGCAGCAGACCCCACTTGGTTGTCCTACCCATCAGCTCACACCCATCGAGCTGAAAACCCTGGATGTAAAACAAAGAGATCTAGGGACAATCGAGAGCCAGTCACCACTGTTCTGACGAGGGTGACCCAACCCAGGCATGACTGGTCATCAGGATCCAATCCTGAACCATCGGAATGTCCTGCGTTTCATTTTAAGATGCACAAATAAAAAACAGTAACCATGAAAAGACCTCCTAAGGAAATGCACATTGTTTCGTGAAAGAAAGCCATCTGAAAAGACAACCTACTGGACAACTGGATTCCAAACGTATGGCCTTCTGAGAAGGACAGATCTATGGAGACAGTGAGAAGATCCGTGGCTGCGAGGGGTTGGAAAGAGGGAAGGATGAAGAGTTGGAGGAGGAATGTCCTGGCAGTGGCACTAGTTTCTGTCATCCTGTAACAGTGGACACATGTCACTATATTTTTGTCAAAACCCACAGAATGTACAACACCAAGAGTGAACGCTAAGGCAGACTATGGACTTTAGTTAGCAATAATGTCAAAATAATATCAAAATACTGACTCATCAATTCTAACAAATGTACCACACTAGCACAAGATATTAATAATAGGGGATGGGGGGAGGGCACATGGGAACTCTCTGTACTTTCCACTCAATTTTTCTGTAAACTCGAAATTGCTCCAAAAGTCTACTAATTAAAAACAAAACAAAACAAAACCTCCTAAAGTATTAAGTGGTCCTGAGGTCTTGACATGAGTAGAATGTAAGCTGCACTCGGACTAGAATTTTTTAGCCTTATTTACTGCTATATCCTCGGCACCCAAAACTATGCTTATAACATAAAAGGTGCTCAATCAGTATTTGTTGAATAAACAAATGAATTACAACTTCATTTCCATCTCTTGCATTGACCACAATAAAACCGAAGCAAGGAATGCTACTCAGGAAAAAAAAAAAAAACACTCTGAAGCAGGACCATGCAATTACAAATTTTTTAAAAGGAAAAAATTAAAGGTATAATGTACGGTTAAAATATTTTTAAGGTAGAGAAGCTGATAGAGCTATTTAAAAGTGTCAAATAGAATGGACTTTCAAATAGAAAGGATTTTGGAGTTCCTGGTGCATTTCCTGTGCTCGATGTAACCCCAAACACCGGCATTCGCTGACTAACCAGGGCAGGCGACGGCTGGCAACTGTTCTCGCCCTAAGCTGGCTGACAGCCCCCTCGCCCCACCCGGCTGCAGCTGTGCCGGAGAGCAGCAGGGAGGAGCGGCCCAGGCCCGGTCTGCACACCCCCCCACACACCTCCTCCGGGAGCCCCCGCCAGACACTGCGCCCCAGGAAGCTGTGCAGGCCACATCTGGACTGCACTGCCGGGGAGAAGGGCTGTGCCATCCTGACACGGGCAGCGACCTCCCGTGAGGACGTGAGAAGTGGGTTCCGTGTCTACAGGGAGATACTCTGTCCTGGCATCTGGGCAGGGCACAGCGGTAACAGTCAGGCCAGGAGGAAAAGCTGGGAACACTGAGTCCCTTCCCCCAGAACTCCCACCCACAAAGGGGCACCTCTGGGTCATAAAATCCAGTGTTTCTCTCTTCAGGCCACATGTACTCTGTTACACCTGTCAAGATAGGTGTGTCCCTGTGGTTCAGCTCTGCGCCCTGCAGGGCGGGGGGACGAAGGCCAGGACACAGACCATGAGTGGAGAGTGTGGCTTCGCCAGGCCCTGAGGGGCTGAGCTAGTTTCTGGCCAAGAAAACTGGAAACGGTGGAGAGACGGCAACGATCTTGAGGGATGCGAGTAACCCTTAAGGCCATGGATGAACCCCAGAAATTGTAACCAAGGAATGTGTCCGTCCATGCCACCCCCCTTGGAGGACGTGAAGAAGCTGCCGTGAGTAGTTTTCCTCCGAGGAGGGCCACACCGGTAGGGTCGGCTGGGAAGGGCCCAGCCCCAGGAGTGTGAAGTGACAGAGCCAAGCGAGGCCACACCCCCGCCAGCTTCCCGAACCGGTGGTCAGCGGCTGGGGGAGGGGCCACCCAGGAGTGGAGTCCAGGACCGACGGGCTCTGCCATTAGCTAACGTGGTCTCTGTCCTTCCGACCTCACCAAGCAGGACCTGAACAAACAGAGCCACCGAGGAGAAACGAAGCGGTGACCTCACTCGGAATTCCCGCAGGGAACACAGCCTCCTCCTCACGGCTGCCCTCCCGTGTCAGGCTCAGACGGGGAGCGGGCTGCACTGCTCCCGCGCCGGGAGACCGTCCACGCCACCACGCTAAACCAAACCCTGGGCACACGGCTCATCAGGTCACGTGACTGCCGCTCTATAAAAGACACAGGCGGGCAAAAGGGAGCAAACTCGACACGTTGCTCTCGGATCTGATGCTAATGGAATTTCTCCCCGCCCTCTATTTTGCATGTTACTTTAAGGTACTTGTCAATTACGTGACTATTTCATATTTACGAAGCAGGGAAAGCAAACTTAGAGGCCGAAATTTGGACCCTAACCCTCAGGTGTGGAAAGGCCTCCGCCGCGTGGTGGAGCGCTTTCTGGGGTGGGGACGGCTCAGGGCAGCCTAGGCGGCTCAGCCACCCCTTCCCCGGGCGCCAGGAGGGCCTCGCATGCAGAGCCCGCGCCCGAAGCCCCTGCGCCCTCGCACTCCCAGGGCACATAGCCTGTTCCGGGGGGTGGCAGCTTCGAAGGGCCTTGGTCGCTGGAGCCTGGGGCTCTGGAGCCTCCAGGAAACAATCCCGTTCCAATCCGGTTCCGACTCTGCAGTCGGCTGCGCGGGGCGGTGTGTCTCCCAGGGAGCTTCTCCTGCGCCCGCCACGGAGGCGGCCCCGCCACGTGCGCCCTCTCCCTCAGTACAAGGGGAAGCCACAGGAGCAGTGGCACGACAGCAGGGACAGAGAGCAAGTCTGGCGCTGTTGGTGCCCACGGCTCCGGCTTCACTCGCCATGGCTGCCCTCATTAACCCCTGCGACAGCCCCAGAGGTGGCGGCTGTCCCCAGCCCAGCGCACAGATGGGGGTGCTGAGGCGGGGAGGGCGGCTGTCCCCAGCCCACCGCACAGAAGGGGGTGCTGAGGCGGGGAGGGCGGCTGTCCCCAGCCCACCGCACAGATGGGGGTGCCGAGGCGGGGAGGGCGGCCGTCCCCAGCCCACCACACAGAAGGGGATGCTGAGGCGGGGAGGGAGGCTGTCCCCAGCCCAGCGCACAGATGGGGATGCTGAGGCGGGGAGGGCGGTTGTCCCCAGCCCACCGCACAGATGGGGTGCTGAGGCGGGGAGGGCGGCCGTCCCCAGCCCACCGCACAGATGAGGGTGCTGAGGCGGGGAGGGCGGCTGTCCCCAGCCCACCGCACAGAAGGGGTGCTGAGGCGGGGAGGGCGGCTGTCCCCAGCCCACCGCACAGATGGGGGTGCTGAGGCGGGGAGGGCGGCTCGCTCGCTGCGGGCCACGTGGCAGGAGCTGCGCAGCTGTGACGTGTCCCCACTCCCACCGAGGTCGTGCAGCTGCCTCCTAACGGGAGCAGGCGGGAGAGTCGCTGGGGAGGAGAGCTTCTCTGGACAGCACCCCACCTCCCCCTCGTCTCTGCGTGGACCAGGGAGGGGGGGCACCCGCTGGGGCCACACCATGGGAAGACAGCAGAGGTGGCACATCCCAGCACTAGCCGCTGCACATCCTCCCCCACACCGGGGGCCCACACACCTCCACACCGCCCAGGCCCTCACGGTTGCCGCAGAGCCCAGCCAGACCACCCGTTTATATCTTAGGTGGCTGGCGCAGTCGGCTTCCCCATCCCTAAACAGGTGGGTGACAGGGACTCTATTTCCGCAGGCATTCTCCAGAGAGCAGGGGGAACCTGCTCACCTACTGCTCTCCGCCGTGCCAGAGAAGGCACCTCTACCCCACACTCGGAGAGACTAAGTCCCTGGTCTGGAGTCGCCGGCTCACTAGCACGGCGGCAGCCCGGTGTCCTCCAACTCCAGGCCGTGCTGCTCTAAAGCAACAGAGGCCAGAGCAGCGGGACCGGGCAGCCCTGTGGCTGGAACGCAGAGGGAGCGCTGTGGGTGCTGGGACGCTCAGGTTGCCTCGGAGGCCACAGCAGGGCCGCTCACCTCTGCCAGCCACTGGCACATGCCCCGAGGCCCGCGTGCCAGCTTCCTGACAGCTCTGCGCTTCCAAGCAAAGAAGGACGCTGTTTCAGCACTTGGCGCGGCCTCCAAGGCGAGACCCTCCCCTCTCTGGGGAGCGACGCCACTGATGTGCCTTTAAAAATAAAACCAGGCCTGCTGCCCGCCCCTCCGAAAGGCTTTGATCCCCCAGTCATGTGATCTAAGATATCTCTCACCACCAGTTTCCCAAGCACTTCGCATATGATCTAAATGCACTCTGGGCGGGGTGAGGATGTGGACGGGCGGGATTAAGGAGTTGGCCTTTTACTGCAGCCTTCTGATCCACCCGGAGACGATAAGGCCTGCTGCAACATCAAAGTGGCACTTGTCTCCAGCAGCGCCGCTCCGCGCCAGAGCCGCCGTCCCCTCGCCGCGCCTGTCCCGCGTTCCCGCAGCAGCCAATACTTGCTGCTTCTTTCTCGGAACCACAAACTTCGTGCCTCTTGTTTCAGGCTTTTAAAAATATCTCTTCACGGACTTATATGCAACGTGTAAAATTACAGAACGTCTAGAAAAAACAGAGAAGATGCTTGAGATCTGGCGCTAGACAGAGTTCTTAGACCAGACATTAAAAGCACAATCCATAAATGGAAAGAATCAACAAACTGGACTTTGTCGAAATTGAAGATGTTTGTCCTGTGAAAGACCCTGTTAAGATGACAAGGCAAGCCACAGACTGGGAGAAAATATTTTCAAACTATGCATCCAACAAAAAACTAGTATCTAGAACGTATAAAGAACTCGCAAAACTCAAGAGCCAAACAAAACAGAACAACATACAACGAGCAACACAATTAGGAAATGGGCAAAAGGAATGGATAGGCATTTTACCAAGACATTGACAGATGGCAAGTAAACTCGTGAAAAGATGCTCAACCTCACTGACCATCAGGGAAATGCAAAGTTAAGTCACACTGAGGTATCAAAAATACAGTATCAAATACCGGTCAGAACACAGAGAAACTCGTCACCCACACATTGCTGGCAGGAACGTAAAATGATACAGCCATCCTGGAAGAGTCTGGCAGTTTTTTTAAAAAACATGCGACTACCATACAACCTGTTGATTGCACTCCTGGGCATTTATCCAAGAGAAATGGAAATTTATGTTCACACAAAAACCCATACATGAATGTTCAAAGCAGCTTCATTTGTAACAGCCCAAACCTGGAGACACCCGGGTGTGCTTCACTGGCGGATGGTTAAGCAGAGTGGGGCACATCGGTGCCACGGATACAACTCTGTGACGAAAAGGACTGAACTCCTGACACACGCAACAGCCTCCTACGATGCATCTCCAGAGAATTATGCTCAGTGAAAAAAGCCAATCCCAAAAGGTGATGCCATACTGCCCGATTCCATTTATTTAAGACCATTTAAATGAAAAAGCTGTAAATGTGGAGAGCAGATTAGAGGGTGTGGGGACAGGAAGGAAGGTGTGTGGTCACAAAAGGGTGACATGAAGGCTCCGCGTTCCACACCCTGACTGCATCAGTGTCGATATCCTGGTTATGAAAAGTTTTGCAACATGTCACCACTGAGGGGGACTTGGGTTAAGGGCATATGGGGGACCTCGCTACATTAGTTTTCACAACTGCATATGAATCAACAATTATCTCAGAGTAAAAAGCTTAATTAAAACAACGACGCAAAAATGTCGTGCCACTCAGGGTGGAATGGGACCTGTCTGGTGGACTCCCAGTGGAGCCAGACAGCCCTCCTGCTGCTGTTCTACCTGGTCTCCAGCCTTCCTCCACGCCAGCAGAAACTTCCGCAGCCTGACTCAGTCCTCAGAGCCAGGTACCACGGAATGCTGAACTCTGGGGTGTCTGAAATGTCGGCGTATGTGCAAACTGTTTAATTACCTTCCACTGTGCAGGAAAGGGCCGAGGGTTTTGGACTCCTAGAGACAAAAGTGTTGCTGACAAAGCTTGGGACAGCTGGCATGGCCTTGCCTGGCATCAGGGGCTGTCATCAAGCCCTGTGTCCTCCCCCAGCACTACCTGGCCAAGGAGGAGAGCTTGCTGGACCCCCACATCCAGGAAGTGGCAGGCATAGGCTGCCAGACACCAGATCCCCCAAGTGTCATCCTCGAATTCTAGACTTGGGAGGGGTTCCACGAAAAGGATTCCAGGCCCGATCACATTTGGGAACAGATGCAAATATCCTCCCACCCCGCCTTGCAAACTCCCCCAGCAGGTCCGCAAGGGAAGGAGCTGAGAGCACACACACGGCGACACCTTTCATTCTGCTCGACTTGGCGTTTGCTAAACTGACATGACCACAGGATCCGTCTGTCATGAGACGACTGTTAGCATCCCACAGAACGAGCGCGCTAGGTGGCTCACTGCACGCGGGAAACGCCACATCTCGCGCTCTCGTTAGAGGTCAAAAGGCAGACGATGCAGAACCCAAGGAGTCCGGTGCCAGCCCGCAGAGGGACCCAAACTGTGACACATCTGCACAGGAAGCACTGAAGGGGAAGCTGGAGGAATGCTTGGCCACGGTAACCAAGTTTAAAATTCACTGCATGCATTTAGAGACAGGGAAGCAGCGCTCTTCCCAGCCAGGGGCGTGAGGAGTGGAGTTCGTCATTCTCTAGCTAAGCATCTCTCACTCCTGAAATCCACCCCGCCTCCCCTCCTCTGGAAGAAAATGAGAAACTGACTGCGCTATGACGCAATGATCTTAGGAGGAGCTGCCCTGCTTCTCCCTGGGGACTCAGAATGAACATCAGGGATGTAAAGGCTCTGACATGTCCTGCAGCTAAGAAAGGTGCTCACCTTCAACTCCGGGGTTTCCGACCTCCCTGCCTACAGAACACTTTTTTCCTCTCGGGGCATCCACAGACACGTGCAGACCCCAAACTCCTCCGGCAATCTTTCACCCAGGCTGCTGCTCTCCCCTCGTTTTCCTCTCGTCTCTCTGGGACCTTGGGGGGGGGGAAAGTGGGGCGTCTTCCGGCATGGGCTGGGTGCCCCCGGGGATGCCCAGCAACTCTCCATCTTCGCTTTGCAGAAAGCCTTCCCCAAACCACCCGCTGGCCCTGCAAACAAGCGAGCAGAGACTGGGCGAGCCCTTCCCGGACGCACCCTCGCCGGGTAAGAGCGGTTTCTTACCTAAGCAGACCGAGGCTTGGAAAGCTGCAGAGCTGGGACTCAAACCCAGACAAGACCCTGGGGACTGCACTGCTCCCGAGCCATGCAGCCTCTCGGGGCAGTTTCCACTGCTACTCTTTCCCTACGCCACTCTGCCTGGCTCTTCAGTAAATCAAGGCAAGTCCTGCCTGTTGGCTGAAGGGCCACCCACGCCCTCCGGGATCCCCAGCAGCCGCGGCTGTTATCGCCCATCCCTAGCTCGTCCCCTCATCTTGAATGAATGTCCATGGCCGCCCAACTAGAGTCTACCCCACACTCCACGATGGCCGTCTCTTGAGATCACCCGCTCGCCTGGCCCCCACTGACCCGTCACCCACACGCACGCACGGGACGCCTGTTACGTGCAGCTGCTGCGAGGGGAAAGTGGGTGTGGTCCCCATGCCGTCAGCCCCTCTCCCACCCGTCCCTGGAGGAGACAGAGGGAGAAGCAGATGTGACGGGTGCGCCGCCAGAGGGGACAGGACGTCTTGGGGGGAGGTGGTCAGGAAAGGGACAGCCGTTCCAGACCAAGGTAACAAGCTGAACAGGGCACAGCGCTGGGACACGGCCAGGGTGGGCTTTCGTCACACACGGTTCTGTGTGAAGTTCAAGGCAGGGAGTGGTGACAGACCGGGAAGAAATGGCGTGGGGCCAACTCTGAAAGAGCTGGGGCTCTACCCCACAGGTGAGGGGAGCCATGGAGGAGTCCTTCACTCATGTCGTCATCAAACGCACGCGGACCCTGGGGCAGCCGAGCACCAGGCACTCCACGGGCAGAGTGGGGAGGATGAGGTTAGACGGGCCCTCCGGGGTGGGGGACTGCGGAGAGGGGGAGCAGGGCCACATCTGGACACTTGGGGCCGAGGCCCTGGGGCGCCCCCTTTAAAGATGAGCTGCATGGCTCCGAGTGGGCGGAGGACCAGAGGGCTGGCCAGGATGCTCGCCCCGCTTCCATCCGGGCAGACCGCTGAGCTCCGGGCGCACGGCTCGGCTGGCCCCTCAGTGGGTTCCCCAGCAAGCGAGCCTCTGCCAGGAACGCGGGGGCCCACGATAGCGGGTCCCCTGCAATAGCAGCTCTCAACCAGAAATGTGAGTTTATTTCAAAGGACATACACCCCAGGCTAAGGAAGGGAAGCAGCCCTGTGTGTCCCTAGCCTGGTGGAGTGTGGCGACACGAGACCAGCCCCCTCCTTCTAGACACGGGGAAGAGCAGCCCAGAGAGGCGTGTTTTGTGGGAGAGCCTATGATGGGGTCTCTGGGAGGAGTGCTTTGTGGGAGAGCCTATGATGGGGTCTCTGAGAGGCGTGCTTTGTGGGAGAGCCTATGATGGGGTCTCTGAGAGGCGTGCTTTGTGGGAGAGCCTATGATGGGGTCTCTGAGAGGCGTGCTTTGTGGGAGAGCCTATGATGGGGTCTCTGAGAGGCGTGCTTTGTGGGAGAGCCTATGATGGGGTCTCCGGCACGGTGAGCACTAGAAGCCGGTGGCCGGACGCTCGTTCCCGTCGGAACACTGGCACTCACGCGGAGGAGGCCGCGTGCGCTCCGGGAAGGGACGTTTCCGCCCCATTCCCAGGGGACCCGGCATCCCACAGCCCTGCAGAACGACCCACATTCGAGACCGAAGACGAGCCTTGTTGGGTCACGTCCTGCAAGAGGACAGCGAGGGGGCTGCTCCTGCCGGCAGAGACACCACTCTGGACGTCCCGGCATCCAGCTGGAGCTGAGCACAGGGTGGCCGACGTGCCCCACCACAACGCCACCGAGGAGCGGCTGGAAGAGGGGGGCTGGGTCCTCACCACCGCGCCAGCTCCCCAAGCCTCTTGGTAGGCTCTCCGCAGAGATGACCCATGTGGCCACCAAAGCAGGGAACGCACTTCTAATCCACTCCCTTTGATGGCATATTGAATCTCCCAGGAGCGCTTTCTCACGGAGTGGGGGAAAGCGGAGACAGGCACTGGACTGCTGCTTGGAACCATGTAATTGCTCCAGAATCACCAAACCAGGGCTCTTGTTAACACACACTAGACAACAGGGACAGGGAGGCAGAGGCCAGCCCGGCGCATGAGGAAAGCCAGGTGGCGAAAGGGTCTGTCGCGGCTGTCGGCAAGGCCATGTGGAAGGGACCCCCGGAAAGTGTGCTGGGGCCTCCCCCAGCCCCGAAGCCCACACTGGCTTTCTCAGCAGGCCAGCCCTCATTCCGTCTGAAAATAACCAAACAACAATTATGAGGCAGAAAAACTTTGCTATGTACCCTGATAGCCACTGTTTTTCCACTTATTAAAAAATATACTTGATTTGGAGAAAAAGTCACATTCTAGAAAGTCCACGGGGAATTTTTTTCTCATTTCCAAAGTTCCACTCTTTGCAACTTAATCTAAGCCTCCGACTCCAAACACAGCCCTCACAAAATCCCATCACACAACTACCCAACTTGATTCTAGCACTAGAATTTTGTTATATTAGAAAACACAGTTTTGGGGTGGGATCCTTTACTTTCTATGTCATTTATTAATTTTTTTTTTTTTTGAGACAGAGTCTCGCTTTGTTGCCCAGGCTAGAGTGAGTGCCCTGGCGTCAGCCTAGCTCACAGCAACCTCAAACTCCTGGGCTCGAGTGATCCTACTGCCTCAGCCTCCCGGGTAGCTGGGACTACAGGCATGCACCACCATGCCCGGCTAATTTTTTATATATATATCAGTTGGCCAATTAATTTCTTTCTATTTATAGTAGAGACGGGGTCTCACTCTTGCTCAGGCTGGTTTCGAACTCCTGACCTTGAGCAATCCGCCCGCCTCGGCCTCCCAAGAGCTAGGATTACAGGCGTGAGCCACAGCGCCCGGCCCTATGTCATTTATTTACATATCCCCTTTTGTTTTTTTAAGTAAGAGGCAAGTCTTACTTTTGGAATTATAAAGAAAAAGTGTTTAAAGAGCTTGGAATAATTAAGTTTTGCCTATTGTTTTACTCCAAAGAGGGTGTTTTCCACTATCATAACGGGACATGTCTGACTTACAGGTAGAAGGCAAATGAGGGATGGGTGGGCCGTCAGGGGAAGGAAATGACCCAGATAAGGGGGAAAACCCATAGTCAGATTCTGTGGTCCCCAAATGAAGAGGCCAGGTTTAATCAGACCAAAGACGCTCTCACATAAACCACAAAAGCAATTTCCTACTTATTCCAAGTGGCTAACTGCATACCGTCTTCAAATTAAATCAATGTTGAAAGAGGCAACTAAAACCTTTAATAGGGATCCCCAGAATTGTAAGTGCTAAACTGAAGGCCAGCACTTATAATTATTTCCCCTCTACCTGGTGAGAAAAAGGGGGGGAAATGTGGAGGGCGGGGGTGGGGGGTGGGTGAGCCTGGGTATCTTAAATCACAGGTACGAGAGGGAAGGAGAGACGAGGAAGAACAATACCTTTCACTTGCAATTACGCAGCATGTGGCTTATTAAAACTTTTGGCTGCACACTGCAATGACCTAGAGAGATTTAAAAAAAAAACCCACGGTGATGCCTGAGCCCAACACCCCCCCCACCAACAGCCCCCCTAACTCAAGGCTTTGATTTAAATGCCCTGACAGGTAGACATCTAGATTTTTTTAGAGCTCCGAAGCTCATTCTGCTGTGCAGCCAAGGATGAGAGCCGCTGCTCAAACATTTTCTTAGCGCTTTGTTGCCGGTGACACCTACCTCAGGTAGAAAAATAGGTGTCGGGCAAATCAACTTTACTGCTGTGCTCGACAGCTCCCACAAGAGGAATGAATATATTAACACCAAGAAAGCTAAGGACTTACACACGCACACTCCCACTGGTTCACAAGTGAGCCACGATGGACGTCTGCAGGTGAGATCCATTTGCAGGGTGTGTAAACAGACTCCATGCCAGGCCTCCTGGGCTCAGTGCAGAGAACAGCAAAACCCAAGCAGGCCTGCCTCGCCCACAACCCCAAAGGTGCTCGACGCAAGCTCGTCAGGGACACCGGGGGCGTCTAACACCGGCGCACATTCGGTGTACAGCAGGCAGTCCTGAGGACAGGCACTGTGTAGTCGACCATGACCGCCACCTGATCCACAAACTCCATTGCATGAGTGAGAAAACCGAGGCCTGAGAGAACCTTCCAGGGGTACGGCAAGGGTGAGGCAGGCAGGACTGAGAGGCAGACCCAGTCGATGGCTTCTTCCCCGCCACGAGGCCGCCCCTCTCTCTAAGCCCCGACACAGGAATCGGTGGCGGAAGGCAGAGAACCACGCGGACCGCCTTTGTCCGACAGCCGCCCTCGGAGGGAACCTGGTGCTCACAAGCTAATTTCGCGGCAGCCTCCCCGGGATGAAGAGCTCCCCAGCCCCTGCAGAGACGCCCCGAGCAGGCGCTGGTGGCCCCGAGACGCCACACCCACGAGTGCCCGGGTGCGCCCTTCACAGCACGTGCTTCCACCTCCCCGCTGAAGGGGTGAGGAGGGGAAAACCACAAATTGGCACCTTTATTTCAGCTGTTTGGGTTTGAAAGGCATCCAGGAAGTGAGGAGACCGTAGAGGAATTCGCCTTGAAGCGCTGTCTTGGAGGGCAGATGGCGGCTCTCCGAGAACCCGCTGGCACGGGCACTGCCGAGGCCTAACGACAGGTCACCCCTCACTGGGCTCTTGCCAGCGGCCGGTCAGGACCTGCTGGGAAGAGCCGGCTGTGCGAGACTCCGGGGACGGAAAGGGGCCGTCGGCCTGATCTTCAGGGCGGGAGGAGGACTTCCTGTTGCTTGGTGTCAG
The DNA here is from genome assembly GCF_040939455.1 of Microcebus murinus. Taxonomy (NCBI): domain Eukaryota; kingdom Metazoa; phylum Chordata; class Mammalia; order Primates; family Cheirogaleidae; genus Microcebus; species Microcebus murinus. Next base: position 2,541,519 of record NC_134133.1, on the reverse strand, counting down.
GTAATAAAAATCATAGGTGGCTCAAAGTAAGTTCACCTGAGGCCACGGAGAGGCTTCTGGAGCCAGGGCGCTGCGGAGGCGTGGGGCTCCGCTGTGCTGGGGGCGCCCGCAGCCCCGGCCGGGCAGGGCCTCTCACTGCACACCCCAGAGACTCCCGCGCCTAACGCAACGTGATGTGTCAGCACTTAAAACGACAAGACCCTCCCAGGCTCCCAGACCACGCGCTTCCCAGTACACAGGCAGGAGAAGCCCCACAGGTGGGAGAGCAATGAGACCAGGGTCTGCCCTTGACGCTTCTTAGCTCTGTGGCTTTAAGCAAGTTGCTTGCCCGCTCTGTGCGTCAGGTGCCTCACCTGCTAACTGTGCTTCAGAACAGACCCTGTGTCTCATAGGGCTGCAGAGGTTGAATAAGATTGCCTGCATTTAGCCATCACTGAACTACAGAAGTGGCAACTCTGCAGGACTCGGCATACGAGTGAACTATTCTGTCTCTAAAACGCCTGCCTTTGAACAAGCAGGGGCAACCTCACAGCCCCTACGAACGGCCCAGCAATCACGGGGCTACGAAAGACACGCACACATTTCTGCCACTTGGGCTTTAAAAGCCGAAAACGGCCCCCAGGTGTGAGCAGACACACGGGCCCTGCCTTCCCGCAAGGTCGCGGCGCGGGTCAAAGTCAAGCCGGGTTTCTGGGTGAGGTGCGCATGCCCGCGAGGCTGCCCCAGCGGTAACTGGATTACAGAAGCCACCTGCAGGAAGTGAGGAGGGGAGGAGGAGGAGGAACCAGTCCCAGTTGGAAGGAGGCTGTTGATATGGGCGGGAGCGGCCCCTTGCACGGGAGGTTGTGCAATGACGCTTCCCGGCTCCTCTTCACGTGGCCCTGGGGGGTTCGCCACCCGCTGCTGGGAGGGGAGGCACTTCCCACCTCCCGGCATCTCCACTGTCAGGAGCGGCCCGTGCCCCCACTGGATCTTGGGCTATATTTAAAGCTTATTCAGTCATCAGGGGGAGGGAGGGAGAGAGAGAGGGGACAAAGAGAGGAGAGACAGAGAGGAGAGAGAGGAGGGGGGTGCGAGAGGGAGGAAGGAGTGAGAAAGCCAAACATCCAACAAAAGTCAATTCTCAGCAACAGAACTTAAGCTACTGACTTTCAAAAAAGGCAGCGGCCTGCAGGACCAAGTTCCGATCCCACCAGCGCTCCCCTCCTCAGCTCTCCCAACCCACAGCTGCTGTCCCTGCACTTCCTCAGCAAATGACTCGCAGATGTCCCGCACCGCCCCCACTCTCAAAGAAAGGGGGGAAAACAGAAAAGAGAAGGACAATGACCAGTCATGACTGTGTGTGATTTGGCAGGCTCGCTTAGACTGGGGCAAGAGGCAGTCTGCGCTGCAGAACCCCGGGAAGTTTCCGGGACAGAGCTGCTTTCTTTGTAAACTGCGTGTTTAACTTTCTATTTTGAGGCTCACTGGTGGCGTCCAGCATCTGAAGAGGCTGGGTTCTAAGAGCCTTGGTCTTGCCCTGCCTTCCAACAGAAGCTTCTGGCTCTTCCTAACAGCCTGCCTTTTGACAAAGAAAAAGGCGTGGGGGTGGGGTGTGCAAACTGGCCTAGAAATGGCACCAGCCAGGTCCCTTTAGTATCCAAGTACCCAGCGTGCTGGCCGAACATTCGGGGTGTCCCATCCGGCGCCTATAACTTAAACTCATCTGCAGGGCTGAGAAAGGAGGGCCGCAGACCAGGGAGCCTCAGATGAAATGCTGCTTCCCCTGGGAAGCTTCCCTGCCACGCGCCCCCTGGGTGACGAGCGAGGTACCCCCTGGAGAGCCCTGGGCCCTGCAGGACAAGTGTCTGCTCACCCAGCTTCCTTGCAGCTGGACCGCCTGTTCACGAAGAGCAGCAGCGCCAGCCCTGGGCCCGGCCTGTTTGCTCATGGGTGGCAGGTGGGCACCTGCGGGCACACTCCCAGCAGCCTCGGCGGCCTTGCAGATGGCAGTGGGCTGCCTCGGCTTTCATCTTTACCCACTGGGACCAGGAGCACAGCCTCCCAAGGCAGACGGCTGGGAACGGGAAGAGAAACCCCGCCATAACCAAGGCGGGGGCTGGGAAGCGGCAACAGGGCAGGTGTGGAGCCCACCAGGGCAGGGGAGAATCACCGTCAGGGGAGAGTGAGAGTCCCTGTAACTTCCACCGGGAACAAGGAGGTACTATTCTCAGGTGCGAGTCTCAGGCAAGGACAAAGATTTATCAGGTACCAGCGACTGATAAGCACTGGAAGGCAAGTGCGCCAACACGGACTCCAGGCAGGGGAGGTGTGGTCGTAGTGGAGCTGCCACCCACACGCTGAGACAGTACCAACCGAGACTGCTCGCAAAGCGCTCTCGCCGCTGCAGCAGCTGGCGACGGTCTGCAAGGGGACCTGCTTGGTCACCGCCCCCGGCAAGCAGCAAATTAAGCAGGAACACATCTGTGACAGCCGTGGGCCTCAGACCCCAAGCCGCAGCCAGGTCTGCTCTGGGCATGGTCCTGGTGCTCACCCAGCGCCCCTGGGGCCTTTCTCGGAAGCGATCACCAGGGCTGCTGAGTCCCACTTTCCCAAACAGATGCCTGTCGCTACACTGGTGACGGCAGGAACTGGTCTAAATAATTCACTGTCCACCAAAGCTCGGCAGCTTGGTAAGGACTTGGCACGTGAGCCTTGGGCTTCCCCGGCAGCCCCACGTAGCCGAGGAAGTGGTTCTCAGAACAGGCGCCCAGGCCGCAGCAGCAGCAGCTGGGGACTCAGGAGCAACGCAGATTCTCTGGTCCCACCCTGACCTGCAAACATCCTGTGTCTCAGCAAGCCCTGCGGGTGGCCTACCAGTGAGGGACACCACCGTCTCCCAAGGGCAGGGGTATGAGATTTTATCCGGAAGAATAGGTGCACACTAACAAAAATCTGGGCAAATAGGGCAGAAAGTGAGAACATCTGTGAAGACTCAGAAGAGGAACTGTGTTATATGTATAAAATTATATATGTATACACACATACACACACACATATTTCTCTGCTGTACTGTTTTTTAACTAGGGCTGTATCTTACCTTTATCATCTGGGAACTGAAACAGCTTGGACTGCTAAATAAACAAGAGACATTCACTTAAACTCGACCTGGGCCTTTTTAACACACCGGCTGCCATACTGGAAAAACACATTTTCCTTGGGGCCACAGTGTTTTATTACGAAAACAGAATTAAAACTTCAAAAACGAAACAATCCTTTCTCATTTAATGAAAAATTTGTTATTTCTTATTGTTTTCTGTGCGTGAGTTATACCCAACTTGAAAAAACAGTTCTCGTGGCTCCCAAGGTGAAGAGACGTGTGAGCTACATGTGCTTCACAGGCCCCAGGCTCAAAACTAGCGTGAGTTAAATACAACTCACAAGGCAGTTAATACGTTAAACACAGGTTTGCCCACGGTTTCTCCCTAAAGTGGCTGGAGTCACTCACTATTAACTCCACACCCTTGATGTGGAGTGCATTTTATTGCAAGGGCAAATAAAACACCAACAGCTCAGGTAACGTTTACTTTCACACTGACACCCAAACGGACTGGCCTTCCTTCAACAGCAAGACTAAATGAAGTTCCTATGTAGGGAAGCCTAAGTAGAATGGGGGCACATCTCCCAGGTTCCGTATTTTCTAACACGCCCGATTAGGTCCACTCTTACTCTGATGATTGGGGGATGGTCCAGCAGATAATTCCTCCACAGGGAGGTCGCGGTGATCCTTGACCTAGAGAAATCGCTACCTCCGCCTCCACTGTACATACACCTGTAATGCCCACGGGTCCAGCTAGGAAGCGACACACAGAGAGCTCCACCAGATTACCATTCACCTTTTCAAGACAAACCATTATTTCACATCTCCAGGGATAAACGTCCTGTGCAAAAGAGGATTTTCACATCAGTTCTTTATTCTGTCCGCAAAGGATGATCTTCTTTCAGGTGATGCGATTTAGAGAAAGTTTTAAGGGCAGCTAGTGAAGAGAAAGGAAAGAGGCCCCAGCCCGACTCCTCCAGTGGAGGACAACCCCCCTCCCTCCCCGCACGCACACACAGTTGCGGGAACGCAAGCCCGCTGTTTGTCACTCGGAATAATATCACCTGTGCTTCCAGCTGCAGTATCAACAGCCTTCGCTCAGGTCCTGAGACCGAACCTAATTTTCCGAAGTTGAGTTCCAGGCCCCTTCCTCCCTTGCTTCCAGCTCCGGCCCTGAGCGGCAGCAGATCGTGGCTGCCTCCCCGCTGAGGCTCACCCTTTAATTACGCTTTAACGTGAATTGATCTTTGCATTAATGAGCCCGTAAAGAAGATTGATTCCACCCCTCTCTTCTCCAGAGGCTTTGCTAGGTGCTCTGGGAGTTAAGCATTCCCACTGATTTCACTCCTCCAGCAGACCCGGCCAAGAGGAGGACTCAGGCCTCCACTGCCTCTGACCCCCAAGCTCCACCCAGGGCTCCTCCCACCCTCCCACCCTCGCTCCAAGTGGGGCTGCAGACAGAACACCATGCATGCTGCTCTCCTGCCAGGTTTTATTCTCCAGAACAGGGGTCCTCAAACTGTGTAAACAGGGGACCAGTTCACTGTCCCCCAGACCGTTGAGGGCCGTTGGAGAGTGCGGCGCACATTCCACACATGCGCACTGTGGGCCCGGGACGAGTCGGCTGCTAAGCAGGACAGGCAACGGGGGCAAAAACACCCGGCAGGCAGGATAAATGTCCTCGGCGGGCCACATGTGGCCCTCGGGCCGTAGTTTGAGGACACCTGCTCCAGAGCGTACAACAGATAGATAGATGTTAAACATCCCATCCCTTTTATTTATGTACTTTTTCTTTAGCTAAGCAGATGCAGCAAAATATAGCTGTCAAAATCACCTGAGACATTTCCATTTACTCATATTCTAAGTCTTCCAGGTACATTTGTTAACATGAGAGAAAAATACTTTCCTCAAAAAAAAAAAAAAATTAGTTTTTAGATAAGTGGTTGCCAGGGGCTGGAGGGAGGGCGGCGATACATGAAAAGTGACTGCTTGCGGGGTACGGCATTTCTTTGGGGGCTGATGGGAATGTTCTGGAATCACAGCTGATGGCTGCCCAACACTGAGGATGTGTTAAAAGTGGCTGAACTGAACCATTTAAAATGGTTAAAATGGTGGTTTATGGTATGTTAATTTTATTTCCGTAAAAAATACTTTCTAAAAAAAATTTTTTTTTTCAAGGTTAGAAGTAAAAGGTATTTATTTCAACGTGTTTTCGAATTCAGGATAAACCTAAGGAATTTTAACTGCAGTATTACAAAGTCCCAGGTAATTGGGTGCACCTAGTTTTCGCCTAGATCTCCCACGTGACCCAGGAGGCAGGCTGGGGTAGCGCAGTAACAAGGCCCAGCTGAAGCATAAGGTGTAAAATACCCTTCCAACTGGAAAAGAAGAAGAAGGGGGGCAGAGCCAGGGGCCACGTGGGAAACATACTGCAGCCTGCGTCCAGGAGCGACAGCTACAGCCAATTCTACACAAGCGTTTTTTACTCCGAGGACTGAAAAAAATCAAACCGTTTCCACTGCAACCAATCTGCTCAATGAGACAAGTGCAGTAATGCCACAGGAAAAGCGGAAATTTTTCTTCAACAGAAACACCGTGTATGCATCAGACAAAATTACTGTTGCCGTGGGAATCGTAACTTGAGTTTCCTGGACTTCCAGTTAAAGGAAAATATCTCAACCTAAAAATCTACTGGCAGATTCTGCCCCTATTTAACAAAAAGTCTGTTGCTTTTTCTGAGAACTATTTTATGAAATTAGTTCCCTCCCTGCAACTCAATCTTATTAAAAGCTAGCTTTCCCTGAGTTTTATGCTTTCTGCTATTAAGGACAAATGGCTTCAGCAGTAACCTCAGAATGTGATGCAAATAAATCTGTTAATTGACAAATACTTTAATTGAATTCGATTCCTTTAATCAGAAAGTATTAACCAACTGAAATTTTGCTACATGACTCTAGTTCCCAAAACTCTGGAACTCTCCTTTGAAGCCCTGATATTAAAGCCAGGCACAAAGCCTCTTCCCACGAGGCCTCCCAACCGGGGTGCCCAGCTGAGGAGGGCCCTGGCGTCTGGGAAGTCAGAGCACTGCCACGTAAGCAAAAGAAACAGAGAGGAAGAGCCAACCCCCAGAGGCGCAAGTCCACAATCACAAGTGTCCGAGACGAAAATCACAAACCTGCTACTGCTGTTAAAACTGCAATCCCAACCCCCAGGCCAAGGACCGGTGCTAGTCCGTGGCCTGTTAGGAACCAGTCTACACAGCAGGAGGTGAGCACCCGCAAGCCAGCGAAGCTTCATCCGTATTTGCAGCGGCTCCCCGTGACTCGCATCTCTGCCTGAGCTCCTGTCACATCAGCAGCGGGATTAGAGTCTCAGAGGAGTGCAAATCCTACTGTAAACTGCGCATGCGAGGGGTCTAGGTTGTGGCTCCTTCTGAGAGTCTAATGCCTGGTGGTCTGAGGTGGGGCTGGGGCGGAGGGGAGCGGCTGCAAACAGACCATCATTAGCAGAGAGGTCTGACTGCACGATAAATGTAACGCACTTAAATCATCCTGAAACCCTCCCCTACCCACCCCCACCCCATGAAACTCGTCCCTGATGCCAAAAAGGTTGGGGACCGCTGTGTTAGAAGACATAAAGCAGCAGTGGCGGTTATTGGACAGAAGGGTGACTGTATCTTCTGTGACATTACTACCCCCACTGTGGAATTCCAGGTCACAGAAGGAATACAAAAGCTGCGAGGGTTCTTCTACCACCTGTTTCAACAAATGAGAAGCAAACAACTTATCCCAGTGACAACTGCACCCAAGACAGAACAGGACACACCCTGGGGCCCACCCTTCTGTTGCGCCTGCCTATAAACTTGTCCCCAGAAATGTGTCCTGGCTCCTCTAACTCACGTGGCCTCGGCTGACATCTGCCCTATTCCCTTTGCACATCTTGATTATTTTTCTCATCCTCCGCCTAAAAAGGAGAATGAGAATTTGGAGATTAAGGACTCTAAGCATCTGTTAACTGCCACATTTTCAGACAACACGTTGGGCCTTCCGCGCCACCTCGGGATGGCCTCTGGACCCAACTGCAGGGGCACAGAGGGACCTGCGAAGTATTTACGGAACACACGACACCTTTTAGTTCTGCAAAGTAACAGACATCAGCAAAACACGCTCTTCGAAGCCCGGACAACAGAAGCACGTGTGGATGGAGCTGCTAAGCCCTCTGCCTTCGCCAGTCAGGGCGGGAAAGGTGGTCCTTTGGCTGTAAAGTGACGTTCATCTGCCACCTGCTCCATTATCTTCTCCCTCGTCCTCTGCACAGTCCACTTGGGAAATACAGAAACAGTGGCGTGAAGGATGATAGCAAAATTTTCAACGATCCTGCTGCCCAGGATAACTTTTGCAGGCACCGAATCCAGGCATCCCAGTCTAAGAACTGGGAACACAGCCGCCTCAGAGAAGACCGAGATAAAGACCCTCCAGTTCCTGCAGTTTCAGAGGAATCATTGACCAAGTCAGATGGAGACCAACCTCAGGCCAAAGAGGTGACTGCCAATACTAACCTGCATTTTCCAAACTGAATCAAAACAGGGAGGGAGTCTTTTTTTTTTCACTTGCTTTACATATTTCAACGCTGTCTAATGGAATAGCAGGAACAAGGCCAAACAGCCCCACTTCTCTTGGCACTTGGGCCAGGGAACAGAAATGTATTTTTAGTCAGTGGAGCAAGGCGCGATTCAAAGTACCACAGGCCCACGGGACAAGCCGGGCCCCGCCTGCCTCTGGCACGGCGCCGCTCAGAGTCACCTGCCGCGCTCCTGCTGAGCGTAGGGGGTGGATGAGGGCGCAGTGCATGGGCACTTGTGTCCGGTCTCAGCTCTTCCTCTCACGTCTGCAACTTATGAGACCTTGAGGGAGCCTCGGTTTCTTCTTTAGCAACACAGAGCTGTCTTCTGTGGCCTTGGCTTCCTCCCCAGGTGAGGAACAAGAGGAGTTAAATCAGCATTTCTCAAACTTTAATGTATGCACTAATGGCCAGGGAGTTTGCCAGATGAAGCTTCTGATCCAGCAGGGCAGGGATGAGGCCTGCGAGTCTGCATTCCTAGCAGGCTCAGAGCTGATACGACCCTGTGCTTGAAGCAGCGAGGAGTTACAAGCATGTTCAAGTGCTTTGCTCTATGAATGCAAAAGGAGTTATCACAGCCCTGATTATCCTCACACAAGGGTAACTCATTTAATTTAGCCAACAATTAAACACCTTCCAGATGCCGGACACACGGGCCAAGTGGACACTAAAAAAAAAGTTACACTTCTGCCTACCCATCCAGGGAACAAAGGGCCCAACCTTTACTGCAGTACTTCGCAGTAAGGACGGCCTCACAAAGCCTGCAGCCCTGAAGGTGAGATCTTGCCAAGGCCCAAGCAGCTACGTGACAACTTGCCACCCGCCAGAAGCAGCAGCCACCACTTGTCAAACGCATACTTTGTGACCCGCAGGACGCCAGGAGCTTCACATACATTACACTCCCCGCTCACCCTGGCCTCGCTCTCCCTGCATACAAAATGGGTCAAGAACACATTCTGCAGATGAGGGAAACTAGATTCAGAAAGAGTAAGTGCTCTGTGCAGAACACAGACTTTTAACCCCTAGGATCCCCTGCAACCCCACGATGCCACGGAAGGGCATGTGTGAGCTCCAGACCTGTGTCATGGGGACACAGCACCTCCTGAACCTTGGTGTCAAGAAGAGACACATACAGGTGAGCAAACGAATTAGGACACCCCCCCCCACCATCAAACTAAAATACAAATAAGCAAGGCTGGAGTGGAAACAGGAAATTCGGCGTGAAGAGGGAGGTGCTCTGCCAATAAAATCTGCCTGAGAAAACTGCTGGACTCACAGCTGGTTTATCTGGAAAGACCTCTGGGTGAGTTTACGACACGCATGTGCGTCCACCTGACTGCTCAAGAAATGGGGGCAAGGCCAGTGCTCTGTTCTCTAGCAAAGACTTTTTCCAGCTCAAATGATAACATCCGTATGGCTTCCTTCCTTTCCTTTTCAGTTAAGGCCCTTTACACCCTTTTGCATTTCCAGCGTGTTGTCTATGATAATATACAGGTTGCATTTTGTCTAACATTTGACCATGACAACTCATTCCTTACGTTTATGTTGGTTTCAGAGGTCTGGGGGCACTTTCTTTTTTTTAAAGCCATAAAAATAAAACTAAGTCACATTACCAAATTCAGTGGCACAAAGAAGAGCTTGCTGTCTTAGAATCGACACACCTTCCTTTAACTCCAGTTTATTCACCAAACTTGCAGCTTAACCACCAGGAGCAAGAAACCTAGCTCCATGTACCTCTGGGTATTAAAAAAGACCCATTTCCTCCCAAATCCAGAAATGAGGCAAAACTTCCAGCTTTTAATACTGCAAACCCCCAAACAGCAAGCATTTGCCATGATCACCAGGGGCACCGGGAAAAGGCCATTCTCCGCCAGTGAGCGCGTGAACTCAAGTTCTGCCACAACCCCCACAGCCTCCCCACTCAGCCCAGGGCTGCCCGAACGGCCCCACTCACAGAAAGAGAGAGACGACATGTGACGAGGCGGCACCCAGGGACGGGATGGTTGTCAGCTCGTTATTGCTGAGGTACCTGCAACGACAACAAGAAGAAATCGGTCATTTAAAGCATTTAAATTAGTAGTCTGGAATCATACACATACAAGGAAAATAATAATAATAAAAAAACACTGCTGAGTAAGCCATAATAAAACTATATTCCAAGGTTGGGTAAGAAATAAAGAATGTAGGAGTTTTTAAAGGGAGACAAGTGGGGTCACAAAAAATAACCATGTATCACACCTGTGGTTACAAATAAACACTAAGGAGAAACATCTCCTGTCACCCACCCTCCCGTCTTTTCATGATGCTCAGAAATCTATAGGAACAGACAAAGAACGGCGAGAAAAGGCCAGGATGCAGGTTCCAGACAAAAGTGTCCCCAAGACCCTTGCCTTGACAAGAGTGGTCCCTGCAGGCTGAAACCTACCCTTGCCAGAGGGCCAGAGACTCACTCTCCCTGGCTTGCCTGCAGTTCTGAGGGGTTTGTGACACCAGGGACAATTATGTCAATGCCTCATCTGTGAAATAACAAGGGAGCTGGACTCAGAGACTCTCATCCATTTGAGGTTCCAGCTTCTCTGGGCTCTGACAAAGGCTCTGGTCTTGTCTTCCAGGAAAAACGAACGCATATATACACACTTTTGCACACAGACATTTTGAACCTTCTCTGCAGATAAGATTTGCTCTCCAAGCTCCCTACCTGCTCAAACATCCTAAATCTGTATTTCCACAGTTAACATCTCTCAATGGAAGGGAAAGCCCATGAACCAAAGCACAGCTCGCCGGGTCTGCCCCCAGAGGCTGTGTAAGCTGGCCTCCTTACATGGACATGTATTTCTAAATCTGGAAAGAGAATCCAAAATCAGACTTGCAAAGTGAGCCTAAAAATCTTTAAGGAAGCCAAAGCACAGTGTTCAAGCTTTCTGCCGAGCGATGGGCTAGAAAGAAATTGTAGCTGGGATGCAAAGTCAAGGGTGTAAAACTGGGTTATCTTATTCTCTATGCCTTAAGGGAGGTGTGTCTCGCACAGCATCTTGTTACTGTTTGAAGACAAGGCCACTGAAATGACAGCTGTATTCACACAAACATACAGCTAGCATTTGCTTGAATAATCTGGGTGTCTGCCATCTTTTATAGAATGAATAGGAGGGGAGGGGGTGAAAGGAAAGGCCTTGAATTATCCCATTTGCTTTCTTTGGTGCCAAAGCCAGTTAGGGGTGAAGCTGGGCAATTAGTGGGCTGTGGGACACAGAATGCCTGCTGCAATAGCTTCATGACTGAAGCATCTGGCAGAGAGAAAGCAGATCCGTATCATGTGGCAAATCCTTTCTCCACTTAAAGGGCCCTTGTTTGTGTGTTGAAATAGACAATTAATTACGTTAACAGTCTCTTATCTGACTGCCCCCTAAATCAGATTGTTTCTGCTTCACCTTTTATCTGCTCCAACCCTGCTGTGATCCACTTCCCACGGTGGTGCAGGGATACTGAAAAACCCCCATCAGTCTTAATCTCTACTAATAAATTTTCACAGTACTCATCAATGCACTTATTACAAGAGACCCTCAGGTTTTAACAGAGCAAGAAAAACTAAGATCAGAGGTCTGCTGCCACTCAGGCAGCTTGTCTAAGACGCTCCCTCTCCCCTTTCTTTTTTCTTTTTTTTTGAGACAGGGTCTCACACTGTTGCCCTGGGTAGAGTGCAATGGCATCATCATAACTCACTGCAGTCTCAAACTCCTAGGCTCAACCAATCCTCCTGCCTCAGACTCCCAAATAGCTAGGACTACAGGCATTCGCCACCATGCCCAGCTAATTTTTTCTATTTCTGACAGAGATAGGTCTTGCTCTTGCTCAGGCTGGTCTTGAACTCCTGAGCTCAAGCAAACAGCCTTGGCCTCCCTGAGTGCTAGGATGATAGGCGTGAGCCACCATGCTCAGCAGAACTCTTCATTTCTCAGAGATTTATTCTGAAACACAGAGGGTGGTGGTAATAAGAGTAACCGCTGCAAGTAACTGAATGAAAGCTTCCTATGTGCCAGGCCTGGATCTAAGCACTTTTCAGTGTATTAACTCATCTTTAGAGCCCGGGAAGTAGGTCCCAGGAACATTTCCACGACACCGACAAGGAAACTGAAACACTGAGATGTTAAGCAATCTGACCAAGGTCACCAGCGATAAGTGGCCAGTGGCCCAAGGGTGTCTAGCCCCGAAGTCTAGGTTCTTCGCCATTACCCTCTATTTCTTTATAATTGCGGCAGAAACTCTGCATGCCTATGTCATTTCACCATCACCACAGCTTTGAGTTAGGTACCAGGTACTTCAATTGTTCCCTACTTTACAGGTAAGTTCTCTAAGCCAGTTTTAGTAACTAGGGAGGACACAGCCAAGAGCTGAACAATGTATGACTGCAAATCAGAGGAGAGCAACAAGCTAAAAGACCAGTAAGCACAGGGCAAGCCGGAAAGCTCATAATGCCTTAGGTAACATAGCAGTTGTTTTTCAGCCTGCTTTACAATCTGACTTGATTTTAAACCTGAAACAAAGCATATGGACTTCTCTGCCAGGGAACTTTGGCTGACGAGCTTGGTTTCAGGCCAGCCATACTATACATATGACAGACTGCTCCACCCAATTTCACAGAAATAAACAAACAGGGAAAAGGGGCATAATAATATTTCCAATCTTGAAAGAACTGCTGGAAGTGGAGGATACAGGGGTAGTGGACCAGTGGAGATTATTAGCAAGGCGTTGTAAGCCAAGATGAGCCCAAGTCAATGGCCTCAGGCAGAAACAGCAGGCTCTAATCTCAATAGGGCTGCCTGGTTTAGGAAGAAGACAGTTGGAGCCCAAAGGAGAGGCACTGCACAGAGAGCTTACTTCTAGATCGTTTCTACTTAAAAAAGAACCACTGGCTAAATATAAGTCTGTTCACTCCACCACCACTGGCTGCTGCTTTGTTCCGTCTAGCCCCCGTTGAAAAGAGAACACTACCTCCAAAAGGCAGTAGAGGCCCAACGCGCTGTGAGATGCAATGAACTTCTTGCCAGACTGCAAGAGAGACGTTTCAAAAATAGCACAGCTAGAGCGCTGAGGGAAAAGGCACTCGGGGAGTGTAGCGGAGTCTCTATGAACAAGGAAATTTTAGGAATTAAAGACCGTGTGTGATGAAATGTTTTGCATTTCCAGAGCTGTGAAGTCTTCCACCCCTCACACCTTCCCAGTCTACTCTCCTCCAAAATTTACTTCCACTCAAGGCCTTAAAAATCTTTCTGAAACGTCTGGCTTCTGCAACGAAACCTGGCGTTGATGATTCAGGATTAAGAAGGGCCTCAGATGCACCAGGCCATGACTCACGGCCAGACCCTGGAGCTGGGGAGGGCGCAAGTGAGGTGCGTGGGTTGTCTGAGCCCAGGGCGAAAGCCGGGGGTGGGACCTTTCAGAACACCATCCGGAAGGTCAGCTTGGACTTTCTGGCCCCTCAACTTTCTCCCCAAATGTCCATTTATTTGGCTAGGTTAAAGGAAGTTCTACAGTTTGCAATATGCAAAATGTTATAAAGGATACTTCACAGTATACCACCACCACCACCACCACCACCACCATCTAATCAAATTTGCCTTCAATAAACACTGCAAAACCAACCAAGGAGTAATTTTCAGCTTTCGCACTGTTTCTTACCTTCTTTCTTTCTTTCTTTCTTTCTTTATTGAATAGTTAATCTTAATATTCAGTAAAATTTTCAAAACATTTCAAAAAAGAATATGGGAGTTTAAAGTGAAAAATAAAGCTTCCTTGTACTTCAGGCATCTGGTCTGTCTCCAAGGGGAATCTCCTGCTACTAGCTACCAGAGAGGGACATATGTTTTTCTTCTGCACAAACGCCTATGTATTATACAGATTGTTCTGCACTGCTGTTTTTCCCCTTAGTGATATGTCTTGGAGCTCTCTACAATTCTTTTAAGCAGCTGCTGGGCAGTCCTCTCCTGGTATGAATGAGCCATAATTTATTTAGCCAATCCAATACTGATAGACTTAGCAGCTATTTTTTGGTTGCTTCCAAACACAGAGCTGCAATTAATAACAGTCGAAATTGGGCAGGGGGTTGGAACTTGGTTGGTCTTGTTTCTTAAAAGAGAGAAAACCATCGGGAGCAGGGAAGAGCACAGATTCGGGAGTCCAAAATAATAAGTTAATTAATAGCTTATTATGCTTTAGTTGCTTGAGAATAACACACACTAAATAATTGCCCCAGCAAGATTTTATGATATGTAGTTTCTATACCAGATGGCCCGATAAAGTTATTTAGTATAATGATATAGGATATAGTTAATTTAACAATTATAAACAATAACATAAGTAATAAGGTTGAACACCTACTATGTGCCAAGCCCTGTCCTAAATTCTTTATGTGTAGTATCTCACTGAATGATATGGCAACCCTTTGAGAAAGGTACTAAATTATCACCTCACCTTAAAAGAAGAAACTGAGGCAGAGCTACTGAGCAGCAGAGCAGGGATCATTAGCACCGGATGTTAAAATCAGGTCTGCTGTTCCTGCAACCACAACTCCACCCCTCACCAATCCAGCGCTAAGCATGTGACTTAACCTTGCTGTGCCTTAGTTTCCTCTTCCGAAAAATGTTATTTAATAAATACAAAGACGAGATTTGGAGGGATTATGGCAGGATCCAGCCGAAATAATTAAACCTAAGCGCTTAGCATATAGCCAGATATATGGGACATGCTTAGGAGATGGCAGTAATTCATAGCCAAAAAGCAGTGTCTCAAAACAACAGCCCTCCCTGTTCCCCTCTGCCTAAACACACCACCGCCATGCCCGCTACACACACCGGGGGACAGCGGCCTGGCACAGAGCAGGGGGGCCACAGACACCCGATGGCAGGCATACTCCAGGCCTCCTCACCACCCTGAGGAACATTTTAGGTCAGTGGCCCTGGCAGGCGCATAGCGGCACCCACAGCAAGCACTGGCAGGCCAGGTGGCAGTAACGCGATCCCGGGCAGTTTCCACGGAGTGCTGTATAAATAGCCCCTCCTATTAATAGAGCAGCCTTGCCGTCCAGGCCCCGGCTGGAGGCACTCCCCGGTGGGCTTTCCTCAGGGCTGTGGGCAGTGAAGACCGTGTGGCTTGGAAGCAGCTGCACAAGTGTCCGTGTGTCCTCCAGGGGCCTCCAAGGGCTTGCCGTCTTTCTCCAATCGGCCCGAGATGTTCTGTGGTTCTGGGGCCTCCAAACCAAAACCACTGCTAAACCACCGCCCGCTGCTCCGCCGGCCTGTGGCTCCTGCCCTGCCCAGGACTCGGGGCTCTGAGGTCTCTGCGGCGCTTGGGAGAACTGACAGCCCCTGGCACATGCTCAGCTCAATTACTTTTGAAGCAATGGTGTGTCAGCTACAATGTTCTTCTCTTTAATGTCCTTCCCCGCCCTCACTCCTGACAGCCGCTTTCTGTCTGCACAACATAATAGAATTCCCCAAGGGAAAGGCCTGGATATTTATCAGTGAGAGGTTCTGCTCCTCTGGGCACCAGTGAACTCGTCTTATCCATCCCACAGGACAGGAAGTGACACCAGAGACAGGATATGGGCACAGTGGTAGGAGGTTCAACCTGCCAGCTCTCAAGGACTTGTCTCTAAACAATACACCAAGCTGGGGGGAGCGGTGCTGGAAGGTTCCAAAAAGCAGAAGGGAAATACA
Organism: Microcebus murinus; assembly: GCF_040939455.1. NCBI lineage: Eukaryota > Metazoa > Chordata > Mammalia > Primates > Cheirogaleidae > Microcebus > Microcebus murinus. The sequence continues at coordinate 2,526,108 of NC_134133.1, read as the reverse complement.
TTCAGTGAGCCTTCCCCATGTGCAAAGCGCTATACGTCGCCTTCAATAAATAACTATAATAATGCTGATAATGTGTTGTGATGTCAGTATTTTAGAAGGCAAGGAGACACTGAGAAATTCCTTGTCTAGGGACGCAGACCTGGTAAGAGGCAGAACCAGAACTCAAACTCAGGTCTGTTTACTACCGAAATGAACACTTTTCCCCTTGCACCATACTGAATCCATAAGACACGATCTCTGTCTTTATACCACCCATACTCAGGAAGGTAGTGCTGCCACGGAGTGTGACCAGGAGTTAGACTGGGGGCACAGGCCCACGGCCCATGCCCCAGTGCCTTCGACTCTCTGAAGCTGGAAGGGAGAATAAGGAGCGCTTGGCACGGCGGCTAGTCACGGCCAATGTCCATGAATGCACTGGCAGAAGGAGGGAAAGAATTCACACACAAAACAGAAAGAGCACAGGACAGGGCTTGAAATACTTTACATGATAAAGTATTTAAAAATGTAAGGGTAAGTAGGCAGGAAAGATGTAAAGCCATAATATAGTCTGATTCTAAGATGATGTGCGTACAAGTATATACTTTTCACTGAGTGTTACAATGGCCATGCCTGGGTGATAATACTGGTGGTTTTCATTCTTCACACATTTCTATAGTTGCCAATTTTCCTGCAGTATGCATGCATGACTTTCATGAACATTCCTAGTAAAATCGCTAAGGAGCTAAACCTCCTGATAATCCCAACATCCATGTCAAAAGCTGAGTTCTTTACATTAAAAAGGACACTGCAGTCTGATTTAAAGGGCACTGCAAGCAGCAGCAAGCCTAGAGCCCCAAAGGCAGTAATGCCCAGCTCTGTTTGTGGAGGGGAAAAGACAAGCCTCTCTTGTCTACCCTTCTACACGCCTGTTTCCTGGGAAACAGAGGGGGGGGCTGGCATCGCACACCACTGTTGAGTGGGCTGTTCGACCTTCCTGGGAACTGTTGAGAAAGTACCAGCCCAGGTGTGTTACCCTGGGGACTTGGCTATACACCCACTGTGTACCCATCATTTCCAGGAACTCTGTGCCTACTGGATCGTAACACACCCTTCTAGCATTGCCTAGGAAGGAGAGAGAAGCGGCAGCAATGGAGAGTTAAGGAAGTAGCACGGTCCGTCACCAACAGCCTGTACATAAATGGTCCTCCCCACAAGTTTAGCCTGCTGCTCTAGAGAAGCCAACAACGCTGCCATAGGAGAGGACACTCCCAAAGAGCACGCGCCCCTCCACCCGCAGGGGCTTGGGGGAAGCACTCACACTTCCTGCAGATTCGGCAAGTCCTCAAAGCCAGCAGGGTCGATCTCAGAGAGTTTGTTGTAGCTCAGGTTTCTGGTAAAGGGAGGAAAAAGATAAAAAAAGTGAACCAACACTTGGCATCACACGCAAGATGCAGGAATCTTCTGCCCCACTTCACCACCAATAAAATCTAAACCCTCTGCCCCTCATAATTACCCGTTTCATGCATTATTTTAAGTAACCCACTGATACCACAGAGATTTATAGATACACCTCTCCCCCGGTTCCATCCATAAACAAGGCACTCCAAGCAATCCTGTGAGGATCCACATCACCTGAGGCTGGCTAAACCCAAATGGATTCCAACCGATACCGTCTCATTACTCGACATTTAACCACTTCGTGTGGCGCTCACCGGCCGCAAAACCTTGCCCACAGCCGGCACTCACGGTCCGCACGACGGTTTGGGTTGTGCATGGACGACGCATCCGTTTTGCTCGTGTGATGAGGAAACCTTTAAAGCACTGAAAGCTTGTTTTACTTTACAGGCAGCTTTACTTGTAATGTAAATCAGAACGGGTAACATATACATATGTTACCATATGTTACCATATGTAACACATGTTACCACATGTAACATATATATAACATATACATACGTTATTTTTAAATGTTCACAATTTTATTTTGATAAATGAAAAATTAGAAAAGTCTTATCACGGCTGTCGGCTAAAGTCGCTGTGCACGTTCATCTGTGACTGTCGACTGTAGTCGACGCTCGTACCAAAGTGGTTAAAGAAATTCTAAAGTGAGCCAGTCTTCCATCTACGTTAAAGTGCTATGGTCCAAACACTTTGCATCATATCAAGCCCAAGGCTATTCTTAATGACGCTTTTTTTTTAAATTAATGTTTTAGTAAAGCATCAACATTAAGCAGTAGTAAAGGAAAAGGGAAAAGGGGGAGAGGGGACCCTTCAGAATCTAAACCAGTAGTTCTCAACCAGCAATGACTTTGCCTCCCAGGGGACATCTGAGACAGTCTAGAGATATTTTTGGTCATCATACCTGGGGGGGAATGGTGTTACTGGTATCTGGTGGGTAAAACCCAAGTATACTGTGTTTGCTTTGGCAGCACATGTACTAAAAGCCAAGGATACTGCTACACATCTCACAATGGGGGGCAGGCAGTCCCCACAACAGAGAATGACCCACCACCCAATGTCACCATTAGCATTCAGAGCTTGAGAACCCCGGTCTCACCAAGAACTTAAGACTAAAACTTGCTCAGATGTGCAGTCAAAGCTCAAGTGACTGTAGGAAAGCGAGCACTGTTAAGATCCTGAATCATCAGGCTACTCAGGAACACGGTATTCCTACCAGTGAGGAATACACTGCGAGTAAGAGTCGCACGCAAGACAGGGGCCGGCTACTGGACATTCACGTTGGTGTTAACAACGCAGGGAAAGCCTCTTGTGAACAGCCTTCCCAAGATGACAGTGTCTGTCTCAGTTGTTCAGAATTCCACCTCTCACGTGATCATCCAGCCACACCCTGACAGGCAGACCCAGAGCAAGCCGGGCAACATTCGCTCAGCTCTCTGAACCCAGTGTCACCCCAGACCAGCCTCTTCTTTCAGGAGAAGCAGCCACAAAGAGGTGATCCAAACGGGCCCTAACTTATTTTGCACTGTAATCTTGCTCCCAGCCACCCAAGTCCACCTAGCCTTGTGCATGCCAGAGAGCTTAACGTTTTTCATCTCGGCTATTAAGTCCACTGACATTACTGCCAATTAACAGTACTACTAATCATGAGTTTAAAGTCTGTCTCTTAAAGTGCCACATAAGTGGCAACTGCCTTTTAAGTTTACTCCAGAGACATTTCAATCAATACTAATTCAGAGCTGATAGCCATTTCCCTGTGAACTCAAAGACATTCATCTAAATAAAAGTCAAACTACACTTGAAACTAATGGTGCATCTGTATTCATGGCACAGCCTGATTAAAAGTAATTTGTTCGGAGATTATGTTACTGTAAAGGCTGAAGGTGGTAATTTTTTAAACCACATATTGAGGTCAAGTGTGAACTTGTCTATGCTTGGGGGTATTTACTGATGGATACACAGAAATTCCAAGTCAGACTTGGGAAAGAAAACCCACAAATTGAAACAATTCTCCCACATCAGAAAAAGAACTGGACAGACCAAGAGTTCCTATTATTTTGGGCAGGTTATCATAAAAGGAGGAATGGAAATATTGTTTCTGGGTATAAAGATACCGTAAGCTTGGAAGGGCAAGCAAGTAACGCAGCGGTGACCCTGCCCCGTTTGGAATGAGGCACATGCCCACCCGCCCACCTAAAGGGGCCTTTATTTCTCATCTCCTGAAACAAGCGCCAGTATGGACCAATCTTCTCGGTTTTCCAGAGGAGCTCAAAATCCAAATTCTTATGTGAAATCTTTTATTTAAAAAAAAAAAAAGTAACCACTGATAGCCAAACAAAACATATCTGCAGGCCACATTTGGCCTAAGGACTGCCAGTTTTCGCCTCTGATCTAGGCCACTGCCTCTCGGGGCTATTAGTTCAAAGGGAACGGCTTGTTTCTGGCTCACACATGTGGCCGGGGTGGGGCTAGGGCTCACCGGGTCTTACGCAATCTGCTGATGGCTCCGCTTTGAACCATCTGAAATGAGATCACTTTCCTCAACCCCCACCCAGCAAGTGTCCATAGTCTTCAGCAATTTGGAATAAAACCATTTGATGGCACAACACCTTTTGGTTTGCCTTTCCATTAAAGAGTAGAAAAAAATGTATTCAGGTGTCAAATGTATAAATTCCACTTTTTCTATCAGGCTACCTAAGAAAAGGGTCTTCCATATTATCAAGAAGCCAAGTGGTGTCAGGACTTGACACTGGGAGGTCAAAAAGTGGCAATACATATGAAGACACTCACTTATAAGTTGAAACTTAAGTTTTCACTGGGTCAGCCTGGATGCAGTGACTTTTAGAGTTTCAGTGAGCTAGAAAAGCCACGTGTCAACAAACAAGTGGCAGGGTACTGCCTACAAAGGGTGACTCTCCTCTCAGAGCACCTGTTGCCAATACAGAGAGAAGACAGCACCGAAGCTCACGTCCCTTGGAACAGTTTCTGCTGTGGACACAGAGCCGCTCCAGCTTTTGAGTCTGAGAAGTGGTCTGGAAAGAGCCGCTGACTGAAAATGAGGAAAATATTTATTATATTCTCCCTGACAAAGATAGCATGAAATAAAATCCTCAGAGACACTTTTTTGTTGGCCCATTTTAGGAAGACAAACTCTTGGCATGCTTTCTTCTTTATTGTGGTGAAATATACATAATATAAAATTTACTATTTTAACCATTTCAAGTGGACTGTTCAGTGGGTGTTAAGTACATTCTCACTGCTGTGTGACCATTACCCACTATCCACCTCCAGAACTTTCTCAACATCCCAAACTGAAACCCTGTACCCACTGAATACTAACTCCCCACTCCCCTCTGCCCCAGCCCCTGGCAACCACCATTCCTCTTGTGTCTCCACGCATCTGACTACTCCAGGTACCTCACGGAAGTAGAATCACACGGTGTTTGGGTGACTTCTGTGACTCCTATTTCACTTCCGTTATTTCACTTAACATAATGTCTTCGAGTTTATCCATGCTGCCGTATTTGTCCGGATTCCATTTCTTTCTAAGGCTGAGTAATATTCCATTGTATGTGTAGACCTCATTTTGTGCAACCATCTGTCTGTCAACAGACATTTGGGTCGTTTCTACTTTTGACTATTGTGAATAACATTGCTATGAACATTGGTGTGCTTTTTTTCTAAATTTTTAGTTTTTAAGCAAAGCGTTTTTGGTTTTTTTTAATCTCTTTCTTATGCTTACTGACAGCACTCATTTCTCAATGATCAAGGAAATCTTACTCAGACCAAGAAAGGGGTGTGAATTCTCATCTCAGATCCTAGGAACAATCAAAGGGTTAACCAGCGAAAACCTTAACGAGGGCTTTCAGGTGGCAGCTGACATGCACACACATCTAAAGCATCCCACTCATTTCTGTGAACACGAGCGCCCCTCACCAGGCCTGACATCTGAATGTGTCTTCAGTTGAAGGTTTTGGATTCTCCTGTCAAAACAATTCATCTGTCAGCGGGACAGATGCTGTCAAAAGCATTCCTGTACCTTTCAGTAGCAAAGGAGAGAGGAAAAGAAACCTCAGGGAATTTAGTTACTGCCAATTGCAGTTTTCATTAAACATTTTGTCAGCCATTGTCATAACACAAATTTTCCCTGTTCCTGCACAAAGCGTGCGCAGATCTTTGAACGGCTGAGCCCGGCCATAGATATTCTTTCAGCTAATCTGCTGAAAGGTGACCGCACAGCCCGCTGTTTGCAGAACACACAGGAGGCACCTCTGCAGCGAGCGGCTCAGGTTTTATGCAGGCGTGTCTGAAAAGCACACTGTTTAACAGTAAGAGGCAACAGTCTGCCAGTGGAGCGTGTCTTCTGACAAGCCCTCCTACCCCAGCCCCAAAGAATTCGGAAAGCTCAAGTCTTCCAATAGCTGAGAAATCCCCACCACCATCTAAACCTGCATTGTCCAATTTGGTAGCCACTAGCCATGTGGCTATTTACATTTATATTTAAACTAAATTAAAATCACATAAAATTAGGAATTCACTTCTTTGGTCACACTTGCCATCGTTCGAGTTTCAACAGTCACACGGGGCTAGTGGCTACCAAATCGCACAATGCAGACAGAAGACGTTTCTATCAAGTAATCAACAAATATGTTTGAATCATGAAATAATCCATAAATATTTCAAGTGAAATGGTACCTATAGAAGAAACTTTGATTTTAAAAATAAATCTCAGTTTCCCAATAATTCAAGAGCTTTGTAGAAAAACACGGTGAGAGCTGGACGATGACATTAACTCAAGTCCTTTAAGCACACCAAGTTCTGGACCGATCCCCACAGGGGAAGGGACAGGGCCTTTGAACACGGAAGTCACTAGGAAGGCACCATTCATTAAAAGTGCCTTCGGAGTGTAATGCTATGGAGCCTTTGCATAATCTGACCAGCACCTTCCTGGATTACAACCAGAGCCACATATTACAAACTTGGCACATGCTATTCAAAGCTGGCGAACAATAATCCATTGACTCCCTGGAAATTGAGGGATAAAAAGTTCCGTTTGCTTTTGAGTAAGCTGTGGTGAGGAAATAGCCCCACTCTGTTAGACAACATAATTAATGCTTCATCCCCCAAAGCAAGCACTGCTCACAGACCACTGGCAACACTCTCTTGCTATCAGAGTGGCACAGCGCATGGCTCCGTCTTTCAACATTAACACCACGATGATCTGAAGTGGAGGGAACTGGTCCCAAATCTGCACAAGCATTCCCCGAGGAACGAGGTTTTCATATTCGGTCTGGTTTTCAGGCTAGCCTATTTCCCATTACTCAACCCCGTCTGGACTCCCGAAGGTCACAGTATTTTGCATATTTTAAGCGTTCAGATGTTTGCTAAACTGAATAACACAGCTGGAAGGAACCGTGGGAGGCAATCCAAAGCCCCAGTCCTGAGCACCAGTGGGGCACCCAGGGCTGCCTGGGAACCGGGGCTCCAGCCACCCGTCTCCTGCTCGGCCTCTAACTGCGCTGTTCGCCGCGGAAGGGAATCATCCGCTTAGGGCTAACGGGGGAAACATGACTGGCCCTTTCAAGATTTCAAGGGGTGCGAGTGAGGAAGAACATGCGACGTGTTAAAGTTATTTAATCCCTTAAGCTTTTAAGGCTGTTTCTGCTGCGTTTTCACTTTCTGAGGAATTACGTTGGTACACATCAAGTTCCAATGAAATCACCACATTGTGTTCCCAGGTTGTTTTATGAGAATGAGAGATTTTTTACAAATCCTAGAATATCAGATCTTCTTATCTTTTTTCCTATTGTGATGTTTTCCCCCCCGTTAATCAAAACCCAGTAACTGAACAATCCGATAATACACATTAAAGGCTTAAATCAAGAATGCTAAAACTGCATCATGAACTAGAATCCCTGCTCTGGTGTCTTCACCCAGAGCCCTTCCGTGCTTGCTGCCGTCCTTCCATAAGCCAAGCAGCCGCGTGTTCCCACAGCTGAGGCTTGGCAAAGAAACGCCTTCTGCAAGTCGAGTGAAAAAGCACTCGCATCTCAACACAGTACATACAGCTCATTTCATAAGCTTTTGGTCAGTTCCATTTCACAAAGTCAGTAATGCATCACAATTAATTACATTTTTGAGAATGTTACATAGACCACTATCTACACAAATGAGGCAGGCCTATGGGCAATTCGAAAGGAGAGATAACACACACACAATATACATAAAGCCGGTGAGGAACCAGAGTCAGTGACTACTTTTATTCCTTAAAATCAGCTCTGTTAATTAGCATGGGCCTCTGCACGCTAATGCTCATGGCACGAGCTGCGAGGGTCACTCTGCCTGCCTCTATGATCCCACAAGGTCTTACCCATGCTTCTCGACCTTACTGGTCCGCTCTGACCTGTGTTTAATTTGAGCACAGGTCTATGTCATTTTCCTCTCGCACCCAACCCATGCCCAATTCAACAAGTATCTATTGTTTACCTACAATGTGTATACTGCACTGTGATAAATTCTGATAACAAATTAGGCTAAGATCGGCTCTGTGACCTGAAGGAGTATATAAACCTACTCGTCAGAGAAGACTCCTGACCACGTAACCAAAGCCAAAGGCCCTCACATCGCAAGCGTCCTGTGATGGTAAACCAGAGTTGCCAACTGGTAGCTCTTGGGCCAAAGCTGGGCTGCAGGGAAACTTGTTTGTTCGTTTGTGACTGAATAGTGTGTGCAGAAACCTTAAGTTCTCACCAAAAAAATAAGCTTGAGCTTCTCTTGAAAATAATCACGGATCCAGCATTCCTGACAGCAACAATCAGCTACATGCATCAACAAGCACACCACTGACCACAGACCTCACCACTCCTTACTGTCTCACCCAGGCCCTCTTTACTCATTGGCGGTATCCACCTGGCCCCTGTGAGCATGAGTTTGTCATCCTGAGGCAGATAACACTGAGTCCAGATGGCATCTGGAGCAGGAAAGATTCGTTGTGATGAGAAAGGTTTATCAGAAAACATAAGACCTCAGCTAAGCCTGGAAGAAGAGAAGAAAAAGAGCACATTTTGGGAGGGAGAGTGCTGGGAAATGAGGCCAGGAGAGTAAAAGAAGGCTTGGAAGGTATGGAGCAAAACAAACAAAAAGGCCAAGAAGTCAGGACCTCCTAGAAAGGAAAGTGGCAAGACATAAATGATTTAGGGCAAAGTCCTAAAGAGCAGCCCCATCTGCCAGACCCATAACCCACCAAGCGGCTAAGTCAAGGGTTATATAAACCTTAGCAAACTCCAGCGCCAGGGCCCTCATGAACATTAATCTACACAGTGATTAAAGTTGATTTCCATAGGAACATAATATCTCCTGTGCCTCTACTTAGAAGTTTTGAATTAAGTAATTAAGAGTGCCATATCAGTATTGAAATTTAAAATAAATAGAAAATCAACAGGCCCAAAATGTTTTCCACAGCACAGGAGAGTCTGGGATCTGCTTTTCCTACCAAAATCTTAGCTCGGCCAAAGAGAGGCAAAGTAATTAGGCATAATGTGGTTTCTTTCTTTTCTTATTTTATTTAAGCAGTCTCATGCTGGATGGAGGTTAATGCTAGTGGAAGCCCACAAGTTTCCCATAGCAGTCGCTCGTTAATGTGGTACGTGCATCATTAACCCCTAAAGATTAATTAATTTAATTAAGAAGAGGCGCTCCAGCACGCCAGCTCTGCGGTTGGCGGGGACTTTACAAGCAAAAGGAATCCGAGCAGGGAACCGCTGCTGCCACTGGCCTGACCCTCCCACAGACCTGCCACAAAGGGACCGTCACCATGACCACCCCAGCAGGGGAGAGGGGCCTGCGGCCACCATTTGGTTTTGCTATTAGGAAAGTGCATTGCAGAGACTTGGAGATGGGGAGGGGCAGGACAGGGGTCAGGAGTCTGGTCACTCAGGACTGCCCATTCTCTGCTTTGGCATCTCAAATGCACCCTTCCGGAGAGTCCTCAGGCTCTGCAGGACTTTCCAGACTCATCACCCGCACGACAGGCCCCCGCCGCCCTCGCCCGGCACACAGTGACACAGCTGCATCTGCACCTTCCTGGACCCCAGCCGGTCTGCAGAGAGAGGGTGGCTGGGGCCTCAGGGCCAGGGGCCCTCACAGCCTGAGGGCCAGTTGCTCCAGGGAGAGCCAGGCTCACCCATCCTGACCAGAAGGGATGAAGGGTGCAGCCGGAATATTTGCTCACCCCAGGCCACACACCTAGAGCCCAGAGGTTCTCCCAGAAAAACGACTGGGGAAGACTTCTCCTAAATGAAAATCATGTTCTACCGAAGCAAGAACCTGAGACTTTTGCTTCTGGAGTAGTGAAAACAAGGCAGGCAGAAAGGACAGGAAGGGAGGATGGGTGAGGCTGAGAAAAAGGACACATTAATCCAGTGGATAAGTTCGGAATCCCAGGTTCACCAAATGCTTGGTCAAGTCCACCGATGGCCTGTGGTCACAGATTACTGTTTTCCTTTCCTGACACATCCACTGTTACCCCTCTGCCCCCATGAATATCCACTTTCAGGAGATTAGCTTCCTATGGAACCACCAGTGCAAAATACAGGGTGTTTCTTAAAATGTGCTGCAACTTTGAAATGCATTAACTTTGGGTGCACACAGGAAAGACACAAATTAGCAACACTTCATGAACACTCCATGCACCTGTCACGCGAGAGAATTTAAGTGTGCAAACTTTGGCACAATCACCATCTATAACTGATGCTGTGATCAATTTCCTTTTCCAACACACTGCAATGATTCTCCACTTAAATGCTGACTGATTTCACACACCAAAGGGCCCTGAGAGGAATATGCTATCAAAGAGAAAAATAACTATTTTAACATAGGCTCACAAAAAGTCCTCCTGGTCACAAGAACAGGGTGGCCAAATTCTAAGCCTGTATTTCTGGCAGAAGGTACAACCAAGGATTTCACTGGGATAAAGGGATAAGGAAATTCTATACCAGTGACTCTTAATTCTTTAAGAATGAAACCTCCAATAATATATGACTTCCTCTAAGTGCAAGACACAGATTAAAATATCAAAACAAACAAACAAGAAGAAAAACCTCCTTCCCTCCATTTGAGTCACTACACACCACTCTAAACACTCTTGTCCAGGACTTCCCTAGAACTAGGAAAGGATTAAGGCATTTTGTACCTTTTTAACCCTCATTTCTAACAATTCACTCTCTAACATCATCGAATCAATAAAAATCTTAGTACAAAAACCGCACGTTACAGAAATGTATGTCAAAAGATAAAACATAAAATTCAGTCGTGACTCACTTCTGGGCAGGTAACGGTCAGGAGTTGCTGTTTTTAAAGAAAGTATTTAGAAGAGCAATTTTAGGCAAATACCCTTCTGGGTTCCAAAGTAGCAATGTACAATAAGTTGCCTATTTGTCCCCGCTAACAAGGAAGAAGGAAATGAAAGTGGTTTGTTTTAAACAAATACATCTGTACAAACAACAGCGTACCTTAGTGTTATCAGCATCTCTTTCCTCCGCCACCCACACACACAAGATTTTAAGGGGCAGATGACATAAGTGGGTGTGGCTACCTTCCCAGGCTCAAGCAGCCCACGAGGAAAACCCTTTCCGGGAAGCGCGAAGTTCCTGGGAGTGTGCTCTCAGGTGCCCTATCAGCTTCCACTGCAACTTCCACGTCCTTTATTGTTCAACTGCTCACTAACGACCGACTCTGTGATGTCCCTTCCTGCCTGTGCGAAGCCCAAAATCTAGAAAGCTAATATAAAAACGCACGTTTACTTGCATTTACCACGACGCTTTGAATTTCAAACGGATTAAGTGCAGGGTTTCTTCAAATATTATTTTCTGGGTTGATCCTCCTTTCCTGTCCTGGCTACCTCAAAACTTAAAAATAAAGCTCACTCAAATACAGAGAGCAGATCCCTGGTATTAAACCAGCCAAATTAGAAAACTGAAATTACTCACAACCAAGAACACATCCGCTGTATTCCAGGGAGGCACGCGAACATCTCTAGCTAAGTATTTTAAAGAAAACACACAGTTTTAAAAGGTCAGCCGCCTGGCCAACAGTTAAGTTGCTGACTTTATTAGCTAGCTTATCGACTCAGGATCTTGTTCTGTCCATCTTTCCATGAGGCTTTTCAATGTTTATGTATGTCATGAAATGCTTAGCTGAAGCCAAAAGGCAAAGTTTTTCTTTCTACAATACTAAGACGTCATGAAACACTCTAAACTTAAAAGACCAGCCACTTCATCACTTTCCCGGCTTTAGAGGCACCCGGGCAGCAACGATTTCTCTGGTTCTGGTTGCTGAAGTGGCTGAGAAGATATGAAGTGAAGGTCCAACAACCACAGAATATTCCAGCATGCACTCGTGTACACCGACTGCTTTCTGCTGCTAAAGCGTGGAACCTGCTTTTCACTGACATCACAAGCACGAACGAGCAGATGATGCATGCGCCCCCATCCTTAAACACATCAAAATGTTACCATATCAAATGGAAAACTGGCTGTGAAAACAACTAAGCCACAACACACTTTTGTGGTTTTATTTTTTTCAATGCTTCTAGAAAAAGATGCCTCGTGTCTTCCACATGGTCCATCCACACTGGATGAGGCTCGGGGCCTCATGCCCCCTTCCGCCACCCAAGCGTGCAGTGCCAGGTCATGTACTCCCAAAGGGTGTGTCTTCAAGGGTGGATCCTAGCAGTAGATTCAACTCGCTAAACTGTACCTCAACCAAATAACCAATACTGGGTACCCCATGTTTTTAAAGCAAATCACCAGGAAAGGCGATTAAAAGCGTTATGATTAAAAGTTTCAATCATAAGTTACTCTTTTTGAAGTCTCAATTATGGGCAGAAACCTAGGAAACAGCATGTGTACTTCTAGATACTCCATACACTCTCTGTGCGCTAGGGAGAGACGAGAGCCACTCAAACCACAGGGCATCTTCACATGGGAGCGGGAAACCCAAGCTCAGATGTCACACGAACCCGGATATCCCCAAGATCAGCCGCATTGAGGCAGCCGCCCTATGGACAGCTAGGACTGCTCTGCCGAACACTTGCTACACAATGAACGCACAATCTCCCAGGCTCTCCCAGTCACTGCTTTTTAAAGACGATGTGATCAAATCCAAGTCTGTCAAAGTCTCTGCTCAGCTTGTCCTACATCAAGTGACTCCATCACGACTTCCCTTCAAGAGGCAAACACCCTGCAGGAGGTGGAACAAGAGAGACTAACTTGCTTCTGCATACTGCACACTAACAAAACTAGGCTGATTCTCTTCCATGCCCTGAGATATAAAGGATCCAACAAAGCGTGGCTGCAACCGTTTGCTGGAAAAGGCAGGCATTCGGCTATCAGACTCAACTTGTACCCCAGCCAAGTCCCCCCAGCCCCCAGCCCAGGCTCTCCTTTCTCCTCACTCCTCCACACTCAGTCCTAAAATGCCATCAAAGTAAATAAAAGGTGCTCTAATCCCAGGTCTGATCTGCATGGCCACACAAGCATGACTCTGCAAAACTGCGCTGGCAACTACATTCACTTGCGGCAGAGTCAACCGTGATCAATAATCCAAAGCAGGTTTACATTCTGCTGGGTTTAAGCTTGCACAAGCACAATGAGAAAACCACCCACTTGCAAAGCCAAAGAACTGGTGCAAAGAGCACCTGCACAAACTCGTCAGGATGGTTTATAAGGTCATGAGGCCTGAGAAAAGATCTTTTATTTGTAGGGGCATGAGACAAATGGTAGGCCTGTCACCCTGCTGGTGTCAATATTTATCTAAGACCTGGGTACTCATGATGGTATAAACCAGGCACCTTTTCAATTCACTCATTCACATAATTTGCCATTACAAAGCCCCAAAACAGAGATTCATTTACAGCTTGGATTTCTTTTCTTCCACTTCTACACACAGGAGGCTGGCTGCAGGACCACGGTCTATGTCAGCAATAATCCCAGCAGCCTGAGAATAAAGCATCCAGTGTGCTGTAGCGCCGCCCGTATCAAATGGCATTGCACCTGAGGACAATGAAGAGGTGGGGAAGGGGGAGCAGCACCTGCTTCCTTCTCTCCCGCGGCATGGACGGTCTCTGCGCTGGAAATGAGCAAAGCTTAGACCTTGCAGTAAAGTAACAGAGCCTCAAGAATCACACGCAGGCATTTGTGAGTGCAACTTACTCACATGGCAGGATTAATCCAGCAACCAATACCCAAAGGTATGTGAAGCTCAAAGGAAGACCTGTGTTATTAAATATCCCCTGTTTGGCCAACTCCAAGTCCCCCAAATTCCTTCCTCCTTGCACCCCTTATTCCCTTAGCCTCTCCCTGCCCTCCCAATAAATAAAGGCCTAATCACAATTCCCCTTACCAGGTAAAAGTCAGAATAAATAACTAGTCCATTAATATCAACTTTAGGAGGCCCTGGGGACCCCTGAAAATAGCTGTGCACTGTGTACACACACCAAGCTCACAAACGGATTGCTCCACGTCTCCTGTCGTCACTCACAGTCCTCAAATCCCCCTTCTCCGACAGACGCCACGCTGCACGTAGTGCCCCCAGCCGCACCTGCGGGCCTCCTCCAAGAAGACACGCTGCTGTGGAAATGGAAGTACTAGGGAAAGGTGACAAATTAAAGAAAGAACCTGGCCGGGCGCGGTGGCTCACGCCTGTAATCCTAGCACACTCTGGGAGGCTGAGGCGGGCGGATTGCTTGAGGTCAGGAGTTCAAAACCAGCCTGAGCAAGAGCGAGACCCCATCTCTACTATAAATAGAAAGAAATTAATTGGCCAACTAATACATATAGAAAAAAGTAGCCAGGCATGGTGGCGCATGCCTGTAGTCCCAGCTACTTGGGAGGCTGAGGCAGCAGGATCGCTTGAGCCCAGGAGTTTGAGGTTGCTGTGAGCGAGGCTGACGCCACGGCACTCACTCTAGCCTGGGCAACACAGTGAGACTGTCTCAAAAAAAAAAAAAAAAGAAAAAAGAAAGAACGAACGAACCTGCCTCAAAACCCTCTTACAAGGTTGCTGGCAAGGGACCGACTCAGGCTTCTCAAGCCAGCTTCCTGCGATCCACCTAACCTAGTTGTCTGGTCCCATACACGATTCTTCCCAGCGAGACGGCTATCCAGCCCTCTCACTGGGATTCTCCATACTTGATGCGGCCTGATAAGGATTGTCATACTTGTGTATCCCAGCAGGCTGCAAAACACTCCCGCGCCCCTCTGAGCAAAACTGCAATGGCAACGGACGCAGCACACGTGGCCAGCGAGAAGCCGGCACTCCTACCTCTGCTCTACGGGTGCCTGCTGAGCAGAGCAGGGAAGCACGACGCCCAGAATGGGAGCAGCTGAGGGTGTGGCCAGTTTCATTTTTTCTTACATAAAAATATACTTAAGGGGCCAGTATTTCCTCACGCACACTGAAGTTAATAATTCACAAACCAACTAGCATTCATCAAGGATCAGAAAATTTAAAGGCTGTTTGTGCAAACACTCCTGTTCTTGCTCTTACTTAACAGCTGGTTTATTTAACTAATGGCTTCTGTTGCCACTGGGGGCAGGTAGGACTTCAAAATGTTATTTGTGGAGCCAGACGCACCACTAGCCGGGGCGCCTGGCCTCCGGATGCCGCAGTATCCAAACTCCTGTGTCACCTTGCATCTCGGATGGAACAGTTAGATAATTCCAGTAAGGCAAAAATACAAGACAAAATAATCCTAGTTTGCTGATAAGATGTTACTGTGAACATGCTCCTCCATTTCTAATCTGGCCCCTCCAAATGGACAGTCCCCAAAGATGCCAAGGCATAACAAAGCCGCAAGTACGGCTGAATTAACCCTCACCCAAGAGGCAAGCTGCCTGGACCTCCGGCCCGAATGTCTTACTGCACGGGGAAGGTGTGTCTCCATACCTCAGTCACCCCCCCAAAACAGGAAGGCCCGATTCCCTCTCCCCTCAAACCTTATTTTCTCCACCTTTCTTTCTCAATCACACTTGACTTCACTCTCTCTCATTTTTTAAGGAGATGTTGCGGCCAGAACAAGAAACCTAAAATCGTGCACAGGTGTGCTGGTGACGGGAGAAGGCACACATGATCTCATAAAGCCTCCTCCAGCCACTGTTTGAGTCTCCAACAGTTGCTGGTGGTTGTTTCAACCAAAGGAAATTAAACCTTGGGGGCATGAGTTAGCCGCAAAGCCCTGGACTCACTGCAAACACATGACACACAGCGCGGGTTTATGAATCTGTAATAGCTGCAAGGCCACAGAAACGTCCACATAAGCCTTGTTAAAGAGGTTACACATTAACCACCACACATCTCAAGGAGGATCCTATCGCTGCCACCATCTCTGCACCTTTTATAATAGCCCACCTTTGAAAGGACTTTCTGGAAGTTGCTACCATGGAGTTTGAAACAAATGGAGACGAGTCCCGTTCTGGGGTTCGTTTTTAAGACACGACTAATTTCAGTGGGTGCAGGTGGGCCAGAAAAGGCAATGAGTTAACCCCAGTGGGGCAGAAAGTAACAGTTAACCCGAAAGGCAGATGTGCAGGACGGCCAACCTGTGGTTATTTCAACAGGCGGGTGTTGGCAGGAGTTCCAGGGACATGAGAAAACAGTGCCCCAGATCCCGCCGAGGCAGAAAAGCCCATGGCCACTCACAGCGGGGGACGCACGCACACACAGACGTTTACAAAGCTAGACCCTAGGACCACACAGGGCCCAGGCGGGCTCTGCCCTCGGGGAGCGTGCAGTCAGGAGACGAAACCGAGCGAGTGAGCACAGGCACTCCAAGGGCTCTCCTGACACAGGATGGTGGCCACCCTCGCCTAGGTGTCCTGGAAAAGCCCTCTCTAGGAGGACCTGAAGGAGAACTGCGAGGCACACTGAGAAAAGCACAGGCAGAGGCCCTGATGGAGGAAAAGGTGTGGCTGCTGAAGGAACTTACAGTCCTTTGGGGCCAGAGCCCAGAAAGCCCCTGGTATCAAGCGACTACAGAAGGGGGATGAGGGGGGCAGCGATGCGAGGACTCCAAACCACAGGGACTTGCAGCCCTCCCCCTTAAGACTCCAAAGCAATGTCGCCCGCAGCAGCTTAAAATGCAGGTCCCCAGGCTGTGACCCCCTAAATTCTAACTAGAGGACTAACAGCGGCTGCCGTGTAATTACCACCTCGCCTGTCTAGAGAGCTCAGCTCAGCCCCACCTGCCTGGCAGGTCAGCACAGCGCGTCCCACTGAGCCTTCTCTCGAGCTTGCGGCCACCACCCAGAATCCCCCTCTATCCACTCGGCCCATCTAGGCTGGGACTAAGGAGGAGGAAATTAAAAACAAAATCCAAAGGACCTGACCCTCTCAGAAGGCCAGAGAGGTCCTAAATGCTTGCAGAGATTCAGTACTAATCCCCAGAGCCACTTTCCCTCTGGTTTCTAGCTTAAAAGTAAACTGCCTCAAGGCCTGGGCGCCCTTTCCCTTTAAAAGCCACCAGGGCTGTGGGTTTCAATTAGCTCTGTCAGCTCACCACCCCGCAGCTGCCCAAGTTCAATGCCTCTTCCCTTCTCCCTGCTTCTGCTCTCCACCAAGCCCTTCACACCTCCCTATTGTAAACCTGTCCAGAGCAATTACCCCGCCTGCGTCCGGACAGCCCCAGTCCTGCACCTCTGTCTAATTTATAGCTGTAAAGCTCCACGGGCAAAGGCAGGCTTGCCCCGGAGCAGAGGAAATGCAGAGAAAACGGTCAGCCCCCCGCAGTAAATGCACAGCACAGCAAATTTCCTTAGGTTACAGGAGAGCAAATCCCCCCCTTCTCCCAGGGACACTGTGGTTAAGCTCCCCAAGAGAGCCAAATCTGGACTCACTATGAGAAATTCATGACTACCACTGCTCTCTTCTGCCACATTTCCTACTTCCCTCGGGATTACAAACGGGGACAAGTTTACAAAAAAGAAAAAAAAAGTCCTGCCGCCTGTCCTAGCAGCCAGGCAAGAACTGTCCATTTTAAGATCTGAAGTCTTAAAGCGAAAAACTCTTTTAAAGATAAAATAGAAAGGAGTACCTACCTGGGGAATACCCTGAACTGAAACTGTACTACTTGTCTCGTTCTAAAATATGCTCTACTTACATACAACTCAACAAGAAAAAGACAAAGGACCCAATTATTAATAAAATATGGGCAAAGAATCTGAATAGACATTTCTCAGAGAAGATATACAAATGGTCAATAAGCATAAGAAAAGATGTTCAGTGCCATTAGTCATTAGGAAAATGCAAATCAAAATCACAATGAGATACCACTACACACCCACTAGGGTGGCTAAAAAAAAAAAGATAATAACAAATATTTGCAAGGTTGTGGAGAAATGGAACTCTTCGTGTGCTGGTGAAAGTGCCAAATGGTACCCAAAGAAGTGTTCCCAAAGAAGCCTCTTTGAGAAAGTCTAGCAGATCCTCAGAAAGTTAAACATAGAGTTACCACAGGATCCAGGAATTCCATTCCTAAGTACACGCATATACCCAAGAGAAGTGAAAACATATCTTCACCCAAAAACTTATACACAGATGTTCACAGCAGCATTATTTGTAGTAGCCAAAAGGCGGAAACAACCCAAATGTCCACCAATTAATAAATGGATAAACAAAATGTGGTCTATCCACATAATGGAGTATTATTCAGCCATAAAAATGAAACACTGATACACACTACACCATGGAAGAACCATGAAAACATGCTAAGTAAAAGCAGCCAGACATAAGAGGCCACATACTATATTATTCCATTTACATGAAATTTCCAGAGCAGGCAAATCCACAGAGATAGAAAGTAGATGTTGCCAGGGTATGAGAGGAAAGAAGAATGGAGAGGGACTGCTAATAGGTACAGGGTTTTGTTTTGTGATGATGAAAATGTT
The DNA here is from genome assembly GCF_040939455.1 of Microcebus murinus. Taxonomy (NCBI): domain Eukaryota; kingdom Metazoa; phylum Chordata; class Mammalia; order Primates; family Cheirogaleidae; genus Microcebus; species Microcebus murinus. The sequence goes on along the minus strand of NC_134133.1, from coordinate 2,507,731 downwards.
CTAGAATTAGTGGTCAATGTTGCATAATTCTATGAATACACTAAAAACCCAGAATCCCATAATTTAAAAGGCTGGCTTTTGTGGTGTTTGAATTATAGCTCAATAAAGCTATTAAAAAAAAAAAAAGTCCTACTGCCTTAGCAGCCTCTCAAAATTCCAGACTGAAAATGCCACCTAGCTACTTCTGTACCACAAAAATGCAGAAATAAATGTTCCTCCAAGTGCCAGAAGACAAATGAAGGAGGGACCAGGTAAAATATCCACATGTAGGATGGTAGAGCACCTTCAAAATACCACCTTCAAATATCCCTCCCGCCCAATCACTCCTCTCTGCCTCCCAAATCGTACTGCACTCACTACCAGGCTCTGCCCACGAGTCTATCAGATACGGAAAACCTCAGCTGGAGTTCATCCTCTCATAAGAAAGCAAATTCTTGGTGTTTCGAAAGAGCCATTTTTTTTCTTCTTTTGAATTATGATTTAATAAGGCCGAGGAAAGCAGGGCTCCCAGTGGCCAGCCATTCAAAAATTAAGCACAAGCCAGAAGGCAGGAGGAAATGTCACCACAATGGAGAGAAAATAAATTAGTTAGATTAAGATTAAGATCTAACCCCTTTCTGTGGCTGGGGCGAGCAGGTTTTAGAATAATAGCATGCTATTTCTGGAAAAGTCCAAGCAGAGGAGAAGTTTGGAGGGTGGGGGCTGTGAGACTATATGTCTCAGTGTTGTATTAAAATTTGCTGAAGTTGCTTGAAAACAGACATAAATGGCCAACAGTCTCCCCACCCCCACCCCCAGGTATGCTGGTCCTTTGCGACCAAAAGCAGGTCTCTCTATGCCTAAGGTACCACACCTGGCGCTGCCCTTGCCAGCAAAGATGCGGTTAACTGGGAAGGCGCCAAGTCTGGGGGGGCCGGGATGCTGACCAACATCAAAGAGATTCCAGTTGCTCCCCTTGTGCAATAAACTCCTTTCACCCAACATCATTCACACTCTCCCAGTGCAAAGTTCACTCTGATATTGGTGGCTTTCTCACTTTGTAGCTTTTTTGGCAAGTGCCCCTTGGCCTGGTTGTTCATTAATATATGATCAGAACATTAAAAGCATTGTTTTGCCTTCTGGGGAGACTGTGGCCAATTTAATAAAGCCGACATTGTCCCTAGGGTGGGGAAACCACCTTGAAACTGGCAGAGAATTCAAAGATGCACAAACCGTAGGGTGTACACGTACACGTACACGTACACACACACCACATGCACGCACGCACACACAGAGTTAAGTATTTCACAAGATGGTTTTGATATTCCCCAAGGCAAAGGGGCAAAATTAAAATGTTTATCTCACCAAAGAAACTGAGCTGGCATTTCTTTCCCTTAATCCTTTCAGCACCAAATTGCTCCTTACCTTCAAACCCTTTACAGGAAGTAGCGATCTCTGTGGCAGGAAGACAAATGAACAAGAAGGGACGTCTTAAACTCCAACAAAACTGTCTATGAGAATGCTAGCTCGGTGCACTACTTTTACTTTTCAAGTCACATGCACACAACGACAAGTCACTTTCGAGACCATGTTTACTTTGACGAAAGCCACATTCTAAACACGGGCTCGTTTGTAGGAGGGAAGCAGCTTACAGTCCAACCTTGTTTATGCTCCAAGTAGGTTTGACAGAAAAACCACATCAATTTGTTTTAAAATAATTTCCATTTGCTGGAAGCTGTTCCTGAAGGGTTCTCAGCCACGCTAATCTGCTCTGATTCCTACCAGCTGTAGGTACCAGGCACGCTGGGCGCACAAGGGCGGCCTGCGCCCAGGCAGGCCGGCTCTGCGGAGGACAGTACGGGACCCACAAAGCCACTGCAACACTCCTTTCCAGAACACACGGGCAATCGGTCTAAGAAGAGCCCAAAACCATGTCCAGGTTCAGAGTCCAACTGGTAGCACGCCTCCTTGGGACACAGTTTTCTATACAGCTACACCTGCACTCTCGCACACACACCGTCTCTAGGACCAGAGAAAAGTGCCTGAGCTCAGACCCAAAGCACACAGTTGAGGACACCAAGATGATTTTTTTTACTGGGCTGAGCATCAAAAAGGAAGGAAACTCAAAAAGGAAATGTCTGTGAGTAACCCATGAAAAGTCTTCAGCTTCACCATCCAAAGAAATGCAGATTAGATAATCCAAGGCAATTTTCATGTATTAAACCGGCATAGGATTACAGAAACAAACAGTAGTATCTAATGTTCTTGAGGCTGTGGGAAGACGAGCACAAGTTCACACATAAACTGGCAGCTTCATTCTTAGGTGCCGTGGCGCACAAAAATCTTGAGAATTTGCATATCTAGGGCAATTTGGATTTGGTAACTCATCCCAAGGTAATAAGAAATAAACATTTATTTATTCATAAGGATTATCCCCCAAAGTTTAGGAAAAACCCCTAAATGTCCAATATCAGGGCAAGTTTAATTATGAGTTTTATAGTAAGTTTTATAATCTGTTATAAAACATTAAACTATATTTTTTAAGTAGTTAAAAATCAGAGAAAATATTGATATTAACTCAAAGTATTTAACCTCAGACGTTACTGGAAATTTATGCACCAAAGTGGTATCAGAGGATAATGAGATCAAGTATTCTTTTTTCTTTTCTAGTGTCTTCTTTATTCAACAAATACCTAACATTTGTCACCGGGAAATTAAAAGTAATTAAAGACATGGCAACTAGGCTAACAGGTCAATAGCAACCCCCCCCCCCCAGCCTGCAACCCTCTCCCCACCCCCACCCCCGACTATTCCGGCTCACTGGGGACAAAAAGCTTCCCTACGGTATCACAGCCCAAGCCATTAAAATAGACACGCGAGGCCGAGTTCGCCAGGCAGAGCTCAGCTCCCCTTGCCTCTCGGGACCATCTCTGGGACTGCCCAGAGAGGAGCCACGCTAGCTGCGTTAGCAATGGTCCCTCTGCCGCGTGGGGGCCACGCCGCACATCTGCGGCTCACACTGACACAGGCCAGACGTAGAAGCCTATCTGCCCAGAGTCTCCCGCCGCAGAAGCTTCCATCCATCTACGCTGCTGCTTTGGCTCGGTCCACGGAGGGCACGGTGACCTGCCCTTAGTGTTCTTACAACTCCCTCTGGTCAAGAAAAGCAGTCTGCTTCTCTGCCAGCAGCAAAGAGGGAAGCTACCTTGGCCAGGTCGTCCCTTTGGTCAGAGCAGAGGCCTCGGCAAAGTAACCGAGAGCCCGAAAGACCCAAGCCAGCTGCCTGGCGAGGGCTCAGCACAAACCCAGCGGAATAACCACAAGGGGAAGGGTGTCTAGACAGCCTCGGTCCATGTAAGAAGCCACCCTGCCCTGAAGTGTCAACTCTGGAAAAGCAGACTCCAAAGCTCAGCGGCAGCAAGAGCAGACGAGAGACCATGTCAACAGCTGGGAAGGGCGCCGTGGACGTCCTCGCCAACCGCAGCACGGAGGAGAACCGCCAAGTCTGGCCCACCTGCCAAGGATAGCCACCAGAGATCCAGCAGGGACCCGACGCCCAGGGGGCCCATGTGGGAGACAGCTCGTTTCAGTGTTTAAACCAAAAAGCAACTTCAGTGACAATACTTGCATATGGGATTTAAAAGCCACCTTCCCAAGATTCGGGGGGACTAAAAGGACTGCCAATTCTTAGCAAGGCAGGTAAACAGCCTACCTGTCACCTTTTCAACTCCGGTTCTGTTTGTTTCATCTTCCTTTCCATCCTTCTAAGTTTCTCAACACTGATATTTTGGTGGGGCATGGAGGAAACTAAATATACCAAATAGGCAAGGTATATTTAGGACGTGCACAGACAGAGGAGCTGTGGGAGGTCTAAGTGACTCCACTTGTCTGGCAAAGGTATTTCCATAGGATGACAGGGCTATAAAGATGAACACCAGCATCTGTATCTACATCAGTATCTGTATTGAGCTTTTAATGTCTTCCGGGCTCCGTGCTGGATTCCAGGAATGCAACGGGGTCAGAAACAAAGCCGGGGCCCGCTTTCGGGGGCTTGCAGATTAACACAGGTGTTGGGCATCATCGAATATTCAGATGAAACTTCTGAATAAAGTACTGCAGGACCCTCAAGATGGGAATCTAACTTAAAGGGATGTCAGCTATGGTTTCTAGGGGAAAAACATTGAAGATGGACGAGTAGGAGTCTGCACGGCAAAGCGGGAAGAACCTTTCTCCCGGCAGAGGAACAGTGGGAAAGTGCAAGCAGTGGCTGGAGGGGAGGAAGCCAGGCAGGAGGGCGCAATGAAGCTGGAGGGGCGGGTGCTTTAAGCAACAGAATTCATGTGCCCCGATCTGGGACTCTGCAGAGACCCCCGAGCTGGGGTGAGGGGCGGTACAGAACAGGCGTGAGCAAAAAGCTCTCTGCTCCCCCTGAAGTCTGCGTAACACAGTGAAATAGTATAAAAGTTTAACATAAACTGGTCACACAAAATCACGGGCAAATCCCGCCTCTCTCCCTTCCATCTCTGCTGCATTCCTGTTTTCTAAATGACGGGCGGGGCCGGGTGTCCCTCGTGGTCACAGCAGCCTCCCAGAGCCACACGCATCTCAGTGCCACACAACCCCAGGCATGCCAGAGTCTGGGCTCCACAGCAGGCTAAACTGTTTATACGCTCCTGAGTTAAAAATACACCCCTCGGGTCCACACTGACACCAGGGCTTTATCGCCAAGGCCGGCTGGGAGCTGGTCCCACAAGGCCGGACTGCGACTGGCCCGTCCCTTAGACGTGCCCCAATCTGCCAGTGGTCTGACCATACATCAGTGAGATTATAACAAAGCCGCCAAATACACACGCATTTGCGAAAAACACTTTCCAAACCCAAGGATACTTTACTGTTTATAAATAGTTTACTTTTTTTGATCCCTGAGCATATAATATTCGCAGTTGCTCCAGAAACCAAAGAAACATGGAACAGGAACACAAACCACAGCCCAACAGAAACAACAAACAACAGATGGCAAGACATATGCGCAGGCTACCACCCCTCTCGCCAAAGAGGCAAACCAAAAACGGATTTTGACACACAAGCCTACCAAGGAAGAAGCATGCTCTTCAAGATCACATTCACGACGCCATTTATAGGGCACCAGCTGGGTGGCAGGAACTGTGCTAGGTGCTTCAAGCCACCAAAGAGAGGACCAATCACTGGCCTCAAGGAATTCATAGACGGGAAAGGAAGGAAAGCAAGCAGGAAGTCCTGGTCACGGTGTTCTTTTTAGATATCAGCACAGGGATGCAGGTTTGGGTTCTAACTCTGGCAAGAGACCCTGGACAAGTCATTCAACTACTCTGGGCCTTGTGTATAAAACAGAGGCAACAGATTATACTTCGTAGGGTTAAAATGATGATAAAATTAGTTAACACAGATGTATCCTGCTACAAAAAATGTAAACTATTACCATTATAGTTATAGGAAAAATAGCTGACCCCCTCAAGCTTCTGCTATGTGTTAGGCCCCATTCTAAAATGGTTATTTGATTTTTGTCCTCATAACAAGCTTAGTGAGGTAGGCACAACAATTATCCTCATTTCATGTAAGAGAAAACTGAGGCATAGTAACGTGCCAAGGTTACCCAGGCAGCAAGCGCCGCCTCTAATCACTGCGTCACCTAACGACAAGGCTGCTCTGTCCCCACAGCCACACACCAGGAACGAGGACTTTGCACAAGACCCCGAGACACCACGCTGCTCTGCACTTTCCAACGCTGGGCAGGGCCTGCACTTCTTTCAAGAGCTTAAGACAAATGTTCAAATAAATTCTGACTGTCCAGTCATATGTGCATCAACTAGTGATGCTGATTGATGTTTGTGACATTTAAAAAAAAAACTGTCATCTGTCCCAAAACAAAGGAGAAGGGTCCCAGTACATAGTGTGGTGGTGATCATACTGCTGTCCATATATGGACATGTCTATTTCAGTATCACAGTCTCATGTCCAATCACTCTGCCAATTTCACCTCCATGCTAATATTTTAAAACTCTGACTAGAATTTTCCAACTACACTGTAACTTTAAGCTTTTGTGTTTCTTCTACATTTAAAAAGAATGCCATTTCCCAATATATAACTCCCAGATGTAGAATTCACAGATGATTCATCTCACAGAACAAGTGTTCTGAGACATCAGCTCCAAATAGAGGAAAAACTTGGAATTCCCTTCTCCCTCAAAGTAAAAACTCGCCTCAATCTGCTTTGCTCAACAAAGTTTGTTTTCAATTATATTTCCAAATTCTTTTAACAATAACTGCATGGCGTCTGGCACCAACACATCTGATTCTTTGAAGTGGTTCTCAAGCAGAAAGTAGAAAATAAAGAGAAATAGCAGAGAAAGGGAGGGCCATCCATAATTCTTGTTTTAGGTCAAATATTCTCTCCAAAAGTTCTGACATATAAAATCAGACAAACCACAAGCTACATCTTCTTATTGAGGGTCCACACTGCAAGGAGCCCCAGCAATTGAATTTACCCCTTTACCCATCAGCTGGCTCTTGAGGGAAAATAGATCCCCAGCACAAAGCAAATGGACTTTTACTTCTTCCATCTAAATTCCAAAAACGATTCTGCTAAGTCCTCCGCACAGGCCAGTTATGAATAATCACACTTTAGGGGTAAACCTCAGAACCCCTCTGAGAAACAATGAGACCCTGGGATCCTTTCTGCCCTGAAAGAATGTACCAAGCTCCAAGAAAGAAGGTGTAAGGCAATAAACAAATAATTACCAAGGGACTCCTAGGTACATGAAACTGAACCATCCTTGCTGCTTTCAAGTCTAAGTGGAGAAAAAAAAGACAAGGGTGTGTGAAAAGTTACCTAATCAGACAGACTCAGAGAATCCCCGGGGAGAGGACAAGACATAAATTACAAATTCACCAGAACGAGATCAAGTGAGTAACAGAACATCTGACACTGACATAGCTTGAGGAAGGGTGGGAAGATCATTTGGCCTATTTTGATCTCAGAAAGCACAGTGGAAAAGGTCATCTTTGGGTCTTAAAGGGAGAATGGTTTTTTTAAAGTCTAGTTTTTTGGACCATTTCCATTAGTCCTAAAGTAGTTCCTAATTCTTGTTAAACTTCTGTCAAGAAGTTCCAAACCACTAATTGCACCTCCAACTTCACTGCATTTTAGTTGTATCCCCCAACAAAGCTCCAAATTCCAAGAAATTGTTCTGAAGAAAAAAACAGGAAAAAAGAAAAACAACCAAAGGTCCTATGAAAATGCACATGATAAGGAATGAATGGAAGGATGAAAAAAGCCCAAGAATTTTCACTGAAGGCACTAACAAATTCCATGTGGAAGAAAGGTGGATATTCAGAACAGGGGAAATAAACATTTCTAGATGCTACATGATAAATAAAATATTTTAAGGAATCCAACTACTGTCATAATTGTCAAGATTTTCAAAAACAGTGTTTAACCAGAGGAAGCCAATACAAACCTAGGTAGATGGGTAAATTTGATATGAACCTGACCAAAAACAGAGACTTCAAAACTGGAGAAAGAAGCCACCGGTCTGTACATAGTAGGCTGCTGAGCTTTTGCCTGGTAAAAGGGTTGACGGCTACTCCGATGGCAAGCTGGCTCACAAAGGACAGACGACATGGTGGTGGCTGCCCTTCCTGTGGCTGCTGCTACTGACAGCTACAGACAGGCCATCTGGTCTTCACAGCACTTTATCAGCACTGCCCACAACTTCACTCATCCCAGCTATTCGCTGAAGGCCTGCTTGAGAGAGACGTCACCTGTGGTGGCCCTAAGAAAATGACCGTTTGGAAGAGCATGCAATTAATTTATTTGCCTTTTTTTTTTAAATTAATTTCTTAAAAAGCTAAATCAAAGATCTAAAGTGGATCTGCACCAGCTTCCATAGTTTTCTTTGGGCCAGAGGGGAAAGAAAGGCAATAATCAAAGAAATGACTCTCTTTGTAGCCTATTTGATCCCTTTCAATAGCATCCAAAGGGCCACAAATGGGGCCCTCATGGAGAGACTCCCTCTCTCCCATGCACATCCTTTTTCTTCTCCCTTTGCTGCTCCTGGTACCCATTTGAGGGTTTCACCTAGAAGTACCAAACATGCAAAGAGCAATTTTAAGTAAGTAGTCTAGACACAGATCAATGTATTCATTCTTACCATTCCAGTGAGCTATAAAGTTTATTCTCTCTTTGCATCAATTAGGATAAAATCATAAACCTGAAAATGAAGAGTCTTAGAAGTTATATGTCCCTTTATAGACAGGAAATTAAGTGACAAGCCCAAGGTGACACTGCCAATCAATGGCAGAGCAGGGACAAAACCCCAAGGTGGCCTGAGGCCCAGTCTTGGGCTAGTTTCCCATTCTACCACATCCCTGCCTTTGTAGCTTTAAGAAAATTGATTTTTTTTCCCTTTATTTAGGTCAAAAGTTTTTAAATTCCTCTTTAATCCAGACCCTTTTAAGGAACCTCATGAAAATATGGGTTCTTTTCTGCCCAGAAAGATATTCTGGGCATGAAGAGTTCACATACAATAAAAAAGTTCCCCTGACCCCCAAGTAAATAACAATTGATGTCAGTCACTAGTTTACGGCAGTCCAGAATTGGATATAATTCAATCACTTCTAAGTATTGTTTCAATGAACTTATGAAAGAATCTAACCATCTCCGTAGAAGTGCTCCTGATTTTTCTATTGGTAAAAGCACAGCCCTGGGTGAGGCCAAACCACCCATGGCTAAGAGTCCTACACAGACTCGAAACCTGAGAAAACGGTCAGAGGAATTTGGGATGAGGCAGACTTAAGAGCTACAGAACACGTCAGTTGGCTTTCTGGACTCCTCTCCTCCAAAATGGGCTGCAGCCTCTGCATCCATCACTTCGTTGCATCAACAACCCACTTCCTGGAAGCAACAAGCTCTTCTGGCTGTTTATAAGTTTTGCAAGCACTGGGAGCTTGTGTGCCAGAAACTCACATCAGCCCAGGTGGAGGAAGGAAATCACAGACACACACACAAATTCTTTTCAATTAAAAATAAAATGGAAGCTAAGATGTCGGCATGATGCTAGACTGAGGTACTGTGCAGCTGAAATCGGATGAAAGAATGAAGTTCTCCCAAATTGCAAAATAGAACCTAAATTTGTAGTCAGAATGTCTCAACTGTAGGTTTTTCTCCCGAATACACTTTTCTTAAACCCTTTGGAGTGCACTGCCACTTTTCTAAACCCACTGTAAATGGTATCTAATCAAAGTTATAAATTTAATTAAGCTTCCTAGACCCACAAGTTTAACTTATGTTAGACAGCTTTTAAAAACACTGCACACTCCATGATCTACCTGGAATTAGATTTTCACAGGTAGAGTATGAAAAAATCATTCTATAAACCATGATAAAGTGAATGAAACTTGGAGGACTAGTAACCCCCATTCGGATTCCTAATTAAGGTACAGCCAGGACCAATTCTATTCTAACGGAATCCCCTAACCAACAAAGTAGCTGAGGGGAAATTAAACTATGGACTTCTACACAACACAACAAACCATTCAGCAGCTTCTTTGGACAAGCGTTTTTGAATCTGTGTGAAGTTTAAATCAAGCAGAGAGGGTTCCAGGAACCTATTTCTTTGCTTTTTGAGGATTTTCTTACAGGGTGCCTCCAACTCTATTTAAAGCAGCCTCAAGTAGCCACAGCTGGAGGGTCAGGCTTTGCAAAGTAAACAATAGTTAACTCAATTCAGACTCTTGACTTAACTATAACCAATGGCTAATTATCCCTCTATTAAACAACAATATGTAAAATATCACTTTTTAAATGATCCATTCCATTCATAATTATGTATGTTCAGTAATGGATTCTAACCAACAATTAACAGCTTGATAGAAACCTCCCAATTTAAAAACTATTCTGAGAGAAAAGAAAGCTAATCGGAACTGCCCATTGCTCTAGGACAAAAGAACTTTGTAAGTACCTTCCACAAAAGAAAAAACAAAAAAACAAAAACGCCTGTATTTTGAGAACATATAAATGAGAGTTCACGCAGTACGTGCCCAATAAACATTCTGTAAATATACAGCTTACCAAAATTCCCTTTGGAAAACGGTTAAGATAAATGTCAACCTTTTTTTTTTAATTTTTTTTTTTTTTTGAAATTCACTTTTCTTAAAACCACCCTACAGTGAATAGTATGGCATGTGGATGACATTTCAATAAAGCTGTTTTTAAAAAAAAAAAAAGGCCTATATACATCTGTAGATGAAATGATACGCCTTAGACTGACTTCCAAAAAACTTGGAGGAGAAGTGTATTGGGGCACAGATCAAACAAGACAGGCCCCATGTTGATGGCTGTTGGCGGTGGGTGACAGGGACAAAGAGTTCTTACATTATTCTGTTTGTGCAGATGCTTGCCTAGCTCCAGAATAAAAAGATAAGAAAAAATACCTCATACCAACAGAAGTGAGTTAGTTTATTTAGAGTACATGACTGCATATCAAATGTTCCCTTAATTCAGAATGTTTTAAAAAAAAAAATCAAATCTCACAAGAAAAAAGAAGCTGTATCTGCAACAGCCTCCTTCCCAATCGGTGGGGAGCTCTCACTAGCAGAGCCCAGCCTGACAATTCCTTGTCCTCCAGCCCAAAGTGCCACTGCTTGAGGTACAAATGCTTTCAGACAAAGAGCACTGGAACTACAAGATCGGGAACCAGAGCAAGATTATCGGCCACCTCCCCGCCTGCAGTTCAGAAGTGCTCAATCCTTCTCGTTGTATCTAACAAACTATCATCAAGTAGGTAATCCAGGAGAAAGAATTTAGGAGTGCAATATATGCTCTGATCAGGATAAGCAGTAAATTATTTGAACAGTAAATTATAAATTGGTGGAAGGAGCAAAGAGGGGAGGGATGGGGGGCGGGGGTGGAGACACTTGCTAAATGCTGCATAAAGGAGCCTTAGAAAATAAAGTTGAGGGGTTATCAGCTAAAAAAAAGAAGAAGAAGAAGAAACCCCTGTTTTCTCCACCTTGTTTCTCAACATCCAGTTAATTTTGCATGGGGGAGAGACCCTCACTCATTTCATTCATTTTCTTCCTAATAATGTGAGACCTTGAGAAAACACCTGCAGATCATAAAAGATTAGAGACCTGCGCACCACAAAATCATAAAGAATAATAAATGCAAAGCACTTAAAAAGAGACAGGCCATGCTATCTTTAGGCCCTCTGAGTGCCACCTTTTGCCAAAACAAACTGACCAAGTAGTGATTGGGACCTGCATCCTGGTTCATAAGGAAACCGAGATGTATTAGGACTTGCAGAGATGAACGGATTGGTTGTTCGCACAATGGGCCTTACCGGTTATGCTAGATTAAATAGTAATAAAGACGCGAACAATCGTAGCTGTTCATGTGGGCAAGGCTGTGAATCGTGGCCTTTCACTGGGGAAGGAACTCAGGTACAGGTGCACAAGGAGCAACAGCAAACGGTAAACGGCTTTTCAGGTGGCATGCTTGCCAAATTCCTCAAATGACCCTGTGTTCACTGCCCGTGTCCTCCGCAAAGTTACCATATGATTGTAAACAGATCAAAACAAATGAAAAATGTTCTCTGCACACAACTCAACTATTGTCTCCCCTCCCTCCTCCACCTCCTCCCTCAAGTCCTTCCAAAGAGAAGTGGGTACAGTGGAGGATTCAGCCAGCCCTAAACTCTGAAACCTAACCCTGCTTGGAAGAGCGCACCTGCGTTTTTCCGAGCTATTGACTGAGAGGTGCTACCTGCTTCTTGGTAGGGCTCAATTTCAATGAAACCCAGGGAAATAATAGGATAAAATGATTAGTTTAAGGGCCTCTCATTTCCCTGCCTCCTTCTCATACCCCACTACCTCCCAAAAGGATAATGCTAAATAGGCAGAAGTTATTTGTACAACTGGAATAGATTTGTAAACTAACTCAATAATTTCTGCTAATTATATAATTTGCTGCAACTGTTCATAGCTTCCCTCCTGTTCATCTGAGATTTCCAAGGTCACATGAAGTTTCATGGGCTGCACTTTATACATATTACCAAAAGGCTTACAGGAGAAGGCTGCCCATCCTTCCACCCCAAGAGACTCCTTCATATGACAAATGTAAACGTTTCCCAGGAAAGCCCTTGTCCCCAAGAAACCTGACTTGGAGGGACTGGCTGTGAGAGAGGATGCAAAATTTGAGTTACCGAGGCCTTAACCTTCCAACTGTGCCCTGGAATCTTCACCAAGATGGTGGACCCACATGGAGGAACTCGGCTAAACACAGGCATCATCTAACTTTGTTCTCACACATGCAGCTGGCAAAGGTGCCAGGAATGGACCGCAGAAGTAACTTTCAGCCCCTTTCCCACACCAAGGGTGTGGGCGGGTGTGACCACAAGAGATGAGGGCCCCTGGATACTGAACAGAGGAAAAGTGAGGGAAGCTTCATCCTCAGCCACCCTTTCCTCCAATCAATAATCCAAACAGAGACCACGGGACAGTTGGGTAGCAAACGCCTATGCAGAGAATCTAAAGAACTAAAGGAAGGAAACGGAGAGTATAAATCTCATGGAAATGAAAAAAGAGCTTTTAAAAAAATGGAATGTATTCTTTTTTGTTTGTTTGTTTTGTTTTGTTTTTCGTTTTTTTTTTTGAGACAGAGTCTCGCTTTGTTGTCCAGGCTAGAGTGAGTGCTGTGGCGTCAGCCTAGCTCACAGCAACCTCAAACTCCTGGGTTCAAGTGATCCTCCTGCCTCAGCCTCCCGAGTAGCTGGGACTACAGGCATGCGCCACCACACCTGGCTAATTTTTTGTATATATTTTTAGTTGGCAAATTAATTTCTTTCCATTTATAGTAGAGACGGGGTCTCGCTCTTGCTCAGGCTGGTTTCGAACTCCTGACCTCAAGCAATCCGCCAGCCTCGGCCTCCCAGAGAGCTAGGATTACAGGCGTGAGCCACTGCACCCGGCCTCTTTTTTTTTTTTTTGAGACGAGGGTCTTGCTATGTTGCCTAGGTTGGAATGCAGTGCCTATCCATAGCCCACTGCAGCCTCGAACTCCTGGCCTCAAGCCATCCTCCTGCCTCAGCCTCCCAAGCAGCTGGGACTAGCTCTGGGATGACCTTTATAAGCAGACTGAGTTTATAATTTGTGTTTAAGAAGATTATGCATAAAGTGCTTGGATAAAAAACACAGATACGGTTATTAAATTATGTAACAGTATAGAAACATAAAGCATACAAAGTCTTTGGATAGGTTCAGAAGCATATTTGCCCTGCAAAAAAGTGACACAAATTGGCAACTTCCAATTAGACCATCTACAAACTGCAATTTTAATGTTTTTCTGCAAACTTTCTTGCTTCATCCATTCATTTTGCTTAATAACAACAATGGCCATGTATCAAGTTCTTCAGAAAATTTCTCAGCCCCAGTCATAATTGACCAATTAATTAGTCAGTCTGAACTGCTAGTCTATAAACTCTGCAACTATATAAAATTCTTTTGAGCAAAAAGTAAACACAGGTTCCAGAGGATAAACTACGGTTAAAAAAAAAAAAAAAAAAAAGTTTAACCTCTGGTTTTCAAAGTCCTCTATTTCTTTGCAGAGGAGATAAGAACAGATCTGAGTTTTTTACTGACTGCCGCATTTTAACTTGAAACAAAAGGAAAGATAATCACATGTCTGACACACAACAACTGAAGCCCTGAAGCAGATGGAATGAACCCCACTGGCTCAATGTCATGCTTAAGTCATGAAAAATAACACTAACGGTCCCCAAATTTCCCACAGGCTGGTGAACATTCAAGATTTTTAGATATTTCCCCTCCTCTGCCTGGGAATTTTTCCTCCACCCCTCCTCCCTGTCTCAAGACAATGCCTTCTGCCTTTGAAACTGCATCCATTATAAGCAGCTCTGAATATTAACACAGCCCACAGCCCTGTTCGCTTTTAAAAAGACCCCCAGGGTTTCAAATTGCAGCCACTGAGGAGGGGGAAAGTCCCCAGTGAGTAAATGTCACCAAGTTTATTCAAAAGGAGTTGAAAGTTAGGTTTGCTTGGGGAAACTTAAAGTCCTTCTACCTATGGGGTGAGTCAGAGGAATCCCTTTTATGTTTTAAACAAATGAGGAAAAGAAAAAAGACCCTGGTACAACCAACATCCATTACTGCTTATAGCAATTTTCAGTTCAATGAATCCCTTCTCTCGTTTGCCCTCTCCTGTGGGTGTCACTTTTAAAATAGCCATTGGCTATTTTAAACACCCTCCATCTAAGCCCTCCCGTCTATTAATAACAAACCTCCAGGGCCTTAGCAGGTGCACGACACTGGGCCAGGTGCACTGTGAAGGCACACAACACCCGAGTGTGCTCTCCCGCATTCCTGTCCTCCCGAAAGAGAGGAGGCTGAAAAGACTCTGCACCAAGGAGACACCCCTGCAGAATGGGGGAGAGGCCCTTTTATTGTGAGCATGGAGTCTGGGGGAGAGAGAGGTCAGCCAGCGGCCGTGCCCACATGCTCGGGGAAACTGCAAGGGGAACCCAGGCAAAGTAATTAACGCGGGAGGGAGGGAGGGAAATGTTCAGCCCTCCGTGTGGAGCAGCGGAGCCAGCCCACCGGGACATTCACCAAGAGCCAGCAATCATCACACTGCACCGAATCACAGAATTTTCTTCATATTTTTGAAGACATTCGCAGGCATTACTGCCGATAACACATTCAAAAAATCCAAAGTTTGTGAAATCTAGTCACCAAATGTAGTTATGCAAAGAGACGAACATATTACTTTTTACAACAGTCCCTCGAAAAGGAGGGCAGGCACAGGTCTGGCATATCCCAAAGGCAAGAGGGACACCGCATGTCAACACAGAATTAATTTATATTAGTCCCTGAGGGGTCTCTGGACACACCCTAATTTTCACACCACTCAAAAGTTAGATTTTATGGCCATAATCTCACATCAGCAAAGACTTAAACAGTGTGCCTTTCTCTCAAGGCTACCAATATTATTTGCCAGAAGCCTCCTCTTACTCAAAAAAGGTATCAGAGAACTGGCAACAGACACATTCTTCACCATCAAGAGGGAAGTGAGGCCTGTCTTCTGATATCTTTTGCAAAGAAAAGGACTCTGAGCTCAAGCTAAAGCTCCCTAAAACCCTGAGAGCACTTGCACTTTTCAGATTTTCTTCTTGGCCACTACCCTGTGTTTAAAACACTCCCTTATTCCAAACAACCCCTTGCCCTTCCCACAAATCGGAAGATGTTGAAGGTCTGTTCAGTTGGCCTTCAGTGATATAGTGACACAGAGGAAAATGGGAAGAAAGGAATATTTCAGGACCATCCATACAACAACCTACTTCTTTAAAAAAAAAAAACAACAAAAAAACCCACAAATCGAATCTCAGTTTAGTTCTCAAACAATCTGGTCATGTGCACTTCCAAATTAATTTGCATAAACAGGATGGGAAGTATTTTCCAAACCCTTAATTCACAACACCCTACACACCTGGGCCTTCAAGCACAGCTGTAAAATTTGAAAGACAAAGGCCCTCTTGCTTCACAACTAGAATGGCAACCACAGTTTGTGTTTATTTTCTAATGTAATCATAAGCACCACTTCTGTGGCAAAACTGGCAGGGTTAGATCCAAGCTACTGGATTTGGTATTGTAAACGCATAGCACAAAAACTCTCCAATCAATAAACTCATCTTCATGTGGCTTGGGATAACACATCTGGTGTCCTTTTGTGAATGTCCTTGCTTTTGAATGGCCTGTCATCTTTCCCTCCACACTGAGAACAAAAAGCAAGGTTTGTTCTTCCTCCCTTCCCAGTCCCAATCAGCTATCAGAACTTTTAAACTACAATATTTTATGACTAAACACTGTGCTGAAATTTATGCCACAGGTAAGAGTCTACCGTAGCTTGCATTCAATGCTTCTTAGCTTCTGAAACCATGTTCTCAAAAATAATTTCAAACATCTGAGTTCAACTTCTTCTAAGGTTCTGGGAAGTTGGAACAAGGCTTGGCAATGGCTCGGTGCTATTTATGAATGTGCTGGTTGGGCTGTGCCAATCTCACCTACGTAATGGGATGGAAGACTGAGTTATGGCTTGACTGCTACAGCTGTAAGTTATTGTGCTGAATAAGTTATCTTCTAGCCCCTAGAATGAAACAATATTCCCCTCTATCCACTCCATTCTGTTTCTTCTATTCACAATGCATTTACATTCACTATTTAAAATTTTGCTTTGTTAGGCCCAGTAGCAACTTCAAAAGTAGATGCACTGTTTACAAAAGCAAAAAAAAAAAAAAAAAAAAAAAAAAGGCAGGGTGTGGTGGCTCACACCTGTAATCCCAGCAACCTGGGAGGCAGGAGGATGGATGGCTTGAGCTCAGTGAGTTTGAGGCCAGCCTGAACAATAGCAAGACCCTATCTCTACTAAAAACAGAAAAATTAGCCAGGCATGGTGGTGCGAGCCTGTAGTGCTAGCTACTCGGGAGGCTGAAGCAGGAGGATCGCTGGAGCCCAGGAGTTGGAGGTTGCTGTGAGCTATGATAATGCCATTGCACTCTACCCAGGGCAACACAGCAAGGCTCGCTCTAAAAAAAAAAAAAAAGTCCCATAAAGCCACAAGTCCCATGCTATCTCAAACCCACAGCCTGAAATTGTTTGAACTAGCTGCAATAAATCTAGTTCATAGGATTATAAACTAGCTCAAAGCATTTTCTAGATACAATGGACTTAGAGGGTGTAAACTTGGTGAAACTTCAAGATATTTTATTATATTACATGCAGAGAATTTCTCCCCTAAAGTCTTACTGAATCGCAGGCAGGAATATAAGCAGTATAAATATTCTTATGGAAATCTCAGAATAAGACTAGTGGTTTAAATTGAGAAATCTTAAGTCTAGGGGGAAAAAGCCACATTTGCTTGATTTTTCCTTAATCAGAAATAACTTCACAAATGCTTTTGAAAGAATGGCTATGTTGTATTATACACCGTGTTGCCACATACTAACCAGACATTGCACTGCTCACATCTTAAAATCTAATCAGTTAACATCATAATCAGTATAATTAAGTCTAGTAAGGCTCAAAATACTTAGTTTGGGGCCGGGCGCTGTGGCTCACGCCTGTAATCCTAGCTCTTGGGAGGCCGAGGCGGGCGGATTGCTCAAGGTCAGGAGTTCAAAACCAGCCTGAGCAAGAGCGAGACCCCGTCTCTACTATAAATAGAAAGAAATTAATTGGCCAACTGATATATATATAAAAAATTAGCCGGGCATGGTGGCGCATGCCTGTAGTCCCAGCTACCTGGGAGGCTGAGGCAGAAGGATCACTCGAGCCCAGGAGTTTGAGGTTGCTGTGAGCTAGGCTGACGCCACGGCACTCACTCTAGCCTGGGCAACAAAGCGAGACTCTGTCTCAAAAAAAAAAAAAAAAAAAAAATACTTAGTTTGGTATTTATTGATCATCAAATGTGTGAGTAAAAGAGAAAGATTGCAAGTTTAAAGGTATGTCATTCCTGGACAACAAAAAGCATTAAAAAAAAAAAAAAAAAAAAGACCAGTATGTTTTGCTCCAAAAATTAAAGGGCAAGGCAAAGTCAATCTTGTGACCACGGGAAAGTGCAAATAAGAGGACACCTTGTCCTCTCTGGGAAGTCACCGCTTCAGAACTAAGTGCCTTCCAGACAAAGCCACTGACACATGGCACTGGGAGTCTGTCTTCCAACAGGTGAACACTTAAGATGTTAATCTGATTTTGCTCACATAATTCTATCTAAAAAAAAAAAAAAAAAACTACCTTGAGAATGTAAACGGGAAAAAAAAAAAAAAGAGTTGCAAAACCCCAGACTGCCTCAGCTAAACAAAACACTACCTAGAGCAATACTGGGCTCTGTCTCCCGGTACTGAACACAGCTACTGCCTGGGCTGAAACTCACCACGGATTTTCACCGTCAGTGAATTAATTCCCCGGAAGAGGAAAGCCAACCTAACTCCAAAGGGCCCTGGCAGGCTTCAGAACCCCAGCACCTGCTCGTGGGCCGTGTGTCTCTCTGCGGGACCCTGTAAAAGACCCACGCACGCCCCCATTGCCAGGGGCACGGTCAGAAAGGAATCAACTTTCCCTCCTGCCCCTGGCAGCAGCCGGACAACCAGCCAGACAGACCACGTTTCCTTCCACCGGGGGCCACGAGAGTGTTGATTAAAAAACTCGCGCGGCCAGTTTTGATTCTCTTTTTTTTTTAAGCAGCCAGTCTGCCATGCCTGAGGTCAGGACTGTCCCCCTTGAGTGTTCTAGGAAGGACGGCCAGCTACCCAGCCGGGAAGCCGACGACCCGCTCGGGCCAGGCCCGTTTCTAGAAGGCGCGGAGCAGCTCTGCAGAGACGCCGACCACTGACGGACAGACAGCGCGTCAGGATCTGACGCCTGGGCCAGACTTTTCCAGAAGCAGAAGAAGGCGGCCACCCTATTCTACCACGCTTGCAGAACGCTGGTGTCTTTTTTTTTAATTTTTTTTTAATTTTTTCCTGCCAAATCTGCCGTTAAGAAGTGTCCCATGCAGTCCTAAGGGGCCCAAACCGCGACAGCGGAGGAGAGAGCCCCTTCCCGGAGAAACAAACTCCGGCTTCCCCCGGCCGGGGCCCTGGACCCCGTCTCCCCGGGCTCCAGCACCCCGAAACTCGCTCGCACCGCTCACGGCGGGGAGAGGGGGCAGACAGGAAGGACAGGAAGGGGCTGGCACACACAGCTCCCTGAAATGCCAACCGGAGGGGAAAGGACGACCCCCGCGCCCCGCACCGAGACCCGCACCCGTCCAGGGACCGCCGCGCCCGCTGGTAAATAGCGTGAGCGCGAGCCGCGAGTCCCTTCAGACGAGGGCTGGACGCCAAAGAGTAGGGTCCCAGGAGAGGGCAAAGGTCGCGCGGACCCCAGACCCCCACGGCGACTTCCTCACGCGCGCCCCCAGACGTGTCCCTCGCACCCACAGAAACACTGTCACCTCCAGATGCCACTCACGAACTAACCCCAGGTCGCCCTACCGCGCGCGACTCCGGACCCCCGAGGGGCGACTCAAATCCCCCTTGGCGCGACTCCGGTCCCCTGAGGGGCAACTCAAGTCCCCCGAGGGGCCACTCCGGACCCCCGAGGCGCCACTCCGGTCCCCCGAGGGGCCACTCCGGACCCCCGAGGCGCCACTCCGGACCCCCGAGGCGCGACTCCGGACCCCCGAAGGGCGACTCCCGACCCCCGAGGCGCCACTCCGGACCCCCGAGGCGCGACTCCGGACCCCTGAAGGGCGACTCCCGACCCCCGAGGCCCGACTCCCGACCCCTGAAGGGCGACTCCGGACCCCCGAGGCCCGACTCCCGACCCCTGAAGGGCGACTCCCGACCCCCGAGGCGCCACTCCGGTCCCCCAGGCGCGACTCCGGACCCCCGAGGCGCCACTCCGGACCCCCGCAGCCCCCACGTCCCCCCTCTGTCGCCCGGGCCCGCACGGTGTCGCCTCGGCCACCCCGCGACTCCTCACACACACACACGCACGCACGCACGCAGCCCGCCCGCCCGCACCTCCCGCGGGCGAGACCCGCCACCCGGACCCCGGGCCGGAAAGGGAGGCGGCACTCACAGGCTCCGCGTCCAGGACGGCAGGTCCCCGGGCAGCGCCGCCAGCCCGCGCCCGCCGCAGTCCAGGGAGTCCCCGGCGCAAGTGCAGGCGGCCGCGCAGGGCGCCCGCGGGCCGGGCACAGCCGCCGCCGGCGCGGGCCGCAGCAGCAGCAGCAGCGGCAGCAACAGCGGCAGCGGCGGCGGCGGCGGCCACAGGAGCAGCGGGCCGGGCGGGCGGCGCGGGGCCCCGAGCGTCCCCCGGGCCGGCCGCGCCATCTTGTGTGCAGCGCGCCGCGGATCCGGGCGCGGGGCCGGCGGGTCCCGGGCGGCCGCGCTCGCTCTAGGCTCCGCGCCGCGGCATGGCCGCCCGCGCAGGTCCGCTCAGCGGGCCGCCCCGCAGCCGCCGGCCGGGCCCATCCGCGCCGCCCGCCCGCGCTCGCTGCGAACCCCTCAGGCCCGGGCCGGCGCCCCTCGTCCTCCCGCCGCCGCCGGCCGAGGGCAGTGCGGCCCCGCTGAGGGAAGGCAGGCGCTCAGCCCCGCGGCCCGAGCCCGGCGCCCACGGGCATCGTCCTCACGGCTCGGAGCGCAGAGCGGCGGAGCGCGGGCGGGCGGGCCGGCGCGGCCAGCCCCGAGCGCCTCGCTGTCCCGGGGTGGCGAGGGCAGAGCGCGCGCAGTGCCGGGGCCGCTCGGCTCCTCAGCGCAGCGAGAACCCCGCCGACCTCGCGGCCGAACAATCAGCCGCTCGCTGCGAGCCTCCCCGCCGCCCAGCCCGGGCCGGTCCCCCAGGCCCCGCCCCCGGCCGCGCGGCCTCACACACCCCCTGGGCTCCGCGCGCCGCGGCCGCCCGCCGGCCCACGTTGGATGCTTTGCAACAGCGCCCCGCCACGCCCCCCGCCGGCTGCCCATTGGCTGCCGAAGTCCAGCCTCGAGGGCCATTGGAGCGCTCGCGGGGGATCCCGCCCCTCCCGCGGCGCCGGCCACCCCGCCCCCACACTCTTTTCCCACCCGAGGTGTGAAGGGCGGGGGACTGGGAGGAGAGAGGGAGGGGCGGCCCCCGCCTCTTAAAGGGGACGTAGCGCTGTGGGTGGAGAAGGGCGACTCGGGCCGGGAAAGGAGGCGAGTAGCTGTGCCCGCTGCGTCTGCAAGCGGCGAGAAAGTTGGTTAAGAGAGTAACGCCCCGCGTTGGAACTGTCTGGCCCCGACGGGGTTTTTTTTCCCCCCCTCCTTTCCTGGCTGCAAGGAGGGCCGCAGATTTGCAGCGAATTTGCCAGGTGCCTTGCGGGAGCAAAGGCACAGGTTTAAATCCTGACGCTCTCCTCCTGGTCGGGGCGTTGGTTGCTTCTTTGGGGCCGGCCCGGTCTCCTCCCGCAGCCGGGGGCTCCTTTCTGCTCCTCCCCCGAGCTTGCAGGCTGCAGTCCATCAGGGTGTCCCTGATTACCAAAATGCATGGTGCATGCATGGTGCATGGGTGAATGCAGACGCCAAAGGTGTAGCGAGTTGCTGAAAACGTCAAGTCGTAAAAACAAAATAAAAGAATTTTAAAAATTATTTTTAAAATAATTTAAAAAATTAAGAGAGAAAGAAAGATAAGAGAGAGAGAGAGAAAGAAAGAAAGAAAGAAAGAAAGAAAGAAAGAAAGAAAGAAAGAAAGAAAGAAAGAAAGAAAGAGAAAGAAAGAGAAAAAGAAAAAGAAAAAGAAAGAGAGAGAGAGAGGGAGGGAGGGAAGGAAAGGAAGGAAAGGAAGGAAAAAGGAAGGAAAAAGGAAGGAAAGAAACCAAAGGTGCGCCTCCCTGCCTTGCCCCAGGTAGTGGAAGGGTATTTCTGGAAATGCCCCAGCCTTTGATTAAGGGGTTTCCTTGTTGTTACTGTTGTTTCTTTGTTTTGTGTGTGTGTGTGTTTCCAATCAGAGCCTTTTAAAGTCGGTTTCAAGAAGTCACAGCCAAGGTGCTCCTAAAAGACAGAATAAAAGGGAAAACGACAGTTACTTCTAACTTTGGCTGTCACAGACCAGAACATAGCAGCCATGTGTTACATGACAGTGCACGAAAACAGTAAGGCAGACACACACACTCCTTATGGGGGGAAAAAAAAAGGAAAAGATTAGCACTGTAATATATAGCTGCCCCCTCTGGGCGTTTGGGTGTGCAGGGTGTCTCATATTCCTTCCCGGGTGTAAGTTTCTAACAAAACTGCACACATTGTCAGGAAAATTAAGCAGGTCAAATCTGTTGGAAAACATTTGCTACAGCACATTAAATCTGAGTTGTGTTTTATGGAAACGAGGGGAAGGAGATGTTCCTCAGGAAGAAAAGCAAAAAAAAAAAAATTTTTTTTTAAAGCTTTTATTCCACTGTTAGCACATTCTAAGGGATTTGCTTTCATTGAAGAGCACTAAATGTGTTAAACTTTCCCTCCACTGTAAGATCACCTCTTTTCTTTAACCAAAGTTTGGTCTGGGCTTGGTAATCAAGTGGCTGCTGGTTGCCTTTCTTATCCTTTCCTTCCCTCTTTTTCCTCCTTCCTCTTCTGATTAATTAAGCCCTGAGGTAATGGTGCCTCATTTTTCTTCTTCTTCTTCTTTTTTTTTTTTTTGGTATGATCTTAGCATCGATGCCCAAAGCAGTGTTCAAACATGCGTGTAAATCAAATCTGATTCCCAAGAAATATCATTGGAAAAATTCTGCACCTGACCCATTCCACCCAAGACTTTAAGCAGCTTTTATGTTTCATTCGTAATCCATGTAAACGTACACCTTCCATCTGGACGAGAAGAAATACGTTTGTTTTCATGCCTTTTGGTAAAGATAATGATAAGCCAGGGGAATAGAAGTTAAAGGACCTCAAATTTATGAAATCTTCCATGTCAGTGTTTAAGTTTTTCAAGACCAGAAAACATAAAACAGTCATTTAATGCAGAATACCCATGGCCATTTTTAAAAACAAAACTGTCAGATCACCCAGCCTCCCCCCCCAAAAATAAAGTATGCATATGCAGCAAAAATAAATTGAGCTGATGGAACCTCTTGAGATGCTGACCCAAAATTATCTTTCGGATCTGTCCCACTATCAGTATTGCAAACGTTTTCCAAGTGTTTATGGGTATACCTGTGAGATGTTCTTTGGGGATCCCAGAGTTCTGGGGCATGGGATCGGAGAATCTGCAAGCTGAGGGTCCCCCCACAGATCTGAAGCATGCCCCTCTGGTCTGGTTACCACACAGCGAGAGAAAAGGATTTCAGGGCTCAGGAACAGTGTGGGGGAAGGGAGCCTGAGCCTTGGCAGTTCTTTTTGTCTACAGCAAAGCATGAAGTCATGTCTGCTCCCCATACCATGTATGGAAGTTCGCCCACATGCTAGCAACCTGCCTGCTAATGGCAATGGGAGTGTGGGCTTGGAGAGCGGTGACATCCAGCTCAGGGGAGAATGCTTCTGTGACCAAAACTTAAGATCAGGGAGACCTTAACAACAACAATGGCGAGTTTCTAAGGGAATCTATGTCCCGGCTTGTAAAAAAGCAAGTCTTGGTCCATTCAGCACACAACAGAGCAACAGTTGATTCCAATACTCTGGGTCCTTATTTTCCAAACACTGCTACTTTCAAAAATTTTAAATAGTTACTTATTCCTTGAGTGGGTCAGGTAGGGATTTTTTTTTTTATTTTCCAGTTCATTTTAATCTATCAGACTCCAAACTCCAGGGCCAACATGGAATCAAATCCCTAGGGACAATCACAGCAGAATACAGAAGCCCTAGAAATTAATCATCCTAAACCACCACTAGAGAGAGAAACCCCAAATCTACAAACACCTGAAATGACCAAGAATTGGGGAAAGAAGCAAATGACAAGGTAGCAAAAAAAAAAGTAGGTTGACCACATGGATTTTTGTTTTAAACACAACTTCCTGGGGACTGAATTGCAACAGTTTGCTACAGTTCTAGGTGGTGACAATTATTCAGGGGTGCTTTCTTAACGTTACATTACGTTCTGGTTCTGTTCATCAAAAGAGCACGCGGGCAGCATTCAGAAGACCTGAGGTCTAGCCAGGCCTTGCTACCCACGAAACCTTTTCTTTAAGCCTCAATTTTCTCAAATGGAAAACAAGGATAATGGTACCTTGTGGCTGCTAAGAGAGTTAAGATCCACTTGACAGAGGACACCAGTGGTGTTTTAAACTGTTTAGGGCTACATACATTTAAGGTGTTATTGAATTTTAACTTAACTGCAAAACATTGAGAGCCCCTGTCTATAATATAGATGGAAAATCTTAGTAGGTTCTTTCAGCATGAGGGTTTCTTTTCCAGGAATGTGACAAAGGGTTAATAATTACCTATCAAACCCCTGAAGACTTGCAGGGTGATGACAGCCCTGCTTTGAGCCTGTTTTGTATCTCTCTTCCAAGGAAAATAAAACTGTGTGCTCATTAACTCCTTCCTTGCAATAATCTTGTCAGGGAGATGGATTGGTGGAGAAGGTGAGGGAGGAGACTCATGAGTCTGGCGATAGAATATAAGAAGAGACAATTGTGGGATCTCCCTGGCCTCCATTTCAACAGTTTCCTTTGGTGGAGGTGAGGAGAGGTGTGCTGTATCGTGCAATCGCTGGCTATTGAAATGTTGGTTAATGCCCAAACAGTGCTAGGCTGTAACTGCTGCATTTCCTCAGCAAGAAATGGCTGGTCCCTGCAGCTCAGCTGTGAGCCTTCACAGGTTCTTCTGCAGAGTAGCATTGACCAGGGGCCGAAAACCTTTAGAATCCACCTTTTTATTATTATTATTATTTTAGACAAAGTCTTGCTCTGTCCCCCTGGGTGTAGTGGCATCATTGCAGCTCACAGCAACCTCAAACCCCTGGGCTCAAGTGATCCTCCTGCCTCAACCTCCCGAGTAGCTGGGACTACAGGTGTGCATGGGCTAGCCCATGAGGCACCGGGCTAATTTTTCTATTTTTATAAAGACAGAGTCTCACTCTTGCTCAGGCTGGTCTCGAACTCCTGACCTCAAGGGATCCTCCCACCTCGACCTCCCAGAGTGCTAGGATTACAGATGTAAGCCACTGTGCCCGGCCTAAAATCCACTTTCTAACACAAAATAGAACCTGGACACTTGTCCTTAGGTTGTAAACTTACAATTTTAACTGGTTCACTGAAAGGATTTAAAAAAAAATTTTTTTTTTTTGAGATACAGTCTCACTCTGTTGCCCTGGGTAGAATGCAATGGCGTTGTTATAGCTCTCTGCAACCTCAAACTCCTGGGCTCAAGTGATCCTCCTGCCTCAGCCTCCCAAGTGTAGCTGGGACTACAGGCATGTGCCGCCATGCCCAAATAATATTTTTCTATTTTTTAATAGACTTGCTCAGGCTGGTCTCGAACTCCTGACCTCAAGGGATCCTCCTGCCTCGGCCTTCTAGAGTGCTAGGATTACAGGCGTGAGCCAGTGCCCCAGCAGGATTAAAAAAAATTGTGAAAGCTCTGAGCCTTTCAAGATTCTGAGATTATTCTAGAGTGATGCTCAGTTCAAGAGGCAGCCCCTTAGCTCCGCCCACGATGATGAAGAATGGGCTCATTACATCACCCCCAGAGACTGTGGGGCTCACCCCCAATCTGCTGCCTTTCCACTTGTCACTTGGAGCAGCACACGAAAGGGCAGGGAGTCAAAATGTATGCCTTACTGCCAGCAATTCAGAAGTAACACTTTGATGTATATAAAAAACAGCACATTTATCATAACTTGAAATAATCATCCTCATGAAGTCATCACATACCTTGTATTTTTCAAAGCAATGTCTCATCATAACAACAGCTACCATTTACTGGGCACTTATGTGTCTGTCACTTTGCCGAGTGCTTTATATACTTTTTTTTTTTTAATTGAGGTAGGAGTTAAGAAAAAAACGCCAAGGCCACACAAGCTCATAAGGGGCAGGGCCAGGATTCCAAGCCAGTTCTGTGCACACCAAAGATCCATTTTGACATTTGAGCCTCATGACCTTTGAATATGATCGTTGTTATTGTTCCCACTTTACAGACAGGAAAGCTGAGGTTCACCGATTGTCCCAAGTCACACAGGGTTAGGAATAGGGTCCTAAAGTTCTATCACAACCACTGTCACACACTTTATAGTCAGTATGCGTCTTATGGCCAAGCACTGTGGCTCATGCCTGTAATCCCAGCACTCTGGGAGGCCAAGGCAGGAGGATCACTCAAGGTCAGGAGTTCGAAACCAGCCTGAGCAAGAGCAAGACCCCGTCTCTACTATAAATAGAAATTAATTGGCCAACTAAAAATATACATAGAAAAAATGAGCCGGGCGTGGTGGCGCATGCCTGTAGTCCCAGCTACTCGGGAGGCTGAGGCAGGAGGATCGCTTGAGCCCAGGAGTTGGAGGTTGCTGTGAGCGAGGCTGACGCCACGGCACTCACTCTAGCCTGGGTGACAAAGTGAGACTCTGTCTCAAAAAAAAAAAAAAAAAGTATGCATCTTCTGAGATGGATCGTGCTTCTTTTCCAAGGATAGTGTGAGATTGGACAGAATTTCTTTTCTTTTCCATACTTACTAATACATTCCCCAAATTTCCTATGATCAATAAGCTAAAGTATTTTTTTTTTTTTTTTTTTTTTTTTTTGAGACAGAGTCTCGCTTTGTTGTCCAGGCTAGAGTGAGTGCCGTGGCGTCAGCCTAGCTCACAGCAACCTCAAACTCCTGGGCTTGAGTGATCCTCCTGCCTCAGCCTCCCGAGTAGCTGGGACTACAGGCATGCGCCACCATGCCCAGCTAATTTTTTATATATATATCAGTTGGCCAATTAATTTCTTTCTATTTATAGTAGAGACGGGGTCTCGCTCTTGCTCAGGCTGGTTTTGAACTCCTGACCTTGAGCAATCCGCCCGCCTCGGCCTCCCAAGAGCTAGGATTACAGGCGTGAGCCACAGCGCCCGGCCAATAAGCTAAAGTATTAAAAGATGAATGTGTTGACCTTTTTCCCCACCATAACATTTACATAATAATGGTTAATAATTACTGGGCACTTACTATGCACTAGACATGATTTCAGTTATGGCTTAATTTCACCGAAGTTGCATAAGAATTCTATGAGATAGGTACCATAGAGATCATGATTGTATAGATGAAGTTACTGAGACTCTGAGGTCAATCAACTTACCCAGGTGATATCCTACTTAGCTGTTTTGAGCAGGAATCCACAGCGACCCCACCACAATCCTACACCTTCTTTTATCCTTTTCTGTTGCAATTGTTTTTTTCGTGTTTATTTCTCCTTCCAGACTCGAGCTCATTAAGTTCAGAGACTGAGTCTTAAGCCTACCTTGGTATTCCCCTTGTCCAGCACAGTTTCAGGCTCTTGGCAGGCACAGAGGCAGAATTTGCTGAGCGAGACCCACCCACTCTGCCAGAGGGGGACTTATCCTGCCTCCTCCCTCCCCTATTTAATACACACCTGCTGTTCAAATCCGGGCACCAGCTACTACATCAGCATCACCCGAAGCTGCTGACCCACTGGCTCAGACTCTAACCTTTCAAAAAGGTTCCCAGGTTAGAATCTAGTTATCCGCCAAATCATAAAAAAGCAAAAGAAGAATACGATTTTTTAAACAACTAAAATATAAATTAAAAATTATTTTAAAAAAATGTTCCCAGGTGATTCATTTGCACATTTAAAGATTGAGAAGTACCAGGTCACCATACGTATGCCACATATGCACCTTGGGTGACTGTCTCCCCCTTCAATACCATTGGATAGACCGTTTTTTGTGGGGGTTTTTTTTGCACTTTTTTGCACTACATGTATTTGTTTACATTTTCCATATTTTCACAAGCCCTTAATGAAATAATTTCAAATATAAAAGCAAGCACGTGGCTAGCATTAGGGCCCCTAAACTGAAGAGCACGCAAAACATCTGCAGCTCATGAGAGTTTGGTAAAGTCCTCTCCTGCCGTTCAACAATCTCTTCCTTCGAGATACACTCAGACTAATAAGAAGCATTTGTGAATTTACGGCCTGTTATATTTGTTTCCAAAAGGACAGCTGGGTTTATGACACGTTTCGAATTTATTATAAACATATTGACAGACACATATTATATGCGTTTCACTGTCATTCTTATCCATGAGCTACATTTTTTAGATAATCATTTAAATATCCTTGTTTCCCTAGGGAAGTTTTTTTTTTTTTTTGAGACAGAGTCTCGCTTTGTTGCCCAGGCTAGAGTGAGTGCCGTGGCATCAGCCTAGCTCACAGCAACCTCCAACTCCTGGGCTCAAGCGATCCTTCTGCCTCAGCCTCCCGGGTAGCTGGGACTACAGGCATGCGCCACCATGCCCGGCTAATTTTTTATATATATATCAGTTGGCCAATTAATTTCTTTCTATTTATAGTAGAGACGGGGTCTCGCTCTTGCTCAGGCTGGTTTCGAACTCCTGACCTTGAGCAATCCGCCCGCCTCGGCCTCCCAAGAGCTAGGATTACAGGCGTGAGCCACAGCGCCCGGCCTCCCCTGGGGAAGTTTTGACACTCTTCTTGGCTTTAGATACTACAAATCAAAGAAAAGTCTCTGTCTTATCACCAGACCCCCAACCCCACCTTACCAAAAAACCACAACTCTGTCTTATTTGAAGCGCATTGCCTGGGTAAGATTCAGAAAAGGCAAGAGTATAGACTAATAGTCTGCTAAGGCAGCCACCAGCAATTTCTCCCATGGAGAGGTGGAGTTTATTTTCCCTCCCTCCTTGAATCTGGATTGGCCCTGCAACTTGCTCTCCCCAGCAGAGTGTCACGGGAGTGACACTGTACCAGTTCTGAGCCTGGCAACCTTGACCCTTGCCCATCTTCTGCCCTGAACTGTCTAGTAAAGGAGTCCAGGCTGTCCTCCTAGGAATAGAAGCCCTAGGGAGAAGAGACCACGTAGAGAAAGAGAGACCACATGGAAGAAAACTGGGGGGGCCCAGCCAACAAGTCAGCACCGTAACCCCACATGTGAGAGTCAAGTCACGTTGGCCCTCTTAATGCAGACCAGCTAAATGCAGTCGCCTGGCCAACCCCATGTGCTCAGGGATAAGCCACCCTCATGCGCCTCACACCCAGACTCCTGGCTCACAAAACCATGATCAATAAAACCAGATCCTGTTTTTAAGCCACCAAATGTTGGGATGATTTATTACGCAGCCATAGAGAACTAAGACAAGTATGGCTAAGTGGACGTGCAATAAAATGTGAGTGGATTCGAGGGGGAGGAATAGAGTCTCATCAAATAAACCTGTCATTAGGAGTGTCAAAAAAAAAACTAGTGTTATCAGTTGACCCTCCTGACATGTTTGTCAGGCCCTTGATTGAATGCAACATGCCAACTGGCTAATGCCACTGAACAAAACTTCTTGGGTAATAAATACTGTCGCTCTTT
This sequence comes from Microcebus murinus, assembly GCF_040939455.1. Lineage (NCBI taxonomy): Eukaryota > Metazoa > Chordata > Mammalia > Primates > Cheirogaleidae > Microcebus > Microcebus murinus. The sequence goes on along the minus strand of NC_134133.1, from coordinate 2,478,690 downwards.
GGCAGGCCACAAATCAGGCTCCCCTCCTCCTACCTGGGAAGTAGGCACAAGAGAAATGCAAAGCATCTGCTTATTTATTTATTTATTTGAGACAGAGTCTTGCTTTGTTGCCCAGGCTAGAGTGAGTGCCGTGGCGTCAGCCTCGCTCACAGCAACCTCCAACTCCTGGGCTCAAGCGATCCTCCTGTCTCAGCCTCCCGAGTAGCTGGGACTACAGGCATGCGCCACCGTGCCCAGCTAATTTTTTCTATATATATTAGTTGGTCAATTAATTTCTTTCTATTTTATAGTAGAGACGGGGTCTCGCTCTTGCTCAGGGTGGTTTCGAACCCCTGACCTTGAGCAATCCGCCCGCCTCAGCCTCCCAGAGTGCTAGGATTACAGGCGTGAGCCACCGTGCCCGGCTCGTCTGCTTATTTATAAAAGGTATGTTCTCCTATGTCGGCGTACGGCAGCAAGAGAAAACAACTGATTGAGACGATCAAAGAATTGAAGTCCTCTTATTTCAGTTTGCTGCTATGATCGAAGGCTTTCTCTAATACTGGTTCACTTATTCTCCACCACAAGCCTGTCCAGCATTCCTACTGGCACTTTATAAATAAGAGAACTGAAGCTCAGAAAGTATAGGTCACCTGGGCAAGGTCACAGGCTTATATGTTGGGGACTAGGACTCAACTCAGGGCTAACTCCTCTTGCTAACTCCACCCCTAAGGCCCTGAGCCAATAAGTTCCTCTAGGCATCCCATGGATGAGAGACCCATCTCAACTCTACAAGGGTAAGGCTTCTCACATTCAATGCAATCAATCCAAATGTGTCCCAAGATCTCCTAAATGGTTCCCTGCTGTGATTCAGGTCCCCGCCCCCACCAGCGGAACATGGGGTTTCTAGAAGCAAAGTGGAAGGAATAAATAGTCAACTGGGTGCAATGCTTTTGGAAGGTCTGGGTGAGAACAGAACTAGGAACTGACCATTGGATTTAGCAACAGATCTGCCAAGAGATCTTTTGGTGGAGGGAAGAGAACAAAAGCAAGATTAGAGCGTTAAAGAAAGAACTGAAGATGAAAACTGGGCACAGTGGGGACAGCGCTTTTGAGGATTTGTGCTATAAAGGCAAACAGAGAAATGGGATGGTAGCTGGAGAGAGAAGTGGAGTCAAGAGATTTTTTGTTTTGTTTTGCTTTGGGATTAGAGGAATAACATGGCGTTTGTTTTACCTAGGACTACAGAGCCTTAAACACGCTGGGAGGCAGATTGCAGGTGTACCTCAGGGGTACTGCAGGTTCAGCTGCAGACCACTGCAGTATAACAAATATGCAATAAAGCATATCACAAATTTGTTGGTTTCCCAGTGCATAAAAAAGTCATGTTTAAACTATAGTGCAGTCTATTAAGTGTGCAGTAACATTATGTCTAAAAAAAGAAATCGTATGTTCCTTAATTTAAAAAATACTTTATTCTAGGCCGGGCGTGGTGGCTCACGCCTGTAATCCTAGCTCTCTGGGTGGCCGAGGCGGGCGGATTGCTCAAGGTCAGGAGTTCAAAACCAGCCTGAGCAAGAGCGAGACCCCGTCTCTACTATAAATAGAAATAAATTAATTGGCCAACTGATATGTATATAAAAAATGAGCCGGGCATGGTGGCGCATGCCTGTAGTCCCAGCTACTCGGGAGGCTGAGGCAGGAGGATCGCTCGAGCCCAGGAGTTTGAGGTTGCTGTGAGCTAGGCTGATGCCACGGCACTCACTCTAGCCTGGACAACAAAGCGAGACTCTGTCTCAAAAACAAAACAAAACAAAACAAAAAAATACTTTATTCTAGCCTACAAAAAATAAAAATTAAAAAAAATATATATTTTATTGCTTAAAAGTGCCAATGATCATCTGAGCCTTCGGTGAGTTGTTATTTTTTTTTGCTGGTCCAAGGTCTTATCTCGAGGGTGGTGGCTGCTGAGGGTTGGGGTGGCCGAGGCGATTTCTGGAAACAAGACAATGAAGTTTTCCACATCGATGGAATCTTCCTGTCCTGAAAGATTTCTCTGTAGCAGGGGATGCTGTTTGACAGCTACAGTAGAACTTCTTTTGAAATCGGGGTCGACCCTCTCAACCCTGCCGTTGCTTCGCTATGTTTATGGAATTTCCTAAATTCTGTGTTACCATTTCAACGATGTTCACAGCACCGTCACCAGCGGTAGGGTTCCATCCCAAGAAACCACTTTCTTTGCTCAGCCGTGAGAAGCAGCAGCTCCTTGTCCATTCGAGTTTGATCCTGAGATGGCAGCAAGTCAGACACACCTTCAGGCTCCCCGTCTGACTCTAGTTCTCCGGCTGTTTCTGCCACATCTGCAGAAATGACTGCAAAGTGACCCCCTCCATTGAAGTCTCGAACCCTTCAAAGTCATCCAAGAGCGTTGGAATCAAGTTCTTTCAGACTCCTGTTGGTGTTGATGTTTTGGCCTCCTCCCATGAATCACGTATGTTCTTAATGGCATCTATTAATGTAAAGGGTGCATCGTTTCTAGAAGGTTTTCATTTTACTTTCCCCGGATCCACCGGAAGAATCGCTGTTTATGGCAGCTATAGCCTTATCAAATGTGTTTCTTAAATACTAAGACTTGAGAGTCAATATCATTCTTTGATCCATGGGCTGCAGAATGAGGACTGTGTTGACAGGCGTGACAACAACGTTCATCTCCTTGTCCATTCTCCATCGGAGCTCCTGGGTGACCAGATACGTTGTCAACAGGCCAGTAATATTTTGAAAGGAATCTTTTTCTCTGAACAATAGGTCCAACAGTGGGCTTAAAATATTGAGTAAACCATTCTGTAAACAGATGTGCAGTCACGCAGGCTTTATTGCTCCATTTATAACACACAGAGTTAATTTAGCATAATTCCTAACACTCCTAAGATTTTCAGAATGGCCAGCGAACATTGGCTTCAACTCAAAGTTATCAGCTGCATTAAGCCCTATCAAGAGTCAGCCTGTCCTTTGAAGTTTTGAAGCCAGGCACTGACTTCTCCTCTCTAGCTAGGAAAGGCCTAGATGGCTTCCTCTTCCAACAGAAGGCAGTTTTGTCTACACTGAAAAATCTTTTCTTTAGTTATTTTCACTTTCATCAGTTATCTTAGCGAGATCTCCTGGTTGACTTGCTGAGATGTCTACACCAGCCCTTGCTGCTTCACCTTGCAATTTCTAAGTTATGGAGATGGCTTCTTTCCTGAAACCTCATGAACCAGCCTCTGCTAGCCTCTTGCCTTTCTTCTGAAGCTTCCTCACCTCTCTCTCAGCCTTCACAGAATTGCAGAAAGAACCTTGGTCTGGATTAGACTTTGGCTGAAGGGACTGTTATGGCTGACTTGGTCTTCTATCCAGACCATTCAGATTTTCTCCATGTCAATAATAAGGCTGTTTCACTTTCTTATCATTCCTGTGTTCACTGGGGCAGAACTTTTTTTTTTTTGAGACATAGTCTCACCGTGTTGCCCGGGCTAGAGTGCCATGGCATCAGCCTCACTCACAGCAACCTCCAACTCCTGAGCTCAAGCGATCCTCCTGCCTCAGCCTCCCAAGTAGCTGGGACTACAGGCACGCGCCACCATGCCCGGCTCATTTTTTCTATATATTTTTAGTTGGCCAATTAATTTCTTTCTATTTTTAGTAGAGACGGGGTCTCGCTCTTGCTCAGGCTGGTTTCAAATTTCTGACCTTGAGTGATCCTCCTGCCTCGGCCTCCCAGAATGCTAGGATTACAGGCACGAGCCACCATGCCCGGCCAGGGTGGGGTAGAACTTTTAATCACCTTCAAGAATTTTTTTTCCTACAGTCACAACTTGGATAACTGGTGCACGAAGCCTAGCACCTTTTGGCCTATCTCAGCTTTCAATATGTCTTCCTCACTATGCTTAATAATTTCTCTTTTTTTGAGAGACAGTCTCACTCTGTTGCCTGGGCTAGAGTGCCGTGGCGTCAGCCTAGCTCACAGCAACCTCAAACTCCTGGGCTCAAGCGGTCCTCCTGCCTCAGCCTCCCCAGTCGCTGGGACTACAGGCATGTGCCACCATGCCCGGCTAATTTTTCTACATATATTTTTAGTTGGCCAATTAATTTCTTTCTATTTATAGTAGAGACGGGGTCTCGCTGTTGCTCAGGCTGGTCTCGAACTCTTGACCGTGAGTGATCCTCCCGCCTCGGCCTCCCAGGGTGCTAGGATTACAGGCGTGAGCCACGGTGCCCAGCCCATGCTTACTCATTTCTAGCTTTTGATTTAAAGTGAGAGACACGTGTCTCTTGCTTTCACTTGAACACTTAGAGGCCATTAGAGAGCTATTGAATTGGTGTAATTTCAATACTGCTGTGTCTCAGGGAATAGGGAGCCCCAAGAAGAGGGAGAGAGATGGCACAATGGCCAGCTGGTGGGGCAGTCAGAACACACCCAACGTCTACTCAGTTTGCTGTCTTCTATGGGCACAGTTGGTGTGGCCCCAAAACAATCACAATAGTAACATCCAAGATCGTTGATCACAGATCACCATAACAGACATAATAATAATGACCCAGTTTTAAATATTGTGCGAATTACACAAATATGACTCAGAGACACAAAGTAGCACATGCTGTTGGAAAAATGGTGCCAACAGACTTGCACAGGCTGGGTGCGGTGGCTCACGCCTGTAATCCTAGCACTCTGGGAGGCCGAGGAGGGAGGATCGCTCGAGGTCAGGAGTTCGAAACCAACCTGAGCAAGAGCGAGACCCCGTCTCTACTATAAATAGAAAGAAATTAATTGGCCAACTAATATATATATAGAAAAAATTAGCCTGGCATGGTGGCACATACCTGTAGTCCCAGCTACTTGGGAGGCTGAGGCAGGAGGATTGCTTGAGCCCAGGAGTTTGAGGTTGCTGTGAGCGAGGCTGACGCCACGGCGCTCACTCTAGCCTGGGCAACACAGTGAGACTCTGTCTCAAAAAAAAAAAAATCCCTAGAGATGATCTGATTTCAAGATCGGAGAGGCCAGGACTGTAGAAAGATCATTTGCATGGTTATGAAAATTACCAAGAATTATTATGGGAAAATGATTGTGAAAGTGACGGTGGACCAGGAGTTAAAACCTTCAGGGATCAGTAAATGATAGTAAGTGACTGTCATCAGTAAATGACAGAGGGATGGGTGGAGGTGTAGATGCGAGAACCTGAACTCATAAGATGCAAGGCTATACGGATTTGGGGGAGAAAAGAAGGGGAATAGTCTGGGAGTGGCAATGTGGATCAAGAAAAATCCGCCAGGCGCGGTGGCTCACGCCTGTCATCCCAGCACTCTGGGAGGCCGAGGAGGGAGGATCGCTCAAGGTCAGGAGTTCGAGACCAGCCTGAGCAAGAGTGAAACCCCATCTCTACTACAAATAGAAAGAAATTAGCCAGACAGCTAAAAATATATAGAAAAAATTAGCCGGGCATGGTGGCGCATGCCTGTAGTCCCAGCTACTCGGGAGGCTGAGGCAGGAGGATCGCTTGAGCCCAGGAGTTTGAGGTTGCTGTGAGCGAGGCTGATGCCACAGCACTCTAGCCTGGGCAACAGAGTGAGACTCTGTCTCAAAAGAAAAGAAAAGAAAAGAAAAGGAAAGGAAAGGAAAGGAAAGGAAAGGAAAGGAAAGGAAAGGAAAGGAAAGGAAAGAAAAGAAAAGAAAAGAAAAGAAAAGAAAAGAAAAGAAAAGAAAAGAAAAGAAAAAGAAACATGTCTACTCAACCTCCTGGCCCAGTCAAATGAAAGTTATGAGAGAAAAGAATAGCTATCAGCCATCGGCTTTCCCTGGAATTAAGATAAGCACATAATGGCTAAAAGGTCATCAATACCAGTTTGACTCTGTTAAGGGCTAGATAGTAAATGTTTGGGGCTTTGTGGCTCATAGGGTCTTTGTCGCAACTACAGCTGAACCTTGGACAGCCTGGGGGTGAGAGGGGACTAGCCCCCTGTGGAGTCGAAAATCCACGTGCAATGTTTTACTCCCCCCAGAACTTAACTAATTATAGCCTACTGTTGGCCAGAAACCTTACTGATAACATATTTATGAACACATCTTTTTGAGGTTATATGTATTATATACTGTATTCTTGCAATAAAGAAAGCTGGAGAAAAGAAAATGTTATTAAGAAAATCATAAGGAAGAGAAAATATATTTACTATTCATTATATGGAAGTGGATCAGCAATAAAAGTCTTCATCCTCCTCGCATTGGTGTTGAACAGGCCGAGGAGGAGGAGGAGGAGGAGGAGGGGGAGGGGGAGAGGGAGGGGGAGGGGGAGGGGTTGGTCCTGCTATCTCAGGGGTGGCAGAGGCAGAAGAAAATCCACAGATAAGTGGACCTGTGCAATTCAAATCCATGTTGGTCAAAGGTCAGCAGTTTTCTACTCTGCCATTGTAGCTCAAAAGCAGCCACAGGTAACATGTATATGAATAAGTGTAATTGCATTCCAATAAAACTTTATTTGCCAAACAAGCTGCATTAGGCCTGCAGGTGGAAATCTGCTCACTCCTTACCAATACTGCTAAAAAATGCAGCTGGGAGAAGGTCCAATGAACAAACACTGGACATGCTCCATCTGAGGACCAAGGATCAAAAGGATTTAAATTTAGGATTCTGGTTGCAAGCAGGGCGGCTATGTGCAGTTGTGAGGGTTGTTCACTGTACAAGCCCAGGGGGCACTACTCACATAGATTCCAAGGTCAATGATTACCCTAGAAGCTGTGCGGGGCATGATCTAGATAGCCACATATGACAGCCCTAGTTGCAAGAATAGTAACTGCAAGGATTTTATTATAATAATAGAGGAGACCCACCCCAGCCTGAGTGGATAGCTCCACTCTTTCTAGAAAAACAATAACTGTTTTATTGAGCACCTACTATACATCACGCACAATGTTTGTGGATATATAAACATTATCTCATACAATCCTTCTAGTGACTTCGTAAGGTATCCATTTTCCTCATTTTACTGTGAGCTTCAGAAAGGCTGAACAATTCGCCAAGGTACCCAGCTAGCAAATATCTAAACCGAGGTCTGCCTGACTCCACCAAGCCTGTACTCCTTCTATTTCCCTCTCCTTTCATATTGGTTACGAGGTTCTTTAATGCTGACCCAGTAAAACACATATTAAAAAATTTTTCTTCTGGAACCTAATTAAAAATAATTACATACCTTAAAAGACATTGAAAATATGGCAGGCACGCCAGCAAAGAAGACAGTTCTTATTATATCAATGTCTTTATGGATTTGGATTCTGTTCAGAAAAGCTCAGGCTCAAAAGGTAATTGCTGGCAGCACGCAAAATCCATCAACCCATAATTAACATATGACAATTATTCTAATTGCCTCCAACAACACTTCTATGTTTTTAATTGTAGAGCAATTTGCCAATAGCATCGTTAATTGGCAATTCATATTTTCAACGTGTAAAGGACAATGGGTCCTTCCATCCTCTGAGGCAACTGCATGTGTTCCTTGAATTTTTAAAATACATTTTCTTCTTTTCTCTGACTCCAGGACCTCCTTCAGATGGTTGTGATTGCAGTTCCTGCTGGCCAAAACGTGTTTTCTCTGGGTAACTTAATCTTACGGTTAGCGCTTTAATACATTTTCCTAACAATTCTCTCAGACCAGATCCTTGTTGCTCTGTAGACACCCTGAGCAGGGCTCCTGTTGACTTCAAAGAGAAAATAGTGGGTGCAGGGAAAATTAGGAATCTGGTTCCTGGTTCAAAAAAACCTCCACACACTATAAAACCTCACTGGTGTCTTCCTGTGCGTTAAGGGCCAATTAATATATGTGAGTGAAGCCTTTGTACGAAACCACCCTGGCAACTCGTGAACTTGCTGGAAAGCACAGCAGCTAAGACAAAACAAAGCTTAGCAAACCCGGTTCCCATATAGACCCCCCATTTGCTCACAGGGAGGGGGGTGGTGAGAAGAGTAAGAATTGTCTCAAAAGGTTGAAAAGCAATAAAGACACCCATTGACTCTTTCTTTCTCTCTCCCCCCCTCCATTCCTTCAACAGGTATTTATAGCCCACCGTGGACCAAACACTTGGCTAAGAATCAAAGATTAAAAATAATTCATCAGCACTCTGGGAGGCCGAGGCAGGAGGATCGCTGCAGGTCAGGAGTTCAAAACCAGCCTGAGCAGGAGCAAGACCCCCGTCTCTACTAAAAAATAGAAAGAAATGAATTGGCCAACTAAAAATATATAGAATAAATTAGCTGGGCATGCTGGCGCGCGCCTGTAGTCCCAGCTACTGGGGAGGCTGAGGCAGGAGGATCGCTTGAGCCCAGGAGTCTGAGGTTGCTGTGAGCTAGGCTGACGCCACGGCACTCACTCTAGCCTGGGCAACAAAGTGAGACTCTGTCTCAAAAATAAAAAACAAAAACAAAATAGAAAGAAATTAATTGGCCAACAAAAAATATATAGAAAAAATTAGCCAGGCGTGGTGGTGCATGCCTGTAGTCCCAGCTACTCGGGAGGTTGAGGCAGGAGGATCGCTTGAGCCCAGGAGTTGGAGGTTGCTGTGAGCGAGGCTGACGCCACGGCACTCACTCTAGCCTGGGCAACAGGGTGAGAGTCTGTCTCACAAAAGAAGCAAACAAACAAAAAAACCAAAATACAAAGAAATTAATTGGTCAACAAAAAATATATAGAAAAAATTAGCTGGGCATGGTGGCGCATGCCTGTAGTCCCAGCTACTCGGGAGGCTGAGGCAGGAGGATCGCTTGAGCCCAGGAGTTTGAGGTTGCTGTGAGCAAGGCTGACGCCACGGCACTCACTCTAGCCTGGGCAACAGAGTGAGACTCTGTCTCAAAAAAAAAAATATATATATATTTTTCTTTCCCCCAGGTGATTTTAACGTGCAGCCAGGGCTGAGAACCACTGCCCCGGGGCAGATCGCGTCCCTCCACCGGGCCAAGGGCTGGGGTAGGGGTGGGGTTGGAGGTGTCAGTACAGGTCCCCGCGCTGGAATTCCTCAGTCTAGACCAGAGTTCGCAAATTGGGGGCCCACCCACAGGCTGGATCCGGCCAGCAGATGTGTTTTGTTTGGCCCGCGTGAGGTTTAAAAAAAAACCCGAATTACTTGCCAACGTGTATTCATGAGACTATATTGCACAAAAATCTGGATATCTGGCTTCTTCTGCAAAACAGGGCTATCTGGCCATTCTTGGTCTGCATTTCTGTGCGGCAACAATTGGCTGGAGAGGGGAGCCGCTGGCCCTTTGGGGACAGCCTGTGTTCTCCGGGTCACCATACTCCTCGCCACTCTCTGTTGTCTCATACCAGCTCTGCCCCACTCCCTCACCGTCCTGTCCGTGTTGCTCTAATCGAGGAGGAAGAAAGGGAGGAAGCCCTGTCTTCCTCTGTAATATTTGCCACAAGAAGTACAATATAAGGACCGACATCCACAGGAAAATGATGGAGATAAAAGGAAAGCTTGCATTCATGGAGAATTAAGAAACAGAACAGGCCGAGTGCGGTGGCTCACGCCTGTCATCCCAGCTCTCTGGGAGGCCGAGGCAGGAGGATCGCTCAAGGTCAGGAGTTCGAGACCAGCCTGAACAAGAGCAACACCCCCATCTCTACTATAAATAGAAGGAAATTAGCAAAACGACTAAAAAAAGAAAAAATTAGCCAGGCGAGGTGGATTACTTGACCTCCCCAGTAGTCCCAGCTACTGGGGAGGCCAAGGCAGGAGGATCGCTCAAAGTCAGGAGTTTGAGATCAGCCTGAGCAAGAGCGAGACCCCGCCTCTACTAAAAATAGAAGGAAATTAGCCAAACGACTAAAAAAAAAAAAAAAAAAATAGAAAACATTAGCCGGGTGCGGTGGTGCATGCCTGTAGTCCCAGCTACTCAGGAGGCTGAGGCAGGAGGATCACTTGAACTACTCGGGAGGCTGAGGCAGGAGGATCGCTTGAGCCCAGGAGTTGGAGGTTGCTGTGAGCGAGGCTGACACCACGGCACTCACGCCTGGGCAATAGAGTCTCAAAAAAAAAAAAAAAAAAATGAACAGAATAATTTTTCTATATACAAGTCAATCTGTTCACTCTAAGGATGGATGAGAACAAAAAAAGAAAAAGAATATAAAAAATATTTTTAAAATTTAAATTAATTAAAAAAAAGAGGAAATAGAATAAAATATTCGAGGCAATCTGCACAGGCGCCTGCCTCGGATCTGAGAGTACTTAACAGCATATCAGAGGGTGGGGGTGGGGCTGGTATCAGGCCCAACCCACCCCCGTCCTCACTCCAGCCTGTTTCTCTGTGCAATTTCAGGCCGGAGCTTGTGCAGGAAAGAAATCCCACCGGACACCCCAGACCATCTGGCCATTCAGCGACACGCAGGTACTATCAGTGCCTGCCTCGGGCCAGGTCACGTTGCCGGGACAGGTGGCTTCACACCTGTCTTCCTGCGGCAGTATTTCTCAACGTGTGGCTCACACGCCTCCAGGCGGATTCCTGTGCCCCACCTCGGGTTCACTGAATCGAATCTGGATCCCGAGGGACAGGGACAGGCATCTCATCTGCAGGCCCGGTGAGCGTTTTGCTCAAAAAAATAGTCACAGCAGCGGCTCATCGCGACACTTCCTATGTGCTTGACGTGTATTGTCTCATCACCTCTTCATGGAAATCCTCAACTTGGGTAGCAGGAGTAGGCCTAATTTACAGGTGGGGAAACCGCAGCACAGAGAAGTTAAGTAACTTGCCCAAGGTCACACAGCCAGCAGGTAGGAGAGCTGAGGGTCTGTCATCCATCCTAGTTGGCAAAGCCACTCTTCTGGGGCAAAAGGTGGATTCGCAAGCCCCCGTGCCAAGTTCAAGGAGGACGGGGTAGAACTTTGTCAGTTACAGTGATAAAACACAGGCCTCATTTTCTGTTACTTGAAATTGTTTAGGGTTAGAGATCTAGACAAGAGCAAATGGTGGCATATGGTTAGATGACAAAAAGGACCCTGTGTCCTATAGAATCTGGCAGTCTCTGTGAGATACCTACCGGCTTTCACCCTTTTTTCCAGCCTCCTGCCGTCCTCCCTCCCGGGCCTCGTCTCGGGACTTAGCGCGTCTGCACGTTCTTCCCTTAGAGCAGGGCCGGCACGATTTCTCCGAAACGGGCTAGGTAGGAAACACTTTCGGCTTTGGAAGCCCTAAGTTCTGAGCTGCCACTGTCATCGTGTCCTGAAAGCAACCGTGTAAAAACGTGAAACTCATCCTTAGCTTTCAGGCTGCACAAAAACCGACGGCAGGCGGGACTTGGCAGCGGGCCGTCATTTACCAACGGCTGCCTTGGATGTCACCGCCGGCTCTTGCTTGTGGCTCCAGACTGGCTCAGCTCAGCTCTGGGCTTCTGCTGAGTCCTCTGGCTCAAGTCGCCCCTGGCCCCCCTGGTCGTCTCTCTCCCATCGGCTTACACAATGAGTAACACTTTGCCGTCTGAAGATTTTCATGTTCACAGTTATTTGAGTGCTGTGGGTCTTCCTCTGGTGGCATGTCATTTCAACGAGAGCGGGGAGGTTGTCTGTGTTGTTCGTTGCCATTTCTTCAGTGCCTAAATGGTGACAGGCACGTGGTCGGGTAATTGGATAAATCACTGGGCAAAGCCCTCCTGTAGAACAACTTACCCAGCCCCTTTTAAGTTTTGAGTTATAGAAACAAAACAAAACCAGGCTGCGTACAGTGGCTCATGCCTATAATCCCAGCACTTTGGGAGGCCAAGGTGGGAGGATCACTTGAGGCCAGGAATTCGTCACACTTAGCTGAGTATGGTGGCACGTGCCTGTGATCCTGCCTACTCAGGCGGCTGAGACAACAGCATCAACTGAGGCCGGGCGCGGTGGCTCATGCCTGTAATCCTAGCACTCTCGGAGGCCGAGGCGGGTGGATTGCTCGAGGTCAGGAGTTCGAAACCAGCCTGAGCAAGAGCAAGACCCCGTCTCTACTAAAAATAGAAATTAATTGACCGACTAAAAATATATATGGAAAAAATTAGCTGGGCATGGTGACACATGCCTGTAGTCCCAGCTACTCGGGAGGCTGAGGCAGGAGGACCGCTTGAGCCCAGGAGTTGGAGGTTGCTGTGAGCGAGGCTGACGCCACGGCACTCACTCTAGCCTGGGGAACAGAGTGAAACTCTGTCTGAAAAACAACAACAAAAAAGAGGATCAACTGAGCCCAGGAGTTCAGGGCTGCACTGAGCTGTGATCACCCCACTGTGCTCCAGGCTGGGTGACAGAGTGAGACCCTATCTCTTAAAAAAAAAAAACAAAACCCAGCCTCAAACCTGATTTCTCTTTTCTAGACCAGAATAGTTTCCTGAGTACAAACGACATGAACAGGATATGAATTAGGACAGCTACAGTTGAATAACGCATAGGATTCTTGGAATTAGACATACTTGTTACTTAGAAAGTTTCCTCTTGGATGAAACTAAGGATTTCTACATTTCCATATGAAAAGCTGAAACAGTCCGGGCTCATTATTTTCTTTTCTGTAAATAAAGAAGACGTTAAAACATTTCTTAGGCTGGGCACGGTGGCTCACGCCTGTAATCCTAGCACTCTGGGAGGCCAAGGCAGGAGGATCGCTCAAGGTCAGGAGTTTGAGACCAGCCTGAGCAAGAGCGAGACCCCGTCTCTACTAAAAATAGAAGGAAATTAGCCAAACAACTAAAAAAAATAGAAACAATTAGCCGGGCATGGTGGCGCATGCCTGTAGTCCCGGCTACTCGGGAGGCTGAGGCAGGAGGATGGCTTGAGTCCAGGAGTTGGAGGTTGCTGTGAGCGAGGCTGACACCACGGCACTCTAACCCGGGCAACAGAGTGAAACTCCATGTCAAAAAAAAAAATGCATTTTTTATGTTTCTGCAAAACCTTTCAATGCTCTCCTGATAAGAAAGAAAGGCAGTATGTTTTCATAATATGATGATGGTTAAAATTGGAAGGGATGCTCTTAAATTTTCAGAAGGAAAATTGTGTATTTAAACAAGGGGTTTTAATTTCTAAAACCTGATATTATGTAACCTCAGAGCCCAGAACTGATAGAAACAAATTTAATGGCGAGCACTTTATTCGGTTACTACAGATTTAGATTTTGATTGACTCAGCAAAACAAACTATTAAGCAGCATCGAAAATCGATGGGGAATGGGTTTCTATGCTACGTGCCACTCATAAGCCGGAGTTTGACAGAAAGCAGGTGCTTCATTGGAATCCAATTAGAAAGATCGGTTCAATACAGTTCCTAATTGATTACCCGTAATCCGCATCATAAATACTATAGACTCGTGCCCACGGCCTGCCTTCTAAAGAACATAGTCGTCTACTCTCAAAATCTCTCCAGTAGCCTCAAAAATAAGAATTCCAGCCCCCTGATTTTTTTCCACTCTATATAGAATGTAAAATTAAGTGTGGTTGCCTTTGGCAAGAAGCATCTATTAAACCCATTTGTTCATTAACATAACAAAAATTACTCAGCAAGACACTGTATTAGGCATCATGGGAACTATTTTTTTATTTTATTTTATTTTTTTTATGAGACCGAGTCTCACTGTGTTGCCCAGGCTAGAGTGCCTTGCTCACGGCAACCTCTAACTCCTGGGCTCAAGCGATCCTCCTGCCTCAGCCTCCCGAGTAGCTGGGACTACAGGCATGTGCCACCATGCCCGGCTAATTTTTTTCTCTATATATTTTTAGTTGGCCAATTAATTTCTTTCTATTTTTTTTAGTAGAGATGGGGTCTCGCTCTTCCTCAGGCTGGTTTCGAACTCCTGACCTTGAGCGATCCTCTTGCCTTAGCCTCCCAGAGTGCTGGGATGACAGGCGTGAGCCACCGCGCCTGGCCTATCATGGGAACTATTAAGGGAATCATACCTCAGATCTCACAGCCTTGGAGAAAAGATCAGGTGTGTATTTAAGTACCTAGAAAATGATTTGGGTTATTTAAAAGATGTCCTCAAATTCTTTGACACCCTCCCCGTAGCATGGTGGGAGCCTGCTTTTGCTCCCCTGGAATCTGGCTGCTTGGGGCAGTCAAGCAGGGCAGAAATGAGGCTAGCAGGTGTCCAGGCCTGTTTTTGGAGCAACCGGCAGCTTCTATTTTGGTCTACGGGATCCCTGGGCTGCCGTGTACACGTCCCCACTGCCCTGAGGACGCCAGGCCATGAGGAAACGCAGCCAGGCACACGGAGAGCTCTGTGACAACCGTGAGCAAGAGGGACCCCACGTGCACGCCGCTGAGGCTTCGGAAATCCTGGAGCAAAGACAAGCCACCCTTGCTGTGTCCTGACCACAGTTCTGACCCCGAGCCTCATGAAATATAAAAACAATAAAGTGTAGTTGCAAGCCACTAGGTTTTCTGTTATGAGTGAGAGATAACCGGAATGTGTTTAGTGTCAATATAAAGGGACAGGCCAGGCACGGTGGCTCACGCCTGTCATCCTAGCACTCTGGGAGGCCGAGGCTGGAGGATTGCTCGAGGTCAGGAGTTCGAAACCAGCCTGAGCAAGAGCGAGACCCCATCTCTACTAAAAATAGAAAGAAATTAATTGGCCAACTAAAAAATATATGTAGAAAAAAATTTAGCCGGGCATGGTGGTGCATGCCTGTAGTCCCAGGTACTCGGGAGGCTGAGGCAGGAGGATCGCTTGAGCCCAGGAGATTGAGGTTGCTGTGAGTGAGGCTGATGCCACGGCACTTTCGCACGGGCAACTCAGTGAGACTTGGTCTCATAAAAAAAAAAAAATAGCAAAAAGAGGCTAACAAGCAAACTGATCAATACAGACAACGCCCCCTCCTTCTGTGTAATGGCCCTGGAGCTGTTTCCCCTTGAACGACTGTGCTGGGAATAGTTCTCAATCTGAACATTTCAATATTTTCAAGGCAGCTCAATTTGAGTTAGGCGTCCTGACATGAAGCATGTGGATTTCCAGAAAAAGGGAGGACAGGATGTTTGGCAAGGAGCCCTCACACAGGGCAGTGCCACAGTGTGGCTAAAACCCTGGGCTGTGGGGCTCAGGCATCTGTGTGTCAATCCCAGTTCTGACACTGTGAGTGTGACATTAGGCAAGTCCCCTAACCTCTCTCCACGTCAGTAGCCTTTTTTTTTTTTTTTTTTTTGAGACAGAGTTTCACTCTGTTGCCCAGGCTAGAGTGAGTGCCGTGGCATCAGCCTAGCTCACAGCAACCTCCAACTCCTGGGCTCAAGCTATCCTCCTGCCTCAGCCTCCCGAGTAGCTGGGACTACAGGCATGCGCCACCATGCCCGGCTCATTTTTTCTATATATATTTCTAGTTGGCCAATTAATTTCTTTCTATTTATAGTAGAGATGGGGTCTCGCTCTTGCTCAGGCTGGTTTTGAAATCCTGAGCTCAAGCGATCCTCCTGCCTCGGCCTCCCAGAGTGCTGGGATGACAGGGGTGAGCCACCGCGCCTGGCCAGCTGTCAATATTATTAATAAGACCACAGATGCCTCGAGAAAAAGCCTGCCAAGCGGATGAGATTGCTTCCCTGTTATGCCTTATATCAGCGAAGTTCCTTGCCTGCTTTGCAAAATACATGGGCATTTATACATAAAGTTTCAAGCTCTGTGTCCATATTCTTCAGGACCTTTCTGGAACCCTCTACAGGTTGGCTTTCGTGTCATTTCCTTCTTTAAATTCTGAACTTTGGAATGCTTGCACTGAGCTAGGACAGGGTTATACTACTGGGCACTCCTAGCCCAGTTCTGAGAGCCAGGGGATGCATGAGTCATTGGAAATCTGAAGAGCCTGGGTAGAAGACCTTCCCTCCCACTACACAGTGACCTGAGACAGAGAATGAAGGACAACACAGATCAAGGGACCAGGGGAA
Organism: Microcebus murinus; assembly: GCF_040939455.1. Classification (NCBI taxonomy): domain Eukaryota; kingdom Metazoa; phylum Chordata; class Mammalia; order Primates; family Cheirogaleidae; genus Microcebus; species Microcebus murinus. Next base: position 2,462,808 of record NC_134133.1, on the reverse strand, counting down.
GTGCTTTTGTTTTCGGGCAAATGACACTGGTCGTTCTGAGCAGACCGCTGGAACGGGAAACTATCGGAGTAACACAGCAAGTCCTTAGTAGTTTTCTTGCTTTTGTTAGCACAAATGAAATTTGAACCATACAAAGGAGAAAACACACTGGGATGGGGGGTCAAGGACCAGGAGTTCTAATCCCTGTTTTGCCACAAATAGTTACGTGATCTTGGGCAAGTCACTTATGCTTTCTGGGCTTGGACAAGTCATTTATTCTTCCTGGGCTTTAAATCTCTCCCCTGTAAAAGGAAGAAGTTAAACTAAATCAATGCTCCCATTCTGGGACACACAAAACAGTGGTGTTTTAAGTAATTATTTAGAATTCTTTTTTTTTTTTTTTTTTAGAGACAGGCCTTGCTCTGTCTCCCAGGCTGGAGTGCAGTGGCATGATCATAGCTCACTGTAACCTTGAACTCCTGGGCTCAAGTGATCCTCCGGCCTCAGCCTCCCGAGCAGCTGGGACTAAGGCGGGTTAACTTTATTTTCCATACAGACAGGCTCTGTCTGTGTTGCCCAGGCTGGTCTTAAACTCCTGGGCTCAAGGCCATCCTCCTGCCTCAGCCTCCCAAAGTGCTGGGATTACAGGCGTGAGCCACTGAGCACAGCAGAATCATTTTGTTATGTATTGACTTTAATATGCACTTAGAAAATATGCTAAGTATTTCAGACCTCTGATTCCATGGATATTATTGCTTAAAACAAGACTAAATATATTTAAGTTTAGAAAATTAAGGAGCAAAAACAGATGAAAATATTTTGTGTTAGGTTTCCTATGGTATATATCCTAATCCATGCCCTTGACTGGCGTATCTTAATTAGGGTTTTTTACTTTCTGCATTTTGTAATACTTTGGCTTCTAGAAGCCTCTCAGACCCCGGGAGAGACTGCTCTTCTCAGGATTGGCTTGTCCCTAGAGAGAGCAAACAACCGCCCTAGAGCATGCCTTTGACATGCAAACCAACCAATCCCAGTCCATGCCTCCTCACCTCCTCCTTTTAGTACGCTCCTGCAGTTTGGGACACTATTTCCCAGCACTAAAAATCACACCAGCCAGGTATGGGACACAATTAGGGACCGCCGTTATGGTCTGACGTCCACTGAAATCATTCAGACTATTCAATGCTAACCCTGGTCAACCTGCCCACCCTGCCTTCTTCATCTCTTGCCTTGTCCCCAACGAAGGTTCTGGTCCATGCTTTTCCTTCCCTCTTGTCCGCTCCCCAAGTATCCTCACTGACATGCCCTGTCCCCTCCTCTTGGGAACTGTAATGGTTGGGACTACCTTGTCAACGGCAGTTGTCTCCTGATCTGATGGCCTAACCATATCTGAATTTGAAAAAAAGAAAATCTAGGTCCATTTTAAAACATGGTGAAAGAATACCTTCGAACTATTCGTACTCGTTTTTTGAAGAACTTTTAACTCATCACTGTGCAGGCTTGCTTCTTCTCTGCTTTAAAAATTATCTTGTTACAGAAAGTACATTAGGCCGGGTGCGGTGGCTCACGCCTGTCATCCTAGCACTCTGGGCAGATCGCTCTAGGTCAGGAGTTCGAGACCAGCCTGAGCAAGAGCGAGACCCCCGTCTCTACTATAAATAGAAAGAAATTAACCAAACAACTAAAATTAGAAAAAATTAGCCAGGCACAGTGGCTCATGCCCGTCATCCTAGCACTCTGGGAGGCCTAGGCGGGAGGATCGCTCGAGGTCAGGAGTTCGAAACCAGCCTGAGCAAGAGCGAGACCCTGTCTCTACTATAAATAGAAAGAAATTAATTGGCTAACTAGAAATATATATAGAAAAAATTAGCCAGGCGTGGTGGCGCATGCCTGTAGTCCCAGGTACTCTGGAGGCTGAGGCAGGATCGCTTGAGCCCAGGAGTTGGAGGTTGCTGTGAGCTAGGCTGACGCCACGGCACTCACTCTAGCCTGGGCAACAGAGGTTTTTTTCCCTGTCTCAAAACAAAAAAAATAAATAAAAGAAAGTGCGTTAGTTGCCAGGGGCGGGTAGGAGGAGGGATGGGGAGTGACCGCTAATGGGATCCTTTTAGGAGTAAGGAATGTCGCATGCAGAATTATATAGTAATGATAACAGTTGCACAACTTTGTAAATATACTGACAGCGTTTTAAAAGGGTGGCTTTTGTAATATGTGGATTATATCTTAATTTTAAAAAAACTGTCCTCTTGATCACTTCTCCTCTCTTTCTGTCTAACTCATATTTGTCTGCAAGGTTCAGTTTAGATGCCGTCTCCTCCCCCGTAGCCTTTGCACGGGACATCTGCGGTTATTCTAGGGTATTCTAGGTCTCCTCGCTGTGTTTCTCATCCTGGCGTGTGAGAAGAGGGGGTTCAAAGCAGCAGCACTGTGGCAGACCCCGCTGTTGCTTGTGGAACTCCTCATTTAACCCCCCCTCGAGCCCCCACCTTTGATCTAAGAAATTCCCCGGGGCAAAAATCCTCTGTTCCCACTTTTTAGCAAAACAGAATCCCGGATGCGTGATTTTTCTGGTGCGACTTTTCACACACTTGTTTTCCAGGGGCGTCCACAAAAAGAGAGAAGGGACTCCTTGTTTTGCAGGTGGAGGGCCCTGCTTTGCAAAAACTGGGGGCTGGAGGGGCTAGCAGGCAAGTGAGGCCCAAGTGTTATCTTTTCCATTCATTTGTACTGGAAGAGCTTGCCACGCTGGGGAGAGTCCCCAATCCACAAAGGCCCCTAGGAGGGGCCGCTCTCTGGTTCAAGCAGGTGTTGACTCTTTAAGAGATTAACAAAGAGCTTTGATAGCCGGTTTTCTCAGCTTGTAATGGGCTCCTGGGGAGGGGAGAACCAAGCCCTTCTGCCTCTCTGTATCCATCCCTATCTCCTCTGTGCTAATTGTTTGTTATCTGACACTTTTTCCCTCAAAGACTTCAGCAAACGCCCTCGTGACAGAGCGTCAGATTAAACACTGATTAACTACAAGGGTGCCTCTCAGATAAGCCAGGGCTCCCCAGCCTCCTCCACCCAGGTAAAGAAAGCCCCAGCCAAAGCCTGATCTCCTTAAAGAACACCTGTAGAGGCCCAGCAGGTGGCTTGCACCTGTAATCCCAGCACTCTGGGAGGCTGAGGAGGGAGGATCGCTCAAGGTTGGGAGTTTGAAACCAGCCTGAGCAAGAGCGAGACCCCGTCTCTAACTAAAAATAGAAAGAAATTAATTGGCCAACTAAAAATATATAGAAAAAAAATTAGCCGGGCATGGTGGTGCATGCCTGTAGTCCCAGCTACTCGGGAGGCTGAGGCAGGAGGATCGCTTGAGACCAGGAGTTGGAGGTTGCAATGAGCGAGGCTGATGCCACGGCACTCTGGCCAGGGCAACAGAGTGAGACTCTGTCTCAAAAAAAAAAAAATAGGGTAATATAAATACACAATATAAATATAATAACTCATAAATATAAATACACACACACAAAAATGTATTTATATTACCCTATTTTTTTTTTTTACCTTTAAGAATACAACATTTAGTCAAAGTTCGTGTTGGGTGAAGAAGAATAGTAAAAGAAAAAAAAAGAATAAAAGAAAAAATATATAAAATTAGAAAAAAAAATAACAAAGAATGCAACATTGAGTAAAAAGAGGTTCGTATTGAAAAGGTTGTCCAGGCTCTATCAAGTCGTCCTGCCGAGTGTCTGGCTGACTTGGAGAGGTGCTGGCAGGAGGGCAGCTCCGAAACAAGGGGACAGTTTCAAGGTCGTGTCTCCTGCTGGCACTTTGTCAAGGCCGGGGCAGCTGTGCATCATTGCCTGGAACAGAAAGGTGGCAGCCGGGGGCGGGGGAGAAGGGTTGGTTTCTTCTAGGAAGGGTGAAAAGTAAGCACGTTGGGGCCAAGCTCTTGCCCGTTTACACAAGACAGGGTGCCTCATCGTGCCCGGGGCTGCTTTTGCCCAGAGAGGCCCGGCTGGTTACAGTGGCCGCCCAGCGGAGCGGCCTGCAGTCTGCAAGACAGAAGGGACCTGCAGAGTTCGATGCTCCAGGACGACAGGAGCGCCACTCCAGATGCACAACCCCAGCTGAGTCTCGGCTGACTTGTCCCGGGTTCCTATTGCTTTTGCCCTGCCTTCTTGGGTTAAAACAGGACTCAGGCATTTGTGAAAAGGGAGCATACAATTTGGCTGAGGTCCCGTGTAGTTCAGGGCAATCCACTTGCACGGAGCCCTGAAATAGTACGGGGCACTGGTTTTGTTATTGCATAAGTGAACGGGAGGCCGGGAGTGGAGGCTGGCGCATGTAATCCTAGCACACTGGGAGGCCGGGGCGGGAGGATCGCTCGAGGTCAGGAGTTTGAAACCAGCCTGAGCAAGAGCAAGACTCTGTCTCTACTATAAATAGAAAGAAATTAATTGACCAACTAAAAATATGTATATACAAAAAATTAGCTGGAGGCCAGGCTCGGTGGCTCACGCCTATAATCCTAGCACTCTGGGAGGCCGAGGTGGGAGGATCGCTTGAGGTCAGGAGTTCGAGACCAGCCTGAGCAAGAGCGAGACCCCGCCTCTACTGTAAAAACAGAAAGAAATTAATTGGCCAACTAATATATATATAGAAAAAAATTAGCCGGGCATGGTGGCTCGTGCCTGTAGTCCCAGCTACTCGGGAGGAGGCTGAGGCAGGAGGATCGCTTGAGCCCAGGAGTCTGAGGTTGCTGTGAGTGAGGCTGACGCCACGGCACTCACTCTAGCCCGGGCAACAGAGTGAGACTCTGTCTCAAAAAAAAAAAAAAAAAAAAGAACGTCAGACCAAGCACTGGATCCACACGCAGCCACGTGAGGGGGTCATGATCACGGGAGGCAGGAGGCGTGTTTCTCATGGAACCGGCTCCTCTGGCAGCCAGGGCCGTGCCCACAGCGGG